>NW_028232751.1:48571132-49206675 GCF_057557595.1 Rhyacophila brunnea | reverse complement strand
ATTTGAATTCACCGTTAATTTATTTCACGTTATTTAGCTTTATCCCACTTCTGACACCAATTTTATGTTATGGGTTGGTTTTATTAAAAGATAGTATTAATTATATTTAACGTTTTCTTTTATTCCCGATTTATAACACAAAATCACATACAATTATTATTTTTGGTATACTAATATAATGTTGAATATTACAAGGTACACAAATGCGTCCTTCTTGTGAGACGTCCAGCTGTCGAGTGTTTTGTTATTCTGGAATACTTCTAGGAAGGAAACAATAAATATGATGCAAAAAAACTTAAGAAACTAACAAGATGTAACATGTTTGAGTCAGTCGAACCCGCTGGTTGACAAACTAACGGTACAAATTTGAATGGCACATAACACTACCAAATAATTACATAAGAAATAAACTGAGTTTGAATGAAGTTTGATTTATTACCTATGTGTAAGTTGCCAATTCATTTTATTTTTTCACATGAAATAATAAAAATGAGAAATATTGGAAAAAACAATGCTTTGCACTTTTAATAGTAATTCCACCATGGTCTCATACGTTTTACGGCAGTTTCATATTTGGCTGACTAATTAGATTTATGAAGCGGAAAGGCCATACAACATGATTATTTACTTTACTATTTTAAATCTTGCTAATCCATTCATTAAGTCTTTACTATCAGAAACAGCAAACAGTAAACACTAAACACAATATTGATTTTACGAAATTTAGTAATGAAAATCGCTTAGTAAATAGTAAATAGTTTAACATAAATTAAAAATTCCACATAATATGTACGATGCAGGTAACATCCGTAAAGTGAATTTGAGAAATAAAATAATTGAATCAAGAAACATTTAGTTGGACATTTACACTTAAGCTGTCTTCTTTTTATAGAAAGTAAACCATTGTGCACTATCAGAAAATGCTATTTTGGAGATTACTTTGGGCATATTATTCAGAATAATGTTTTAATTGGGTACTCAAATCTTTAATTTTTTCAACATAAAATGTTATTTTTTATTTTAATTGAAATTGTATTTTATTTGTTATCTTTTCATATATAAATAAAACTGTTTTACTTTCACATTATTATTTATATTACGAGTACAATATTATTTACTCCATTAAACCTATGTATTTCCAAGATTGAACGCAGGTACACAATAGTCTTAAATAGTATAAATTATACTGGATTTATTTTTGACTTATTTTATTAATGTTATTTGTATATATAAAAAAAATATAATATTAACTATGGAAAAAAATTCCAATCCCGGGATTGTTAAATTGTACCTAATCCCGAAATCTCGGGATCAAAAATTTGGCTTGGGATTGGATTCCCTAGTTACCATAATATGTTGACGACGGCGTTAGCGAAGGAGATAAAAATGAGTATGAAAAAAGAAAATGAGAAAGAAGTTTCACTTCTGTCACGTGTGCTCATCATACATTATCATTGAAAAATTGGAAATGGATTCTAAAAGTTTTGTGACATATTATTCAAAATATCAGAGCTCAAAAACATACAAATGGACATTACTCAGTAGTCTTTCGATTAAAAAAAAAATCGGTAACAAACCTGAGCTGGCATTTTATCTAGAAATCCCAACATACTGAAGTTTGGATCGTTGAGATTCAAATATGCTGTCCTGATTATGGAGTGGAGCGACGCCTGTGACGTCACGAGGAGAGAAGTTAGCCAAGTTTCCACCGAACCTTCGGCCCTGACTGCCCTCTCAAGTGGAATTTCTTCACCTTCCGATGACACAATGGCAACCATTTTGTTGTATTCTGAAACAAGTAAAGAACTTTCAAAAATTGTATTAGGGACTTGCTGTAACTTATTTGATGGACTTAACTAAATGAATACATATGGCATAACTCCGTGTTCAAGTAATCAAAAGCCTCCAAATATAATAATCATTCAATGAGTATATTCAGTAAGCATGCATAGCAGTACATATAAAATAAACGTAAATGTATTACATATACCTACGGACATAATATTGAATTTCAGCGATGGGTTGTTTACATAAAAACTCGTTAACAATGTTGGAGTATTTTCTATTCATTATTTTATTCGTAAATATAAATGCATATTAAAACAAATTCGAAGAGTTGGAACTAAACGATTATTTAACATTTACATAGATAGGCTGGTACTTATCTTGACTTAGGTATAGAAAATTGTAGAAAATAATTTAACTAACGCGATAACTATAAATCTAGATCCCATTGATGTAAAGTGTCGTTATTGTAGAAACCGCATTAATAAATAGAATTCAGATTTTTGTGATTATTCAGATATTGGTATGTTGATAATCTTACCAATATCATGAAACTTTACGTAGCGCGTGTTATCAAATATGGAAAGCAGATGGTTCTGAATAGTATGCGAGTCTGACGCTTGCCCCAAGATTTCCAGCAGAGCAGGATCCGACACGAAGAAGAACCTCGGAAACATCGTTCTTTTCTTCTCAAGGTATCCACTAAGCGATTTTTGGCACAGCTCTAATTGCTCCTGAAGATGCGGCAGAAGCTGCTTCAGTAGGTCGTCGCCGACGCAACAAGGTACTACGCCTGGGGTCTCGTGGGCTCTTTGCATGATCTTCTGCCAGGACTTGTCAATTTTAGAGAAGCGTTTTGCTTCTTTCGGCAGTTGCTTGGCGATGTCGCCACCAACGAACACTGCCTCGAGATAGACCCACATATTCTGTACAAGAAGCCATCGTTCGAGAATCTCGTTTGTGTTTGAGAGGTCGTGGACCCATTGTTGGATTTGCTTTCTAAATGGTGCGTTATATCTATAAATATATAAAAATATAAATAATTGAGTATACTGAGAATTGCTATGTATATCTATACGTCCACAATGATTTATTTTCATTGAACTAAGAATACAATTTGCAGATGGTGCTGGTTAGTTTTTAAAATTCAATTAGGTAAACTTTGACTAAACCAAATCATAATAATTGAACGGCCCACATGCTCAGCGTACGTCAAAATGGATCTTTTATGCTATTTTCAAAGCATGATCCTGGACATTCCTTAAACGTTGTAGATAATCTATTTACATAATTTTGAAGCCTTATTATCCATTATATTAATTTTAAACATTTGATGACTGCATAAACTATTTTTATTACATAAAAAAGTATTCTTTAAAACCTCTCGCTGTAATGTTTTAGAATATAGTCATAGTTCAGTACGTCCATGTGAAGTGGTGTTAAGATTTTGCTTTGAAAATATCATAAAAGCTCCATTTTGACGTACGCTGAGCATGTCCCCCCTTAAGTATGCTATAGGTACTTATATGCAATCTGATAAAAATAGTGCACACTGTATCTATAGTCTAAGGTGCACACTTTTTCAGCCATACTTATTTATTTTCGTTGAATTGAGAATACATGTCACAGATGGCCATGGTTAATTTTTAAAAATTCATTACATACCAAAACATATAAAAATTATGTAATTTTAGATACCTTATGGATAAATGAATATTTTTCGACTATTATCTATGGCTTGGATTAGGCAGGGTTTAATTGAATTAAAAAAATAAACTAACAAGCACTATCAACATATTGTAGTCTTAGTTCAATGAAAACAAATGCTTTTTATTGATAACGATTAATATGCACTATTTACGTCAGATCTTAACCGATGCAGTTGTTTTTTTAATTATTTATTATTTACACCAACCAACTGCATCAATCTCAGAAGAATAAGTAAAAAATGAGATATATAATAAAATAATATGCGATGGTCCCCATTATAGTAATCCAGTAACAATTTAAGGTAAATTTTGGAGCAAAATAATTTAAAAGAGGTTAGAGAACAAAACAGTTCCCACTTGATCATTGTGATAATTCATTATCACAATGATTCGTATGCTTCGGTGGCTATTATATGCAAGCGCAATTTAAACTGTTCTTCCCTTATCGCAAAAATTACGTATAGAGTCAAAGTTGAATAAGACTTCAGTTCAGCCAGTGATCAATCGATTAGCTTCAGAAAAGTTTAAAAGATCTGTCGTTGTCAAGAATTCAGAAGAAGGGAAATATCAATTTTCCCACCATGTCTGATCCCGATAAGATCATATGGGCCTCCACAGAGTGGAGATTTGTATTAACATATTTTGTTTTTACGAGAAATGGATGTCAGCCACTTCGTCAGCTGAATGCAGAGCTATTCTAACTTACATTTGAAATTTTTGAGGAGAGAGTTTTTTGAAACAACTTACTGAAATTATTTATTATCTTTATGGATAAATGGATGCATCATAATATTTTAGTAGGATTATTGATGAAAAAAATGGTGCATATACTTGTCCATACAAATAATAAATAACTGATATAGGCTGTTTCAAAAAACTCTTCTGCAAAATATTTCAAATGTGAGTTAGAATAGTTCTGCATTCAGCTGACGACTTGCTCAACCTATTAGGTCTATACTCTGACTGATACACAAATTGAAAAAAAATATGCGTACTTATCAGACCCATGATTCGAACCAGTGACCCCACGACGCCAGTATCGAAGGGTGGAGGTAGGCTGTTATGATCCGCCATAAATAGTGCCGTTTAAACTTTGTTAGTCATACGTATTTGTTTTTATTGAATTAATTCTACAATTTTATAGATATTTTATAGAGTTTTTGAAAATCAATGAGACCCTGCATAACCAAACCATAATATTTTTGGTATACTTTGGGCGACACGACAAAATTGTGCACACTTTTTCATTCATACGTATTTGTTTTCGTTGGATTAAAAATGCATATTACACATATTGTTGGTTCATTTTTCTAAATTCATTAAGATCTGCCTAAAACAAACTATAATAGACAAAAAATATTGATAAAATAATATTTTTTCGATATTCTATAGATAGACGAATAGTTTTTTTTACTATTATCTATAATGGCTAGGTTTTCGCAGGGTTTAATTAAATTTTGAAAACTAACCAACACCATCTATAAATTGTAGTCTTATTTCAATGAAAAGAAATAAGTATGACTGACAAAGCTTAGTATGCACTATTTATGGCAGATCTTAACAGCCTATCTCCACCCTTTGCCACTGCACGACGCTTAAACGGCGCGGCAATCGTGGGTGTGTCAAAAATGTCAATTACTAGCCTAAAAAACGTTAATAAAAGGTTTAATTTTGATGGTAAAGTTTTCAATAATTAACTGCTCAAAATAAAAATAAATAATGGCGTTGTCAAATGAAAAAGTTTTTAAACTACTGTGTTATTTATATTATTTAATAAAATTAACCTGTTGGACAGTAAAGATCCTAGCACCATTAGACTGTCTTCAAGTTGTCCAATGGTCTCTGCAGTAGTGTCACCTCTTAGCAGCAACTCGCCGCGATTGTTGAAAGTCATGAAGGTCAGCTCTTGGACTGACCATTCATTTGTAACTTGTCGTAATTTAGCTTCAATGTCCTTTTCCTTCATGGCTGATATGCAAATATCCTGTGGTAAAGATATGACATACAATTTTCATTCTCACAATTGTGATTGTTGCTAAGGTTTTCGTGACGTGGTTCGGTGACGCTATCTGGACACTATTACAACTGGATGATTACCATATTGGCATATATTGGCCGGTTAAGACATGGGCCCCACATCTTAAAGCGGGCCCCCAGGCTAGGAGCTTTGTCGCCCCCCCCCCTACCTATCGCTAAGGATAAAGGCAGTGTGACGCTTTACAGTAGCGTTTTCCAAATGGTGTACGCGGAAAAAATAATGTGTACCTATATTTAGTGTTTTATTGTATATTTTAATACATCCATTTGAATTATGGAGATGTCGAGTATTGATACACAATTAAAAATTGTATCGTACAACCACACAATTTTAAATAATAATATTGTTGAAGGAAAATAGCGACTTTTTTACTATTAAATCAAATTTGTGATGTGTGTTTATCTCACTTATCTGGTCGACTCGTCTCGCCGGGCCCCACCTGAGCCCGGGCCCCCAGGCTAGAGCCCTGTCACCCCCCCCCCCCCTTGTGGGTTAAGATTATTGGAATGCGTGAAGAAATACACACATCTACCATGCGACTCAAAACATCAGTTAACCAACATAGTTCTAATATGGATTACGTAAAGAATATTAACATAATAATTATTATATAGATGATATTGTCGAGTTGTTGTAGTTTAAGTACTTTATAGGTACAGCGTATGGTAAAATATTTATTGCGGTAGAACCTCGATATAACGGATTAATGTGGATGAGGGGGTGTCCGCTAAAACCGAAATACCTACTGTTTATTTGTTTCTGGGTGATATTTATCCAGACACACCCGTTGTAGAATGACGTTAATGTCCGATGTCGACGTGCTTGTTTTCGGTAATCCTACTTTGAAAAAAGAATCATGTTTTGTTTGCACTTTTGAAGTCTGCTGTTTTTTTTATAATCAACTCTCTAAAATTAAGAAAATGCGTGTAATGTAATTAGTTGAATCTCGTTATCTGATGAATTTAAGTTTTGTAGTTTAGTAGTAGTTTTGAGTCGTTTTTGCGACCTGGGTTTCGCCTTTCGGCATCTTCAATTCAATTCAATTTATTTATTTTTACATATTGTGGACATTACAAATTATAAGTTTAAGACGTTCACAACATGACATAAAAAAAAAGAGATAGATAGTATGTTATTAAACAGTAGAAATATGTACATACAAAAATATTAATTACCTATATAGGTACATGGAAATACACCGGATGAGTTAAGCAGACCCTATTTTAAAAATTTATAAAATAACGTCCACCTATACTCATCCTCACGAGGTGGAATATATCAACACCCGAAGCAATTTCGTTGAACATAGTTATCGCCCTCCCAATTGGCATTACCAGTGGCAGGTTGGTTCTGCACCTTGGGAGAATAAACAACTGATGTTCTCTATTTCTAAGAAAGTTATCAGGGGCACACAGGTCAACACTGCCCAGAATGGCAGAGTTCTCACTTATACCTCGTATAAGTCGAAAAAAATACGTAGCCAAAGATTTCTTCTAAATTGCAAACTGCAGTATGTAAGCATGCCTAAGAGAAAGTCAGTTGGATAAAGCCACGGATAGTATCCGTACAACCTCAAATAAAGGAATCTCAAGAATTTCTTCTGAACCCTCTCCACCATAAGGCTATACTTCAACTGATGCGGTGCCCAAACAATAGACCCACTCTCAAGTCTGCTTCGAACTAAAGAATTAAATAAAAGTTTTAATACCGTAACATCCGAAAAGACCCGGGAAGTACGCATGACGAAGCCCAACATTTTAAGCGCCGTATTACAAATGGTAACTATATGGCTAATAAATGTCAGTTTACTCTCAAACGTAATGCCAAGATCCCTTACAGATGATATTCGTGGCAGAACTCTGCCATGCATCGAGTATTTGAAAAACAATACTTTTGAGGCTCTGGTAAACGACAAAAGATTGCATTTATCAATATTGAATTCTAGTTTGTTACGCCTGCCCCAATCTTATATATTATCTATATCAAGTTGGAGCTGACGACAATCGTCCAAGGTGACAACTTCCAAAAAGAGTTTCAAGTCATCAGCGAGCAACAAAAACATAGTATTTTTTATTACCAATGCTATGTAATTTATAAAAATCGTGAACAGCAACGGCCCTAAGTTTGAGCCCTGAGGGACACCAGAAAATGTGTAAAAGGTCTGTGACTGATAAAGGCCGTACGACACGTATTTTGACGGTTCCTAAAATAACTCCCGAATAGCTTCAAAAATCGATCAGACAATCCAATAAGTTGGAGTTTTTCCATCAGGACATCATGATCGACTTTGTCAAATGCTTTTGAGAAGTCATTGTAAGAACAGTCAACCTGGTGGCCTCTATCCAGGGCCGATGACACATAATTGGTAAATAACATCAGGTTAGTTTCCGTTGATCGGCCTGCTCTAAATCCATGCTGTTCATTTATTATAAATGACTCAATTTTTGGAGAAATCATGTTGTGCATGATCATCTCAAGAAATTTTGCTGGTGCAGAGAGAACAGTTACCGGCCTGTAATTTTCCACTGATGACTCTGTACCACTCTTATGGATTGGAGTAACCTTCGACATCTTCCACGTTTCCGGAAAGATACCTGTCTCCATTGTAAGCTTATATACATATATGCAAGTGGGCCCTTGACAAAATCAACACACCCCTTTAAAAAAAATGTAGGGACGTTATCAGGTCCCAAAGGGTGAGTAATTTTTTAGTTTTTTAATAAATTCACTCTCATCAACTGGAAAAATATCAATGGACTGGGCACCGCATGATGGCTGTCTCGACGTGGAGGCAACATCCAAATAAGGAATACTACTTGCGTAGACAGACCTGAAGTGACCAGCAAATGCTTCTGCCACTCCATGTCCGGCCACCTCTTCGCCTTTCCAACTCATCGAATCGATATACCCGCCATCCCTTCTTAACGATTTACTATAATCCCAAAACGATTTGGGATTTTCACGAATGCAATCTTCTACCGATTCCATATATGTTCGATAGGCCATTCGAACAGCTTGCCTCACTCTCAAGCGATAAAGGCTAAACATTTCATAGTCGCGTTGACCATGCTCAGCCTTCCAAGCTTTGTGATAGCAATGCTTGATCTGAATGTCTCCAATAATCTCTCGAGAAAACCACCTCGGGTATCGCCTTCCACCACGACATGGCGACCTCCTTGAAAAACATTCATCAAACACATTATATACAGTATTATAAAAGAAACTGTGTACACTCAACAAAGGGAAAATAAACACTGACAACGAATATTATTAACTTTATTCTAACTCTTATGATTATAAAATAGGCTAATTTAATGTTACCTCGATATCTTCCTTGAACGGCAAAAGAGGTGCTTCTAATATATTCTTCAGGCAGAAGCCTTCGCTCTCCAGTTCGAAATTGTATTTGGTGACCTCCATAATTCTCTGCCAATGGCGAGGCTTCATCGCTTTGTTGGCCATCAGCTCCAACAGAGGGCACATGTCGTTGAAGTCATCTATCGTCTTTTTTAGGGCGTGGAAAGCTGGCCACTCTTTCAAGCTTTATTGATGAAAACATAAAGAAAAAAAAATGCTTTGGTTACTATGTTTTGTAATATAATTTACATAATAGAAACTACACCTACATCAACATGATTCACCCATAACTTTTTATTGTATACCTATTGGTAATAGGTGTTTAAATTTACCCAATAACTTCATTAAAAACTGTAGGTAGGTAATAGAAAATATAATATTTTGTAGTAAGAATATCATTTTTACAACGTTTTTATTAGCTCGTACCTATTCTTATTTGTCTGGTTGTTTATCCAGTACAAATCTTGCAATCGATTTTTAACTAACTTCCCGACTAGCTAGACATTTTAAACTTTTAGAATATATCAGAACACGATGCCAATGCATTCTTTTAATACTTTTAGCCATCTTTAAGTAGAATTGAATTCATTTTCAGTTAATTCTGTTTTGTACAGTTAAATCCATTCCACTATTATTGGTTGCTAAGTGGGTGGTCCTAGCAACTAAATTATTGATACATACGTACGTTACTATGGAAATCAAAATGACATTTCAGTAGTCTATATTTGTTTGTTTCTTTGTTTTTTATTTACTTCATATCAAGTACAAGTTTGAGCATATTGTGCATAATAATTGAACAGAAGATTTAAATACGCTGTAAGTATATAAAAAGTTCTTTTTATCTTGTAATTATTATATAACACCTATCTGTTATTTAGGTGCATAAAATAGTCTATACCAGTGATGGCGAACCTCATTACGTGCGTGTACCAAAAATTCCCAAATATTATTTATCGACTGTCGGAAGTGCCGAGCAGTTTTTAATGGGAGAAAAAATAAAATAAATAAGTTTTTAAATGAAGTAATGTATCGTTATTTGATACTGCGTGGCTGAAAGGATGAAGGGTAGGTGGTGGTCAGTCGGAAACTAGACCTTAAACCGGCCTAACCTAACGCGCCGCCTTTTCGTGTCAAAGTGTGCGTTCCCGTGAAATATCGATAATAATTATTACTTCAATCAATATCTATCTGTTGTAGGTATCTCGTGTAAAAAGTGAAATATACTTAATATTTAATTTACCCGAATTCGTGCTTTTAATCAACGTGTAAACAAACCCTCTCACATAAACCCATCCATATCAGTACCTACATAACCGAGTTGCATGGTTGCAAATAATCGGTCCCGTGCGGCTCCGTTCGGGACGAAATGTGAGCAATTAAATAATATTCATTATGTCGCAATCAATGACATTATTAATGGACAACGCACTCAATACAGTAGCTAGCAAGTAAATTCGCGCATAGCGACATTCGCACATGTATAGGTAGACGTCACGCAATTTCCATTATGCGATATCACGAATCGGGAATTTATAGCAATATCACCTTTATTGTAATTGCGTTAGAACAGTGTTTCTAGTGTCAATGTTCATTTGAGAGAAGCCGTTCGAACCGAACCATTCGGCAGATCCGACAAAAAGCATCGGGAATTTATAACAATATCACCTTTATTATAATGTCGTTAGAACAGATTATGCCATTCGGCAGACCCGACAAAAAAGTGAGTGTCATTTTTTTTACCAGATGCTTCGTCCATATTAATGTCATTGGTCGCAATACAGCGCTGTGGAAGGCGGCCGTGCATAATCCACGGCTGTACATACACGGCGGGTGGTGGAGGGTGTATTGTAGTACCTACATAATATTATATATAGGTATATTACAACAGTTTTTAACACAACTGAATTCCTCAATTTTGTTCCTTCATATAGCTGTTAGAAAAATTCTCTTCCCAAATGGAATTCACCTTAGTACTATGATGCGTTATCTAAATCTAAACAACATCAACTTTCCAAATATGCACGTCATTACTTAAATGTAGATCACGTTAAATCTTACATTTAGCTCATTACCAAAATGGTTTCAACGTGCACCTATGTTTTGCGTGAGTTTTTTAGAATTTTAGAATTAAATTTTAGAGTTTTAGAATTAGAAGTGGAAGTGGAACTCCGGGTGGGAATTACTTAGTAATTACAAATTTATTTATACCCTTTTGGAAGTTTGCGACATCTGTTCTGGAACTCCATCAACTCATTGTTGATCTCTTCAATATTAACGTCTCCCCACGGAATATCATAGTAACTGCTGACCCTGTCGATGACGTCATTGTACAGTTTGTACAGCTTCTGCAGGAGGTTCAATTCCTTGCGAATTTGGGCAAGCTCTGGGTATTCTGTGTGCGGCAGACCGAACAGTTCTTCTCCGTTTTGGTACGTCTGAAGTTTACGCCACATCCCGTCGAAACGATTCTGAGAAGATAAAAACAACGGTTACATATGAATACGTAATACGCAGTCCACCGTGAGCTGTCATAACGGATACACATGGCCGATTTCCAGACATGAAATTAATAAATTACACACCTTTTATATTATTTGCATTTAAAAAATATAAAACCATAATAAATATCATAGGCGATCTTCTTTGAAACGAAGGCTCAAGTTTTGTCAAAAATTTTCAGAAATTTAAGCCCGTACCTACTGTATGTTACACAATATAAGGTTAAATGTAAAAAATATAATGTAGGGTTGTAAAATTGTATGAGGCCTCCAAGCCTGACATAAAATGTTAATAATACTATATCATAAAACAGGTATGCTGTTGTTATTAGGCAAATTAATTGAATGCATTATAATTAATCCCAGAAATTATAAAATTAATATTAAAAAAGTGTTTGCGATAATTTCTATTTATAGTAGGGGTTCTCGAAATCAGTGAGCGTCTGAGGCATTCACGTAACTTAAACCATCAAAGATTAGGGATGCGTCAGTTCAAAAAAAATGTCATGATGATGACATTCACAAGCTATTTTTTAAAACCATAACCGTTTTATACATGTTAAAATATTCATAAATACAATTTTCCTGCAAGATACATATTAAAGACATTTAGTTGTAGGTAGGTACGAATAGCTTAAGCGTCAGCCTATAACTTCGTGAGTTCCAGGTTCAAATCCTGGGTCTGGCAAATACAAATAATATTGTTTTTCAATTTGTGTTCGAGTCAGAGTATGGACTTAATAATGTTGAGCAAGTGGCTAACATCTATTTCTCGTAAAAATCCATTAGTACAAACCTCCACCATGTGGAGGCCTATATGGTCTTATTGCGTTCGGACATGGTAAAAAATATTGATAGTGAATTGGAGTTTGAAAATGGCATTAACGGAATTTTACCTGGAATAAAATAAGCTTGTCCGACGCTTCCCTTGGACTAAGCCCTGGCTGCATGGGACCAGCGTGTCTGTACTCATGGCAATACTCCACATTATCATCTCTAAATCTCTGCAGGTTATTCTTGAGGTCGTCTTCGAACTGTGGCTGCATCTTCAACAGCAGAACATGCGAGTCGAGAGCGCGCGCCTGGAGCTGTTGCCACGTGTACCGGAGGCTGTCCACCTGCTCCAGATCTTCACGGTCCACCGGCAATTCGTACCGGCTGATTATATTAAAAGCTTCCTGCAAGGATACTGCGTTTTATTACCTGTATTTTTAAAGACATTTTTTTGGTTTCGCCGAACTAAATGGTTCTGCTTAGTTAAGTATCTCAAATGTTTTACGATTATTAATTATTCACGTTGGAGGTAATAATAATATTGATCCATCTGAATTTACAAAGAACTTAATCGGCTACAGTTTTGATTCCCATACTGAAAATGAAACTAAATTCAAATTCAAGTTCCGTAAACTTGGCTTTCGTAGCTTTTTGAAGTTATACTTCTTTTGGCGCGTTTGGGAAAACAGATCAGTGTATTTTTGGCGTGTGACGAAGTTGCGCGCGCCGATGTACCTAACACGCTTGGCGTGTGACGGAAGTTGCGCGTGCCGATGCAACACATAATTTATTATTATGATTATATTAATTTCGGTCTCAGGGGTACATGCGCATGCGCATAGTGTTTTTTAGTTAATCGTTCAATGCAACTAAGTAAGCAGCACGCGTTGTAAACATAACCAATATTGTGTTATAATAAATATGTATGTTTATAAACAAGTTTCTAGAGACTAACATTCTACACCGTTAATTTATTTTCATAAAACTTTTTATTATGAGTTGAGTATGATTAATATTTGAGTGTATATTTATTTTTCATTGTAAAAATTGTGTATCAAGATTTGAGGCTATATTTATGTTAGTATTATTTATGAGTAACATTATAAGGCAATAAATAAATAAATTTTGTGAATGTTGAGTTGGTAAATAATTCAATTAGATTTTTTGTTAATTCATCATGGGCACTTCTGAATCGATTATAACCGCTGTATGGCAAAGATGAGTTTTGGTCCAATACAATAATTAAATTACAATTATCATGTGCTATATGAGACACTGATGAATCGCGTACGTTTTCATCAACCTAATCAACTGTAATATTAATAGACTCAGGTAACGGGATTTTGTTTTGTTACGCCAAAGAAGTATAACTTCTAACGCGCGTACCTACATAAGTACACACACCAATGTTTTTCTGTTACCTACAATATAGATAGATAGACGAATATTTTTTGAGTATTATTTATTATGGCTTGGTTACGCAAGGTTTAATTGAATTTTAAAAACTTACAAACACTTTCTTCTCATTGTAGTTTTAGTTCGATAAAGAAAATGTTTGACTGTCAAAGTTCAATGTGCACTATTTATGTCGGATCAAGCCTACCTCCACCATTCGCCACTGTAAGGTGAATTTGCTTGTTTATGGTAAAAATGAAAATAAATAATATACTAGGTAAATAGGTATCTAACAAAACTAAATATGAAACAGGGTAGCATTCTAAATCTGTTTAAGGGCAGCACTTTGCCTAGGGACGTCACTGTTGCGATATGTAGGTATTAAAAAAATGAATATGTACATCGATAACTACAATGTGGCTACTAAATAAATTCTATACCTTAAGTCCAATTTTGTCAAAAATGAGAGAAGAATACCTAAATATCTGTTCAATTTACACTCTGAGTCTAGTCATAAAAGAAAGCCAGTATGTACCTACTTATTAATTTTTAAAACCATTACATTACATTAATGACATGAAAAATCTCTGTGAAAAAGAGTTTTTATGAAGATAAGGTATTCTGGTCTTCATGTGCAGAAATATGTATATTTTTAAATTAAAATTCCGATGTGCAGTTGATATTGACCGTTTGTCTATCTTCACAACATTTCGGTGTCATCATACGGTCACTGCGTTCAAGTTTTGGCAACGGATTTTTCTTTTGAGGTATTAGGCTAACAGAATAGCCTAGGAGATAAATTTGTGTGACAATGATGGCAATATGTGTGTCAGTCCTCACTCGCATATGAACGCTCCTATGTAAAATGGGCGAGGCGAAGGATGTAACCGTATTTTTGTTATATAATCAGGTGATATAAATCGGAGTTTTCTAACATCGATAGTAATTAAGGGTCCAAGAAAATTGAATAAACAATAATTGGAACTACATCGTTTATGTCAGCATTTTGATTGATAAATAAAAGACACCTACATGCTTTTCATATTAGAATAATAAAAATAATATACCTATCTAAAGTCTGGTCGCAGGGAACTCAGAAATAATTTCTTTTCTGTGTCTGGTCGTATCACAGTTCATCGTGATATATTGTATCGGAATCGAAGGTCGCATAGCAGTGAGATCAAATTCATGTCTCAATAAAACACTGCAAACCTAGATGGTCGTATAGCATTGAGGTCAAAAATTGCGAGTGGTTGAGCATTGCAGAATGTTATGTTACAATTTAACGATAATAACGCTGTAATTATTATCAGATACACGATAAGTAGGTACCTACGACTTGATACTTACGAGCACCTACTTTTGATAAATACAGAATTTTAAACAAATAATAATAACGAATTTGAATTTACATGCGTCTTTCAATTACCTACGTGGTCGCAGCCATGATCTATTCTCGGTCGGAACCGTCTCCTCGTATTAAGTCTATCAGGCACCATTAGCGAGGGGTGCAACACTAGTCAACTCGCTCCCCAAAGACATCTATACCTTATTCAGTGAAGTTTTTTCGAAATGTTGAGGGTAATATTTGTTATAATGTGAATCTCATTTTCTGAACGTCTTGACTTTACATTTGTTACGTCCACAATGTTTTGTTTTCTTAAATAAACAATCAATCAATAATATATAAGTAAGTACCTACGACGTGATTGTATTTATAATTTACTTACATACCTATTTCTACTGTCTTTCCCTTGCTGTATTCCAGTGGTTTTAAGAAAGGGAGTTTGCAATAGGTACATATTTACCTACACACAATTAATTATTGCAAACAGAACCATTATGACGATGGGTCACAACCATTAGTAGGTGAGCATGCCCGCGGTTAAATTTACATAAGTATTCACCATTAGAATTAAAGCGGGCATAATGTATATACACTGATACAGTATGGGGAAACAGCTGATGAGGCATTCCCTCTTGACGGCTGACAATAAATTTACTAATCTTAGCAAGACTTTAGTAGGTACCTACATTGGTATATAATATGTACCTACTAATAAATATTAACATTTGTAATACATATTAAGTATTAAAAATGTTAATATTTATGAATTCTATAAAATCAGCATTTTATCATGATATCAATTATTATAATACTTAATGATAATTAGGTATATTAAAATATATTTATGGTACAAGTCGGTTTACGGGAAGCCAGGCGGGAACCGCGCCAATATTTATAGCCTATTTTGGCAACATTCATAAATTCAAGAATGAAAACCTAACCTAACCTATCCGAACCTAACAAATAATCCAGTATATCGACTATTTTCACAATTTGTTTGCCACTGGATTCCCTTAACCTTAAACCGACAAGAACCATATTTATTTACAAATACCTAGAGGAACTTCAAAGTCAAGACGTTCACCACATTATTAATCAAATCAAATAAATAGTGTTAAAATAGTCTCAAGCCTACGTCGCACTAAGAACTTAAAGTCAAGATTTTTTTTAAATTATTTTCGTTACTAACTATAATGATAATCACAATAAGCGAGTAACAATGCATTTATTACCCCTGATAATATATAATGAGAATGTTTATGTAAACAATATAATATACTAATATGTGACAACGGTTGTCACACACTCCAAACTGTATTGAATAGTGACAATAGCGGCTCGTCAAATAATTTATGAATATCTTTATAGATAATAATCAATTGACATGGTAAAATGTATAAAAAAATATAAATATTGAATAAATCCCTTGATCTAGTATTTATTAGTATTCGATTATTATTCGATGTTTGTTTGCTATTTTTACGAACGTATCCCCATCAGCCAAATTTGCTATATTGTATAAAAATGTGTACTAAATAATTATGAACCTACTCGATTGATGGCAATTTTTTAAATTTTTAAAATGTATATGTATATTTAAGTAAATATATACCTACCTAGTTGTTATATTATATCTCTGAAGACTATGCAAATATAAATAAATGTTGTAGTAAAATACAGTATAAATAAAAATCAAATATACCTACCTATAACGTTTCGTTGTGAAATTTGAAAAGTTTATTTGAATTCCAGTTCATTCTATATTGATTAAAAATGATTTAGGTACCAAGGGATCTGTTTCTATAAAATCAATAATTACTTATTAAATTTCTATTTTACTAGCCCTACGGCTTGATGACGTGTACCTTGACTGCCTCACAAAGGAGTTTCCGATCATAGTTCCCTCCCAAATGGATGTTAACTACGTTCTCAATCATCAGGTCCTGACTTTGAGAAACATCATGTACCTAATTGATGTAATGTTTCTAAACACATTTTATGAACCCGAGTCACATGACTTCATAAGCGGAAATGTTGACAAAATTGCAGAAGCCAATTTATTACAATATTACATAAAAATAATAAGTACGTTGATTTTATTATGCTTATTATAGTGTAGTCATAGTGTATCTAGTAATGCCCTACTATTTAAGTAATGAAAATATCATAATTTAATAACCTTTTATTTTAAATATTATGGGTACATAACATATTATTCGTTGTCGGTTACTAGCCGCCACTGGGATCAGGGCATTCTAGAAATATGACACCCTGCAACGTTTGTTTTATCGCTGCGTTCGTGTGCACTGATTAGTTCATTAACATTAAAGCTGAATAATAATAATATTACCGATGCATATTTTATGCCTGCCTGATACTTGGCGTCAAACTAAAGTATGGATGAGTTTTTTTCTGAGTGAAGTGTAAATAAATATCCGGCATAGCCGTAGTTTTTAGTGATCGTTGTCGAACTGCTAAAACAATTTCTCCATTTATTTTTTATATTTTCCAACGATACCTACCAATAATCCTAAATATTATTATAGATATGATTATAATTTTTTAAAGAGAAATGGTGTTTAAATTTACACTCTGAATGTGGACAGTACGGATGTAATTAATAACTTTGTTGAAACTAAGTTGAAATTACTTAATAATAGATAGATGTAGCTATCATTTTATGTTGTTAGTTATATAGAGTTCGATATATTTTTAAAGAATTATTTAATTTATAAAATCAATTTCTATTTACATTATCAAAAGAATGATCATTTCGGTAGGTATGTGATGTTTGAGAGAGTAAAAAACATATAATGGGCCTCCATCTTCTAAAGATCTTGAAAAGTATTATATGAGTGGTTCACAAGCATAGTAAACCTAGTCCATTCTGGTTATTTTTGAGTAAGCCATGTTCAAACATAAAATTTGAGTACCTATTTCTAATTCTGTATGATTGCAGTTCTGAAGTGTTATTTTGAGTAAGTATATTTAAGTTATTATGTAAGGGAAATCATGTATATCATAAGAAATACTCAAAAATTTTGTTTATTAGCTAGCTTATTCTAAAATAAACTCATATTTAGCTCCAGTTTTAGTATACTAATATTTCTTTTATAATTTATTTCGATGATAGATATTTTACTTTTGTCATTTTGTATAAAAAAGGCCAATAAAAAACATTGTAAACTATATTTGATAATTATGTTTTCTTGATTTCACTGACACACAAAATTAACATAAAATAAAAATAATAATAAGAGAGTTTAATACCTATAAATAATATTAAATGAATAATAAATGGGTTATATCTAATGTGACCATTTATTTTTTTCCTTAAAACGGGACACCTACTAATTTTTAGGTAGGTAATAGTATGTTTATTCAAGAAAACGCATATTTCTTCAAAGTTATTAATGAAAAGACCAGGAATGAACACGTGAAAATAAATAATTTATATTTTTCTGAATAACAAATTTGCTCAAGTATATTTGATTTTGATTTCAAATATGAATTCCACAACTTATTCATAAGAGAAAAGACCCTTTCTACTGGTGTACTATTGCCGGGCAGACATAAAATGTATTCAATAATTATACGAAAATTCGTATGATTCAAATTATTGATGCGAAAGTGTTCCACCCAATGACTTTCGGTTGAAACATTCCCAGTGTTCCATTCAGTCACTTTTTGCGGTGTTCCTAATGTAGTTAGAAACAAGTGAATACCTACTCATGAAATACTTCTGTATCTGATAAAATTACATTGATAAAATTGATAAATCCCTTTTCAATCAATACCTACATCCATTTTACTTTGAATTTATTCCCACGTTGGTATTTTGGTTCAATTCGCCCATTAAAATATTTCTAATTGTTGCCGTGGGTTGCTCTCTTTTTGAAAATGGAACATTTGGGCGTCCTAAAAACGGGACGGTCCCGTTCAAAACGGGACGTATGGTCACGTTGGTTATACCTATCAATTTTAGCTATCAGTGCGCCTTTTTAAGTTATTCAAAAAAATTCAGCCTGTCTCCAATTTGTTACATCCTGATGTTAACTGCTGTCTTGAAAGGAAATGTTTGTGAAAAAAAGCGTGGCTTACCTCAATTGGGTCAATTTTTAATTCCATATCCACCTCCTGTTCTCTGATCTTTTTCAATGTCTCCATAACCATTCTGACGTCATCTAAATCTCGTATTGGTCTTTCTAATTTTCTTTCCATTTCATTCATAACAGCATACACATAGTCCATCTCTCTTTTGTACTTTTTTCTCATAGCTTGGCCAATTTTGTGTGTACCACCTAGAAATAATCACACTAGGTTTATAGATTATAATAATATATACGTCTTATAATATAATGCACTTTCAAGCAAATGAAACTATCCCAAAGTCAGTTTGTTGACAATATTATTGCTGTACTGTGATTTTATAATATTATCCAATTTGGTGCCGTACGTACCCAGGTATACCTCAGTGGCGAGGGGTGGAGGTAGGCTGTTAAGATTCGACATAAATAGTACACACTAAACTTTGTCAGTCATACTAAGTTGTTTTCATTGAACTAAGAGAAGAATTTGCAGATGGTGCTGGTTAGTCTTTAAAATTCAATTAAACCCTGCCTAAACCAAACCATAATAATTTAGGTATACTATGGGCATCCGAAAAAAATAGTGCACACCTTTTCAGCCATACTTATTTGTTATCGCTGAATTAAGAAAACATATTATAACAGATGGAGCTGGTTAGTTTTCTAAAATTCATTAAACCCTGTCTTACCAAACCACAATCGATAAAAATATTCTTTTATCTATAAATATCTAAAATGATGTATGGTTTAATGGCATGCATTTAAATATTTCAAAGATAAATGATTTTTTTGACTATATAATATTTTGACTATATACTATGGCTTGGATTAGAACGGGGTTAATTGAATTTTCAAAACTATCTATATATAAAACACTATCTATACACTGTAGTCACGTTTGACTGACAAAGTTTAGTATGGCCTATTTATGTCGGATCTTAACAGCCTACCTCTCCTTCGCCACTGGGCCCACTGGTATACCTAGTACCTACCCAATACCAATATTTCTGAAACCAATTTGGTTCAATATTGAATATAATATACCTACATGGTAGAATGTGAAGGTAATAACCATTTTATTGTAAATACTTATATAATGTTTTTTAAAAAAACCTTGGAAAATAATAATATGAAATAGAAATAATTACAAGATAAAAAGAACCTTTTATATACAACGTTTTTAAATTTTCTGTTAAATTATTATGCTCAATATGCTCAAACTTGTACTTCATAAATTAAGTAAATAAAATACAAACAAACAAACAAACTAATATAGAATACTAAAATGTCATTTTGATTTCCATTGTAACGCACGTAAATATTAATAATTTAGTTGCTAGGACCACCCACTTAGCAACCAATAATAGTGGATTGGATTACGGATTTCTTCCGAAATAACTTTTCATACAAAACAGAATTAACTGAAAATGAATTCAATTTTACTTAAAGATGGCTAAAAGTATTAAAAGAATGCATTGGCATCGTGTTTTTTGTAATTTTATTTTATAGGTTAATGTCATTATTTAAATACTATTTTACAATAATAATGTAACTGTAACTAGGTATTATTTTACAATTTTTGTTAACAATATTAGTGTAAGTATGCTGTTTCTTTCAATATTACCTAGTATTGGTGAATGGGCTTGGATATACGATACTTAAATCTAAAATGTTGATATAGAGAAAATGGACTTTTAGATACATTTTTTCGGTGTACAGTGACAGTACAAACATGCCCGAAATTCTAACAGGTTTTGAATGTTGCCGATGCTATAAACTGCCATCAAGTGTTATAAATACGACAATTTTTACAGTTTGATTAATACTAATGTTTTATGATTTCGCGCATCCGTAATTTATGATGAAGCAACTGCCTCACCGGGTTCATAGTAATCTGCCACTGGAACTACACAAAAACAAAAGTAGGCATTTGACAATATTACCTACTACTAAAATTGTGATATACTTAGTTAATCCATGAATATATCGATTAGTCTTGCCTGAAACAACAAATTGATTAAGTTTTAAATATGTTACTAACATGAGTGAACTTTTTAACTTACTTTTGATTTCAGTTAACAATCCAAATTTAAGTTTATCTGTAGATACTACTAAGCAACTTCCAAAGACGTGCATATCAAGTTCAGTACCAAGTTTGCTTTCCAAGTCACTGTGTCTCCTTAGCGAAAGCTCAAAGTCTGCTAGGCCTGAACATAACAGCTCTCTGAGAGTCTTTTCGTTTTTCCACAAATACTGATATGGTCTCCAACGTTTTATGAACGTCAGCAGTTCCTGGAAATTAAATCGAGGTAGAGAAAGAACTTATATATTAACTCACGTATTAATATCACACATTCGAACAGAGGTAAATACTTTGGTTTTCTGATCCCTGCATCAATTCCATATTCAAAACAAGCCTAACTATAGATACCTATACCATCATACATCGTCCGGGTGTTCGAATTTAGAACTAAGCTCATCGCGGTAGGTACAGACCTACAAACTTATCTGAAGAATGGGATGGGCGAGCCACTGTCGTAAACTACCTAATCAAAACTCGTAACTGGACAAAATCTGACATTCGAATGAAATTTTCAAAATGGCATCTTATGGTAGTTCATAGTTCCATTTTTGGCCATTCTACAGATAAGTTTGTAGGTCTGTATACAAATTATTGAATGATACCTATGTCAAATGTTAGCATGTGGCGCCCTCACTCAGCGGACAACTTATACTGGTGAATCTATAGTAATAATTCGAATGTTTTTTCATAATATATTTTAGTTACATAATATGCTACGTAAACAAAAAGACATTCATTTCAATGCAGCAAATTTCAATTGAGGTCTTTTAGCCCCGCGCTGGTACTGATTTATTCAATGCTGGACTCATTTTTGTTAAAATTGCACTTATGTTGGTTTTGTATTAATATGGTATCAATACATGCACACATGCGTATTAATGTTAGTAAGTAGATATATATATATATATTTATTATCAACACAAAATTGCATTAGTAATTATTGAAATTTATAGCTCTGTAAACTCCTGGAGAAATGTAAAATCGCCATTGGTATGACACAGTTTCGTCTTTTTAAAATACCAATAAGTATTTTCCATCCTTTGTTGACAGCTCCATGCAACGTGACTTTATGTTCAACCTAACCATAAATTCATTCCGATATGTTTTCGGGGCAAAGAGTTGGACTTTATTGGCCCACATCATCTTTTATAGTATTAAATATAATATATTATGTTTTGTCTAAAAAAATCATAGTCTCAGATTTTATTGTCAAATATTGTGCTCATCCTGATCACCTGTACAATTAATGTACCGGATCAATAAATTATTTTAGTGGCTTTCTTCATAGTGGAAGATAACTGGGGGGAAATGGTCATCTTAATATTATAATTTAGTAAGTAAATAGGTGAATTATAAATTTTTGTAATTGCATCTACGTAGCGAAAGGTAGGCTATTAAGATCCGCCATAAATAATGCACACTAAACTGTGTCAGTTATACGTATTTGTTTTCATTGAAATTAGACTACAATTTACAGATGGTGTTGGTGAGTTTTTAAAATTCAATTAAACCCTGCGAAAACCATGCCTTAATAGAAAAAATACTCGTCTACCTAAAAAATATCTAAAATTATGCAGTTCAATCATACATAGTTTTGAATATTTTAAAGATACTCGTATAATAATATTTTGTATCTAATTATAGTTTGGTTTAGGCGGGGCTTAACGAATTTAAAAAAAAATAACCAATAATATATTGTGTAATAGGTATGTATTCTTAATCCAACGAAAACAAATAAGTACGAACGAAAAAGTGTGCACAATTTTGTCGTTTCGCCCAAAATATACCAAAACTTTCATGGTTTTGATTAGGCAGGGTTTAATTGATTTAAAAAAAACTAACCAATATGTACCTACCATCTGTAAATTGTAGTCTTGGTTCAATAAAGACAAATACATATGACTAACAAAATTTAATATGCACCATTTACGGCGGATCTTAACAGCCTACCTTCACCATTCGCTACTGGCATCTACTAAAGTATGTATTATATTTTTGTATTTGCTTAATACACTGACCAAGAAACGAGTTTTGATAGAAAACAAAAGATTAGATTACTTAGTAAAGTTGATAACAAAGGTACGTTTTAAATTACCTGTTTAACATTTTGAGTGCATGTTGATAAAAGCGATAGAATTTTGACGACCTCCTTATTCTCCATCACTTGTGAGTAGAAGTTCTTTTGTTGGAAAGGAAACATCGGTTTTTCTTCGGAAGCCAGTCTGTAGAGCCTTTTCCTCCTACTCCTGGGGTCCTCCAAGGCTTTAAGAGCCTTGATGGCTCCCCCTTGAGAAGCGCCTGATACCTGGTGGTCGAGTCGGGATACAACTTCTACAAGGGCATGGGAGGAGCGGCCAGCCAACTTTTTCCAGCTCGGCCTCTGGTTAATTATGAGGCAGCCAGAACAAGTTTAAAGCGTAGCAAGGGTTCGAGTGTATTGACAACACGAAACAATTGACATAGACGGACATTGTGACAAAAAACAGCAAAATAAATAATCAACAAAAATTACATAGAAGTTTGTCAATATTATTCCATTACAAAATATGAAAGTATTCCAACAACAAAACGTACAAAGCGTAGCAAATTGTTTCGTATGTATTAACAATACGAAACAATTTATATTATAAACAACACAACATATTATGTATATAATTAAATGACAGAACATGTATAAAAATTCGTTAATTGTTATATGTATAAGCAATTAACAAATAATACACATAAGTTTGTTAATTATTATAAAGGTATTTTAACAACATTTTTCACAAAGAGTATTGTTTTAGTTGTATGTATTAACAACACAAAGCAATTAGAAATATTAAAAATAATACAATAAATGTATGTAATTGACAGAAAATGTATAGAAATACGTCAATACAAAAAAAATATTTATAATTTACAGAGGACAGAAAATAGAAGTTTTTTTGAATATTTTTCCATCAATTATTATGAAAATATTTTTTTCAAATTGCAACGAATTGTTTTTATTTGTATGTATTAGCAACACGAAGCATGACAAACGTTAAACATAAATACAACAAATGTATGTAATTGACAGAAAGTGTATAGAAATTCGGCAATGAATACAATTGAGATCAATAATACACGTATTTAAAGCGTAGCCGGATATTGATGACATAATAAAATAAAATAATAATGAGGTAATTAAATAACAAATAATAATTTATATGGGTATTGTCAATATTTGATTAGAGATAACGTAATATTTCGGGAGCAGAACGTAGAAAGCGTTATATTTTATCGATAACATAATTAATTTGGCGCAAAACGGCATTGTATAATATGAATATTACAATTTCACCATAACAACAAAAATACGGTGAAAAATATGGATATTGTTGACAATAATAAAAAAAATCCAATCAGGTAATTTACATTGTCAAAATACCACTCATGATCAATACATAAAAATAGTGTATTATGTATATTATTGAACGAATATTTACAATAAAATGTTTTCAAATATACATACATACATTAATTTAAGAGTGAATATGTATGTACACCGTGGAAGGTTTATTACGAAAATGTATTTATTTACACGTAATGATGATGACATATAGACAAACACATACGTAGAGTGCAAACATGTAAGGCGTTTTATTTACAAACACAAGGGAGAGGAAAAAATAAAACAATAAATAAAATTAATTAAAAAATCTTTAAAGTGGTTAGTAAAATATTGTGTCAGATTAGTAATTCCCAAACTTATAACATGCTGTACAGTGTACACCCTTAAGAGACATATACTTATTCTTATTAGATCGCCGTTCTAAGTTTTGTCAATCTTCTTTTTTTACAGCCTAAGATATGTACAAGGTGCTTTTCTCTCGTATCACTGGCATATGTTATATAAAGTACCCACTTATTTCCGATATTATGACAAAATACATGTATAGTAAGCAGTGGCGAAGGGTGGAGGTAGGCTGTTAAGATCCGCCATAAATATTACACACCTAACTTTGTCAGTCATACATACTTGTTTTCATTGAAATAAGACTACATTTTACAGATGGTGTTGGTTAGTTTTTAAAATTCAATTAAACCCTGCGAAAACCAAGCCATAATAGATAATAATCAAAAAATACTCGTATATCTATAAAATATCTAAAATTATGCAATTAAATCATACATAAATTTGGATATTTTATAGATAGAATAATAATTTTTATCTAATATAGTTTGGTTTAGGCATAGCTTGATGAATTAAAAAAATGAACCAACAATATGTGTCATACGTATTCTTAATCTAACGAAAACAAATAAGTAAGAATGAAAAAATGTGCACAATTTTGTCATATCGCCTAAAATATACCAATACTATTATGGTTTGGTTGAGACAGGGTTTAATTGATTTTTAAAATCCAACCAATACCATCTGTAAATTGTAGTCTTATTTCAATAAAAACATATACATTTGACTGAAAAAGGTTAATGTGCACTATTTATGGCGGATCTTAATCTAACTAACTAAGCCTAACTCCACCCTCCGCCACTGATAGTAAGTAGATACTGTTACTATAATCGTATACCCATAATACGCGAATTAAAACTATAGTACTAATATTGGATATAACTAGGTACTTATTGTACTGTTGGCAATATTGCCATCTTAGTTACCAATAGTGGTAGGCGTAGCAGAGTTTGAGAAATACTGTGTTGGATTATTACAATTCTTGTAAGAGTATATTATCATGCAAAAAATGCATTGGTATTTGATAAAGTGCTGAATATTCAATGCGTTCCATAACACGTATTTATACTAACTTATACTAGCGGTAGGTACGTACCTATCACCCGGCGCTGCACGGGCGTAGAATGGCTTAATATTTTAAAATTAAAAATTCTAAATTTAATACATATAGTGCAAAGGATTGAATTTAAAAAAACACGGAAACGCAATGGAAATATTTATGGCAAATCATCAAATTATCTATATGCAATCTGTTAGAACTGAGAATTGCACATATGGTGAGTCTTGCTGAGCTTTTTTGAATTGGATTCGTTAAAAATTTGGCAGCACTGCGTCGCCCGCGCCGCACCGGATCGGTTGGCTCCCTACCGATTAGCGATTCTAATAACACCATTATTTGCATCTAACTTTGCCATTTGACCTCCGATCAAGCGAAATAAAAGCCAATATTTTTGTACACATTCTAGTGACATTGTTGACAACGGGTTAAATCTGAAATTCGAAACACCGACCACGCATTTTGGCTTGTCGGTCTCCGTCTACTGTCTAAATTTTCTCGAAATCCGAATATATTCTTCAATAATAAATAAAATAAAATATTTTTGACTAATAGGTACATAGTTTTAATATTTTATATTTATATATTAAAAAACATAAATAAAAATGATTTCAAGTTATACACATTTATATTTTTATATATTAAACGGCGCCGTATAGCAGCCGTCCATTCCACTGTATGCACGGCACCCGGACGGCCACCGATGACTCAGTGGTGTAAGTGACCTAATGCACGCTTTCACATTAGACGGTTTGAAGTCGACAACACTCGACCACAAACTGAACTTGTGATAGAAAAAAAACTGTGCATAAACCGTATAGTGTAAAAATAGCGTGAGAAAGCCTTCTAACTCTTTGCAGTTTGTATGGAAATTATTAGGACCATTATGGTGGTGTTTTCCGGATGGACAGCACCTTAAATAATATTATTTATTGTAGCACATGCTGATGAAATCCAGCAACAACAGGCAAGAAAGCTCCAGTAGTTAACTACCAGCGAGTCAAAAGACCCAACGGTAACCTACTTTGGCTTTATCCACCAACGTGGTGTCAAAAAAATAGTACCTAGATAATATTATTTGTTTCACATTCATATGTTTATGTTTGTGCATTTATATAAAAGTAGGTTTTCTGTTTTTTTGGTTTAATGTTTTAAGGCTTTCCAACAGTTTCAGCAGGTGCGGCTTTACCTTAAGGGTTCGTACGGATCATCCTCATATCCATAATATGATGTCAAAAATGTACCTCAGATATTTTTATTATTGGACATACTATTCCAACTTCATTCATTACATGATTAAATGAATCACTAATTTAATTATTTATTTTGTCTATCTAAACCTGTCACTATTTTATAGAGATATTTATTATTATTATTATTCAAATAAACAATGCAATTGTTGTAAATTATGTAATAACATAATGAGGATTACGCGGTATTAAAATAATTAATTTAATTTAAAATAAAGAAAGCTATGGTGTCTATTTTTCGCTGACCGGGGTGGGGTGATTCGGTCCCATCTCGTCGCCGCCGTACAAATCTCGTTCCATAAAGGATGCGAACGTATTAGCATTAGTATACGAATACTGGGGAGCGATTCAAATATCCCCTAGAGGAACAATAAAACATAGCTGTATGTCGTTCTTTAAAACCGATAATCGTAAGTAGGTATATACTAATTATTATTATTAATTAAGTTAACGTTTTTGTAGATGTGATTGAGTAACGACTCAGATAATCATTTTATTATTTATTCTGAACAATTAAAAAAAAACTATAAGTAGCTTGATATACTTATAATATACTGAGAGCTTGATATAAGTACTAAAAAAGTAAGTAACTGTGCATATTTAATAATAAATGACTAAGCCCCACCACCTAGAAAGTCGTCGAGCCGCCACTGAGTTTGAGATTAAACTGTTTTTTATTAATCTTAATTCTTTTCATATAACTCAGTTGCATATTGATGGCATCCTTTTTCATGCAGTGTAAAATCTGATCATAACAGTTTTTTAGGGCTATGCCACTTGTACCTACTTATTTAGGTACTTAATTATCAGCACTCATTATTATTGATTAGATAATTATATTTAGAATGCCAAACATAGTATAAGTATATGTTATTTTTAATGGCTGATTTAAAAAAAATGTACTTATTGTAATATAAAACTGAAATCATTATTTACATTCGTTCCTCAATTTTCCGCCCATTAAAAAGTGCAAGTATGCCTACTTTCACTGGACGTCACTGTTTGATAATAAGTAGGTACATAAGTATTATTCTTATTTTAAACTTTTACTATAGAATACAGTTTATTCACAGTTAGCGACCTTCGAAAATTATTTTATGGATTAAGAGATTGTTTTGTCATTTTAACACTACAACAGGTTATGAGGCACAATGAAAGTAGTCAGTAGTGGTAGTATTGTAGTAGCAGTGAATACACACAGACTTGCAAAAATCACTCTAATATTATGTAATCTTCAGTGAAAAGCCAGTGCCTTACGCATTGGACAATGAGGGCCACCGTCAAGCGGAATGCACCTTTACAAAAATATTGTGATATAAAATAAGTCATATCTATATAATACTTACCTACATACGATTATGTGAATTAGAGGGTAGCCGTTTATATTTCGGGAACAACACAAAAAAAAAACAAATTTTTAATCAATGAAAACAGTTTTATTGTTTTTCAAAATATTCTCCACGATAATTTATGCACTTTTCCATGCGTTTAAACCAATCTGAAAAGCATTTTTGCCACTTTGCAGAAGGTAACTCCAAAACATGGTTTTTGAATGCATCAACCGCCTGGAAGACCCATACGGTCGACTGCTGTTTACTTCGGGCTCATACGTATAGATACAAGATTCGTCACCTGTAACAATCTTATAAACGTTTTTTGAAGCACCTCGATCTTATTTTTTGAGCATTTCCTTTCAGCAATCGACACGCGACTTTTTGTGCGATTGTCAAAGTATGCGGGATCCAACGCGAACATATCTTCTTCACGTCTAAATGCCCATGCAAGATCGTATACACGCTGGTGTTACTAATGCCCAGGGATGCCTCAATCTCACGGTAAGTATGTCATATGACGATCTTGCATTATTAGTTCACGCACAGCATCGATGTTTTCTGGAGAAACAACCAATTTTGGACGACCTTCACGCGGCTCGTCTGTGAGCGAACGACGGCCACGGTAAAATTCGCTAAACCTGCGATACCTATACGGGATATAGATACCGTAGTTTTTGATGGTGCATTATCGCCATATAAAACACTAAGTTCAACGATGCACTGTTTCCGCGATAACCCACGTCGAAAGTTGTGAAAAATATCGCACGAATTTTTTCGAAAGTTAATTCCATTTTTTGGCCATGATATATTTGTCCAATGAATTAAAAAAACAAGGGTCCGTTTGTTGAAACGTTCTGAGTACTTTTGCCGTTAAAATTGTCAAACTTCAAAATACACAAGTCAAATTGCACCTAGCAACACCAGTGTTGTCAATTACCGTAATATAAACGGCTACCTATGCATGTTAACACCGATAAATGTGTAATATATTCACAATGGATAATGATTTCAATAAAATAAACAAGAAACTGGTGGTTTCTGGTGGTGCAATAATTACCTGTGAACCCTTACCACCTGTCCACTGACCGACCCCTTTCGCAACTCCTGTTATATTTCTCCCTGCAGCAGCTAAGGCCTCTTGGATATCCTCAATACTTGGGCGAATTGAGACGTTTGGAATCATCAGTGTTGCTTGAAGTAGGAACACCGGCTTGTGTGAAATACCTACAAATAAACACACAGTAAATAAACTTTTTTTATTTAACGTAATTTATTCCGTCATATTCTTTCCTCGTTATGATTATATGGCGTTACAATGTGCATTATGCCGTTTATATGGCGGAAGGTATTAAAATGCCAATAACGTCATTCACCTGGCATGGGAACTCCCTCTTTCCTGTCTATCCTCGTTATTTCAGTTGACAATGAGTACCTATCTATCCTTAAATTGTCACCATGTCTGCTTGCGTGTTCGTATGCAGTTCGCCGTACCACACTTCACTGTGAAATGTTGTATCAGAAATATATGGCCGTATATTAAAGACCATCCAATCTATCTGGGTCGTATAGTACTGACATAAAATTCATGTCTAAATAAAACACGATTCTTATCGGTTCACATACGAGTATAAAGTAAACGTTATATAAAAATTAAAATATCTATTTCAAAGTCAGTGTGGACTTTGGTATTGTATTTCATCGTCCAGTGCCTCATAATTAGATGTGGAACCGAAAAATGACTTTTTTTTTTTTTAAATATTTTGTGAATTATTAATATCTATTTTTTTCTCTTCAGCATAAAATATTCGCGTGCCATGCAAAATCATCTCGCGTGTTTCGCATAGGATCGCTATCACTGATCAAAATCTAAGACACTGGTTCAGTCTAATTACAATATTATAGCCATGATGATAATATTATCACACATACGGTAAGATAGGAAACCGAAAAAGAATAGGTACTTAGTTGCTTTCTAGTATTATAATCTCCATCGTTGTCGTATTCCTCAATGTTTGACTTCAGTTAACTCGAAATAATATGTACCTATTTACCTACCCACCCAAGAACATGTGAAAGGGATGATAACATTAATTATTGTGTTATTAAATGAATTGTAAATAAGAATGCTTAATCAGTTTCACCAACCTTCACAGTAGTCAGGATCAACTGTAAATCTTTTCTTCAGCAGGTCAAGAGAATGTCGCGTCACTTTGATAAGAACGTCGATGACTTTTCTGCTGTAGTATCGTCGCATTTCACCAACGGCATTTCTTACCATGTCCTGAGAATATAATGCTAATTTCTTGTCATTCTTGGTACCTCAAAAAGTTTGAATAATTATAATTGTCTTATGGAATTTGTATCCTAATACCAATACCTTAACTTTGCCAGTATAATTGAATTGATAACCAAAAAAATAATTGGTGTTACATAATATTATGTAGATATAAACCGCAGCTGTAAAATCATTATAATCATGGCCCCCACAAAGGGGGGCTAACAGGACTCTAGCCTGGGGGCCCGGGCTCAGGAGGGGCCCGGCAAGGCGAGTCGACCAAATAAGTGAGATAAACACACATCACAAATTTGCTTTGATACTAAAAAAAAGTCTAAGCGCTATTTTCCTTCAGTAATGTTATTATTTAAAATTATGTGGTTGTACGATACAATTTTCAATTGTGTATCGATACTCGACAAACCCATAATTCAAATGGATGTATTGAAATATATTAAAAAAAAAAAACACTATATAAATATAATATATGCACATTAATTTTACCGCGTACCTACACCATTTGGAAAACGCTACTGTAGAGTGTAGAGTGTCACACTGCCTTTATCTTTGGCGATAGGCAGGGGGGCCGCTTCAGGATTTGGGGGCCATGGTTATAATATACCATTATTGTTAACCTTTTAACATTGCGATATTACCTATATATTTACGTATAAAATATATGATTGTTTAAATGATTGAGTATAAATAATACTCATTATGTGTATTTGCCTGACTATATCTATATAGTATACAACTAGCGTTTGTATCTAGCTTTTCTCCAAGGTTTTCCTTTATGTTTGTATATTTTACTGTTCTATATTATTTACGAAAAACAACATAATTAATAAGAATGTTTTAGTTTTATTGTCGAGAGTGTCAATAGTATATAGCAGGGGAGGGCAAACTGCGGCCCGCGGGCCGCATGTGGCCCGCCGGGTATTTTTTTGCGGCCCGCCATCATTAATTGTACTTCTGATTACGAATAACTTTTTTTATAATTTTTAAAAAAATATTGACAATAGATTAAAATTTGAAGAATTTGTTGTTTCGTAAATGTATTATCTCAGTACGTCTTCCTTGCATCTCGTCTCACACTAAGTAACCACTATTTTCTACGTTGAACATCGACTCCAATAGATATTGATAGTGTACCGACAGAGCTACAACTTGAGATTATTGATCTGCAGTGTGACACTGATTTAAGAGAATTGCATCGTCGTGAAGAAATCTCCAAATTTTACAATGCCCTTAATTCAGACAAATTCGACCAACTTAAAGATTATACAATAAAAATGTTCGTTATTTTTGGATCAATTTATATATGTGAACAACCATTATCGGTCATGAACCTCAATAAAAATTCTTTACGATCAAATATCTCCGATGCCCATTTACAAGCAGTTTTGAGAATATCAACTACAAAATTAACACCTGAATTTAAAAAAATGTACAACAGTTTCATTCTTCTCATTAATTTTTTTGAAAAAATGTTTATTTTTCGTGATAATAAATAGTGTATATCTAAAAATGGTATTTTACTTGCGGCCCGCCGCTCATTTTGAATTCTTGAATTTGGCCCTCCATCCAAAAAGTTTGCCCCCCCCTGGTATATAGGTTCTGATCATGGCCCCCACATCCTGAAGCGGGCCCCCAGGCCACGATATTTGGCGCCCCCCCCAACCAATCGCTAAGGTTAAGGCCAGTGTAATGTTTTATAGTAGTGTTTCCTAAATGATATTCCGTGGAACTCCAGGGTTTCGCGTAAAATAAAGGGTATTCCGTGTATTTTTTAGCGATTTTTATTTTTTATATTTTATTATGATTTTTGTATTTTTAAATAAATCAAGCTTGAATTGTCGGCAATCAGCATCATATTATGAAGCACTGAGCGCGACCATCTTTTGTGATAGCCAAGATACATCTGACCCTTCGCCATGTTGGATCAATAGTCATTTTCATTAGTCAGGAGACACTAAAAATAATTATAAATTAAAATTCTACTCGTCTTATAGCGCTGCAGCCGACTTTTTTACTATTAGAAGCTTATGAATTTACGGTATGTTTATCTCATTTAATTAGTTGATCTGCCACGTTGGGCCCCTCCTGAGCCCGGGCCCCCAGGCTAGAGCCCTGTCAGCCCCCCCTTTGTGGGGGCCATGGTTCTGATTGTGTGTTTGCTTGGTTTGGCAATATATTGGACCATTGCTTTGGATTGGACAAATGTTGACCAAAACAATAGTTATGTGAATTTCCCAGATGCAGAATTCAAACCCGTAATCAAAAGCGTGAGGGTTTGACGTTAAACTCTTACTTCACCGCGGGAAATTTAGTCGGTTAATGTAGAATAATAATGATAATAAATTAACAAATCGTCTGTCATGTAAGAAAGTCTTTAAAATAAATAGAAAATCACCTGCATTCCCTTCGATAAACCACCCCCTGGTGTTGTCAGAAGAGAATGAGGATTGTCAAAACACTCCCAAACGGCAGTCCAATCTTGTTGTTGACTTGTCGAGCCAGCGTCATCAGCATTGTTGGTGTCGAATGTGCCGTGGTTATCATCTGCAACAAAGGAAGATTTCTATTGATTTAATTCGTCCAACGTTGATTTTATGTATGCCACCTGTGTGTATAAATGTATAATACACATGGCCCCCACAAATCATTGGAGAGGACTGACATGGCTTCAGCTTGGGGTCACGGTCTTGGGGAGGGGGGGGGGAGGGGGGGGGGTAGCATGGCGGGTCACCCAGTTAAGTGAGATAAACACACATCACATATTATCACAGCGCTATTTCACTTGTAGAACTTTATTTTTTAATCATTTTTAGTGTGTTTCCCGTATTGATATATTATCAATGGTTTTCCGACATCCTAATAAAAAGCACTATTTATCTATGGCGAAGGGTTGCATGCTACATGGCTACCATAAAAGGGGGTCGCAATCAGTGCTTCATATTATGATGCCGAGTGCTGACAATTCAAGAAGATTTATTTTTGAATACCAAAAATCGTTTAAAAATCAAGCAATATCATTTATTTTACATGTAACCATTTGGGAAACATTACACTGCCCTTAACCGTAGCGATAGATTGGGGGTTCCGGCAATCATCGTGGCCTGGGGCCCACTTCAGGATGTTGGGTCCATGATAATACATTAGTCTTGTTCACGTACTAAACCATATCAGAGAGAGGGTTCAATTATTTAGCAATCTATTCGCAATATATGGGATTACTGCCAAAAGTTGGTTAGTTTCCAAATCTTGTTATGGAGTAATTGCAATTTGAAAGTTTGACATGCCCTCTAAAATCAGGCATAGGTAGGTACCTAATGCTAATTTATTTGTGCTGTATGTGCATGTTCTATACGAGATAGCACATAGTAGGTACCTACCTACTTTAGATTATTCCAAAACAATAAACTGTTTAGATTGTAATGGATTTAAATTTTGTACTATTCCATTTGAGTCGTTTTTTGCGACCTGGATTTCGCCTTTCGGCATCTTCAGGCTCTGTCTACACTCACCGAAAGGCATAACCACACTGACAACGAATACAATTAACTCGAACTTATGTAACAAATAATAACAATAAAGTAGGTAAAAACTTTTGTATTCGTTATTTCAGTGCTCCGCAACCGGTGTGCCGCAAGACGATGCTAGGTGTGCCGCGGTGCATTGCTCCCAAAAAAGAAACACAAATAATTTTGTATATTATCCAATACTTACTTAATAGCCAAATTTGAGTACACTTCTGGTAATATATTTGAGCAGGGGCGGATCAAGTCGAGTGGACGCCCCGAGCGGTGAAAAATTCGGGGCCCCCAAATTCAAGTTAGAAAAAAAAGCTTTATACATAGAAACCTTAATTAATTTATTAGGTAACATAAAATATAACAAAAATATAGTGTTTTGTTGTCTGCGAGTTTGTTCATATTCATCATTAAAGGAACAAAATATTCAAAGAATAAGAGATATGCCTTCGGCTAGAAATACGATGAAAGATAGAATATGAAGAATCCAATTGTAATTTTGAAGCTATTTTAATAGAATTCTTAAAAACTTTTTTTTCGCCATGAAAAACGGCTTGCCACGCCAGACAGTGGAAAAATATTATTCAGGAAATTTTGGCACGCGTACGTAAAAATCTTCGCCAACCCTGGACTAGTGAGTCACTTTTCCTCGGTTATTGCTGAACCAACATTCACACAACGTCAGGCAAAATGATTAAATTCGGGGCAATTTTTTTATTGTTCGGAAACTAAGACTTATGTAGCGAGACCTTAATAAAGTAAACGACGAACTGCACCCAATCACAGAAATTACCAAAAAATATCAGAAATCATCATAATCCGTCTGTAAGACAATTCTTTAAAGACATTCCAAGATCTCAGGGCCCCTTCGGGGTCCCACGCGGCCGCTTGGTCCGCTTACTGCTAGACCCGCCCCTGCCTGGATGGACTTCAATGCAAGGTCAGAATGAAAATATATTGACGTGCTCTGATAAAGTAGGAGTTAAGACAAGGATCTCTACAAATCTACCAAAGGACCTACCAGACCACCATTGAAAACAAACAATTAATTTTGGATCAGTCTCAAAAACATTTATTTAACTTTGCTGCAAAAGAAATTTCATAATTTATTTAATACAATCAATACGACTGGATTCGAAACCCTTTTGCAACCAATGTCGAAAATTCGATAGAAGCGCTTTCCCTATAAATTCGAGAGGAATTGGTTGAATTGAGAAACGACGGGATGCTAAAACAACATCGCCGATGTTTCATTGGCTATTTTCTGGATTTCGGTTATTAAAGAATGTCCTCGGATTTCCGACAAGGCTTATCGCAGTTCAGCTCCCATTTCTACGACATATCTAGGTGAGCAAAGATTCCAACTAAAGTTATAATTAAAAAAAAAAATAAGCAGTCTTGCTTGAACGGTCTTGACCGAGAACTTCGGTTGCTCTTACAAATATCAAGTCAAAATCTCTATATATATAAAAATCTCGTGTCACGATGTTTGTGGTTGAACTCCTCCGAAACGGCTCGACCGATTTTTATGATTTTTTTTTATCTAAATTTGTTAGGTATGAGAATAGGTTAACAAGTATATTTCATACCACTAGGTGATTAGGGTATCTCTATCCAGAAAATTTTTCTTTGATTTTTTTGACAATTTTTTTTTGTATTTTTTTTTATTATTTGGCATAAAAAAATACCTATAACCCCAAATTTTCACTTTCCTACCCCCACCCTCCCTTTTTTAAATCGCGATTTTATTATTTTTGTATGAAAAAATTTAACCGTCGTTCGTATTTCAAACAGAACGAAATTATTTATGTTGTTGAATGACAGATGGCGCTACGTCCGAGAAGAATTCAAGAGAAGCGTCGCGTCATTTTGAAATTTCATTCGGCATATCACAACGCAGTGCGTGCAAAATTTTGGGGGCCATTTGGGCCGTCGAACGAATAAAACACAAACATGCGAAATAGTAGAGCAGAAAGAACAGACGAACAAATCCAACAAGATAACAAAAACGTGCGTGTAAGCATGTCGCAATTGCGTGCATCTCAATCACAAGAGGCACGAGCTGAACGAAATCAACAACGACAATTGGAACGGAGCCAAGCGCGCCGGTTCGTAGTTAACACACGCAGAGCAAATGACCGACAACGCCAACAAGTACATCGAACATTTACATCCGCTTCGTTCCTTCGTCTCGCATTCGAGTACGAGCCAGATATTGAATATTCCGCTCATCCGAAAGTCCTGATTGGTGCTATGGACAAAGAATGTCCCCATTGTCATGCGCTCAAATTCAAACATGAGTCAGCCGGGATGTGTTGCGCATCAGGAAAAGTGCAACTACCAGAAATTGAGATACCACCAGAACCATTGAACGGCTTGTTCATCGGCACGGTTCCAGATTCAAACCTGTTCCTGAAGTCCATTCGCACATTCAATTCATGCTTCCAAATGACTTCGTCCGGAGCAACAGAAATAGTTCACAATACTGCGGCAAATGGTCAACAATTCCGTTCTACGTTCAAAATCAAAGGCCAAGTATACCACAAAGTAGGCTCATTGCTGCCAATGCCAAACGAACCACATACATTTTTACAAATCTACTTCATGGGCGCGGCGGCGGTGAGGACATCAATCATGTGGATGCACGTTGCGGCTACAATAGCCTCAATTCGCCTAATGCCAGGCGCATCGTCGGCAAACTGGACGCCCTATTGAATGAGCACAATGATTTATTGAAATTCTTCAAAACACACATGCACGAATTGCCAAGTGACAATCACGCTATTGTCATCAATCCTGATAAAACACCAGCTGGAGAGCACGTGCGTCGTTTCAATGCGCCTGTTATTGACGACATTTCTGGAATCATGGTTGGCGACCGCACATCGACGCGAGAAATCGTGATTCGAAGAAGAAACAATAATCTGGAGTTCATCGCTGACACACACCGTTCATACGACGCTCTCCAATATCCGCTAATTTTCTGGAAGGGACAAGACGGATATTGCATAAACATTAAACAACGAGATCCTGTCACAGGTAATTCATTCATTATGAACATCATTACTCATTTTGAATTGAGAAAATGAAAAGTTGGTGTTTTTTTTTTGTTTTTATCGGCGATCATCGTCTACAGCGCTCCATTCCTCTTTCTGTCATAGATCCCATCCTCACACACTTACGATACATTCGTTATTTTTTATTTAACAACCAAAATATTCACTAGAAATAATTTATATGGCAGAACAACGTTTGCCGGGTCAGCTAGTAATTTATAATATTATAACTCGAATGGCCAATTTTGAATGTGTTATTAGATGAAACCGCTCTTTGAGTTATAATATAAATATTGTGAAATATTAGTGGTTCTAAAACAAAAATAACTACCTACTAAACTAAATGAGTTTTTATTATTTTCTTTATTATATCTTGCCACCGAGAAATAACAGTGAAATAAAATAATAATATTCATTTTGACGTTCGGTATTTATGTGTGAATAAATTCTAGAAAATTGTAAATATAATACCTGTTTAAAATGTTAATATTGTATTATGTGACATTATTTTATTAGGTATTAAAAACAAATTCGTTTTCCAAAACTATTAAGATTACCGAAAGCTAAATAATACAAAGTATTTGCTGTAGATATTGTGATATTTTATTAAATTTGATAAAAATTCTTGTGCAGTACAATGTAGGTATTAATAAATTTTGCGGACTTATGCCAAATTTAGTGCCCCTTAGATACCTATTGTAACATATAACTGTACGAATGTATATTTTGTCCAGCGGTTATCCACTCATCGAGTGATATGACGTCCAGTTAATATTACATAGGTACATACCACAAGATGAAAATTTTATTCATCTGGGTTCTAACTCGGACCCTCAGATGACAAGCGTAAAACGAGTAATGGCAAATCATATTATACAAATACTAACAGAACCAGTTGGTGATAGCCAGCTGCCTCGCTAGACCCTATAGGTCACTTGTGTGTCCTAATCTAATAAGTCAAGGATTTTAATAAAATAATGAAATAAGTCTAATAATCATTCAATCCAAAGAATGCAGACCATTTTATGTAGTAGGTAGTTTGTTTATTCATTGGGACGGAATTTTGTTCAAGCCGTGTTGAGACGGTCCAAGTACGATCCAAGTACACTTGGACCGAGTGCCATCCAAGTGCACTCGTAATATATAAAACTTTTACGTTCATTGAAACAAGCTCAGTCATCACATTAATTAGTTATTTTATTGATAATACAAGTAGGTACATGGTAATATGTACATTTAGTTCATCTATTTAATTATTTATCAAATAAAAAAATATAAATTGATGTAGGTAATTTGGTGCATGGCCCCCACAAGACGGGAGCTGACAAGGCTCTAGCCTGGGGGTCGGCGTGGCAGGTCAACCAGATAAGTGAGATAAACACATATTACAAATTTGCTCTAATAGTTAAAAGAAAAAGTCGCCTGCGACTCAAATGGAATAGTACAAAACTTCCATTATTATTTAAATTCAAATTCCATCAAGTACATTCGTTCGATAGAATTAATAACATGATAAACTGTTTCTTGTACCTTATTCAACGAATTGGTTGATTAGAAAAACCAATAGCCAAAACCAACCAATCTAAAGTCATGCAACGTAGAGTTGCATAGAAGGCCCGCTGACCATCGTCCTCCTGACAGACCACTCATAGATTGGAAAGATAGCTAGGACCAGCGGGGGTTTTTTTTGATCTAGGTATATGACTTAATTTGTTCGTCAGAAGATTTAACGAGGGGGTCTTGAAGAACAGTTTAAACCAGTCATATCATTATTAAATTCGGCAGAATCTTAAAAAGATGCGTGCATTCCTCACAGATTAAGTAGGTATACAATTGTATCCAAACCAAAGTAAACTTCCTGTCACTGAGATCGAAGAGGCCCATAGCACCACCGCTAAAAAAACAGATTAATTCGTATTTGCAAATAAAGAATAAACCGCTCATTGTATTACGTTATCACTGTTTCTTCAATAATAATTATTATTTTTAGCTAAATATAATGATTCTAGGAAAGAGATAAATTATTGATATTAGTGCTAGGTATTTTTATGGTTTTTATTTATTATTTAATATGGGCGGCCTTATTTAATAAGTCGGGGCTCTACATCCCTAAACCCGCCACTGGCTAAGACCGAATTTCTTACAAATATAAATAATAAAACAACAATAATACCTAATTATTATTTATGAATATTTTCTGACATCTGATAAAAAATATATTCGCTGTTATATAAATGCATAGTTAGCAAAAGATAGTCTGTAAGCCCAAGAACATAGCAGATTTCAGAAGATAGTATCAATTATTGTATTGTTGTATTGAATAGACGTTGTATTAATAATATTATTATATACATAATAGGTACTATGTATTATACTTATTCTACACAATTCAATAAAGAAGCAGGTTTACATGACTTAAAGTGATTTCAGATAAAACTATTACACAGATACAGATACGGAAGATGGAATTTTGCAAAGAGGTCGCTATTTTAGATGGCTGGACAAACATTCAACTCGATGCGAAGTGTCAAGATACGTCTGTTCTCAGTTAAAATCCAATGCCGCTTATTCAACGCTTGCATTCTGACAGCGCTGCTTTACGGTAGCGAATCGTGGCACTTTACGAAGGCTGGTGGTATGACTTTAAGAGCGAACCAAGCAGTCTCTCATCACGCTGAAAGAAAGAACTTTAACTTGGCATGTTTATTATTCAATCCAACTGGATTCAGACATCCTGAAAAGCCACTAACCTACACAGCCATGGGCGCCGCCAGGATTTTGTGTAAGGTGGTGCTTGTAAGAAAATTCATATTCATATTTCACCAAATGTTGGATATTACGTTTATAATTTGCAGCCACCCATAGTTCCCTGCATGACCCCCCACATCCTGAAGCGGACCCCCAGGCCAGCATATATGGCGGCCCCCCTACCTATTGCTAAGGTTAAGGGCGGTGTGCTTTTCTACAGTAACCCCAAATGGTTTCCGCGAAACCCATTGTTAAGGGTATTCCGTGTAATTTTAGCAATTTTTAAATAAATCCAGTTGGTTTATTGAGTTGTCGGTACTCAGCATCATAATATCATAGCACTAATATAAGTCATATTGGATAAATAGCTATTTTATAAGTAAGTAAACACATTAAAGATATGTAATTATAAAATAAAATTCAACATGTGAATTATTATTTAATTACATTAATCATCATATCACGTTTTTCTCACTAACTGGCCGGCGTTGATAGGTTGTCTCTTGAGGCAAAAAATCGACTAGAATAACGCCTTTTCGATCCGAAAACACGGTTGCCATGATTTTCCGGCTTGAGATTGTCTGACGAAATTTTCGGGAGCAAGTTGAAAAGGGGTGACGGCATGTCATTGATTGCCTTTTAGACCCTGAGGTTATGTGGTGAACCCATGTTTCGTCGCCTGTGACGATATAGTCTATAAAAGTCTCACCTTGGTTGGAAAAACGGTCCAAAAAGACCTGAGCGCTTTTCACACTATTTTGCTTTCGAGCTTCCGTCAGCATTTTTGGCACCAAGCGAGCACACACCTTTGCATACCCCAATTTTTCTCTCAAAATCGTTTGTATGGTAGACTTACTGACGTCTGAGATCAAAATTGCGAGCTCACGGACTGTTAGACGGCGATCTTCACGAAGTTTATCATTGATTTTCTTCAAGAAAACGTCACCAATTGAGGACCTCCTTCCTCTCCCTTCCTCACTACGAATACTCGTTCTACCACTCGAAAACTCACCACACCACTTTCTGACATTCCGCTGGTTTATCACATTACCATAAATGGATGTGGATACGATGGATTTCAACTGGGTGGACCAGTGACGTCCCGTAGGCAGATTGAGCGTCGATCAGGGGCGGCAGTTACTCAAAGGGCGGCAAATTCAGTAGAATCGTTTTTTATATATAAAAAAAGCTATATAAACTTAGTAATAACAAAAATATCTTTCTATTAAAAAAATCAGCTCACCGGTTGGAAACAAAATGTACTAATTAACATAACAGGTTTAACAGGACTGCAATTTTTTTGTCGCGTTCGGGATGTCTCGTTTACTTCCGTTGCCTTTCGACGTCCTATGTGACCAGAAACTACACGTGCAGATTTGCGAATAATTATTACAGTCTGACTTATTAACCACTGTGCACGGAAGTTGCGTTGACCGTCGAAACTAAAGATACACCCCCTCACCCCCAGGGTGGGCGCGTTCAGCGGAGCGTTGAGCGGCGTGCACAACTCAAATGTATAACCGTGTGTGAAAATGTTCGAAGACAATGTCTTTTTTGGTTATACGTATATACGTTTGAGTTGTGCACGCCGCTCAACGCTCCTCCGAATGCGCTCACCCTGGACGGGGCCTTACAGAGCGTGCCACCTTCCGCTCCTGGTTCACAATTTTATTCTGTATCGAAATGTCGTGCTGTCATTATATCGATTATCGATTTAATTATAGGTACCTAAACATTTGCGATTTCCGGCTAAAAATATCATTGCAAATGTTGCCAAGTTTTGTGAAGAAGAAAAGCGACACGAATCGCCCTTAATTCCTTAATATATAGCAAATTAATGTATCGCAAAAATGACATGTAAGAAACCACTGTATTACCAACGTTAAAAAAATCCCCCCGTTTGGGGAAAACATATTTATAAATTTAATTTTGTTTGTTTTAGTGGTAATATATTTTCACACAACACATTTCTTAGATATTGGAGTCATGAAAGTATGATAAAAATACTGTATAAAAATAGGGCGGCATTTTGGCGCTGCCTAGGGACGTCACTGGGGTGGGGTGGTGAAGCGAATGATTGAACACAGGCGGCGGGATTCGGCAGCAAAGCGTCCACAATATCAAAGAGTACTTTTCACAACTACAAACAGGTACAATTCGATACCTGCACAAGGATAATATAATAACATTTTCAAAATACATGAAGATTGTATGGTCTATTCTGCTATGTCGGATTTAGATGTGCAACCATTATCCAAGATACCTAATATTAAATACGATACAGGATATTGGATTGGATCTGCATATTATTATGTTGATTGCACACGAATAAGATAGCTGTGTCAACATGTCTGATCATATTATAGGTGGAGGGTACAGTTCGGTTATGAGGAATACAGCGGCAGACACATTTTGAAAATAGCCGATATACTGGATTATTTGTTAGGTTAAGGGGGGACATGCTCGTCGAAGGTCAAAATTGAGTTTTTATTGTATTTTCAAACCATGATCCTGGACACTCCTTAAACGTTGTAGATAATCTATTTATATAATTTTGACGCCTTATTATCCTTTATAGTTATTTTAAACATTTGATGACTGCATAAAGTATTTTTGTTACATAAAATAGTATTCTTTTAAACCTCTCGCTCTAATGTTTTAGAATATAGTCATATTTCGGTACATAACTGTGCAGTGGTGTTAAAATTTTTTACATTTATTAATTTTTAAACGCATTTATAAAACCATTAGCATAATTTATTACGAGATAATTTTTGTAAAATATTCACGATAAAAAATTATATTGATAATCTCTGTGATCCCAAATTTGACAAGAATTAGGCATTTTATTATTCAAAAAATCGGCAAGATTAACACATTTCAAGATGATTCTAAAGATATTTATTATAAGCTATGTCTTTGACCATTCAAGTGTGATAAACATCTTATGAATAATGATTGCTTTATAATAATTATTGACCTAAGAATAAGGTAGTGTTTTTTTGAAATACGCCATTTCTTTTGTCATTCCCCAGTGGTTAAGCTACAACATACGGCCGTAGCCATAAATTGACAAACTATAATTGAAGTAGGGAGTAAAATGATATTGACGCGCGTGTTTGAACATGTACCGTTTAAAAAAAAAATAAAAATAAATTCGGTTAGGTACATGTTCAAACACGCGCGTTAACATAATTTTACTCCCTACTTTAATTATAGTTTGTCATTTTATGGCTACGGCCGTATGTTGTAGCTTAACCACTAGGGAATGACAAAAGAAATGGCGTATTTCAAAAAAACACTACCTTATTTTTAGGTCAATAATTATTATAAAGCAATCATTATTCATAAGATTTTTATCACACTTGAATGGTCAAAGACATAGCTTATAATAAGTATCTTTAGAATCATCTTCAAATGTGTTAATCTTGCCGATTTTTTGAATAATAAAATGCCTAATTCTTGACAAATTTGGGATCACAGAGATTATCAAAATAATTTTTTATCGTGAATATTTTACAAAAATTATCTCGTAATAAATTATACTAATGGTTTTATAAATGCGTTTAAAAATTAATAAATGTAAAAAATCTTAACACCGCTGCACAGTTCTGTACCGAAATATGACTATATTCTAAAACATTAGAGCGAGAGGTTTAAAAGAATACTATTTTATGTAACAAAAATACTTCATGCAGTCATCAAATGTGTAAAATAACTATAAAGGATAATAAGGCTTCAAAATTATATAAATAGATTATCTACAACGTTTAAGGAGTGTCCAGGATCATGGTTTGAAAATACAATAAAAACTCAATTTTGACCTTCGACGAGCATGTCCCCCCTTAACCTAACCAAACCTAACCTTACATAACCCAACCTAACCTAACCTAAACTAACAAATAATCCAGTATATCGGTTATTTTCAAAATGTGTTTGCCGCTGTATACCGAACTGTACCGTTTTTTCTACTCTTAAAATGATTTTTTTATATTGTGTAGAACATGCTTCAATAAATAATATTGTTATACCTATTAGGTATACAATAATAAATTATCAAAAAAAGTTTTTCGGCCAAAGGTGGTGCGCCGGCAGCGTGGTGCGCTTGCATCACCTTGCACCCAGGGCTCGAAATGGACGGGAACGCACCGGAGCGCCGTTCCTGTTCGTGAAATCTGTAAAATTATCGCTCCGTCTCGTGGAATAAATAATTTGATCGTCTGAGCTGGATAGGCCATATAATAGAAAATCTAACACACTTATTTTTATGAAAAAAAAACACATAAACTTTGATCTCTTTACTATGTAAAAATCTTCAGAAAACTGTCGAGCGCTCCGGTTCGTAAATTTTTCCATTTCGAGCGCTGCTTGCACCACGCTGCCGGCGCCCATGTACACAAATGTAAATTCAAATCTTCTTATACAATTATAATAATATATCTACCTACGTCACCTTTATAATATTTAGGATTATTGGAATCATTGGAAAATATAAAAAAATAAATGGAGAAATTATTACCTACATTGAATGTTTTAGCAGTTCGTCAATGATCACTATAAACTACGGCTACGTCTACCGGATATTTATTTATTTGTAACTAAGCAAGTCTTACTCATCATGCTTTAGTTTCACGCCAAGTATCAGGCAGGCATAAAATATGCATCGGTAATATTCAGCTCCACGATCGCAAATGGTACGTGTTACATTTTTTTATAAGTAGGTACCTAGTAAAAATGTTTATCTAACGAACCAATCAGCGCACCCGAACACAGCGATAAAACAAATGTTACAGGGTGTCATATTTCTAGAATGCCCTGGTCCCAGTGACAGCTAGTAACCGACATCGAATAATATGTTATAATACCCATAATATTTAAAATAAAAGGTTAAAAAATGATGACATTTTCATTAATTAAATAGTAGGCCATTACTAGATACACTACGACTATAGTATAATAAGTATAATAAAATCAACGCATTATTTTCATGAATGTAATAAATTGGCTTCTGCAATTTGGTCAACATTCCCGCTTATGAAGTCATGGGACTCGGGTTCAAAAAATGTGTTTAGAAAAATTACACGACGTTTCTCAGAGTAAGGACCTGATGATTGCACACGTAGTTAACATTCATTTGTGGGAGGGGGGGGTTCCCTTTGTGAGGCAGTCAAGAAGATACACATCAGGCCGTAGAGCTAGTGACATAAAAATTCAATAAGTATTTATAGATTTTAGATAAGTAGATACCTAGGTAGTTAAATCATTTTTAATCAATATAAAATAAACATGAATTCTTTAAGGTTTTCGAATTTCACAACGAAACATTATAATACGAGTATGTAGGTATATTTTATTTTAATTTATACTCTATAATATACATTAACTACACATTTATTTTTATTTTCATAATCTTCAGAGATAATATAAGATAACAACTAGGTATATAATTAAATATACATAAAAAATTTGAATGTCCATTTTGTATCAATAAAATTATCCAAGCATTTTAAAATTCAAGTTCTTTTTTTTATCCAACATTAATTTATTTACTATCCAACATTAATTTTAGCGAATTTAGCTGATGGGGAGATTTTCGTAAAAATACCAAACATGCATCGAATAATAATGATACTAATTTAAACATTAGATCAAGAGATTTATTCAATATTTATATTTTTTAACAACCAATACATTTTTATTGATCAATTAATTATTTATTACCTATAAAGATATTCATAGATTATTTGACGAGCCGCTATTGGATTATTCAATGCAGTTTGGAGTGTGTCGCAACCGTCGTCAATTAGTATAATAAATTGTTTATATAAACATTCTCATTATATATCAGGGGTAATAAATGCATTATCACATCGCTTATTGTGGTTATCCAAGGAACACAAAATTAATGGGAACTGGCTTATCTTACTGGATGCGGTAAACAGGATAAAGATCTCGAGTATGGAAAAATGGGATAAGCTTAATCGGATGTTAAAGAATAATTTGATTTTTAATAGTTATGTCTATCTCATTATTTTTATTAAGGTTTGTCACGCGCAATTAATGTTTAGGGAAAGTCATCACGATTTGATTCCCTTGGTTTTATGGCCTAAACTAAAATAATAAAGAGGACCCTGCTTCAAAATAGCTACCGTACCGTACTTACCCGGCCGTGTCCGGAAACTTGTACATATTATGCAGTTCGCCGTCTCACACTTCACCGTGAAATGTTGAATCGGAAATATATTGCCGTATATTAAAGATCGTCCAACCTCTTTGGGTCGTATAGTACCTACGTCCTACTGACATATAATTCATGTCTAATTAAAGTACGGTTCTTGTCGGCTTACACTTTACACGAACCCAGCAGCAGACAAATTTTGAAAATAGCTGATATATTGGATTATTTGTTAGGTTAGATTATGTAAGGTTAGGTTATGTTAGGTAAAATAAGGTTAGGTTAGGTTTTTATTCTTGAATTCACAATTTTTTCCAAAATGAACTATGGACATTGAATTAATGTTCATATTGAATATAATAAAATTATTGGAGACTGTATAGTATACGGTCATCTTTTACTGGGAATATATTATAAATAAATATATTTCAATTATAATAATTGATGTTATGATACCTAATACTGATTTTATAAAATTCATAATATTTACATTTGCAATACCTACTTGTTAAGATTAGTAAATTTATTGTCAGCCGTCGAGAGGGAACGCCTCATCAGATATTTACCCGTACTTTATACGCGTATATATATAATGTCCAGATACTCCACGCTTTAATTTTAAGGCTATAACTTCAGTTGAGGCATGGTCTAAAAAGATCGTAACTAGGCGATGCGCGGATTGTGCAAATGACGCGAGCCGAACGAAATATAATTTGTCATAAAAATTCAACACGCGTCCATTTGATGTTATTGTTATATTAGTAGTAATAATAGTATATTCATTGACATGTTTTCTTTTTCTAGTAAATGGGTGACGTTTTTTAGTCATCTTTACACAATTTAAGAATATATTCCAAAACAAATTGACGTGCTTACACATCGACTGTCGATCTCCGATTGGCGACGAGTGAAAAATTTCATCTCACCTACTTTTAAAAATTATTTGACGTTTCACTTATGTATGCTCTTAATGGTGAACACTAAACTTGACTCGCAAATGTAAGCTATGGTGGGGATGCTCACCTACCAGTGGTTATGATCCATCGTCATACCCACATATAGTTAGATTAGACGCGTAGATTAGTAATTATATAATTAATTAGATGTAGGTAAATATGTATGGCAAACTACCTTTCTTAAAACCACTGGAATAATACAAGGGAAAGACAGAAGAAATAGATTTGTAATGAAAATAGAAATACAATCACATCCTACTTAGGTAAGTAGGTGCTCGTAAGTATCAAGTCCTAGGTACCTACTTATCGTGTATCTGATAATAAATACAGCGTTATTATCAAAATCTAATTAAATTGTAGCATTACATTCTGCAATGCTCCAAACACTCACATTTATTTGATCTCAATGCTATACGATCAACTATTTTTTAAGTGTTTTATCGAGAATGAATTTCATCTCACTGCTATGCGGCCATCGATTTCCGATACAATATCTCACGCTAAACTATATGAAAAGCAACTAAGTAGGTATGTATCTTTTATTTATCAATCAACATGCTGACATAAACATGGTAGTTACCATTGTTTACTCGCTTTTCTTGGACCCCAAATTACTATCAATGTTGTTTTCTGGTTTAGATCACCTGATTATATAACAAAACTATGGTTACACCCTTCGGAACGCCCATTTTACATAGGAACGTTCATATGCGAGTGAGGCCTGAAACATATATTGCCATCACTGTCACACAAATTTATCTCCTCAACCATTATGTTAGCCTAATACCTCAAAAGTAAAATCTGTTGCCAAAATAACATCTACACTAGAACGCAGTGACCGTATGATGACATCGAAATGTTGTGACGATAGACAAAGGGTCAATATCGACTGAATATCGGAATTTTCATTTAAAAATACACATTTTCTGCACTCGAGGACCAGGATATCTTAAGACTTTCTGGCTCTGGGGTATACATAGACTATAGATACTTACATACATCAATTTTACTAATGGTTTTATAAATGCTTTTAAAAATTAATAAATATAAAAAATCTTAACACCACTTCACATGGACGTACTGAAATATGACTAATTTAAAAACTATTCTAAAATATTAGAGCGAGAGGTTTAAAAGAATACTATTTTATGTAATAAAAATAGTTTATGCAGTCATCAAATGATTAAAATAAATATAAAGGAATAATAAGGCTTCAAAATTATGTAAATAGATTATCTACAACGTTTAAGGTATGTCCAGGATCATGCTTTGAAAATAGCATAAAAGCTCCATTTTGACGTACGCTGAGCATGTCCCCCCTTAATAATTATTATTATTTAAGAAACAGTGTTTAGTGCGATGAATTATGACGCGTTCATAAGAAGTATAATACGTAATTTATCAATGGGGGCCCCTGGATGCTAGTTGTATATTATTATGCTTTGGTTGGGTAATATTTTATAGTCAATTTATGAGAAATACGAAATCGATTGCGTCACCCGCGTGAAAGAAGATCGCCGCTGTGAACTAGATATATTGCATTTTCATTTTCTTAATAATTTTAGAATAAATTTATACACCCTCCAAACGTTGATTAGATTTATGAAATATCACGCGTTTTTTAAATTATATTTATTGGCGGGCATAATCAGTAAGCATGACAAACTTATGGCCTGCCAGGTATTTATTACAGCGGTTTTGTAAGTAAGAAAATTTTTAACAGTATTGCAGTCTGACGCAAAGTATCAGGCTGACATAAATATTCGTCGGTAATATAATTCGAATGCCTGATCGAACACAATGTTATTGTTATATAGCAAGTTGTGGATTTGCAGTTGTGTTGTTATGTTAACTAATGAGCCAATCAGTACAGCGCACAATATAGCCAATATGCAACACATGCAAATATTACCGGGTGTCATATTTCAATACGCAGTGGCGACGAGTGAGCAGAAACAATAATTATTGTGCATAATTATGTTTAATATAAAAATGTTTTTTTATACTTTTATGAAAATTGAATTAATTTTGCGAACCGTTAGTAAGTTACCGCAGTACTAATTATAAATAAATATTGTTTCATTTTGTTTAAATTATTAATATTAATATTATTATACTTATATAAATTATTCTCAATAAAAACATATAATTTTGTTATTGGACGTACTTCTGCAAGCAAGACCCAACCAACACGTGTTACGTTTTGAGAAAATTCAATATTTGAGAGAAGATTGATTTAAAAATATGTGCGAGTTATTTAGTTAAACATCTGACGGGATACTTATTTTAAAATTAAATACTCACACATAGTTAACTTAAATATTGATTTTATCTCAATTATATCAGAATGTCAAAGATGTGGGTTGGATCTTGTTTGCAGAAATTCATCCAATTAACAACTAAACCATAATTTATATGGTAGGTAGGTACACAGTGCATTATTTTTATTTATTTACATAACCATTGAAAACTAACCAAACTAAGGAATAGAAAAACACACATCTACATAAATCTATAAAAAAAAAACATCTTCTGTTTATAGCTTCAGAGTAGTCTAAAATTTGAGTGCCATCATTAAGTATTTTTAGTTATTTTAATCGAAGGGGATGCATTCGTAAAAGAACGGATAACGGACCTCAAAAAATAGGATCTTGGAAATGTATTTAAAATATTTTGGTTTTCGATGGAGAACAATATTAGCATCTACGTTGTCATTAATTTTTATTTTGTTATTCATAGATTATTATTTTCCCCGCCAATGTTTGGCACTGTTGCTGAGTGCAAGTTTCCGTTTGTGCAGCCAATGAACATTGGTACCTATAATAATTTTATTGCAATGAATATTCACATTATGACGTATCAGAGGTAATCAGGGGTGATCAATGCGTTGGCACAATATTTATTTTACTGTGGTAGTAAGTGACGGAAACCGAGTCATATAAATAGTAATTTGTTTAGAGTTAACACAAATGAGAAAATTTAAAATAAATTTTATGTTGTAGGTAGTGCCAAAAATGATGACGAAGAAAATCACCTATGTCTAGAAGGCTAGAAAGAATCATAAATATTAACTGATTTTATAATGATTTTAGAACGGTTATATTGGTAACAATTATTTAAAATAATTATTATCCTGCGATATCATACAATCGCAATATAAATGGCGAGGAGTGGAGGTAGGCTATTATGATTTGACATAAATTAATAGTGCACTCTAAACTTTGTCAGTCATACTTATTTGTCTTCATTGAACTACGAATACGATTAGCAGATGGTGGTGGTTAATTTTTTTTAAATTCATTTAAACCCTGCCTAAATCGAAACATAATAGTGATCCGACAAAAATTGTGCACATTTTTTCATTCATAATTATTTGTTTTTGTCGAATTAAGAATAGGTACATATTACAGATGGTGTTAAGTTATTTTTTAAAAATTCATTAATCCCTGCCTATTCCAAACCATAATCGATAAAAATATTCTTATATGTATAAAATATCTAAAATTATGCACGGTTTAATGGCATAATATATATATATATATATAAACTATAGATAAACGAATATTTTTTTACCATTAGGTATCTACTATGGCTTGGATTAGGCAGGGTTTAATTGAATTTTAAAAACTAACGAACACTATCTATATATATTAGAGTTTATTATTACTACTTAGTTTATTACTTTACATATTATAGTTTTAGTGCATTGAAAACAAATACGTTTGACCGGCAATGTTTAGTGTGCACTATTTATGTAGGATCTTACTAGCCTACCTCCACCCTTCGCCACTGCCCAGTATGCATTGTATATGAGCGAAAAAGAAATTTTACGAAAGTTAATGGACACGTAATCACATACCTAATTGTCTACTGACAGATTTTTCCGCGTGCATGGCTTATGCTCACACTTTGTTTTAATCCGTAAACATTTTATTTGTAAATGTTAACACTGATGTGAATGCTTTCTTGCTGGTGGTTACGACTTGTCGCATCCATAAGTGTTTCCGTACGGACTTAGATTATAATATTAAATATTTGATCGTATGGGTATGTAATGTAAAATAGTAAGTACCTACCTGTTTAATATGTAGATACTTAATAAACGCGATAAGACGAGGTTCGAATCCCTGGTCTGACAAAAATCCACATGTTTTTTAATGTGTGTTTACTGTGTGTACCCAGAGTATAGACCTAATAGGTGGACCAAACCGTTAACATCCATATTTTGCCTTAAAAATCTGTCACGAAAAGTTTTCGTGAGGCGGCGAAAATCCACACGGGATTGTAGAGCAAATGAAAAAAACATTTTGAAAATAGCCGATAAATGGGATTATTTGTTAGGTTAACCTAACCAAACCTAACTTAACCTAACTCAACCTTATCTAACCTAAACTAACCCAAACTAACAAATAATCCAGTTTATCGGGTATTTTAAAAATGTGTTTGCCGCTGTATTCCTCATAACCGAACAGTACCAAAAAAAGTAACTGCCTATGTACAATATTAAATAGTTCGATTCTCCGATTTAAATCACCTGATTATATAACAAAACTACGGTTACAGCCTTCGGCCCGCCCATTTTATATAGGAACGTTCATAAGCGGTGAGGACTGACACACGTATTGCTATCACTGTCACACAAATTTATCTCCTCGACCATTCTGTTCGCCTAATACCTCGAAAGAGAAATATGTTGTCCAAATAACATTTACATTGAAACGCAGTGATCATAGGACGATATTCAAATGTTGTGAAGATAGACAAATTGCCAATGTCGAAAGAAAATTAAATTTTAATACTTTAAATAATAACATATTATGCGGATAGGCATATGTTATTATTTCGTTCTACAGTTGGCGAAATAATAATTAGTTTAGTGGTGAAGTCTGCCTCTTGGACGGAGGTAAACGGTTATATTATTAAACTAAAAGAATAGAAATTTATTATAACATACCCAGCGCTTAAAATAAAAAAGTTTATGAACCAGAACGCTCGATAATTTTCCAAAAATATGTGTGCAAAATATGTATGAGTTATTTTATTATATAGGTACCTTTATACCTACCCACATGTTTATCTACCTGCCTACCTACACACCTACCAATGGTGAAGGGTGACTTTTGGAAAGAGGTAGGCTGTGGAGATCAGAGAAAAAGAGCACACTCATCAGGTACCTACCTATTCTTACGAGAAATAAGAAAATAATACGATATTACACTCGCGTTTGAACTGACAACAATGACTGCATGATAACATGATATAAATTTTATTATTTTTGTCTATGACTGAACGTAACTTAAATAATAATCATAAATATAAAAAAATAATTGTAGGTGATAATAAAAATACCATATCTGATTGAACCCAATAGAAATTACTTTTTTAAAATAATCTTATTTATTTATCTCGCTTACGGTAAGCTGTGATACGGCGAAATCTAAATGGAAATGTAACGATACAAGCTACTATTAAATATTTCAAATAAATTACCATCGTCCATCATGAAGTCAAATTCTGGTTGGATGTCGTCGCTCTTGAATTGTTGGGCAGCTTTCTTCACCAGTTCTAAGACCTCTTCGACTGCTTCCTCTACCATCAGGCTTTTCCTGTTTAATTCAGCAGCAGCATTTCTGTCAATTTTCAATAATGATCACAAAACTGACACAATTTAGTATAGTATAGAGCAGGGGTTCACAAAATTTTTCGTCAAAGGGACAATTATGAAATCAAAAATATTTTGTGGGCCGCCCTTTCTTTTGTAAATATTTTCTATTTTTAAAAAACATAGTTAAGGCAAAAATATAAAAACCTATTTCATTGTGTAAAATTATATTTTTAACTAAATACCTATAAGTACATTATTATTAGTATTATTAATATAGGTACCTACTAAAAAATATTATTTAAAATTTTCACCTTGTGATTTATACAATTGTTTGTTTGAAACTAAATCCTGCAATCTAGGCTCAAATTTTCTGGACCACTTACTCTTGCCAGATGATATATTATTATAATTTTAAATGTAATTTTTAATATTCGATGTGAAGAATAAAAAATAATAAAGATTTAACATAACTCTCGCGGGACACATCAAAAAGTCACGCGGGATAACGTTGTGAACCCCTGGTATAGAGTATTCTATAAATAGTTTGATATAAAATTAAACAATTATATAATATTTTTAAGAAACAAGCCAATACAATCGTACCTGCTGTATAATTAAGAAGTATCTAAAACAAAATAAAATATAATAACCTGCATGTAGTTTCTGTTCTTTCCAAAAATTCATCAACAGTCCAGGGATCCTCGTCTTGGTTAAAAAAGAGAATATTAAAAAAATATGTATGTATGCTCAGATAAAGTGGTGTGCTTAAGGACGCTAAGGCCCGACACACTGACTAATTTTGAGGCCTCCCATGTTAAATAATACATAATAATAATACATTTCAACTTTGTTTATTCATATGAAATTTGTTCTTTATCTGGTAAATAACATTATTGAATAAGTATACATGAAAATATATTTTATGAGTGGTTAGATCCAAGACAATAGGACATATTGCACACTCAATTTGTAATGAATACGCTGTGTGATTTTTTTTAAAGCGTTTATCGAGTAAATGTATGACTAGTTTGATCTGTTTTGAGGCCCCCTTCTTATATTAGTATTCCAATGAACCGATTGCGCCACCTGCATCAAATAAATTGCCGTTGCTTAAGTAGATATTTTAAGAACTGGTCTACAAATAACAATTATTAATAGTCCTACTCTGTTGCGATTAAGCCATTATTATTTAGAATGTTGAAAGGTCAGTGACAACCACACATCGAGATAAAAATTAATCAAGTCAAGTATAAAAGATTGATAAAAACATATTCTTATGTTGCAATAATTATTGTCCGTAGTTAGGTACAATACTGTACAGTGGCGAAGGCTCCATACTAAGCGATTATTTAAAGCTTACCTTCTATTTTCAAGTATTTAATTTAAATATGTAAATAAATATCTATATTGTAGGTTATAATAAAAATATTGATTGTCATCTATCGTCGTTATTTATAAGTAGAGCTTTTAATTTAGTCAAGTTTCGAATCAAAAATAAATGACGGAACATCACAACGTGAGTGCTATTTTTAGAATTATTTCAACGATAATCCAAGCCGAATTTTCTACCGCAATTCAGTTGCCAACTTCATGCATGTCTGCGTTTTTGTTCCTGACTCGGAAGCGTAAACAGACAAGCTTATGCTCTATGTTGATTTGTTTTTATTGTCTACGCGTATCTCTAAAAGCAAATAATAAATAATAAGGATGATTAAAAAAAATAATAACTATTGTGTTCGATCACATATAATTTATAAATTGTTAATGTATTAATTCGCGATTATTATTTAGGTTACTTCAGTCATAGACAAACATAACATGCTATTCACAGTTCATGTCATTTTGACATTTCAAAGCGGTGATAAAGGTTTATTTTATAATACAAAATTCAGTGTGTTATGTACTGTGTTTTGAATGTGGATAAATTATCTCATATTGTACCGAAATCATTCGCCAGTGCTTTAAATATATAAGTATTTATTAAATTGTATAGTGTCCCGATAGAAAATGTGCGAACGATTGCATTTAAAAAAAAAAATCATTCCCAAGATTGACGTTTCTTCAAAAATTAAAAATTATCAAAGCTTGACCTTCCAAGGGTTCATTTAGATTTGAATACAGCAAAAAAACTTATATTAGACATTTTCACAACAATTTATATGATAAATATTTGTTTTTAACTGGCAATTATACATTAAACAAACTTTTTTGTTGGCGATGCGTATTGTTTGGTAAAGAAAAGTATGCGTGGAATTCTACTGCCATAAGTGATTTAAATAATTTGACAAATTCAAGCCGTGAAACCTATGACGAGTGTGTCGTTGTCATTAGTGTGCACCTATTCATCAGTAGTAATATCGTAAGTATTATCTTCTTATTTCCCGTAAGTTACCTGACAAGTGTGCTCTTTTTCTCTGATCTCCACAGCTTACCTCTTTCCAAAAGTCACCCTTCGCCACTGATACTGTATGACTGAACCCATAATATTTATTATTCATTTTATCCGAGTAAATATATTTCTATAAAACTATACCTACATGCCGACAACTTTTTTATGTAGGTATAACAATAATAACTATCTGGTTAAAGTGCCGCAATTCCATTTTTAGTCATATAATGTTTAGGAACCGACTACATATTATTATTTCTTATATAATATAATATCTGAAGCAAAGGAATTTAATTGACTTGATTGCAATTTAGTATTTTCTTGACAGAACTAGCATTTTTCGATAGGCGAGATTTATTATAATATTATGTACCTATATAGTATTGATTTTTGTTTGGCTAACATAGCTAAAGAAACTCTCGACTATGATGCTGGATATTATTGCTGGTTTTTTTTTGCTTCCCGACTAGCTAGACATTTGAAACTTTTAGAATATAATATCAGAACACGATCACAATACATTCTTTTAATACTTTTGGCCATCTTTAAGCAGAATTGAATTCATTTTCAGTTAATAATATTTTGTATGTTTCGGAAGAAATTCTTTAAAAGTAATATTTACTACTCACTATTATTGGTTACTTAGTGGGTCCTAGCAACTAAATTATTATTATATACGTGCGTTACTATGGAAATCAATATGAAATGTCAAAATGACATTTCTGTATTCTATAATATTTATTCAGTATTTCTATCAAGTACAAAAAAGTATTTATTAATACATAGAATTGTCAAGTTGATTCAACAGAAAATTTTAAAAAGTAGTAGGTATATAAAAAGTTCTTTTCATCTTGTAATTATTTATGTTTATTTTGTTATGTGTTTTTATCTAAACTGTAATAATTGGTATCGACATTTCCTATTTCACCCGACTTATTGATGCTAATAAAGTCGACTAGGTACCTTCTCATTAATTTAATTTTTTTATTTTTTCACCTACTTCAAATTATAAATAAAAGTGTGATAATTAAAACCTGGTGATTAAAAATACTTACCAGGTAATGCATGCAGACCGACATCTTGCATACTGGCTATGACCAAAAGAATTCTGTTCGAGTAGACATCATGGACCCTCGTGACCAGAACATCGAAGCTTCTTATAGCCGCGTTCGTCTTGTCAACGAATGTCTTCCAATCGCTGCTGGTCCAGGATATGCTCCTCAACGCTGGCATCAGCAGCATTGATAGTCGAACCAGTTGGGGAAGGAATAATGGCCTTACTTCCAGTTTCACACGTTTGACAGTACTCAAGAAGTCATTTATAAGGAACTGAAAACGATGTGAGTAGATGAAGCAATGAAGACAAATAATTGACATTTATATTTTAATGGCTCTAAAATTCGATATGGATCCTGGAGAGGTTTTCCCATAGATTTTTCAGAAATGGTCATTACACATCAGAAAACACATAGGTATATTAGAAAAAAAAAATCCTAGAATAAATGCCAACCTGTGGGAATCGAACCTCACATAATGTTAAATTTTCAGAAGCAGGATTTAAGCCTGCGGTTCAAGAGTTCACCAACGGACATTTTACTGCTCGACGTCTATCGCGGAATTCTATTCTGTCGTATATAACAATCGCATATATATCCATATTTTGACCCAATCTTTAAATGTGATTCAATCAGAACTAATAAACTGCACTTAGAAAACATAACTGGGGTAACGAGATGTCTTAAAATTCATGCAGGTGAATTAGATGGAAAAGTTTATAATAAAAATGTTGTATTTTGTAACCCAGCAAGGCAGAAGAAAAACTTTTTTTGGCGTCTGAATGATATTAGTTGTTGAAAATAACAAATCTTAAATAATTAAATCATATATATCATGAAGTGTAGGTATCTATATTTTATCCTACCTATATTTATCAATATCATTTGTTTCAATATTTTTTTGTACAATTATCAAACATAACCTTTAAATTGTAAATTACGTATTTAAATATTACTAAGATATACCGACCATTAATAATAAGCATTTGATTGTGTTGACATATTCGTTATAGAATAATCGAGTTTTAAATTGAACGTATTCAACATAAACCCGATAAAACGTTTCTCGTAATTACATGAAAAATTCATTGAATTATTTTACCATAAATAACGTCATACTGGAAATAAAATTTACTTGTCTCAAACATATAATTTACATGAGTTATAAAACGATCATAATAATATGCTAGAAGCTGCGAGAGAGACATACGTATTATGTCTGGTCTTATTCTAATATAGGTACATGGTTCTTTTGCTAGAACAGTGGTTCTCATATGCGGCCACCAGAGGATTTTGCTGGGGCCACCAATATCATTTTCAGTATTTAATTTAATTAACAGGGTTAACGTTAAATATGCGTTATTGGAAATGAGTGACCTTATTACCTTAGACTATAGACTATGTCATCAGTGGCGAAGGGTGGAGGTAGGCTGTTAAGATTCGCTATAAATAATGCACACTAAACTTTTTTAGTCATATGTATTTGTTTCTATTGAACTAAGACTACAATTTACAGATGGTGTTGGTTAGTTTTTAAAAATCAATTAAACCATGCCTAAACGAAACCATAATAGTTTTGGTCTAATTTGGGCAATACGACAAAATTGTGCACACTTTTTATTCATAGTTATTTGTTTTAGTTGGATTAAAAATACATATTACACATATTGTTGGTTAATTTTTTTGATTTATTAAGCCCTGACTTAACCAAACTATAATAAAAAAAAAAATATTATTCTGTTTATAAAATATTCAAAGTTATGTATGATTTAATTGCATAATTTTGGATATTTTATAGATATACATGTATTTTTGGACTATTATCTATTATGGCTTGGTTTCTCAGGGTTTAATTGAATTTTAACAACTAACCAACACTATCTGTAAATTGTAGTCTTATTTCAATGAAAACAAATATGTATGTCTGAAAAAGTTTAATGTGCACTGTTTATGGCGGATCTTAACAGCCTACCTCCACCCTTCGCCACTGAGTATGTCATGACCAAGTACTTAAAAACCATTCTAATAATACTACGGTTAAAAAGTTTTGGTTGAAGTTATACGTTGACCAAGAATTAACTCAATTCAAAGATTTAGCAACAATTGCTTTAGTAATATTGTCGATTTTTCCTACTACTATATACTGTGAAAGATCATTCAGTGTAATGCACTTCATAAAAAACAAATGTCGAAGCCAGTTGACAGTGATGTAAACTTAGAATGCGGCTCGCACTGGAAAAAGAGTATTGAGGAATTCCCATTTGCATTATTTTTAAATAAATACATATGTAAGTAAAATGTTCAAATGTCTTTTATCAAATGGACTTGTCTATAAATAAATTGATCAATTTTTTTAGTAAATAAAATTCAGGTTTCATTTTTTCAATCACAGCAAAAGTGAAATTTGGTGCGGCCACCAGACGTTTTCACTGAATTGTCAGTGTAAATTGTGCGGCCACAGTTAAATTTCACGTGAGAACCACTGTGCTAGAAACATATTACGGTCTGAAATTAAAAAATGTGCAATGTTGTTTTGTTTGATATTTAAAATGTTATCAGACAGATTGTCCCATCCTGTAGCAGGTTGTAGCACATTTTGAACTGAAAACAAATAATGCCATTTAGCAAATTCTGCCTAAATATATTAAAACTATATTAAGGTCACCACATGCGTATCACGAAACGCCACCTATCTGACACTTTTTTAAATTACACATTTTAGTCATGTGCTCTCACGTATCTTCTATTTTAGCGATTTGAAAGAGCATAAAAATGACAGGTAATTGACACAATGTTTTTGTAAGTTGTCACTTTTTATTATTTAATGTTATTATTATTAGATTACGTGCGGTCAAGTGACATGATGTTAATGTGTTCTGAGCATTAGTGACGTCCATGTCATATGTTTTCCATCTCTGACCTATACGTATTTTCGTTACACCTTTCCCTTACGGATTGTGTAAAATAATATGAAAGTATTCATAGTCCAACCTGTAATGAATCGTTTACTAGTGTGAAGTAATCCCGCTTTGCGTACAGCGCTTGGCAAACGACGGGAAGATCAATATCCATTTTGGTGAGGCAGTCAGACTCCCTGATGAGAAGTTTGATGGAGTGGTCCATATTCACCTTTACTTTCCCCGAATCATCAATCATTAATAACGTGTTGTTCAGACTATCATCGACGTCCCAGACCTGTAAAACAATATTACACGGATATGGATTTTATTGCCAATGTGCACATATTAATGTATTTTAAATAAATTAAAAACAAATCTTTTAGCCAGATGCAGAGATATCATCTTTAAATTAACATAACTAAACATGATTAATCATGTTTTATTAAAATAATATTTGTTAACCCAATGTTTACGGGCTCTTTTAATTATTTTTTTAATTAACGTGTTAATTTGCATTTGAAAAGCAATTTGGATCTCCTTCCACTGCGTAATACCCAATCGTCTATGCTACGGTCACAGTTTAATTGCTACTTACTTAACTTGCCAGAGCTCCATTGGCGAGCCAAAAGTCCGAGGACAATAAATCGTCCGATTTGTCTATGCTCTGCTACTGATCAACGAACGATTATCGTAATGTCTTCCGATAATCCTACAATTTTGTGTTATTTATATGTAGACTTGCATAAAATAATAGAAAAACACAAGTTTTACGTTTTCTTTTATGAATTTCATAAATAAAAAAAATAATTTATAAATCTCTCATTTTCTAATGTGTAAATTAACAAATCAACCAATAAAAATATTTAAAACAATTACAGATTTTTTTCGATTCTAATGATTGCGTATTAATGTCAAATCGAATTTACGTAGTGATCGACGAACGAAGTCTGGCAACTCGGAGAGTAAAATATCAAACATGCTTGGTCTGCGGATTAAAAAGTCCGCAGATTTGGGGTGCTCCACGCGAAAAAAAAGTCCGAAGACTGTAAATCGTCTGACTTGCGTGCCAATGGAGCGCCGGCTTAAAGCATGTTCATGTACCGGGGGTCTAGGATCATAAGGGCGAAACTACAAAAACACTGTACTGAGATAAATGGGAAAATAGGGTAAAATAGTTTTTATTGTTTTTTTTATAGTTTATATAAAAACAATTTCACACTGTATAAATACAAAAAAAAATTAAAGCTATCGTAACATATTCATAAGAGTAATGTAGAGCATCAATATCGTCATTTTAGACATTAGTTAGATGGGAAAAAAATAAAATATTATTAATGGGAGACATTCGCCCTTTTGTCTCTCAAAATATTTTCAAATAAGGTTACTGGTAAATATTTGTTCATAATACAATATAGATAATACAAAACATAGGCGAAATATCTTTCATCAAATTCTGATGCCCATTGATATCTTTTTCGCAGTGAGGGAAAGTGCTGCGTTATATTTAGGCTGGAGTCAAAAAGATGAATGGTTAATTATTCTGGTTTCTCTTCGTATGACTTGGAGCATTTTGAATGGGTCGTCAAATCCATATTTTCTCCATCCGTATCAATCCGTATGAATCGTATAACACTTTCTCCATCCGCATCAATCTTCTTATTTTTATGCTTTTTTATTTTTATTTTATTCTATATTTCTTATATGCATTTTTGTAATTCAGAAAAATCATGAAAATCTTGTTGATCCATCTCAGTTAGATGGTATTTTTTGTGTGCCATCTGAACAGCAGAGTACCATGCGGATGAATGGTATTTATATCCAAATGCTTTAGTTTTCGATTCTCGCATGAACGGAATCTCATTTCATTTGCGAGTGCCCGGATTCAAATAACATGTGATTAACTATCGGAATTTTTGGGAACGACTATGTGTTATAATGAACATCTTGTAGCACCATCCGGTCTTTGTTTTTCAATATCGCCTAAAGACCAATATGAATTCAACATTGTCTGCCGTACTGTTTCGGTAAAATTCTCATTGCACTTTCTGGGACATTTAGAACAGTCTTTGGGGCTTTAAATAACTTCCTTAAATTTGCTTACCTGTAACTGAAACATATGACATTCCGTTTTGTCTATTAGTTATATGTTTATTTCTTTTGCATTCATACGGCTTAGCAATACGTGTTTGTTTACTATTTAACTCATCAAAAACACAATCTTATTTCTGAATTGACATCATTTCTTATTGTAATTTCTTCTGGGCATCCATTACATTTTTCAAAAAACCGGTTGAGCTATTCAAACACGTAGTAATTCCTGAGATGCTGTAAATGAGTTTGTTCTACAGGAAATCGATGAATTAACTCACTTTTATCTGTTTTCATAATATAATATTTTGAAGTATATACCATGGTTAAATTCAGCATATAATGGTGGTTCATGCGTAGGTTCTAATATATTTTCTACTGACAATAATAATTGTTCCGAATGTCCTGGTAATGGCTCAAATACAATCTCTTCAAAAAATCCTGTTTCACTATTCAACCACGAAGTTAATTCTGGGATGATGTGCACGTCTAAGAAAATAAATAGTTTTTTTTAATACAAAAGACAGATATTTTGAGTCCGGTTTTTTAAAAAAAATATAAACTATTAATTACATAATACATAATAGAGTTCAATTCTGTCTTTTATGATGAGTGAATATTCTGCATTATTTTCCATTAGTCATTTTGCTGGCCATCCTGGTAACGTATCAGGGAGAAACTCTCGAAAATATTATCTTGAGCTCTGCAACCAGGAAGTAACTCCTAAGATGATAATATGCATGTCTGAGAAAAAAATCGTATTTTTAATACAATCAGCTAGTAGATAAAGCCACATCTGAACAAATGAACAATTCATTATAATATTTCATCAAAGTTAACTGTTTATCAGAGTTATTCTCCTTGAAATTATAATCATTAGTCGGTGTATTATCTGGTACATGATTTGAGTTCAAAACATTCAGTTCTTCGTCTTCCAATTCTGTATTTCGATCTGCAAAAACATGATTTATAATGATGCTGTAAGTATATAAATATTTAATCAGATTACATTTAAAAACAATTTGACCGGTTAGGAGTCGAAATAACATAACTTAAATATACATAAGTAATTACTTACTTCGCATGCTTGTACGTTGGTTCTGTTTAAAGATATCCACAATCATTACCTCTCCAAAACATTGTTGATATGCAAATATGAACCGATAACAAGTGTTTACTTAAGTCAAATTGACAACTTACGCCAAACTAAAAATTACGAAACTTCCATAAACTAAACTTTATGTCAGTGACATAAAGGCGAAACGCCGCTTACGTCGAAGTGTCTTTGATTAATCGGCATTAATGTCAGAGTCACACAGGTGTAAGAGGACATTCACCCATATGATATTAAAATTCCATGTGGATTTGTAGATACGCTAAGTAATATCTGGCAAACCGCTATACGTACGAGTTTCATCTTTTTACATATGATAGAACTGCCTTCTAGCAAGACAATGCAATATTTAACTCAAAACAGCCATTTTTGTAGTTTCGCCCTTATGATCCTAGACCCCCGGTACAGTGTTCATGTTTCAGCTAGACTAATAATAATCAGCAAAACTGTGTTCAACCAAATAACATTCACATATTATAATAGGTATACGTGTAAAAAAGTGTGAATAAATATTAAAAAAATAAAATTATATGTAGTCAATAAAAATTAATGAATGCCCTATATAACATATTTTTTTTATTTTTTTTTAATTAGGTAGATACTTATTTTTATTATTACGAATTTTAAACTATATTAGACTCTACACCTTGTAGTGAAAATTCAATAGGGTTTTAGTCGGAAAAATTAATAATTTCAATCCTAAAAATCGGGACTATTCAAATTTTGAATTGAATAAATTACAGATATCAATAATATTATAACATAATATGCTGTGTAGTTAGTTAAGATTATTATTATTTATTATAAAAATGGTTGACGTTTAAATATTTATTCTATAATCTAAGCGTATGAAATTTGGTGCTCATCCGGCAATAATAATATAAGTCTAATAGAAGAGCCGAATATTTTCCAGACCGGTATAAGAGATAGCTGGAAACGAAACCGGTACCGAACCCCGAAACACTGAATTATTTTGAAACCGGAACCCAGACAAGACTTATTACTACTATTTTTTTTATATTATATTTATTCTGTTATTTTAAACATCCACGATAGCCGAGCGGGTAGCGTGTCGATCGATAATGTCAGATTCGAATCCCGGGCTAGCGACAAAAAAATCTCATGTTGGTTTCAACGTATGTTTGGACCCAGAGTATGGGCCTTATATGTTCAGCAAGTGGTTAACATCCATATCTCGTAAAAAACAAAAATCTGTTACTACAACCTCCACATCGTGGAAGCCTATATTATGATCATGGGATCGGACATAGTTTTATGTTAAATGTTTTTAGTCATCGTTCACTCATCGTGGAACCTAATTATCAACAAATTAATATATTAAGTAGGTTACGCCGAATATGCGAAATTGACTACTACATGAAATGGGAACTTTTTTGCCTAATTCATGTCATAGTCAAGCCCGTTGTCTTATTCATGAATTGGGTAAATTATCTGCTGAATGCGTGAATTCGCCAGGGTATGGAATTCTTAAACTGTCAACATGACAGTAGAAAAAGTAAATTTAATACGGATGGTTTTATTAGTTATAATTGGACATAATATAATATTATTATTATTAGGTTAGGTTAGGTTATGTAATTCTGAATTCAACTGAATATCCGTTTTGAGGTTAGCTAACAAGTGTCAACAAACAATCACAAACAAATAATCGACTATTGCATGATTGATACCCAAGCACGAATCAAATCGCGAAAATACCTTTTAATAAAATTCTTCCGTTATCATATATTATTTATTATAGTTCTAGATTTTTTTGGGAATAGTAAATGGATATGAACGTCCTATTATAATCAATGACATTTTACACATTTTTAGTTTGATTAGTTGCAAAAAACACCACCGTAGCGCTACTATCTAATTTGCCCAATGCATGAACTGCAGAGAAATTACTGCCGAATTCACGCACTTGGCAGATATTTTGCCTAATTCATGAATAAGGCGACGGGCTTGCATTTTTCTTGATTTAGGCAAAATTTTGCCCATTTCATGTAATAGTCAATTTCGCACATTCGGCGTAACACATAAACACTCTGCTATATATTTTTTTACAAACTACCTAATAAACTATGTGCCTAATAACCTATGTATAAACTTGTTGAATACCTACATACCTACAAATTGTGTTGTCCATAATATTCTTCACTAATGAACATAGAAATAATGGAAACTACATTATCTTTTTGGTGTGGGAGTAACGAGGTTTAATTCTTGAGTATGGAGGAATATGGAATAAACTAAGAACCTAGTAAGAATATAACCAAGGAATTGTATTCCACATAATAAGAATGTTCTAATATTAAAATAAAATTTACATAATATCGACGGCTCAGTTCCATAGTGCTACAATAAGAAATTAGTAGTTTTGAGTAATAACTGTTTTGACTCACCTGCACTAGCTTGTAGAATAATGACAAAAACATCGGCCCTACGATGACAACTATTTTGTGGAATTTAAGAGGAGCAATATACGAATATAATGGCTAATATAACTCAATTTTTTTGACTTAATATATATTATACAAGCAAAGTTATTATATTTATTAAATCGGAACCCCGAATCTGATTTTTAAGTTGATTAAACTGAACCCGGAACTGAACCATACAACATCGCGGGTTCTAACGGCTCTGTGTGAGAGTGTTGCTATGAAGACGCGTTTACCTGAATAGTGCCGTAAAGGCCAGGGTTATCATATACCAAAATAAAAAGTATCAATATCTACTTGGTTCTGTAATCGCAGTGAAAGAAATTATTCATATAGAAATTAGTACTTATCGCCTAAAAAGATAAGTATATATTATATTATTATATAACTTAAAAGTCATATCGAAATAATTTATCAGCAAATAAGAATATTGTTACTGGATATTTGTATCATACTGGAAGTATTGAAAATATCGATATCTACTTCAAAGTGTTGATACTTTTTTCTCATTGCTCACCAAGAACCACAAGCTCATCCCCACATAAATGAACCACTAAAGAACAATGAACAAGTTATACACATATATATTTTTATAAAAATCGATGTTTTTACAATAAATATAAAAAATATTAAAACGATGAATTAGTCAAAAATCGAAACGATGAAAAAGAAAACTTAATAAACTAAATTTTGATAATAAAAATGACCATAAAATAAAATCTAATAATAAGATGTGACCCTGCAACGAATTCAAATGTTATTACATTTTTTACAATTGTAAGTTTATATTTAAATTCAAAAAAAATTTAAAATCTTTTTAATGTTTTCAGATACATATTAATTAATTAATACAGTTGGAATTGTAAATTATCAAAAAATCTCAAATTGCAAGCTTCGTATTTTTCCGGTAGGTTCTCTGCTGGCGTGCCCCTCCCCCTTAAGGCGATGTCTTTACCTACCAGAGGCACCTAGTGGAAAAATACGAAGCTTGCAATTTGAGACATTTTTTTGATAATTATTTACAATTTCAACCATATTAATTAATAAATATGTACCTATCTGAAAACATTAAAAATTTTATAAAATGTGAATTTATCGCATCTTATTATTACAAATTTTTTATGGTCATAAAATTTATTATTAAAATTTAGTTCATCAAGTTTTATATGCTTAAGCTAAGATAATTTCGACTAATTCATATAAATCCATTACAATTTAAATTCAAATTCCTCTAAGTACCGTCGGACGATAGTATTATTAGTAATATTAGTTCAATTAAAACAAATACGGATGACTGACAAAGTTTAGGGTCCACTATTTATGTCAGATCTTAACAGCCTACCCCACCCTTCACCACTGGTATGGTCATAGAAGCCCGTGGCACTAACAGGTTATGTTGGCAAGATTTGGCAACTTGGGAAAAATTATCACGACACAGCGATCATCTCACCTATTTCTGCCATTTAAACTTGGTTCTTCATACTGTTCATGAGAAAGACGTACATTCGTCAAAAAACAGATGTGCTCACACAGATTAAATAAATATGAGAGCCAGTCACCATGGAACAGGTAATGCAAAATGAATGGCTTACCCTACAGGGTTTGGTAACAGAGTACGGATCTCGAGTGTAAAAATATAAATAGCGAATACACTAACTTGTCTTAAACACGCATTAAGGTATGTTATTTTCAATGGTTGTCTGTTTCAATAATATGCATTAAAATTTGTCACGTAAACAAAACGCGCATATAATATTTGAGGACAGTCGGCGCGCTTCGTGTCCCTAACGTTTTTTTTTTTGATCTAATTGCCCTAAAATAATAAAGCGAAGTAAAAATAGAGCTCTATCTATGCAGAAAGAAAGAAAAACTCACTTCCACAAAACAACACTGATGTAGGTATAATAATGTTCTCATTTTTATCTACAAACTAATAAATTATTTTCTCTTACATTTTGATTCATCCAGATAGTTTTCATGTCGTTTTCATATGTTTCAAGAGTATGTTTGACATTTTCGTATTTTCTTAGCAAGTCAACCGTGGCTGGCATAGTTTTTAAAATTACGTGTGTCGACACACTATCCACTTGCTCGGCCAAGTTATATCTCAAGCATCGGCACCATTTTATTCGACCTAAATTATACAAAATCACAGGGAATTATAAATCGATTGGGGGGGGGATACATTTTATCACATAATATCTCTCATACAATATACTTATTCACACAAACACATTGTGTAATTATATTTTTTATAAATTATTTTACCATAAACCATGTTAATGAGATGATTAGCTAATTGCTTCATAACCATTGAAATTTATTTCCAAACATCAGTTGTATATCGATAAAGAATTTTGGCGTGTCTGGCGATTACATTGATACTCAATTGCAGTTGTGGTTTTAGAAATGTGGAGCTTCAAAACATTGACCAATTTTAAGCGCTCCACGACAAAAAATAAAATGAAAAAAATACAACTACTAGCGTACATAGTAAAATATGGATCTAGAACGATTTGGCGCCGGGAAAACTGGACGCCACGCAATTCGAAAATAAATAGACGTTAGATACTTACACGTACTTTTAAAAATATATTTAATATTATTATTTATATTTAAATTATTATATTATGATTTATTAGTTGGTGAGAATTTAAATATGCACTCGTAAATAATGATTTAATCGTCCGTATGTTCAAGTTTCAACGAAAAAAGAGTTTTTATTTTTATATAAAGCCTTAGGCATGGTAATTCTCAATCCTAAATAAAAAACATTATGTTAAGAGTAAAATGAATTAAAACTACGAAGTAATAGATAGAAACTGATTAAAATTTATCGTCTACGTTCTGTTTACGTGTTTACGACAGTACGGCGTCCAATTGTCCTGGCGTCCAGGTGTCCCATTCCCGTAAAATATCAATGCATCTATTTTCTAGAATTACATCTTGTTGTTTTTGACTGTTTAGAACAGTTTCAAGGCCTCCTTTTAAATTTTATAAGAAATCGATTGCGTTAAATACTGCGTCAAAAAAATTCACCGCTGCTTAATTGGGAAATCACACCACCCGGAACGCGAAGGTGGAGTAATTTTTTTTCTTTTCTTAAAAATAATTTTAATGTGTTCCTAATGCCAATAAAATTTAATTAAATTTACCTGCTATAGGAGGAAAATTTCTTGGCACAGGTGGATCATCTTTTTGTTTTCTGTATAGTTTGAGAATTCTTTCGACTTCGTGCTCACAGTATGCCAGAACGCGATCGTATTTCTCTTCTAGTTTCGTAAGCGGTATTTTTTCGCTAACCTACAAAGAATTTAATATACATTAGTTTGTTACATATTAGATTTAGTTAATTAATTACTACATAATTCTCCACTTCTTAGACATTCAGTTCTTATGAAAACTACCCTCACATCACAGCAGCAACCTTGCGTCCCCACACTATTTCCTCAACTAAGTCTCGGCTTTCGGTCATTGGTCTCTTCCCCTGGGTATGGGCATTTTTGAAAAATATTTCACATAACTTATTATTGATGTATTATTATACTCCACACCTAGGCAACACTAATGCAAACGTTTGCCATTAAGTTGGTAACACAAGGTAAAATTTATAGATTCCAAAAATACTATAATATAATGATGTAGGCATTAAGAAATCATAAATAATAAATTTATTTGCTTGTTGCAATAGTAGACTAAATTATGATTATAATAGGCCATCCATGGACTGAAAACGTATGCGGTTTAGAACCGTGTGCCATACTAAGCTTATCTTTTCTGTTCATGGAAATATATTTTCACAAACTATATTATAAACATCTGATCGTATCCGTTTATACCATACACTTACACTTACAAATCTAGTGAAAATATATTTTCATAAACAAAAATCATAAGTTTAGTATGGCACACGGATCTACACCACATACGGTTTCAGTCCATGGATGGCCTATTAGGTTGTGGCCAGAGAACACTAAATTAATAGAAACTACTGTACGAGGTGTAAAATAGTATATAAACTTCAACACGACTTAAAGAATAATATGTTGTTTACAATAGTTACGCCTACCTATCTCATATTATGAATTTATGTTATTAATATTACTATTAAAATATTTGTGTATTTCGGTTCTATGGCTTAAAGTAATAAAGCGAGACCTACTTCAAAATTGCTACCAAACACGATAGAGTAAGCCAGTTCCCATCAATTTTATGTTCCCTGGTTGTTACATTTTATTAATACATATTATTCAATTCTGAGTTAATCAAACCTCACCATACACGAGAAATAGACCAATAGTTAGTATAGTTTGAAGATAATATAAGGTAAAGTAGTAGGTATGTAAAAAGTTTGTAAAAAATAGTTAGATCCTATTCAAAATTTATTGAAATAATTATTTGAACCGCAACGTGTATTATAATATTAAGCGAATATGTATAAATAAATTATGAATGAGAATTACAACCAAAACCTTAACTTCTTGATTTAAAGATCGTGTTTTTTTGCGTGTGGATTATATCTAGTTGGTGGATATGTTGTGTATATTTGATTCAATTACTTTTGGTTGATATTATTAATCTTTTAGATTTATTATTATTATTATTATGTATTTAAAAAAATTAAAAAAATCGTGATCGAATCCGAAAAAAATCTTAGTATAATTTATAAACTGCTTAAAAAATAAGTGCTTTTTCCTGCAATTTTTGTTTTTTCATCGCTTGTCTATTTTTTATGTAAATTTATATCCAAGTAACACGATATTTAAGCACAATATTTTACAGCGGGCCCAAATTGGCTACAAATAGCCAAAAACAGAGTCCAGTGGGACTCTTTGGAGGAGGCCATCACTCGAAGAGGGGTTCTTACAAACCAAACAAACTAATTACATATCACTGTCTAATTTATAAACATTATCTAATAGTTATTATATACAAAATAAAAAATCTTAATATTATTATACAAAAATAATAATTAATTTTATATAAACCAGAAAATAAGTAGATAATACAATCATAGATGGATATTATATACATAATATATATATTCATAGGTTATATATTATATATTCATTAGATATAGTCAATTAATTGTCATTTACTTTTGTTTGTAAGAAATAAAAAGGCTTTTTATATTTTAAATTTATAATAATAAATATTTATCATAAATAAATATTACAATATTTTTTTAATATTTAATTAACTGCCAAAACTTGACTATACTATTTATGATCCGTTCATTGAACGTACTTTGAGAGTACCTAAGCAGCAGAGGGAATTGTATTGTGTTATTATTATTTATCAAAAATTAACGGTTACATTTTAGAAAATATAAAACTTTAACGTTAATTTTCTCTGTTTCGTAGAAATTCGTTTGACCGACATAGTTAATAAAACTGCATTGAGCGATTCAGTTTAAAAAACTAACCTTCTCAAATCGAACCAAAAATTTTATTCCCTGCGGAGTTTCCCAGACGCTTGAAAAGTTCTCTTCTATACAGGTTCCTATACTTTCTTTGAGAGCGTTTGTTTTTAGCATGAATACATCAAAATCTGTGTCGAACTCCATATTTCTATGATCCAGATAGTCATATTGTTTAGTTGTTACTCCACATTTTGCTTCTTCGAATGTTTGAATTGCTTCTTCCAAATCTGATGAAAAAACATGTCAATCATAAATGTTAACTAGTATAAGACTGTGGAATTTACATTCAATACTTTGAAAATGCTCTGAAATATACATATTGAAAAAAATATATAAATTAGTTAGAACAAGTCTCATAAGTGAGACATACAGTCAAGGTCTAACGTATTAAAAAAAAAACGGTGTGTGTACTTATGTACGCGCGTTAGAAGTTATACTTCTTTGGGGTAACAAAACAAAATAAAACTTGTGATAAACTAGATTTTTTTACTAGCTCTTAATTATCTTGTTAAATTACACACTCAAGAAAAGGGATCGCTTATTGGAACGCCGTTGGTTTATTTATATACACTCTATAAACAATCGGTGGTTCGAATCCAATCGAGCGTGTTTTTTTTCGTGTGAAAAAATAAATTATGTGATTTCTCAAACGCGCCTAAAAAATTATAACTTCAATAAAATTTGAATATTCATAGGTATGGCATTGAAAAATCTGTCAACTTGTGAATTGTTTTATCATCTCTAGTTTAGTTCAAACTAATATAGAATTTGAAATTGTAAGTAATGAACATTAATTTACAAATAGTTTTAAGCAGTAGCGGCCGGTGATAATAAAATTAGGGAGTGCAAATTTAGACGCGCATTTTCCTTGTCGTGGTATTGAAAAAAAATCGGCAATTAATAGCTTTCGTGGTTTTTTTTTTATTAAATTAGACAAAAATATTTCATTTGGTATTAATGTCTAACTTTACTTTTTTTTACATTTTAACGCATTTTTTACCACGTTTTTATTAGCTCGTATTCTTGTTTGTCCAGTACTAATTTTTTCTTGTGTGTCCAGTACATATTTTGTCTTTGTTTGTCCAAGATTTGTATTTTACGATTGTAGATTTTTAACTAACATTCCGACTAGCTAGACATTTGAAACTTTTAGAATACATCAGACCACGACGACAATGCATTCTTTTAATGCTTTTAGCCATTTTTAAGTAGAATTGAATTCATTTTCAGTAAATTCTGTTTGCGGTAGGAGTTTTAAAAACATTTTCATTATGTTTTCATAATATTCCCCGTGACAATTTAAATTCCCAAGGGATCTCATTAATAATTTAATTAATTAAATGTAAGTTCATCGGACTTCATGCTAATATAGACACAGTATAAATAAAAAAGATAAATCTATAGAAAGTTGTTTTATAAAGATGTATCCTGCCAAACTTAGCGAAAGTCTGACATAAAGTATTTGGTAAGTAATTATTATTATATGCTTTAACTTGCTGTAACTCTGCTTTATAAATTTTATAAAGTAAAGTTACTTCTTTACTTTATAAATCGCCATTACTGTGGAACCGGTGGGTGGTTAGAAAAATTTACTACTAACTGGGCGGTAGGTATAAAAAAGTTGACTACCCCTGGTCTAGAGTATACATAAATGAAATAAAAAAATAAATAAAATATATCTACCCTCTCCAAGTAAAAGCCCCTCCATTCTCCTCAAAAATAGTCCATTGTAATCGTCAACCAAGTCAAACATTGAAATAATCTTTCCCAGTCGCAAGCAAAACGTATCGAATTTTCCAAATACGTAATTTTCTGAGAATCCAAACGACTGTTGGTCAGGTAAGAAGGATTGTGATTTTATCATTGCGTATGTCCCGCGATATGTCTGGTTCAGTTTGATGCAGCTCGTTAGTTTTTCTCTCACTTGGCTTCGATCCTGAGACCAGATTGTCTCCTTTCCTCTGCATGTGATGTATTGCTTGCAGGTTTCTATCATTTGATTTGTTATCTGAAGCAAAAAGCACACGAAAATAATGATTGCGAAACTTCAAGTTTTGGGTCTTCCACAAAAACATTTAGGGAAAATTAATTTTATAAAATATTTTTTAACACCGAAGCTTAAAATAATTTGAAAACATGTATTACGCATTTTTAATATTGTAATGTAGGTACCTACGAATTTAAATTTTCCGCAGGGGAATTTTTTATTGCAGCTAAAAAGAAGATATTTATAAAAAAACCTTAGCATACTATATTAATGAGAGTGTTGTAGTCCAAATACAAGACCAATCATCAGATTTAAATTTCTTATAAACACATGATTATTATGTTATTCGTAATTATAGAAAATAAATAAATAAGTTGTGCCTATACAGGCTAATATATGAAAGAAGGAGTAGCGATCCGTGTTAATTTATTTAATGATATTTATTTCCCCGTAGGGTGCTCAACCAATGTGTGCTACCCGTGCTCGCGTATGGCTGCGAGACGTGGACCCTCGACACGAGAGATGTCCAAAGGCTAAGAGTCGCACAACGAGGCATGGAGAGGTGTATGTTGGGCATCACGCGAAAAGACCGTAAGAGAAACGAATGGGCTAGGAAGCAGACAGGAGTACGCGATGTAATTAATAGATGTTGCCAAACAGCTGAAATGGAGATGGGCGGGACACATTTCTCACCGAAAGGACAGCTGCTGGACAAATATTGTCACCCAGTGGTACCCAAGGGGCACGAAACGGCCACAGGGTCGCCCTAAAAGCCGCTGAATTGACGAACTGGTAAATTTTAGCGGAAATACGTGGCAGCGAATGACACAGGACCGAGAGAGTTGGAAGAAGCTTGGGGAGGCCTTCACCCAGCAGTGGATTGACCCCGGCTGATGATGATTTCCCCATGGGTTACAAGATCAATAAATCACGTTTAGTCTCAAGTCGAGACCAGTGGCGGCCGGTGACAAGAATATGAGGGAGTGCAAAAAATACTCACCTATTTATGCAAGAAGTCCATCCTCCGATCCTTGGATTTTGAAAACACGTCAATAACACGAATATTAAAGTCTGGTATTGACGATATCAATTGTTTTTCTATACTAAGCATCGCAAGAGCATTTAGCCTGCCTTGAGACATGGTATTTCTCAAAAATGACTTAACCCTCTTTAAAGTTGAGAAACAACGCTCACTTTCCACTGAAGTCATCGGAATTGTACAAATTATTTTTAATAGGGTAACACTTTCACTAAATACTTCCAGTAAATTATTATTAGTGAAAAGTTGAAGTATCGACAATGCTCCACCAGTAACGTAGAAATCTTCTCTACTGTATAAGACTATTAGTTCATTTTTAAGTTTAAATTTGTCAATAATGTCGTATAATGTGGTTACCGTATTAAAATCTGTAGTTGGAAAATTTGTATGATAATCCCGGAACTTTTCACTAAAAAACAATTTGGCTATTACTAAATGACCTTTATATTCGAAACGATCTTTCGCTTGGTTCACTATAATGTCGCATACTTCATTGCATATTACAGAATGAGGTAAATCATTGGGACGACGTTTTTTCGATGGTTGAATTTGTGACATATGATTATTTTGACGAATACATTGTATAGCACGCGTAAAGTGTTCAATGTCCATATTTATCTCCAACACGTCCTTTGACCTCGATTGAAGTTGTTTAAAAAGTATATCACAGTTTGGCATAATTTTGGCAAAGAAATCTAACCAATAGTTAAAATTGTCTTCGTTTAAATACCGTAACAACATTCCAGCTTGATTAATGGTATCGGCGTCTAAATTTTCAGATTCTAAAATGTGTTCCATGCACTCTTTTAACTGATCGCGATAAGTATGCACAACAGTAACTGTTCTTATATTGAAATTCCACCTCGTTGTTGGTGCTGCTGGTATTTTTCTATGAACTATTTCTTTCAAGATATCAGTTCGCTTCGCAGACCTCGAAAAAAAAATTGGAAACGCTCGTAAATTAGCAAAAAAGTTTCGGACTATGGTGTTAGCTGAAACACTTCTTTCCATTATCAAATTCAATTGGTGTGCATAACAATGTATGAAGTGTGCGTGTGGATACGAAGCTTTTATCAAAGCCTGTACACCACCTAATCGGCCACTCATCACGGATGCGCCGTCATAACTCTGGCCAATTAGTTGTGCTTGTTTAATGTCGAGAACTTCTAGTTCTTTCAAAATTTCAGATGCAATACCTGCCGCAGTGTGGTTTTTCGGCGTCATAAATTTCCAGAATCGTTCATGTATCTGTCCGCGTAGTTCATACCTTATGACCAAAACAAGTTGTTCTGTAGTAGATATGTCCGTTGTTTCATCTGCTTGTATAGCTACAAACTTGCTTTGTGATATTTCATTTTTAATTTCGTTACGGCACACCTCTAGAATCGAATCTAAAATGTCATTTTGAATCGTTTTTGACGTACCCTTAAAAACACTATTGCTCTCCAAATGCTGTTTCATGGCTATGTCAATTTCCGAGACAAAGTCAATAAGCCCTCGGTAAACACCTGGATTATTTGAATCTGCAGATTCATCATGTCCTCTAAGAGCTAATTCAAATGCACCACAGAACTTCACACAGTCAATCAATCTGGATAAAATATAACGATTTTTGTCAACACGTTCGTTAAATTGTTTCACAGATAAACGGTACCCTGCATCCAATTGTGAACGTATATCTATTTCTCCCAAGACTGCAAGTTGCATTTCATTTAAAATATGTTTTTCTGAACCACTGTGTTTTTTGATTTTTACTGACAGGTGGACCAAGTCTTGAATCCCATGGACCGTCCAGTTAACATCTCCGCCGAACAACAGACACGGAAAACAAAATAGGGTATTAAGAATATTACATCCGCAAAGCCATTGTGTTTTTGAGTACATTTGCACATTAAATTTCCGATTAACAATCTTCGATTTCACTGTACACTTTTGAATTAAATTTATACATGGCAAAGGACGGCCTGCCACTTTAATATCAATTCGTTTGGAAAAATCGTGACGATTGTCCTTAATAGGTATATGCAACTGAATACACGGTACTCATTGTAAATACTATTAAATCTATATTATAAACCCAGCTGTCGAACGATCAACCCATAGACTATATCAACCAAACTAACAGTCGTGAATATGATTATATTTTTGACACAATATGCATCGACATGAAGTTCGTCATTTCATTATAATAATTAGGCTTCCAACTGTACCTCGACGCGTCGCCTGAGTTATATGTAGGAATATTCATATTGGTTTGTGAGGTTTGTGTATAAAGTCCAAATGACTAGCTTATGTGTGTGTGCTTTCGGCCGGTGCACTGTACTTGAAATGAAAAGAATATGAAAAACATCGTTTCCAACGAAGACTCATGTAGTCTTATAGAACTTTGGTGATTTTGATTCTACAAGCTTCATTTCTTTTGTCGCTGTGGTTGTCCGCTATAAATGTATGCGTGAAAAATGTGCGTAAATTCAAGGAACACTTCGAATAATGCTCCTGCATCGATGGAATTATTACGTGTGTATTGGTCGCGTCTCATCGACATTGTTTTTTCGACATTTGTGTGTATGGGTGGCTGAGGCGAAGTGTTGAAACGCTTGCGTCACCATTGTTCGAAAACGCGCGGAATTTAAAATGAGTGATTTCGCATAAGTTTTCGATATCGCATTTTTCTGAATACATGGGGGTTTTATATTACCTATATATTTTTATTTAATCTATGACGGGAGTGCACTGCACACTTTGCTCCTTTACTAGAGCCGTCCCTGGTCGAGACTGATCAAACTCTGATAGTCTCACATTAGCGGAATGTCTCACAGGGCCTACTTTCTCATATAAAGAAACATATAGGTACATTTATCACGAAAAGGTACACTAATATGTAATAGTTACATAATATCTCTAACGATTTTTCCGAAAGTACTATCATATCTACATAATATGGCATAGGCGAGGGGTGGAGGTAGGCTGTTAACATCCGACATAAATAGTGCATATTAAACTAAACTTAACTTGTTTATTTTCTTTGAACTAAAACTACAATAATATGTAGATAGGGTTTGTTACTCCACCCTTCGCCAATGTATATATATTTCAATTTCAATTTCAATTTTTTTTTTTTTAACATATTGTGGACATTACAAATTATAAGTTTAAGACGTTCACAACATGACATTTAGAAACAAAGATATATAAATATAACAGTATTACATAAAAAAAGAGATATATCAGTAGATGAATTAGATAGGTACCTACAAGGAAGTACACCGGATGAGTTAAGCAGACCCTATTTTAAGAATTTATTAAACAACATCTACCTAAACTCATTCTCACGTAGGTGGAATATATCAACACCCGAAGCAATTTCGTTGAACATAGTTATCACTCTCCCAATTGGCATTACCAGTGGCAGGTTGGTTCTGCACCTTGGGAGAATAAACAACTGATGGTCTCTATTTCTAAGATATTTATCAGGGACACACAGGTCAATACTGCCCAGAATGGCAGAGTTCTCATTTATACCTTGTATAAGTCGAAAAAAATACGTAGCTGAATAAAGATTTCTTCTAAATTGCGGACTGCAGTATGTAAGCATGCCTAAAAGAAAGTCAGTTGGATAAAGCCACGGATAGTATCCATACAACCTCAAGTAAAGGAGTCTCAAGAATTTCTTTTGCACCCTCTCCACCATAAGGCCATACTTCAACTGGTGCGGTGCCCAAACAATAGACCCACTCTCAAGTCTGCTTCGAACTAAAGAATTAAATAAAGGTTTTAATACCGTAACATCTGAAAAGACCCGGGAAGTACGCATGACGAAGCCCAACATTTTAAGCTCTTACGAGAATTATGTATACATAGGGATTAAATATAACAATTTAAATAAAGTAATTAGCCACAGTAACAAAACAGTACACACCTTGACCATTAAAGAAGATGTTCTCTCGGATGTGTTATAGAACTGCGAGACACTGTGTATAAGTCTTACAGTTTGCAGTAAGTTCAAAATGGAGTCTTTCATTCGCACCGGATCGTCCAAATATAAAGAGTGACAGCATTTCTCCATAGCCTGGATGAACTTGGCATTGTCTCGTGCTTCGTTATAACAGAATGTCATCTTGTGGTCTGTTTCCTTCCAAAGTTTCATCACCTTTGACTGCGCGGCTTGGAGACATGCCAGCGTCATCTGTACTTCAGGTTCCTATAACATAATTTTATTCGACATATTTACAATATAAGGGTCTGGTCACACTGTATGGTAGGGTGACTAGACGAGGCGTGTCTATTAAATGAAGATAGGCTGTGGTTAGTAACCGAGAAGAGTCCTAGGACAGCCATATTCACGGGACTTGAATATTGTTTCATCTTTAGTATTTTACTGATACAATTTACTGAACATCAAAATATTATATTTTACTTTTTAATAAAAGATATAACATACACTTAAAAATACAGTGTGCTCTAAAATACATATTTTTCTAAACAGTGATGGCGAACCGGTAATAGAACTTTCTCTAAAAAATATGGCTTCATTTTAGTTGAACTTCTTATGCGGTAGACCAGCCAGAGTTATTTGCTGTGCGTCAAATAACTTAGTCAATGCACTTATGTAGGTAAGCTTTTTGTAAAAGTATTATCCGTTTCATATAATGAACTAGACGATTATTGTCAGATCTCAAGGACAAACACTATCAAATTTCGTACAGAAAAACTTAGTTTAACTTAAACCAAGCCTTAGTTTTCATGTACACCCGATCCTCTTTTTGCACGGGGGATACGTATAGGTAAATCATTATACAGTGGTACCATGGGTACGGAAAAAGCGACTTGTAGTAAAGTTGTAGTGGTATTGTTTGTTAGCATTAAACCAGGCATTGCAGCAAGCAATTCCAATACATACGCGTAACGCCTATGGTGCCACTGTAGAATGATTTACCTATACCAAAGACTACCGTAAAAAACAAAACCGTGTAGTTGTAGTGTATTTAAGTAAAAGATTCGAAAGTACAGCATACTATTATTATATATGTGTGTGTGAATAGTATTAGGGATGGATGACTCAGCTGCTTAGATAATATTATATAATATTAGTTGATATATTTACCTATAAAATAAACAAGGTAATTTAAATGTATATTTCTTAAGAAGATAGGTTTTAAATAATTTCCTAGTATGGAAGATTAGTCACTGTTGTATGGTGTGGAACACAAATTAGTCACAACTAGGGAATCCAATCCCTAGCCAAAATCTTGATCCCGGGATTGGCATTTTTTTCAATAGTTAATATATAATTTTTATATATACAAAAATAATGTTGATAAAATCGTTCAAAAATAAATCTAGTATAATTTATACTATTTAAGACGTTTATTGTTAATATTGTGTACGTTCAATCTTGGAAATACATAGGTTTAATGGAGTAAATAATATTGTAATATAAATTATAATGTGAATGTAAAACAATTTTATTTATTTATGAAAAGATGACAAATACAAATACAAGTTCAATTAAAATAAAAAGTTTAAAAATAAATTAAGGGTTTATGGTAAACACAAGGGACTGAAGACGTTTGCCTGTGGTGGTCAAGACCTACATTCGGTTGCATCCACACACATCCACGTATATGAATGAATGTAGATTATCAACTTGTAAAAACAGTGTCCAGTGTTCAGGAGACTAAATACTATGTTGGATAATCGTAAAATGCTATGGATATCTGCAGAATTGGATGTTGCCTATTCAGTCTGGTAATTAAAAAAACGGTCGTAAGTTTATTATAACGGTATTTTAGTTGCAAATTATAATTGAAATATTTATGCATTTGGAAAAACTACATATTATACATATGCAAAATAATTTACCTGTAGATAAGAGACAAGCTGGGAAAACTGGGCGCCTCGCTTTTTCCAGTATTCCAATTCGTCCTGCGGTCCACTCGAATCAACTTCACGTCTTAATTGCTCGCTTTCCATCAACACCTATAATTTATAGAAATATAAAATTAAATGAAAACTAGTAATAACACTGACCTTATAAAGTTATTAAAATGTCAGAATATGTAAAGACCTTAAGCCAATAGTATCCATCGCTACTTGAATCAATACGTGCAATAACGATATGATTTTAAATATCTCCTATATTTTATTATCCTAAGAGATTTTGGAAAACGCACACATTTTTTTATTTAAATACCATTTTATTGATTAGTAAAGGAATTCACTTCAATATTTGGAGTCCCGAATATACATCCATTTGAATCCGGCACAATCTGATAAAACTCGACACAATCACAGATAATATCGTTTTTAAATAGCGTTTTATATCTGTCACCATACATTTTCGCATCTTGCCGTCTGTTGCCGTCCATCTACCGCAAATTGATTATAATGTCGCTTCTCAAATCTGTAAGTGGCACATTGGCGTACACAAGAAATAAATGCATATTTCCTCACTAATTATTACGAAAATATAATCCAAAACCACTTCACTGCCACTTTTTTCGCTTATTTAGTTGACGTGTCAGAATATTTTCAAATTTAGAATTTGTGAAAATCCTAGAAAACATCGAACAGTAATGTGACATTTCAAATGGCATAGACATTAAAATTTATTGCAATATTATATGTGTATTCATTGCCAATAATAATAATGGAGAATTTTAATACTACTATCAATGAATAATAATTTCAGATACCTTGATTATCCTGATATAGTATGTAATAGTATTATTATTATTACATTTTGGTAGGTAGGTAAATGAAATGAATGTGACGTTTATTAAAAATAATAATTAATTCGTGATGTTATTAATAATAATTAAATTGCAATAATGTTTATTCTTATTGATATTGTAAAAAATGACATTGACATTACATTTCATTTATTCTTTATCACCTGTAACATCGCTTATATCTTATCGCTGATTGGCAAATAATATATTAATAGTCAATTATTACTATTTTACACCATAATTAGGTAGGTACTATAAGTAAGTAGCTACTACTTTTCCATTTTTGTACGTACTTAAATAATATCATTTTTATTTCCTCACCCAGATAATTTGTTAAATAATAAATTAAGCATATTGGAATTTATTCAGTAGTATTATTAAGAACCTACTAATTTTAAAATAAAATACCATTTTTTCTCCGAAGCAAAGCATATGGACACACTCCTTCAGGGTGGTAATTACGAGTATGTATCTTAAAAGACATTATGAGAAATAGATTTTACATTTGTTTTCAATCTAATGGAATCTTCCCCCATTGGATAAATAAAACGTATTATAACGCAATAATCTAGATGTATGAGAAATTAGACTATCCTGCTGCGGCGATGGGTCGAGGTAGGGGAGTACCGACTAAGCTTTGTCAGTTATACGTATTTGTTTACATTGAAATAAGACTACACTTTACAGATGGTGTTGGTTAGTTTTTAAAATTCAATTAAACCCTAGGAAAACCAAGTAATAATACGCATCTGTCTATAAAATATCAAAAATGATGCCATTAAATCATACATCATTTTGGATATTTAACTGATTCACCACGGAGTATTTAATTACTATTTAATTACCACATTTAAATAACATGATAATTATATCTAATGCGGACACAATAGATGTGCTGAAAGGATTTTAATAGATAGAACAATATTTTTAACTACTATTGTTTGGCTTAGGCAGGTTTAATGAATTATAAAAAAAATAACCAACAACATAATGTTATATGTATTCTTGTTCAACGAAAACATATATGTATTTGGTATATTCTATAAAAATGTCAGTGGTAGCAATCGGCGATTGCCAGCTGTTCTGCTAGGCCTATCAGCCTGAGGTGGTGTCAGACGATATTGTGAAGGCCAGACTTCAGAATAGACTACGCATATGACCCCAAATTTATACTGGCAGTGACGCCCAGCAAATCGTAAAACTGACAAATCGGCGAAATGTCAAACTGTCTGAGGTGCATGAAAATCCATCCCGAAGGGAAAACTATGGCGCCGTCTATGCATACTTCACAATTATATTAATATCCAACGCCGCCAAGCCGTCTGCAAGACTAGCGAGACAGACTGGCGACCGCCAGCTGGCTCCGCTAGTAATAAATAATTACAAGATAAAAAGAACTTTTTATATACCACTTTTTTAAAATTAAATTCTGTTGAATCATATAAACTTGACAATTATATGTATTAATAAATACTTTTTTTGTACTTGATAGAAATACTGAATAAATATAGAATACTGAAATGTCATTTTGTCATTTCATATTGAATTCCATAGTAACGCAATTATATATTAATAATTTAGTTGCTAGGACCCCCTTAGCAACCAATAATAGTTTTACTTTTTGCGGATTTCTTCCGAAATAATTTTTCATACAAAACAGAAATAACTGAAAATGAAATCAATTCTACTTGAAGATGGCTAAAAGTATTAAAAATCCATTGGCATCGTGTTCTGATACATTCTAAAAGTTTCAAATGTCTAGCTAGTCGGGAAGTTAGTAAAAAATCTTTAATCGTCCAATACAAATCTTGGACAAACAAGAAAAAATTTGTACTGACAAACAAGAATACGAGCTAATAAAAACGTGGTAAATAGCATTTATACCTTAGGCTGCGCGCACACGGCAAAGCGAAGTTTCGGATTCATCCGCCAAACGACGTTTGCGTTTTGTTTGCGAGCCGATTGCGAGCCGATTGCGTTTTAAATGCGTGTCAAATGCGTCAATATTTCGACGATGCTGTCCAAGAGAAAACACGGTTTTCAAGGGGATTCATAAACGCCTTTTTTTGAAACTGCACCCTGCTGCGAGAGTATTTATCTTTCATTACAGTGGCGTACAAGGGTAAATAAATCAATATAAAATCAGTACATAATATTGCATTATACCTACATTTATTTTCCCACTATTGCTTCTTTTGGAGCTGAACTGTTTTATATCGAAAGCGTTTTGAAAATTACCTATTGTTGAGCCTATTATATACCATCATCATCAATACTATCGACCGAGGGTACTTGATGGAGTTTGAATTTAAATTCTAATTGATTTAAGTTTTGTACTATTATTATTTATTAATACAATAAAAAAAGATTATAAGTTAATACACGAAGAAAGGGTAAAAACCTTATTACCTAGATACCTACTAAGTAAAGGATTAAGTACAAAAACATAATATTTTGAATAATTTGAATATTTGCAGTATTCTAAAAACCTGTTGTAAATACTATTAATACATTCGGTAGGTAAGCAGTTTTACAAAATATAATAAAAAGTTGTGACACAGCACAGCTATGAGAAGAAGTATTTCACGAGAAGAAAGGCTCGCCATATCTATACGGTAAACTAAACTATTATTATTTATTTTGTAGTATGTACTTATTTAATTAATTTTTTTATTAGTTGACACTGTCATCTTCTATAGATACACTAAAATGGAAACGGGTACTAATAATGATATATTGAAGTGAGAATAATGAATACCCACCTACTACTATTGATAGGTATGTGCTTGTGTACTTGTATCGGTACAAGTATATTTATATTAATTATTGTTTTTTTGTTATAATATATTAGTTGCGATTAATTGACAATAAAATTTAGATAATTTATCTATTTAGCCGATACAGTACCATATTATTCAATTACATATTCAAAAAAAGTTGGTAGTTATGAATTCAAAACACCTTTCATAAATAATAGATTGAAATATTAGTAGGTACATAACACGAAATTACCTGATATAGTCTCATTACAATAGCTATCTTTTTAATATGTAGCTATTGAATTCTAAGCAATAATATTCTATTGGAAATATGAACAGATTTTAAGGGGAGATATTTCAAATGTTTATGAATAATATGTTTTAAATGTTTATTTAATAAAAGATACAATAGGTATAATAATATATTACATTGTTCTAACAAATTATATGCAAAAAACCTATAAAATATTTTAATTAAATTATATCTGTTTTCCCCATTGCATTAACGCCACTGTGAAATTCTTGATGACACTAATTAAGAAAGAAGGAAGATTTTTTTAATTTTTTCGGACTAAAGTAATAAATTATGTCATACAATATGTGCCTTATTGTGTTCCGCAAACTTGTAGCTATTATGGATATTAGTACTTTTTGTTTTCACCGTTAGTGTTATTATGTAAGAATTTATTTATTGCACTATCCGAAGAATTAAAAAAAACCTTTTTTTTGTCGCCAGTGGCGAACTAAGATAAATAAAATATAAAAATATAATATGTAAACATTACCTACATAATTATTAAGTATTTCTTTTTTACCATTTTACCTATATTTATTTTTTCCACTATTGCTTGATTTGGAATAGAATTCTGTTATATTATATCGAAAGCGTTTTTTAATTTGATGATATTTTCATAGTGTAGAAATTATTTTTAATGACTTTCATGCGGATTTTTGTTAGCTATACGCAAATGCAGACATAGTCTAAATAAGCATTAATAATTCAAGTGAATCTTTCTGGTTGCAAACAATTCATCATGACTTCGACAACAATAACAATACAGAACATGATAAAACAGAACAGCCAGGTTTTCTCCAGGTGTTCTGTTTTGTCATGTTCTGTTTTGTCACTGTCCTGTTTTGTCATGGAACCGACTGAGATTTAACATTCTTCATATTATTATATATGACAATGTGCTAGGTGCAGATTGCGTAGGCTTAAACCTTTACATTATACCCAAGTTTTTAATGAAAAATACCCACTCATCCGGTCATGAGTTTGTCATTGGTAAATAAAATTTATTAGGCCTTTCTGAACATAATTATGTGGTTAATCAGTAATATTTCTTAATACGCGCCCCCATAAATTTCAACTTTCAAAAGTTCGGTCCTGGCCTAAATGGGAAGATTTAAAAGAACATGTGGTATGTAGGATGGCACGTATTGTATGACATAATTAATTACTCCATTGCTTCAGTGGCGTTCATGCAATGTAGAGCAACAGATATAATTTAATTAAAATATTTTATAGATTTTACTGTAGCGGGTGAATAGATAAATTATCTAAATTTTGTTATCAATTAATCGCAAATAATATATTATAACACGAAAACAATAATTAATATAAATATACATGTACCTACACAAGTACACAGGAACATACCTATCGATAGTAGTAGGAAGGTATTCATTATTCTCACTTCAATATGTTATTATTGGCACCCGTTTCCATTTTAGTGTATCTATAGAAAATAAAAGTGTCAACTAATAAAAAAAATAATTAAAGAAGTAGGTACATACTTACTACAAAATAAATAATAATGGTTTAGTTTACCTTATAGTTATGGCGAGCCTTCACGCTTAAAAACAGATTAAATTTAATAAAAATATTTTATAGATTCGATACCTACATAAAGATTCTACAATCATAAAAAGGAGGCATGATTCTATTAAAGATAAGTACATACTTATTTAATATCGAATATAACCAAATGCACACCTACTTGTATTCTTCCCAAAAGAATGGTGTTATTTTAAATATGTATTTCATAATAATATGAATAGGTAGGTGGGTAATTCAATACGTATCTATAGGTACTTATATAAATATTTTCGGTATAGGTATATAGGTATTCATCAAAAATTATTTAAATTTGCATATTACGAACTATACCTTAACATTGTTTATTCGTTTTTTTTATTTAGTGAGTAGTTACAGTTGGTGACATCTCTCATTAGTTAATATTATTAAACTCCCAACATATTGCACAACGAGAAAACTATTGTTTACGAGAAATGACATTTTAATACGCTTACCTACCGAATGTATTAATCGTATTTACAACGGGTTTTTTTAGAAACACTGCAAATATTCAAATTATTCAAAATATTATGTTTTTATACTTCATCATTTACTTAGTAGGTATCTAGGTAATAAGGTTTTTACCCTTTCTTCGTGCATTAAGTTATAATCTTTTTTTATTGTAGCTAGAATTTGATGTCAATGTGTATTTGCCATTGGCGAGTGCGCAAAATGCTGAAAGGCAAAAGCCTGATCGCAAAAAAATACTCAAGTGGAATAGTACAAAACTTAAATTAATTAGAATTTAAATTCAAACTCCATCAAGTACCCTCGGTTGATAGTATTAATCAGACAAAGTTTATGATGATACATACAAGGCTCAATAATAGGTAATTTTAAAAACGCTTTCGATATAAAATAGTCCAGTTCCAAAAGAAGCAATAGTGGGAAAATAAATATAGGTACAGTGGCGAAGGGTGCAGGTAAGCTGTTAAGGTCCGCCATAAATAGTGCACATTAACCTTTTTCAGTCAATTGTATATGTTCTTATTGAAATACGACTACAATTTACAGATGGTATTGGTTGGATTTTAAAAATCAATTAAGCCCTGTCTTACCAAACCATAATAGTATTGGTATATTTTAGGCGATATGACAAAATTGTGCACATTTTTTCATTCTTACTTATTTTTTTAACTTTAGATTAAAAATACGTATCACACATATTGTAAGTTCATTTTTTTAATTCATCAAGCTATGCCTAAACCAAACTGTAATAGATAAATTGTATTATCCTATCTATAAAATATCCAAATTTATGTTAGATTTCGTATTTTTTTTACTATTATATATTATGGCTTTCGGTCGATAGTATTGATGATGATGGTATATAATAGGCTCAACAATAGGTAATTTTCAAAACGCTTTCGATATAAAACAGTCCAGCTCCAAAAGAAGCAATAGTGGGAAAATAAATGTAGGTATAATGCAATATTATGTACTGATTTTATATTGATTTATTTACCCTTGTACGCCACTGTAATGAAAGATAAATACTCTCGCAGCAGGGTGCAGTTTCAAAAAAAGGCGTTTATGAATCCCCTTGAAAACCGTGTTTTCTCTTGGACAGCATCGTCGAAATATTGACGCATTTGACACGCATTTAAAACGCAATCGGCTCGCAAACAAAACGCAAACGTCGTTTGGCGGATGAATCCGAAACTTCGGTTTGCCGTGTGCGCGCAGCCTAATCAGTTTAAATGAAACGCAATGATTAGCCATCGCAAAAAATATATCATTCTCATAAAGTATGTGAGTATCGTTTTTTTGCTAATTTTATAAATATCAACTTGACATAGTAGTAAGTTTTTGCCGTTTTTTTCCTGTACAATTATAATTTTGTCAAATGCCATACAAAGATGAACTTATTATATTTTTATATCTAGTAAACGCTCACGATTGGCCTAGCGGTAACGTATCGGCGTATAATGTCGTGGGTCTCAGGTTCGAATTCAGGGTCTGATGACCTTCACATGTTGTTTTTCAATGTGTGTTTGTACCCAGAGTATGAACCTAACAGGGTGAACAAATTCAACATTCATTCCTCGTAAAAACAACACTATTATACAACTTTTAACAACTATACAACTTTTAGGATTGAGCGTGGTGATGTAATGTAATGTAAACACCGGTCCGGACCCTATATATCCAGCACCGGGACAAATTTACTACACGGATAACGTGCATAATATGTGGATAGATTCACTAGCTTAATCAATAACTCACGCATTAAAGCAAATTAATAATCTAATAAGCTTATTTTTATTCAATATCATTTTATTACACGTCGTTCGGATCCAGAGTTTGTTCGGAGGAGTGCCAGATTTTTTCTAGTGATTGTATATTTTTTAGAAGTGTTTTCAGATTATGTGTGTAAATTAATAATCATTATAACATTACAAAATTATTTGTATGTATCTTGAATATAAAAAATCGGTGTGTGTACTTATGTACGCGCGTTATAAGTTATACTATTTTGGCGTAACAAAACAAAAACAAAACTATAACTATAACTTCGCCAAAAGAAGTATAACTTCTTCTATTATATAATTATTCTTTATTCTTAAATCTTGTGTGTTATTAATTTTAATTTTGTGGTTATCTCAGCAACCTGGGTGATAGGTAGACCTATCAATTTTTTTTTGAAGATTAGCTTGTATTTTTATTCGTCTCGAAAGACAAGTACAAAGTGTACGCGCGTGTTTGAACATGTACCGTTTTAAAAAAAAAATCGGTCAGGTACATGTTCAAGGCGCGTTACCATGATCTTACTCCCTACGTCATTTATCGTTTGTCAATTTATGGCTACGGCCGTATGTTGTAGCTTAGCCACTGGGAAATGCCAATAGAAATGGCGTATTTCAAAAAAATACTACCTTATTCTTAGGTCAATAATTATTATAAAGCAAACATTATTCGTAGAATGTTTATCACATTTGAATGGTCAAAGACATAGCTTATAATCAATATCTTTAAAAGTATCTTTAAATGTGTAAATCTTGCCCATTTTTTGAATAATAAAATGCCCAATTCTAGTCAAATTTGGGATCACAGAGATTATCAATATATTTTTTTATTGTAAATATTTCACTATAATAATTTCGATATAAATTTTACTAATGGTTTTTTAAATGCTTTTAAAAATTATTAATATAAAAAATCTTAACACCACTTCACATGGACGTACTGAAATATGACTATATTCTAAAACATTAGAGCGAGAGGTTTAAAAGAATACTATTTTATGTAATAAAAATACTTTATGCAGTCATCAAATGTTTAAAATAAATATAAAGGATAATAACGCTTCAAAATTATGTAAATAGATTGTCTACAACGTTTAAGGAATGTCCAGGATCATGCTTTGAAAATAGCATAAAAGCTCCATTTTGACGTACGCTGAGCATGTGGGCTGTTAAACACAATAAATTGAATAATGTTGAGTTGATTACAAATAAAAATAGGGGTGCTAACCCTAAGAACAGTCGGTATATGACAATTTAAACTTAACTGTAGTTAAATAATTGAACAATTATTTAATTGTATGGTCACCACGTTGTTTCATCACAATTAACGATTAATAAATTTAAATTGGAATATCTCCCTTATAATTTTCAATAGTTCGAATTGACAGCTAATTAAATGAGTTGCAGGGATCGATTTCTCTACATTATATAGTGACATAGGCGTCTAGGTATGAGTTCAAAAATAGAAAAAAAATGTTATTGATACATACCTCCATGACTCTTTTAATCCATACAGAAACTCGTTCTTCAAGTAGTGCCACTTCTTCGGGTTTTTTGGTCAATGCTTTGATTCCTTCAGGTCCATTCAGGTGGCGTGTTAGTGATCGGCCATCGTCGAAAAGATTTTTCTCATCGCACACTTCCTCACAGACTATATTTCAAAGATAATAATAAATTAGTTTATTGATTTTATTTCCTACTATTTCTCGGTAGAAAGATATGATTATTGTGTTTGTAACAACCTATTAAATCTTTCACGACCACATAACCATATAACTACATAACTTTTTATCGGCTTATCTACGACATTGAAATTATCAATAATGATTTTCCGGCTTATGATCCTTCTTCACAATGGCCCTATCACGGCGAATGTTGGTATCCTTTCGGTGAGGTCCCTAGATAAAATGCGAATTGAATTTTTTATACGGTATTTTTATTATCCTTTCATGAGTCCAATATCTAAGAAATATGTTGTATGGATACATTACTAACAAAATATTAGACTGTAATTATTCGCAAATCTGCACGTGTCGTTTCTAGTCACCAAGCACGTCGAAGGGCAACGGAAGTAAACATAAATAATATATCGCGAACCCGACAAAATCAGTGAGCTGATTTATCTATATTTTCGATTTACAACTTTAAAATTGGAGCTATATTATTTAAATTTAATCTATATTTTTGGATTTTACATGGCCCTATCCATGTATTACAATGTCCATAAAATTATGATTTGACCACTACATAGATAAGTAAGTAGATACTTTAATAAATATTAACGTTCACGAATAGGATATTTTATGGCATTATAGTAGACAATAACTTATTTTAAAATATGTCGAATTTTGTATACAGACGTTCAGTTTTTTTACCTACTTACTTCATGCAAATAATCTGATCTTGGCTGGGGGGTGGGGGGGGGGGCTGACAGGGCTCTGGGGGCCCCGGCGTGTCGGGTCGACTTGATAATTGAAATAAACACACATCACAAATTTGCTCTAACCGGGAAAAAAGTCACCTACGGCGCTATTTTATTTATAGAGTTGTGTGCTGCAATTTATGATTATTGTATGTCAATATTCGACAACTCCACAATTCAAGTGGATTTATTCAATAATACAAAAAAATCCGCTAAAAATACACCGAATACCCTTAATTTTACCTGAAAACCCAATTAGAAAACGTTTCTGCAGAGCGTACCACTACCTTTAATATTATTCTAGCGATAGGTAGGGGAATCCTCTAAAAACCCTAGCCTCGGGGCTCACTTCAGGATGTGGGGGCCATAAATCTGGTTAATTAAAAACAAAACAATTCATCTTGCAGTGATGGCTTGTTTTATTTGACCTCAAACAGATGATGCGAAATTGAATAATTTTTTTTTATCGAAATACAGCAATATGTATGTAAACAAAAACGTACCTAATATTATTACAGAATGTCAATATAATTCATTACTCGACTATCTTTGTGTTAACATATCGTACATTATATACCCGTATATAGTATATACCCGATAACATAACCCGATGAAATTATTGACGGACAACCCGTTTTAAACTACCCTTCCTGTTATATTATTATGTACAATTATTGGATTTTTTTGACACATGTATTCTCTAAATAGACTATGTCTATAGCGGGGCAGTATTTTGGTATATAAATTTTTAAATCGAATGTAAAACATCGCCTCGGAAATAGTTTAAATAAATATGTGTAGGCTTCTCTTATAAATCACGTCTTGATTATCTTAAAATAATATATATATATATATATATATATATATGTTTTGTGTAAAAACATTTTTGTTTCTTTTATTTTATTCATCTGACGCGCGACTATTTTTTCGTATAACTTGACACACGTCACGAACATTTCACTAACCTTTTAAAGCACTGCAAAATGATCGAAGCCCCGGAAGAAGTTGACTTTTAACCATCGGACATTTCCCTTCTTCGTCGTCTCCTTCTGTGTTTGGATGGGCAAGTGCTTCCATGTAGACGCACTCCATGATTCTTTCTATTCCAGTAACCATACCAACAACTCTTGCGTCGAGGATTCCACAAAATCTAAATTTATAATAAAATATGGTAGTGAAAGTGGCAATCGAAAAGTCAAACGATTCAAATATCTCATTAAATCGTATTCGTCAATATTTGATATGCATACCTAATTATACGTTAATGGTTCGTGTATCAATCAATATTCATCATTAATGAAGCTAATAGCAAACAAGAACAGTAATAGGAATTCATATATTCGCGCGGCTGTATAAAATGAGATCTTCACTTACAAATTCCTTCGGGTCCAGATAACATAACCTTATGTACTATTAAATATAATATAACTATGGCTTAGAATCTAGAGTAACTATTACTATATACTGCTTCTCCGATTAAATAATATAATAAATAAATATAGCTACAATTAATTGAAAACCATTAGTCAAGGTTAAACCATCTTAAATACGTCACAATGTTAATCTATAGGTAATATACATAATTAGAAAACACCTTAGATATTGAATTGAATTATATTATATGAAGTATATTGGCGTGTATATGTGCATAACATAATAATAATATAATAACATATAATCTGCCTTTTCATAATTTTTCAAAACTTGTGGACTCTGTATTGGCACCGGTGTACATACTCAAATTCAAATATCTAGGTACGATAAATAGGCGAAAAAATCATTTTTTCGAAAATATATACTATGAAAATAAAATAATATATGCACATTGCATACATAGTATATGCTCATACATAGATAAGTTAATAAGGTTATTAAAATAGCAGAGTGATATATCTAGATATGATGAATATTGAAACTGCAACTATTTTAATTAAAGTTGAAATAAACGCAAAATCAAAATAAAAAATGAGAAAATATTTTTTATTACACGTGGTCTAGAAATCAAACGTTTATAAAATAACAAATATATTTGAAGTTAATTGAATCGATACGCTAGAATGATTTTGGATCTCAGAATAGATTAAAACGCATATAAAATGTACTAAAATGCACTCGGAAACACTTCTCAAGATTTTTCTTCTCTCATTACATCAGTGTCGACTGTCAAATGATATAAAATTATGTCATGTATACTCAATTTTAACTTTACCAAAAATATTCAATACATAATAAAATAGAGACCAAGTTAATTTACGATAAAGTTTGTAAAATAAATAAAAAGTGAGACATGAAATGAGTCGGTCAGAGCAGAAGTGGCGTAACCCATAAACATGTCTAAACAGAGTTAACCAATAGAAGAGGTTCCAAAGGTAATAGGGAACCTCTTCCAATGGCTAACTCCGTTTAGACATTTTTGTGGATTACGCCACTTCTGCTCTGACCGCCTAAAATATAAAATAGGATCACTTACAGATCTTTCTGGAACCCTTCTTCAGGCAGTTGTTTACTGATGCTAATCCTAAACATATATATGCAAACTCCAGTAAAAGAACAATCCCAACCATCAGAAAGAAATAGTTTCTTCTTCACAGTAACTGTAGGATTTGGAGCAGCTGTTTTGGACTGCTGCTGTAGTCTGCTGGTTGAAGTCTTCGAACTGTCCACCGCAGCCGGCGCTTCGGTTTCTTCCATCTCTTGGTAGAACCAAATCAATTTGTTTCTCATGTGGGGAAGAAACAGTTGGTTTATTTCGTCCAACTATGGAAGAAGTAACAAACGGTACTTATGAAAAAAGTTACAAATAGCTTTTTAATATTCATATATACTTAAATACATACAATAAGTATACTAGGCAAAAATATACAAATTGTTGCATTTTTCACCCTACATCAAAAATTAACGACATATTTTATTATAAGATATTATATATCTAAATAGTATCGCAATGATAACAAATCGAACGTACTTATACAAATATTATTCAAAAAACCTGATAGGTAAGTATATAATATTATAGTATGTATGAGAACAACAAATAACGCTGCACAAAAACGACATAATATGAAAGATTCTAAAATTGTGATGTTTATCACGGTACAATGTATATATAGATAGGCATGTATGAACTGAAATATATACGAAGGCACTTGTGTAAAATTTATTATTTTTTAGTCATTGCTTATATTTATAACCAGTAGGTACCTAGTAGGTTTACACGGGTTGGTCACTTGTTAAATAAAATTTAAAAAAAAACGTTTGAGAAACTACTGTACAATTATTAGCCCTGAATAGGTGGTAGGTATATTGAAATTAAATCAAAATATGCATTTTACCATGTTCCCTTCGAAGACATGATCCATTATCTCATGTCTGGGTAATCCCGTGCCGTCGATAAGGAGTTGAAAGGTGAACTCCAGGCGAGGATCCATCTCCCCGCGGCGAGCCTTCCTCTCGCATTCTTCCCGTCGTTTCTGGAAATCACCAATGTTACACAATTTTATTAATCACGAGTTATTTAATACGCTCATTATGGTCGAGCGGTAATGTATTGGTTTTTAATGTCTGGGGTGCCGGATTCGAATCCCGGTTCTGGGAAATTCACATATTTGGACCCAGAGTATCGAGACTAATAGATTGAGCTAGTGGAAAAAATTTGTAAAAAATAAAAAAAAAACCGTAGAAATAACCACTCTGTGGATGCCTGTACGATCGTTTTAGAATCGTATGTACCACTAGTCGAAAAAACAAATTATATATATTTTACGAACCTTTCCAGATTAATAGTTATATTTTTTTTAGAATAAAGCTCGATAAATTATTGTCGAGATATTGTAGGCATGTCTAGTTTTTACCGAAATTGAGTTATTATATAAAAAAAATCCTGTCTCCTTCATACCCGTATGATAAAACATGTTTTACGTTATATTAGTGTAACATCTTCTTCAGTCGATTCAGTTATCTCAAAATATACAACACACGTGAACTATCTTATCGATTCTGTATCTGGACAATTATTTATTGACTGCACAGATTCTTTAAAAAAGTAGGGCTTTATTCACTCTGATATTATAGATAACTAATAATCACTACGATATTAGCACAAAATAAAAGTAATAATTATTGCGAATTGATCACTTTGTTTCACCATAAATAACATAAATTATTACCACGGATTCAAATGTACCATTCAAAATAATTTTGAACAATATGCAGCCAATAAAATAAGTTATAAGAATGATTTTTTTTATCCATTTCTAAACAGTAAAATAATATAACGTAGTCTTTACGTAGGTAACGGCTAAATTTCATATAGAACTGTAATTTTTATTACCAACAAATCCTCATCCATTTTGGGGAGGTTTCTAACTGTTGACCACAAATAAGCAACCACAAAATGTTTCTGAAGTTTTTAGCGCGTGTGCCTTCGTTAAAAGCCACTGATACCAATAAAGCCTTCTGATAAATTTATTTTAAGACAACTAACTATTCGCATATCAGACATTTCAAACGAATGATGACTTCGCTATGGTAACAATGTGGCAGGATTATTTTCTGTAGTTATTCACCAATTACAAAGGTACAACATACTTTTGTCGTAAATAATAATAACTTAGGGAAGTTAAAATGTCAAATTATACGTCAAAAGTGACAAACAATAAATGATAATTATATCGCATTATATAAAATTCAACAGAGGGGTATAGAAACAATATACCTATACATAAAAAAATCTTGTAGTTTCGAGATATTAAAATGTATAGTGGTTGAATTACATTCAGTTAGCTCGAGTGACATCAAGAAAGCGGTCGTGTGCGGGCTTGTTATAGCTTAGCCGTTGTTAAACACGGAGTGACTCAAAACGCATATGTTTGACTTTCGTTGCGCTAAGTCTGATACAGTTTGAGCGAACGTCGCGTCTATCATCCATCCTGAACTTTTCATCGTCATTCATAAACATAAAAGGTCAGTCTCTGGCATCATGCGTAACCCCCCCCCCCACTAGAACCGTAATCCACCACCATCACTTTCAAATTACAGTCCACTGCTAAAAGCGACACCATATAGTATGTGTAAATACATTTTATTGTAAAAATCGTCAACCCAGCTATTACTTGTAAGTATTTTGTATTAGTTTTGTGATAATTTAATTTGATTTGAAACGGGAACGTATGTATCAGGGAATCCCGAGTTTCGCAAAAAAAAAAATCGCATGTTGTTATTCAACATATGGACATAATAGGTTGAGTAAGTGGCTAATATCCATTTCTCGTTAAAACAAAAATCTGTTAAAACTACAGGCTGTGGATGCCCAATATGATCTTTTTAGGATCGAATATGGTAAAAAAATGAAACTGTACAATTTTGAAAGATAAATACTTACAAGGGTCTTCGGATGCAAGATGGATACAATCATGAACTAGGTATACCTTGGTGTTGCACGATGATCTGTATGTCGTGTTTCATGTGTAGGGCGATTCCAATAGGCAGGTTGTGTTTCAAAGATAATATACATACAACTACCAATGAACCTCCTCTTTAACGGGCCAGAAGGGAAATATGATCGAACGACTTAGACTGCAGTGGTTGGATTGAATAGAAAGAGGCGCAGCATCCTTAAGGTTACGACGGTGGAAAAGGTTTCCGGCAGAGGGAGGAGAGTGAAGACGTTTTTTGGAGGTGGTCAACACCCACATACGAATTGAAGGTTGTAGTGTCGTTGATGATTGTAATAAGCAGTTTCAGAGGATTTTAGTTTAAATATTATTAAATACGGACGCAATGATGACTTAGCCGGGTCTCTTAGTCTAGTCACCAGTCTCGTCTGCAATACGTCGAATATGTCGATGTCATTCACAAAACACATATTGTAACTGAATAGAAGTTTGCACACTCAGAAAATGTCGCACTGCATCATTCATTTTTGCTGGCCGCGTGACGTCACTGTCCCGGCATGGCCTCAAATATACGCAGGGAAGAATGTTGCAATGTTGCGTCCAGTCTTGATTTATGACTGTATTCTAATCGAGACGATTTTCAATGTGTGACGGAGGTATATTTGAGAAACTGAAGGGACAATTGAACCAAGCCACAATATTTACTTTTTATATTATTTTTGCATTTGAAATATTAAATAAACTGAAAAATTACTTAAACCAAGTTCATAATAATATACAAATTGATAATTATCTAGTCAAATCTTGCAAGACAAATGGCCTAAACCTTATCAAAATACTGTAAAAAATATATGAATTTTGATTTAGAATACCTTGTCAATTTATTAATATATAACGATTACATATTAGAAATTCATAATTTTGTTTTATTGCAATTTGAGGAATGTGCCTTTAAGATAAATTATTTACAGAACACACTTTTGATGGTTTTAAAACAAAGTTTTTGAATAATTGACAGACGTTTTGGGTTTAACAGAATTAACAAAACACTTTGTTGCAAAACTATTATAATAAAATAAATTCTGCTACGTAATCGCCAATTCAATTGACAATACACTATTTTTGAGATTACACCCATCCCACATTCAATTGACCATAGTTTTATTTAAAAATATACATATTTATAAAATTGTCTATAATTCCGTTTGAAATCATGGTAACCTATGCTAAACCCCCATAGACTTGCGCAATAGTAAAATTAAATTAATTTACGATAAACATGAACATTAATATTATCGAATCATGTCGACGGAGAGAAACACAAAATATTCTATTTCTGAATAGGTGTTACGACGCAATGAACGCTCCCAAGAAAACGTTCTGAGCTTCAGATCTACGTCCCCGTTTCCAAGTAAGATAACGTTGTAGATACCTTTTGCGTTAATTAACTTGCATGCAATAAGATCACGATTGAGATAACTTTCCAAAGTTGGGAGTTTCCATAATATATTGTCCATGCGTACCAGTGGCGAAAGGTGACTTTTGGAAAGAGGTAAGCTGTGGAGATCTGATAAATAGAACACACTTGTCAGGTATACTTACGATAAATAAGAAGATAATACGATATTACTACTAATAAATAGGTACACACTAATGACAACGACACACTAATTTAATGAAACTTCAAAAACTCACTGACGACATAAAATTAAGCGATCAGTTTAAATTACGTATTTTTTCCAAACATGTATACACATAAAAAATCATTAGATAAAAGTTGTTTTTAAAAACAGTATATATTTATTAATATTTGAACTATAGAAATTATTTTTTTAAATTATCTAATTATTAATTAATTATTTTCTCACTCTCGTTAGACCTAAAACGATTTTAGGCTCTGCGAACGGAGCTTACCTTAGTTCATACAAATCGATAGACTGGGCGGGGCTACGTGACATAAAGTCCCTATGGAAAAAATTGAGAATTATTTGAAACATAATCTGACCTTTATTTACGTCAAGACAAGTGGCGCGCTGTGGTATATTTTTTTAAACCTTTGCAGATTGTTTTGTAATTATCTGTGTAATACATTCCTAAACATACAGCATCTCTCGTTGGCAAAATAAATTATTTTATAGAATATAATATAATCAAGTGATTATATAAATAAGTCAATATGCAAAAAAAAAATATTTTTGTATTGTTTAGTATGGAGTCTTCGCCACTGATACGTACATAATTAAAAGTTGAGTAAATAATTATGTACTAATTCTCGGTCCAAACCAAAATACATCTACCTATGAACAAACTTTATAAATGTCAGTAAACATTTGCCCTAATGCGCCCACAACGATTTATTTGAAACTGACGCACGTCAACTATTCATTAAATGTTGCTTGGATTTGGACTGTGTACATCGTTCAAATTTTCGCACTTTAATCTAAACTAGCTGACCCGGCGAACTTCGTACCGCCTCAGAATCAATAATCTTGTGTTAACTTATTAGCTGAATTATATTCAGTTTTTTATTAGGTTAAAATGAATACTCAAAATGAATAAGTTCAATAAATGTGCAAAAATCAAATCAAAATGAAAAGTATTTTAATAACATTGAACTGTACACACTGTACACCCACGATGACCGCGTATATTAAGCGCCTGTCTATAGTGTCGAGGGTCCCAGGTTCGAATCCTGGGTCTGGCAAGTTCACATATTGTTTTTCAATTTGTGCATGAGTCAGAGTATTGTCCTAATACATTGAGCAAGTAACTGACATCCATTTTTCGTAAAAATAAAATCTGTTAGGATCGGACATGGTCAAAAGATAAAGAAACGAATGTAATTCACGTGGCAGCAAGGCATTTGTTTTGTTGAAGCGAATCGAAATGATTCGCGTAGCATTGTTGCACTACTTTCTGTTAAACTTTTTGCTGGATGGGTTGCACTCAGGTCGATTCCCTTTGTTGAAGCACCTTGTGATAAACGACATTTTTCGTTTTATTATCAGGTGCGAAAACGAACAAAACAGATGGTTTGCCGACACATTTTACGTACAATTGACCGTGAGAGAAACATTCATTTTATAGATTCAGGCCACAAACACTCAAGGATTGGACTTGTAATTTGTTGATCGTCATGCCGAATGCAAGACGAATTGGAAATTTAATTCGTTTAAATTCGAATGGCATATCGGTTGGGATCATCGAATTATCGGAATGAGAACTTCACCTTTGAACATTCCTTTGATTATCGTCGCGTGAATCAAATTTCCCATGAGTTTTCTCACCACCAAACGCGTTCCGTTACACAGTTTTGGTTGGTTCAGATTTTAAAGGATGATGACTACTGAGCCAACCTTCAGTTGTAAATTGTGCGGTGGTAAGCCAGGCAGATCCAATGAGTTTAAAAATTCAGTTGGATAGTTGGTTGCTTCATCTTCGTTTGTTACACAGTCGATAGATTTGAAGGAATGCAGTGGATCAACGATTTGATTTTGAATTGTGAAGTTTAAGTGATCCACATCTTTGTTCTTTGCCGCAAGAATGCTCGTTCACTCAACCAATTGTGATTTTTGTGGTTAGAAATGATGTTTGGTAACACTTTGTTGATGGATTCGTCCTTAGTTGAGACGAAATTGCAAGAATTCAGCGGAAACGAAATCAATCCATTCGATTCATCGACAAGAACACGGCCGTTACCAATAGTCAGCAATTGCTTGGAGAAATCTTCGGCAGATGGATCGTTTAGCAATGTAATTCGCATGTTTGTCGTCAGCTGAAGTTTCTTCACATAGCGACACAGAGTCAATGATTTGAGGCAAGCATTTATTTCATCGGCAGCAGCCAATCTTGGAATGACTGGTAGTGTTTGGCGGAAATCGCCAAATAGTAGAATCATTGCGCCTCCAAAACTTCTTGAGTCATTACGCAGATCTTTCATAGTTCGATTGAGTGCTTTCAATGCGCGTTTTTGCGCCATTTTGCATTCATCCCAGGTGATGATTATACTTGCTAACAAAATTTTGGCCATTACTGAGTGTTTCGCAATGTTGCATGTCGGTTTTTCAGTCATTTGCAGGTTTAAGGGAAATTTCAACTTTGAATGCGGCATTGCGGAATTCGCATCCTTCTAGCAACGTGGCCGCTATCCCAGAAGAAGCAACTGCTACAGCATTTTCGGATCTCGCACTAACAGTAGCCAAAATCAATGACATGAGGAATATCTTCTCAAATCCACCGAGCGCGTCGAGGAAAAATAAGCCACCATTTCCATCATTAATTGCTTTCATTAATGTATCGTACCTACACCTCTTTCTGTTGGGGGTTCAACAGTGGTACATTCGTTCGAACTGATGCATCAATGCATCTCGATCATATTCACGTTCACGTTCCAATTCTCGATTGAAAGCGTCGTTCATTCCACGATGTGGCGTTGGCATTCCTAACTTGACTAACAAACTGCCGCACATGAGGTAACACATGTATACGATCAAAAGCAAAGCCTGGTTATGTATCTCCTCATTCACCTTGAGATCGGGATTCTCTGAATTGACACGAATTCGATATGCAGAAACAATTGCTTCAGCGATTGTCATATCCCAATGAGTATCGTTTTCAAGCAAATTGAGCTGTTGACATAAATCACGAAATGTTGGGCACACTACACTATTGACAGTTAGACATTTCGACTATCAGTCTTTCTTTTGTTTTTTGTTTCTTGTTTATTGTTTCTGTCATGTATCAGAGATGGCGTTGTATACGGATTTTTTTTTTGTGATTTTCTTTTATTTTCGAATGCGCGAGGTTCATTTTCTTCATAATTCATTTTTTCCGTGACTTATCCAATGTTTTAATAATTATTTAAAGATTATAAAAATTGGTCCAGCCGTTCTTGAGTTATAAATGGTGTAACTAACCCGACTTTGTTTTATATATATAGATAATATTCCACCGAAGCACATGTCGCTAATTCCGATGAAACACTAGAAGGATCTACCAAACATGGCCAAATTTACGTGTGCCTCTATTTTTGTACATGTTTTTCATTCGTGGCGTAGGTGTATATATTAACATTTCTATCAAAACATTTTCAACAGTTTTTTTAGAATGTTCTTTTGTTCACAAATATTGGCCTGCACTAAGCTTTAGTTGAAGTTTATAAAAATTTTTTGTGACTCAATCAAAATACATATTTGTCAAAAGTTAATTAACTGCATGAAAAAAATGAAATTTGACATTTGAAAGTGACAAGTAGTTTTAGTACAATTAAAAAAATAGATAGTACCTATCTACTTAGTACATACCTAAAAAATGCATATAATGGTACATACGTTAACAAATAAAATAGATAGTTTTCAAAAAATAGTTATTTTGACATTATATGATTATTATGATTACCATTTCATTTAATCAGTAGATACATACTTACTCGTATGTCATTCCTTTACAAAAAATATAGATATATGTCATGATAACATAAATTCAAGTACTTATGTAGGTAACTAACGAAATCACTATTATGGAACTGACATGAGATTGAATGTTATAGTTATTTAATAGTATATAGGTATAATGTCTTTTGATTGTATTGTATGATCCCTATTTTAAGTGTGACATTTTCTTCACAGATATTTCAAGTAAAAAATCATGTGAATAAATAAATAAATTATGCTATGCCGTTTTACCATCAACATATCCATGACATCCTCGTCCGACTCGTCACTTGATTCACTTGCTCTAATTCCGTGGACGAACATTTTGCACAAATTATTTTATAACTATATTATCAACCACTATTTACCATGAAATCACGCCCTGAAATAATATTTTTTAGTTTCACATTAACTCGATAATTTATTATTTTATCGTTGAAACTTTATAATAAGAATAGTTTTTTTTCCTTTTGTTAACACACATTCATTTGTTTATAATTTCTGTGAGCACAAACCGATTCGTATGATGTCTTTTGTACAATATATTATGCCAAAATAAAATGTAGTTTTCCCTGTTATTCTCTACATGTGTTACTTTCAAACACGTGCATGCTTGAAGTCAATAAGTACTTTACTTTATGGAAGCAGTAACGAAGTAACGATTACCTTCATAACATTATTTTATTTATCGTGTCTCCATAATTTTCTCAGCCTAACGATTGTCTATGCTGCTTGTCGTGTTACGAATTATTTCAAACATAGTTGCGTGTCAACGGTTTCAGATTTTGAGATACCTACTTCAAATGAAAGTTTAATTTTTCACGTAAATCATTTAGTGCTATCAAAGTGGAATTAATATTAATCTAAAAGATATTCACAAGTCAAAATAAATAAAAAATATCACACATTTGATTTATAAAAAATTATTTGTAAATAATAGTACATGGCTGGATTTATTATTATTTATAATTTAATACGGCGTCGGAAACGTGACTATTAAGTTTTATAATAATATAAACTCACTATTTTTGTTATTAATTAGCGATGTATCCTAATAAATATGTGTTACAACCAATTAATGTAGGTACTTATGTACTAGCATATATTAATGTTTAATTACAAGAGTTATATTTTATACGTAAGTTAATCTGCAAACCGGCCAACTGCACTTTTGACCAAAAATGAGATTTTGTTATAAAGCATTTTTTCTATGCTCATATAAATTTTCAAACTCCTAAATAAATAAATGCGTTATCGTTCTTTATAGACAACAGCTAAATACAGGTGCAAATTTTCCGATATAGTAAATGGAACAACCGCTCACTTTATATAAATTATCTTTATATATAAAAGGGAAGCTAAAATAGTGTCTTAATTCATAGTACAGCTTATATGTAAAAAAAAGTAATTTCCAAGTGTATTTTTTGAAGTGTTAAATTCCGCCCTATAGTTAAATTTTTAAGTTTTTTATCCTTCTTGAACATAATTAGACCAAATGGAGTGAGCCGGTCTGCGGATTAAGCAGTCTATTTCTTTTTTATTTACATTTATGATTCAAAAGCTTTTCAAGATTTAAATATACAAGTAGATACTTAATACATACTTAATCAATATAATTTAATAATGAACAAAACCGGTTTGGTCCGATGAATGATCAGTTGACCTTATTTATTTCAACACTTAACACCATTATAGTATTTTAATACCATATTATATTGATATTAAATGTGGAATATATCATTTAGGTATCTAATCTCAAAATATTATTTATTAAATTGTACTTTGTAATTGTAATATTAACAATCCCATTAAAATGTTATATATATATGATTAAACTTGTATATTATATATATATGATTAAATTGAACGTATGATTTTAATTTGTATTACGATCTAGTTAGCATTACGATAATATTATTATTATACTAAAATTTTGCGTTGTTTTTAAGGCTATGTGTTGTTTTTTTTAATTGTTGAATATTAATTACACATTGAATGTAAAAAGGTGTCCTGAAAACATTTATTTTTATTGTCACAATTAATGCAAGGTGCGATGGAAACACTTGGAAGTCGACTGACGAAGCGAGTCGGATATATCGCAGCTTTTTGCATGTAGATACTGTAAGGCAAGTGTGAATGACAGTCCGTGAGGTAGATGTGACAAGGGTATGGGGGTGGTTGGAACAGTCGACAACCACATGGGGTGGCGTTTTGCATTGCGATGCAGATCTCAGATAGCGAAAACGCGGCAAAACTTAGTAAAACAATGCAATAAAATGCAACAGTTAAAATGCATTAATTTCATTCGTGGCTTATCGAAGAAATATAATGTTAAGTCACTTTGATGAAAAATGGTACCACCATCACCATAAATTTACAATTTTTTTTAAATCTCCAATACTGAAGTGATTAAACGATTATACGTAAAATGAACTTGAGAATTAGCTCATTCAAATACATATATTATGCTCAATTGGCTCGAATTAGGGATTTCAATACCGAATGAAAATACCAATACCGGTATTGCAGTATTTACAATTGAATACCGGTATTCTTAAAAACAGAAACCAATAAGTATAGATATAAAAATCTCTTTAAAATATCTAACTACATAAGTACCTACATATTTGTATGTAATAATATAAATAATTGCAAGATAAAAAGAACTTTAGAACAGAATCATATAAACTTGACAATTCTATGTATTAATAAATACTTTTTTTGTACTTGATAGAAATACTGAATAAATATAGAATACTGAAATGCCATTTTGACATTTCATATTGATTTCCATAGTAACGTACGTATATATCAATAATTTAGTTGCTAGGACCCCCTTAGCAACCAATAATTGTGTTAAAAAAAACCTTTTTTTTGTTAGGTACATATTCAAACACGCGCGTTAACATGATCTTACTCCCTACTTAATTTATCGTTTGTCAATTTATGGCTACGGCCGTATGTTGTAGCTTAACCACTGGAAAATGCCAATACAAATGGAGTATTTCAAAAAAATACTACCTTATTCTTAGGTCAATAATTATTATAAAACAATCATTATTCGTAGGAATTTTTATCACATTTAAATGGCCAAAGACATAGCTTATAATCAGTAGTCTTTACAATTACCCTCAAATGTGTTAATCATGCTAATTTTTTGAATATTAAAATGCGTAATTCTTGTCAAATTTGGGATCACGGAGATCATAAAATATATTTTTTTATCGTAAAAATTTCACTATATAATGTTAACATTAATTTTACTAATGGTTTTATAAAGCCATTTAAAATTAATAAATCTAAAAAATCTTAACACCACTGCACATGGATGTACTGAAATATGACTATGTTCTAAAACATTAGATTCAGAGGTTTAAAATAATACTATTTTATGTAATAAAAATACTGTATGCAGTCATCAAATGTTTAAAATTATTAAAATAAAGGATATTCAAAATTATATAAATAGATTATCTACAACGTTTCACGAATGTCCAGGATTAAATGATAAAAAATGTGATTGGGAAATTTGCAATCTAAACGTAAAATACTTACTGTATATTAAACCAGTGCATACAGATACACATAAAACAATTGTTTTTTTTCCACAATAACAACAAAGTGCACATGAGACATTGACAATTATTACATAAAAATTTACATATGTAGGTCCTTTCATCAACATCTATGCTCCATATCTCATATGAAAAGGAAAATACGCTACAAATCAAACGTAGGCAACTCCAGTCACTGATTTTTTCGATAGTTTTTATGTGATATGACTGCTTATTTTGTTTTATATAATAACATTCAATTCAAACATGGTTACCTCCCCACTTTCTGCTACAAGAATCTAAATAAAATGACGTGATTTTTTTCCAAACCTGGTCATATCCATTGATTTTTATATATAAAAAATGGTTACATTTTTCTTAGCCGCAGTGCATTTTATCAAGATGGTTCCCGTTACAAAAAAGTTCGGTCTTTATATAATAAACGGTGTGCTTGCTCTTCAAGTTTTTTTTAGCGAAATAGTTATTTAACAATCGAAAATAATACAAATTAAGTTGAAATAGTGTATTACTTTAGTTGTTCGATTATTATTTATTTCAAACCTGGTCAAATCCAAACAAACATGTCCATATCCAAAATTATATTGTAATTTTTTTATTTATTAAGAATTTGTTAAGTTTAATATGATTATAAATTAAGAATTTACTAACCCACGGGTACAAATTAGTCGCAAATTTTTTATTAGATTTTTTTAGTTTTACTCAGTTTCAATTATGGTGGAGATAGCCTATAGATAGCGTATCCGGAAATTTGTACGTAAACAGTTCACCGCAGGACACTTATTCGTGGGCCGCAGTACGTGAAACATGAGTTCGTGTAATATTTAATAAAATGACGAGTTCTTCGTTGAACATTTCACCGTGGACTATATTTGTACATATGCTACAACATGTGGAGATGTGTTTACTAGGTTAGGTCAGGTTAGGTTTGGTTAGGTTAGGGTTAATCTAATTGGAACAGTACTATTTGCAAAGTATCACCGCATTTTTTAAGATACGTACAAATGTATTCCACGGTGAAATGTTCAACGAAGAACTCGTCATTTGATAAAATGTTATACGAACTCATGTTTCACGTACTGCGGCGCACGAATAAGTGTCCCACGATGAACTTACACGTAACCTATAGATAGATATTATTCAATTACCCGAATCCGTAGTATTATTATTATTATTAACCTCTGACATAAACCTCTCCATATCAGCTTTTAATGAATGCATTTCAATGCAATGCAATGCAACACTATTCATTCAAGAATATTTTTATATTGCAATAATTTATCGTGAATTTTTATTTAATTGGCAGACAAAAATACCTGACTGTTTATCGGTGCAATAAATTATGGCTTGCTCTATTCTCAGATTTTTTATATCAAAATACACAAATCGTATAGACTGTGAAAGTTATTCGTGATATTTCATTATCATTACATTCATAGACGTCTGCTAGGTCATGCTACATCGCGTAATGTATCAGGATTATTAAACGTTTCAAATATTATCTTTGCATAATGAATACTCAGTTCTGGCACGCTACGGTTACTTGCCTATTCAAATAAGTCTGTCATACGCTGACATTCTTAGACAATAATGGTATGTACCTACGCGATAACTTGATACAGGTAAATAGTATAGCCGGAAGAGTTGTCGAAATGGAAATTAATCGACTTCACCGAATAAATATTTTGATTTTTTTTTTAAATTTAAGTCAATGAAAATAATTTGGATACAATTTTTTTGTCGATTTCCTATTTAACTAATACGATGCAGTGGCGAAGGGTGAAGGTAGGCTGTTAAGATCCGACATATATATTCTACAATAAACTTTGTCAGTCATACATGTTTGTTTTCATTGAACTAAGTCTACAATTTACAGATGGTGTCAGTTATTTTTTTTAAATTCAATTAAACACTGCGAAAACCAAGCCAGTAGATAATAGTCAAAAAATAACCCTCTATAAAATATTTTAAATTTTGGCATTAAACCACACATAATTTTGGATATTTTATAGATAGAAATATTTTTTATCCATTATAGTTTGGTTTAGGCAGGGCTTAATGAATTGAATATATTATATATAAATGAACCAACAATACAACAATGCAACAATGTAATATGTATTCTTAATTTAACGAAAACTAATAAATATTAATAAAAAAGTGCGCACAATTTTGTCGTATCGCCCAAAATATACCAAAACTTTTATGGTTAGGTTTAGGCAAGGTTTAATTGATTTAAAAAAAAAGCAATCGATGCCATCTGTAAAGTGTAGTCTTAGTTCAATAAAAACAAATACGTATGACCAACAAAGTTTAATGTGCGCTATTTATGACGGATTTTAACAGCCTACCTCCACCCTTCGCCACTGATACAATGTAATGTTCTTAACATAGAATGTTTCCCCATCTAGTGTCATATCCTACCAGAAGATCTTTCTTTTATTGTCTGCTACCTGGAACAGTTCGGTGTAGCACACATAATAGAATATAATAAATATAATTCCGATAGGCTATATACCAATACAGTACATTTTGACGGATGGTTTTGAATGTGTGAGTGTCCTACGAAAATGAATTACACATTATAGAGTGCAATAGTGTGTAATACATCAATATTAAATGAGCGTCAATGCATAAACCGTGAACAGTTGTCAGTATTCGACGTATGACGTATTCTTGACACGTGTTTAAATTTATTCCGTATTCTTCCTTACTCGAGATCGCTTGCCTGCTTCTCCTTACCCGTTAGGTGTTTCAGTTCCCATTATTTCTGAGTTCCCTGGTGTACCAACACTTCAATTATGGAAGTTTTTAAGCCAAGAAATACTTTGCCTTTCTCTGATTTGTTAACCATTGATATAATGAATTGAACAAACTTAGGAAAACATAAATACTGTGTATTACATTCGTTTTAAATCTCGAGTAGGGAGAAATGTCAGTTAAACTTAGACACGTGTAAAAGAATATGTAATTTTCAATAGTTACATCTGTATCGTACTATACAGTATGCACTTAAATTTTTCACGTTAACGGCCCACGTGCTCGTCGTAGGTCAAAATTGAGTTTTTATTGTATTTTCAAACCATGATCCTGGACACTCCTTAAACGTTGTAGATAATCTATTTATATAATTTTGAAGCCTTATTATCCTTTATAGTTATTTTAAACATTTGATGACTGCATAAAGTATTTTTGTTACATAAAATAGTATTCTTTTAAACCTCTCGCTCTAATGTTTTAGAATATAGTCATATTTCGGTACATAACTGTGCAGTGGTATTAAGATTTTTTACGTTTATTAATTTTTAAACGCATTTATGAAACCATTAGTATAATTTATTTCGACATAATTTTTGTAAAATATTCACGATAAAAATTATATTGATAATCTCTGTGATCTCAAAGTTGACAAGAATTAGGCATTTTATTATTCAAAAAATCGGCAAGATTAACACATTTGAAGATGATTCTAAAGATACTTATTATAAGCTATGTCTTTGACAATTCAAGTGTGATAAACATCTTATGAATAATGATTGTTTTATAATAATTATTGACCTAAGAATAAGGTAGTGTTTTTTTGAAATACGCCATTTCTTTTGTCATTCCCCAGTGGTCAAGCTACAACATACGGTCGTAGCCATAAATTGACAAACTATAATTAAAGTAGGGAGTAAAATGATATTGACGCGCGTGTTTCTCGCCTTAGACGCGACTGACTGACTATTACATTTTTATCTTATTTTTCGTGTATAGGAAAATTATTATACTATTGCCCTTTCATAGTTTATGTGACCGAGATACCTATTGTAATTGTCTGGTTTCGATACAACGCAGAAGTTTTCGTTCCTTTCTCATTCTGTTGAGAAGTCTTCGAGAGGGTCAACGTTTATCATTCTATCAGTCTAATGAATTTTGAGGATTTTGCAGCCATAAGGTACCAACTTTCCTTGATGTGTCCTTACCTACGTGTCATAGAAATGAATAAAGAGGAAATAACTGCGTACCATACGCTACCTCAGCTGTAGATTGAGGTCTCGTTTAAGAAGGAAGTATCATACTTTGAAAAGACGCTCTCGATCTTACAATTTTTATTTAAATAAGAATACTTCCTGTACAACTTGTCTTATTATGGCATTAGTAACAGAGAAATTTATTCTTCCACATATTGTACAACGTTTTTCTTAGCTCGTATTCTTATTTGTCTGGTGGTTCTTTGTCCGGTACATATCTTGCAATCGATTTGTAACTAACTTCCCGACTAGCTAGACATTTGAAACTATCAGAATATATATAAAAAAAACTCTAGAATATATCAGAACACGATGCCAATGCATTTTTTTAATACTTTTAGCCATCTTTAAGTAGAATTGAATTCATTTTCAGTTAATTCTGTTTTGTATGAAAAGTTATTTCGACACCATTATTGGTTGGTAAGGGTCTGGGGTCCTAGCAACTAAATTATCAATATATACGTGCGTTACTATGGAAATCAATATGACATGTCAAAATGACATTTCAGTATTATTTCTCTCAAGTAAAAATGTTTTTGATCGTTTAAGCTAGTCAAGTCAAGTCAAGTTTATATGATTCAACAGAAAATTTTAAAACGTTGTATATAAAAACTTCTTTTTATCTTGTAATTATTTTTAATAATTACAAAGAATGGAATAGTACAAAAAAATGGAATACTCCCACTTCATTGAAATGGAAAAGTAAATAAAATCTTAATTCCATTAGAATTTAAATTCAAATTCCATCAAGTACCCTCGGTCGATAGTATTAGTATTACGAAGAATAGGTGAAGAATAATATTTTAGGCTACATTAATATATTTTTTTTAAATGAAAATCTATTTTTTACTATTTTGCTTTATCTTTTTTGCTTCGGTAATCAGGGTCAAACACATATTTAAAAACAATATGTTACCCACGGTTTCAGTGACGGGTAGTCTACCAACAATGCCACCATGCGGGTGCAAAATATTATACATTTCTCTTGTTGAACATTGCTACTAGGTATAACTAAATATTGTTTCCATTATGATATCAATACTATCGAACGAAGGTACTTGATGGAATTTTGGTTTCCATTATGGCTTTGAGTGTTAACAGATTCGGATTTTCCTTCACCATTCGCCACAAATTCTTACTTACTTTTTGCCATTTACCTTGGAACGACAAATTTAATAGATATACTGAATGGAAAGTCTTTTAAAATAACCTTCACACTGTGGAAACCCACACGCTTCACATATGATCAAAAATTACGCTGTTTAAATTTACTTGAACTACGAAGAGATTTTTATTAAAATGATTATTTTATTGGTGTCATTCGTTGAATCGTGTATCTTTGTTTCCCTTTCGTTGATAATACATTTCGAAATTCTCCTAGCATAGAGAAAATTGTAGGGCAATTCAATGTAGTGACATTTAGCTATTTGGTTTAGAATTTATTTTTATTTATCTTTTTCCTCATTGCATTTCAGATATTCAACTACAAAGTTATATTATTTATTCGAATTTGACGATTTTAAATCATGAAGGCCGTTGGATGTTCTTGTTTCACTGTTTATATTTTATCTAATAAAAATATATTATAATATGATTTGGAAAGTCAAAGTTTCGTTACATAATAATAATCGAAACCAACCTTATTGTAGTGACGTAAAAAATATGACATAAAACAGCTATACATAAATTACAATATGTATACAAGCAATGTAAACACAATGTAAAAAACTAGCTGTGTAACGACGATTTTAAAAGTAAAACTATTTACGCCTGATTCAAGATGATTCCCGGATAATCTGTGACATAAAGCCGTCATGATTTACTAAGTATACGGAATAAAAATTATGGAAGACGGACGGAGTCTACTCATAACTAATAACTAATAAAAAAAAAAAACATAAAGATAACTCAGTCACACAATGGCCGGAATAGTGCAATTATAGCGCGCGCGCCTGCTAATCACAATGTATATAATTATATGAGTTATCTTTATGTTTTTTTTTAAATCAATTATAATAAATTGTAAAAAATATATACAATATGTTATTGCATCAATAATTTATTGATGATGATGAAATTAAAATTTTAACGTTTTTCCAAGACTCTGCTTTATGGAATAAAACTATTACCATAGACGCAAACCAATTTATTATGGATTTTTTAAAGTAATAGTTTGTTTCAATTTTTAGAGATGGAAAAATAAAATTATTTTTGTCTTTTTTTCTAATAAAAGTCTGCATATTCGAGTGGTGAGAAAAACAAAAACAATCACTTCTGTCATTCATTTTGAAAGATATTGTTATTATTACGTAGTTTAGTTAAATATTTTATAAAACCAACTTGCATGTAGGCATTTTCATATAATTAATTTACTGTATATCTATATGAAAGATAATCTGATAAAGATTACTATGTCTAATGAAATGCAAGATGAATGCAGTGTCCTTAGAGGACGCATATTCCATTATATACTATGGTTTCATTCAGCATAATCACTGGGACCTCACCATTGAACTAAAATTACGAGTAGAGAAGGACAGGGCTGCTTTTATACGACTGAGGAAAAACCGTGTGGCCATAACCTAAACCTAGGACTAGGGATTATAATGATAGCTAGACTAGTCCATGGGGTATGGAAACTAGTAGAAACAATTCTCAGAATGCTTTTGAAATATGAATGTATAAATGCATGCTCTATCATTTGGAAAGACAAAGCTACGAATGTCGAAGTTAAACAAAAATCAAATAAATAATCACAGAAGTCAAAACTAGAAGGTTGACACACTTTGGCCATATCATGTGGCATCCTAAGAACCATCAGCTGATGTATTATATCATGTAAGTGAAGATTTCCGTTAAGTGAGGTCCTAGTAGCAGAAAAAAATGTTCTGGTCTAAGTATCTCAGAAATTGGTTTGATCTCTATGCTCCATCTCTATTGAGAGCAGATAAGATAGCTGAAATTATGCTTACATCTGATAATGAATATTTCACAGAAAAAAGAAGACGAATGAAAACACGTACAAGTCACACTGCAGATTTATTTTTTTACAAACTTGACGCAAAATTTTGTTTTAAATTTAATTTTGCATGTTACGCACTGATATAAAAACGCATTGAATCAGTATTATAAGCCTAAAATGTGTTTTTATACAATGATTATTTGTACGAATAATATCGTAAAATAACTGTATGTAATTGTAATGTAAGTATTTAACTATCACAGAACAGAAATAGAAATGTAAAAGCTATCGCCATGGACCAAAGTTCTGAAGCAGGGTAGTTTATGGCCTGACCGTCATAAAACCGCTTTAACTGTTCCCAAAGATTGATAGCACGTTTCATTAACGTGATAAACTAAACTAGTATATTTTTTAACACGTGTTAAGTTTTTCCCATAGTTTTTAGAGATATTTAGCCTGTTATACCACACCCAGTAGGGTAAGCCAGTTCCCATTCATTTTGTGTTTCCTGGTAACTATTTAATCAATCCATGAATTTTAAGAGCAGATAAATATGTGTTATTTATAAATACACAATGCATTCAATGCATTATCACAGAACATTATTTTTTTTATAGTTACCAAATCAAAAAGTAGTTGGTTGACGCAGAAGTGGTAATTTACCATATTACATTTATTATTACTAAATGTAAAAGAATTAACAATGATTGATATTACAGTAATTAGTCAAACACACTAGTCACCATCTTTTATTTGTTTAAAATAATATACCTACAATTATTATTATATTCGATTATTTTATTCCAGTGTGTTATTAAATAAAATTAAAGGTTTTATATAACAATGTGTTTGTTAGAAATTATGGATTAATAATTTATTTATTTAATAACTAATATTCTAAATATTATGTTTAATTTCATTAAAGGAAATAATATTTTTGCTTATTTATATATTTAACATATAATATATTACATACACTTTACAAACATTTAAATTAGTTTGATTGATGTAATGATATGACAATTTTATTGTAAACAAATTACTTATTAATATTATTGAATTGACGTTTACGTTTACGTGGTAATAATATTTTGTACATGGAAATATTCTGGCAATGTGTTTTTAATCAGATACAGCTATCAACATAAGAATTAACTTAACATTAAACAATTTAAAAAACGATATTTTGAAAAAAAAAATGTAGTAATATAAAAAGGTGTGAGAGTGTAGTCGGATTTAGAATTTCACTGTGATCGTAGTTATACACGACTGGATAGAAAACTAGCGTATAGTATGTAAGAAAGGTGTTTATATTACATTATTATGATTAATCGATTATTAACACAAAGTTAAGACAATGGAATGGGTGAATAATATATTCTTATGTATCTCACTTACCATATGATTAATAAATTTGGCAACGCACATCATGTTTGCTTGCTTTGATGATACACCGAAGAAAACTAACTGGCTCTGAACTGGTGGGTTGTTGGTTTGCAATATTTTAAAGGTTTTTGATAGGTGGGTAAAAATATATATAAGCCATGCCTGTCACACAATAGCTATATGCTCGTGGTGACAACCCGTGATACGCGACTTTTTCACTTTCATCTCGCCCGAGCGCAATCATAATACCACAGCTTATTTTTTCAACAAGAAAACGTCATAATATTTTAATCGAGTAAATTAGATTTTTTTTTTAAATATAATTTCGTTTTATAAATGGAATTACTCGTGGTATAGTAATATGAAGAACACAGGTCTCTAAATTCACAGGCAGTGGGTTATAATCTGACAGCTCAATATAAGCATTTTTTGCAATAATTGTTTGATTCCAAAAGATATAATGGCCATTAAACATTTCATCGTCAAAATATATATAAATAATTAACTTCCAGAGGAGACTGCTAAAATATAACTTACATTTTAGAATTATTTAGAAAATACAATTAATAGTAATTCTACAAATTTCTTATTTTTTTGATATTTATTTTAGTATTTACTATAGACAATTTTATTTATAACACAATAGGTAATTTAAAATAGCACTAACTAAATAAAGTGGCTGAACGGCTAACGGGTCGGTTTATAATATTGTGGGTTTCAGGTTCGAATCCTGGGTCTGGCCAATACACAAATTGTTTTTAAATGAGAGTCAAAGCATGGACCTAACAGGTTAAGCAAATGGCTATTTATCATAAAAACAAAAATCTGCAAACCTCCACTCTTTGGAGGACTATACTATTATCTTCTTAGGATCGGAAATGGTTAAAAAAGAGGAGTTGATATTTTTGATTTAATTGTACTATAACAATTAATACTAGGATATAACTGAGTACACAAGAATCAACCTATTGTATTAACATTATCAGGTAAAGTAAATAAACATTTCGAAGAATGTGCAGTGCATATTAGCCTTAAAAAATTGGAGGTAATATAATCATTTTTTTGTATGTGAAGTGCTTCTTAGTCATTTGCCTAATCTATTGGAATGCTTTAGATAATCTGAACACATATTAATAAATGATAATACAATAATTGAAACAGTTCAGATAAATTGTATTAATTACTTTTATTCAATCATCCCATTTCCTTGCAATATAATACATGTTTATTTTGGAGATAGTTACGATCTTGCTACTATATCAATGTCCGCTATTTGTATCTAGTATGTAAGCTTATTTTCAACATCGTTTTACTGTACCTACTTTATATACTTTTTCAAAATATATTAGGCAGGCACAATAAAATCCTAGGTAGATATATGTATCGCATTCTCGAAGGAATTCATATAAAAAATACCTAACGTTTCAAGAAAGTTTCCATACAATTAAAATGATAAAGACTCAAAGTTTTCTTTACAAAGGCAATAACTGTTTCTCATAATAATATTATGGTATTTAACTGAAAGTTCCACAAAAGTGCTATGCAATTTCGTTAAGTTATTACATCAATATGACGCTTTCGCTCTCGGTTGAGCAAAATTGATGTCAGTTATGGCAACTTTTAAAACACATACCTACCGTTATATAAATTGATACACATATTATTATGTCACATGAAAAGTAAAGACTTGCCTGCTAGAATTGATGTAGCATATTGGATCGAGAATAGTCAGTAGCGTGTAATAATTAGAGTTTAAGTTCTGCAGGGTAAAAGTTCTTATGTCGCGTTTTTACTAAGTTAAGATTTTAATGCCAATATGTGTAAAGAATAATTGTGCTCTAATATTTTGTATCTCAATTTTGTCACATTCAAGCAAAATAAATATATATTTGAATTTGTAGAAATAGCTTCAATTGAGAAAATCATTTTTAACTCCAAGTAAAATTACTTATTCAAAACATTAAATATAACACAATATCAAAAACTTAATTAAACATAAATAATGAAAAAAAGATGCACCAATTAACTTGTAAACAAAAGTATTTGGTTGGGCCATTTATGTTCCCATTCTACTCCTTATCTCCTCACCCACCTCCTAATCCCTAGTGTTATTGTTACCAGACATTCAATAAGCAATGAGGGGTCATGAGAGACGGTGTTACAAAGAACATTCAGTTGCATCTTGACAGCGGACGCGTGCGGGCTTCTAACAGCTTTCCGTCGCTTAAGTGATTGACTCAATAGTTACATAGATACAGACTCATTCATAAACTATCATCACCATTCATATACCGTCACATATAATTCATAAAACTGTATCACAAAGTGCGGGAGTGTACAAACCGGGTGACCCAAAACAACGATACCGCCCGAGTGATAGTTGAAACCAGACCACGGAGCCATCAAACATCATCAGAAAGATCAGTATCTGGCATTCTGTTCCATCGCCACCGCCACTAGATCCGACTTTCTCATCATCCCTTAAAATAATTACAGTCAACTGTGATTAATTTAAAAACCGATTATCTCAACTACAACAAAGCTAACTTAAGCACTTTTCCCCCGAAATAACATAATATTATGTAGTTGTTACTGACTGGTAAAAATAAAATATTATGATCTGATTTGATAAGTTTTAGTATTTTTTAAAAGGCCTATTTGCGACATTCATGATTCATCTATATTTAATCTGACTCATTTTTACAAGCAGTATATTTACGAGTTTTTTTTTGGCAAACTGAAATAACATTTTTGTGATTTTAATTTTAAATTAAACAATGAGTTTATTTAATTGAGGTGGAATAGTTGCAGACTGGTCGCCTCTAAAGGCGCATGTCCCACATTTTTATTCCGCATCTGGGAAAAATTCACGTTGGTTTTGTTAATGTGTGTTTCAAGCATTCAATCGATTTGACGAATGACTAATAAATATTTTCAAAAATAATTCTGCATTTTTGAAGATTGAGCTGTGGAGCAAAAATAGTAAATTACTCAGATTTTATATAAAAAATTTGTATCTAATCAATTATAAATTAATGGACTAACATTTTTACAATAATATAAAATCAAGGTTTATTGAAAACGTTCAGTAAGTTTATAATAATTAAAGTATCTAAATAAATGACAATTTTCCAATACAAATCAGATCTTCTGACGTGTAAAGATATATGCTATATTCTATATCGTAGTTTGACGTCAGCCATAATAAATCAACGTATTAGATCCACGCATTTGCTCTTAACATAATAAACATTGGTCGAAAATAAATATAAATTTAACCGAACTGTGAAACTCATAGACGTTACCTATGTAATATGATCGCGTATTATATATTTTTTATCAATTTAAGTGCATTTAAAAAAATGCTGTATTCTATATTATTTCAACCATTTATTTTATTTGATAATTTTCGTTATAGTTGATAATACTGTCCACTAGTGTATACTAGTGTATACAGATTTGCAGTGTTATTAAATCCTCTTCTTGGTATACCACTGTGATGTGAAACGATGTTACCTACTTTAGAATAAACTTTTTAAACATTCTTATAAATAAATTTTTGGTTTACATACATTTAATGATATTTATTTCTCAACAGTGAATGTTTCACATTTAAAAAATCAATAATTGATATAGGTAAGTATACATTTACAATCAAAATTACATGTAAAAACATTAAATTATTTTATTTATCACAGCGCGAAACATTAAAAATTATAACCAAATTGCAATAATTCATATATTTTGATAATTCTAATATTAATTAAAATATGAGTACTTATGCATATTATGTATGGTGACAAAGGTAAAATTTCTGGTATTGCTCTCCATTCTCGGACATTCAATCTTCCACATTATTCTTAGCACATGTGTTCTGACGTTTATTGCACAATACTTTTTTTATCGTAGTGCGGCTGATTTTGTCATATTGAATCGGTGAAATTCAATTCAACACAACATATTCTGTCGTACGGCGAAATGTAGTTTTACTATTTTACTGGTGTACAAGCAAAGAACAGATTCATAAATAGAATTCAGATAGGCTATATCCCAATACACTACATCTTGAAACAGAGTTTTGAATGTGTGAGTGTACTATGAAAATGAAATAAACATTATAGACGTGCAATAGTGTGGAATGCAACCTTCAAATAGTGCAGTTTTCAGAACGAAGGACTAGCTTAATATAACGAATTCTTGACACGTGCTCAAGTTTATTCCATATTCTTCCACATTCGAGATCTGCTGCCTGTTACTCCACATCCGTTAGATACTTCAGTTCCCGTTAATTCTGTTATTAATTCCCTGTGTACAAGCATGTCATGTGTTACGTCAAAAATTCAAAACAGCATTCAAGAGAGTTGCGAGTTTTCGTACGTTCCGTCAACGTTCAAGTCGTATATATTATTTATGTGTGACTTTTTTTACTTTGCACACCGGTGGGATTCAATCTACCGTATATAAAAAGCTTCTACAGCATCAATTACATTGAGCTTCTTTACGAGCTGTTTGTTGGCGAATTTAAAAGCCGGCGATTCAGCTACTGCGATTTGATGATTACACACAAAATTTTCCATTCGCTGAGAAGCCACAAGCCAGCGACTATTTTGACAGAACGTAGGTAGTTCGTTTTTTTACCGGGATGTTGCTACTGCGCTCTACTGCGCAGACGCAGTAGACCCACACGCCGGCGTGTAGCATGTAAGACCGGCTTTCAACTTTTCTCGGTAGAGTGTTTACAACCTGCTTGTTAGCTTGTTCGATGATTACACTGGGCGACTTTACAGGCAGATTATAAATTCGCCAACAAACAGCTCGTAAAGAAGCTCAATGTAACTGACGCTTAAGACATGTAAAGTAATGATACATAAATAATACTATGTTGCATTTATGTTATAAAATTCGTGTTTGCTTTATTATCGGCAATATTCCACCATACCTTCGAGTGGATGGAAAGTTATGTCAATTTTTTTAGACTAAATTTAGACTAATCCCTACTCTAGCAAACGGCTGTATTGAAAGTCGTTTGAATACTGTACATATTAAATTTGTTCTATATATGAGTGAATGTATTCAGTAATCAACATGGTATCGTTACTATTTATAGCGAAATATATATACATATATACTGTAGTGAACGGAAACGGGTTTATAGGGTATGCACGTCACTGAAGAGTTTTTTTAACTCCCCATGTAAGCACTTAAACGTCCACAGCTATTGTGTGAACTATATACACAATCTAAATGCGCTCCAATTCAATTATCGTAGATTCTAACAATGGAATAGTTAAAAAAAATGAGGGTTGAAAAAATGTGTTTTTTACAACAAAATAATTTAAAATTTTGTCACCCCTAAAACCACACACGTGTTTTGCAGAACACGCACTCCTTGAAGATATATCACCTCATAAATCTAAAGATAGACAAGTAAGTCATAATAGAAAAAAATATTTACAATATTCTTTTGATGGTATAGAAATTTCTATATTTTCTGCCCCATTACTTGCTACCCTCACGCATATCGTAGCACGCGAACACTTTGTTGACTACTACTATCTTATCAAATGGATTATAGATTGCTTAAAATAACTTTTACGCCTTAAAAGGTTCTTTTGTTAACTCACTTTGATTAAATACAAAAAGGTCGAAATACAACATATTAATTACTTAATTGACAAACTAAATTGTCGCACATCCAATCACAAGGCCAGAATAACTCCATAATTATATCAAGGTTGCTAATTTAAAAAGGCGTAAGGGACTTTTTTTACTTAAAATTAGTTATTTTTAAGGATATTGAACCTTTATTAACTATTTTTTATATTCAACGAATAATTCACAAGATTTAAGAATGTAACATTCTAATTATTGAATATACATACTTTTGAAAACACTTCAGAGAAAATATATTATAACCAATAGAAAAAATCTTTTTGAAAAAAATAAGACACCCCACCCCGCACGAATCAAACCTGCATCTCTCGGGTATCGCGCTCATGCACATAGACCACTATGCTAAAGGCGTCATACTGAATTGCAACAAATTTAACTAATGGCTTTTAATACTCTCTGAAGCGTTTTCCAAATTGAGCTACTGTCGGTTAGTAATTAAAGCAATACCTACTTTGATTTAAAATACAAAAAATGCGTCAGAGAATATTAAAAGCCATTAGTTAAAATTTGTTGCAATTAAGTATGACTCCTTTAGTATATTGGTATATGTGCATGGGCGCGATACCCGAGATATGCAGGTTCGATTATTGAGCTCTTGAAATGGGATTTGAGAGCAAGAATTTGCATGAGTTTTAATGGCACTGTTCAAGACACCGCTTAAAATGATTTCATTCACACTTACATCATTATTTGAATTTGGAAAAAGTTTTTTTTAAATCAATACAACATCTAGGAATTAGGAGTGGAAACAAAGATTACATTAAATTTGATGTTCAAATTGCGATTGATTGTACTATTAATTTCTCCTAATTGTTCAGTTTATATTAATTGTATTTTATGCACTCAGTTAACAGCTTATTTTTTCAGTTCAATTGATTCACCCGTAGTAGATACTGTGTTGGTCGAATCTGTGCTTAAAAAAATAATGTTACTTATTCAACTACAAATATGATAATATTACCTTTATAGAGAGTTATATTAATCAAATATTTCTTTGGGCTGTGGCTCATCAAAAAGGTTAAAAAATTTTGAAGTAACTGATATCTAACTTAGTGAGTATTCAAAGAACCTTAGTGGAATTGAAAATAGTTTACACAGTTGGCATATTACATTGAAGACGAAGACAAAAAAGAATATGAAGATAGAGTTTCATAAAACAAAAGCTTGATTTCTCGGTTTGGTTTCTTGTTGGAGAAATGATATTTATTATCGCGGAAAATGCAGGGTTTCTCTATTCTACTATGTTCTATGATCCTTTCCTTTAACGTATAGATTACGACTTTGTGGACGTGTATGTTCTGGCTTTCTTAATTATGATTTTATGTCATGGTCGTTACAGTCCACATTTTCAAATTCAATTAAACAATTTTTTGTAAAAAATGTTATTAATGTATTTTTTAATTATGATATCAACACGACCAAAATACATCCATTTATAGAATTTTAAGTTTGAACCCATGTCATCTACTTTTGTATGTTTAACGATAGCACTATGCTACGGAGGACATGTATTTCGATCTGTGACACATTTATATGCCTGATTTACTTATTATTATATTTTTTACTATACTCTAAACATAATTTATAATACTTGAATAGAACTAACGGTTTGCATGGGAAGTAAATCTGGCCTCTGAGAGTTTCTAAGAATGTGTAAAGTTACCAGAGCATCTTCAACCCGGATACAGTTCTTGATTACCAAATATTGAACACCAATTTTCGTGTTAGGCATACCCACTAAAATGCAATTTTTAACAAAATTTTACAAGCTGAAGAACATAATGTTGCATATAAAAACATTTAGAGCAATACTTTGTAACCATTAGATGTAATACGATAACATTTAATAAAATCTCTTAATAAAATATCACGTTATGATAATGTCATATGCTTTACCTGTAGCGGAAATTGTGAGATAATATACAACAATACAATAAAATAAAAATTCGAATTTAGTCAAAGACATGCAAATACAATGTGTGCTACGGTTTGTAGCTACGATTGTGCTACGAGGCGTAGCGGATGTAGCTCTAGTGCTACGAAACTATATTTTTTGTTCATTACAATAATTGTTATTATTACTTAATAAATAAATACTTATAATTTGATCTAATAACATTATCTTCGTTCTTGAATAAGGCCCAGTGTTTGTATCTCTAGACCGACTACGATACCGTAGGCTCTACGCTTGTAGAGCTTGTAATTATGGCACGGGTTTAAAAACTGAATATTATTTTTATCTTAAGTTTAGAGATATTTATTTGTATAATTCGATAATACTTAATAATGACTAGGTGTGTGTGCTAAAAATGATCAATATAACATGCTATTAGAATAATATTTTAGTAATTATTAATTCGACTGAGTATGGCAGTAGTGTAGCTAAAGATGGTAGTTTTAAAAATGATATGTCGATTGATCCATATTTCATATTAAAATATCCTCAGAATAATTATAGTTGATTTACTACGTATAATAGGTTAGCTATAATATACTAATATACTCAAATATAATAAATTCAATATGTCGACTTCAAAATTTTAGTACCTACTCGGGGTTTTTATGGGTTTGAAATAGAAAATGGATAATTGCTAAATATTGTAATGTTTAAATAAAAAATATTGTTATAATAATTCACAAACGTTCAAAAGTGAAAAATCCACAACATCGTGTATTTAACAGTATTTGAATTCGTGTTTTTTTATATAAGAAATATTGACAAAATTATTTGTAATAAAATATGATTATATCGTTTCTGTGAGATTTTTGTTTATCGAGTGTATTCTATTGAATCGAGGCAGTTTTAAAATTAAGTTTGATATTTTACCACTATAATATTATAGTATACGCTATTACGGCAGACGAGTGGGAACGTGTCCGTGTCCGCCATATGAAGTCATGGGTCACGGGTTCAAATTATATGTCTATCAAGTTTAAATTTTGTTTTTCAATATGTGTTTGACTCAATAGCGCAGACTTAGTACGTCAAATAAGTTGCTAACATCCATTTTTCTTGTAAAATCAAAAAAAACTATTCTGAAACGTTTTCAGTAGGCGGTTGAGATCCAAATCGAATTATTGTAGAGCCAATGGTTAAAACATATACTATAAAATACAGTACATATTATTATATACAATATGATCATTAAATCTAACCACAACTTAAAATATTAGCATAATAATATTGACATTATTGTACATAAGTACATCATCAGTATCAAAGCTTTGGTATAATTATCTATTCTGTTGCAGTCCGGGCAAAAACCATTACATAGTTTTGAAATAATACTCTTTGAATATTAAATTTAAAGGTATATAAAAATTAATTCATTGTTTTATGTTTTTTTCTAATTGGTCCGGTTTAATATTAAAACTACACATTAACTAATTTTTTGTGTAAAATAATTGGATTGTTCAACTAAAAATTGCTATTTTTACTGAAAGTGATATCTGCTTAAACAGAAACGGTACGAGTAGGTATATTGGATATTCTGATTTTAAATTTAAAACAAAATAAAAAGGCTGCTATAAAACTTTAAAATATGTACTAGAATTATAACTATACTATAGAAAATAATACATATTTTAGTGGACACTATAAAATAATATAAACAATCTAAACTCTCTACCAACTAAAATACTACATTATTATCAGATGCTTGCTTCTCTCAGTATCTCTTCAAGTGATTTAAAATTGTATTATTATAAATTATTAGTTTGTATATAGTAACTAGTAGGAGAAAGCATTATATGATATTATTGTGTTATTCAAACATTGTGAGTGGAATTTCTTAACGATTATGAATTACTAATTTACATTACGTCTTATACAACAGATGAATAAATAATTAATAGTGTTGTTTCAACAACAAATTAATAATAATTAATATTTTTTGGATTTAAAATAATCACATTATATGCCTATATCGTAGAAGGTGTCTTGAAACGATTGTTATTTCTTTTCATCGATTATACAAGTTGCTACATTCCCTTCGCGAGGGCATGTACTTACCTTTGGTTGTCTGCCGCCATTTTTAGCCGTTTGTTTATTTTGATAGCTGTCAAGTAATATTTTTGATCCGAATCTTTGAAGAGTTTTCTTTTTCTTTTTCGGTTTCTCATCTTCACTCACACTCATTTTAGTATATCAAAGCTACAATTATAAACTCTTTTGTTAATGAATCTACATATAGCTTTATTTCTTTTACTTTAACGGCACTTCAGCAACACCTGAAGTGTTATAAGCGTAAAATGCAAACTGGTTATGTCACTAAGCGACAAAACTCAATAGAGGACTGTGAAATGTGTTATTATTGATGACTCATATTCAACAGAATCAAATATTTATGTGTTTGGTATTGGTTAGGTATTATCCATAAAAAATCAACAATACTGCACTTTGATAAAGAAAATCATAGTTATTTATAAAATAAATAATACTATCAAGTATCGACTGTGTGTAATTTTTCAATATTATTTTGCATTATGCATGAGGTGTTTTCAAATAATGCAACTTCTTCTTCATTTAGTCGGGCTGAGTCACAGAATATTACTCAAATGGAATAGTATAAAACCTAAATCAATTATCAACGCCAAATTATTATAAAAAGATTTAAGTACATAGTTCATAATTCTCTGATAATCAGATTATAATCAGCCATTTGTATTATTATTTCCACCTCTCTATAAATATGAAGTAGATCACATAAATGATAGCAATCGAATTACGAATGAAATATATAAAAAAACTTTAATGTTCTAATCAATACTGTACATATTATTATTTATAAATTTTCTAAAAAGTAGGTCAATAGATGCGTTCTTCATATTGGTTATTAGAGTACACAAATGAATATACACCTAAAGCCAGTAGTACATTATAAATATATTTTTAAAATATTGTGTATATTTTTTTTATATCTTATAAAATACCATACCGGTCTGATACCAATTTAAGAACTATCAATTAAATTTATATTTAGTATGAATAACTTTTCAAATTAAATGATTTTTTTTACCAATACTCTTTTTGAGGTTTATTTCTACTATTATTTTTTATTAGTATGTAGCATTTTTTAAATAATTTTTTTTATATTTCACTAAGTAAGATCTACCTGTGATATTCTTTTCACAGGTAGATCTAATCTTATCTTTTTCGTTTGTCGCCGTCTTCTATCGAAGATTAACGACAAAATTACAGTACATCTCCCTACCTTGGGCTAGTTGTATCAGACAGAGCGTTAGAGCGAAGCTCGGAGCAGGAGCACGGAGCACTGGAGCAATGGGATGATACCTGGAGCAGGAGCGGAGCCGGAGCACCGAAAATTTGTGGTGCTCCACTGCTCCAGATGTTTTTTTTATTATTAAATTTTCGTCCTAAAATCCAATAAAAATAGTATATTTTGACACTTTGCAACACTGGAATTATTTGAAACCAGGCAACACTTGCGAGTGATAAATAACCTCACGTTTTTGACAGAAAAAGCAAATAATGAGATACGATTTGCAGTCGGATTTTTTTTTAATAGAATTAATAATGAAAATGACGATTATCTTAAAAATACTTATTTTTTAACATTTGTATACATATAATACTTATTAAATTTTTTTACCCAGAGCGGAGCAGACCCTGGAGTAGAGCTAAAGCTAGTATTACGTCCCGGAGCGGAGCTGGAGTGGAGCTGGAGTGGAGCAACTCAAAAATGGGTCCGCTCCAACGCTTTGGTATCAGAGCACCGATTTCTTGGTCAAATAGCCATTTCTATACCTCTACTATATTATTAGCTGGGCTAAATTATAATATTAGGGGTAAGATCTGTAACCTAACATTGTAAATTATTTTCTAAAAACGTATCTAATAAATTGAATTTAACTTGAAATTTTTAATAGTATAAAGGTGCCCGAAAAAAATAATTATATATTTTGTTTGGTGTGTATATACTATTTTCTATTGATAGTCTTTCCTAATCTCTAATCCTAATATATTGTACCAATTAGTTTGAAATTCTCTATATTTTTTTTCTTGAATCCTGAAGGCAAGAGAACGCGTGGAAAATTCGATGCATTTGAATTTGGTGTTGGAATAAAATACTTAGAATTCCTTGGAATGAAACAATTGATTATTCACTTAGTATAACTAACAAAATAATTATCGATAGTATATTTAAGATGAAAATTGTAATTTTACGATAAAAACAAAGCGGAGACAGAGTGTTAGCATGCTGGAGTGACCAATAAAAAGAACTTTACTCTGCCTTGAGAGAAACAAATGACTGCGAGAGCGGACGTTTAGACTCTCAAGGTAAAGTTGTACTTTAGACTGACCACAATCATAAGTCACAAGAAAAACGCCGAGATAACGTCATGTCATTTTCAAAAAAAATTAATTAAAAATAAAACAAAATATATTTTTATCGTCCTGGAATCAGAATGTAGTAGGTAGGTATTTAAAAAAAATATTTTGAGTTAACTATACAATTTTTATTACTATTCGTGTCAAAATTCAATTTTATTCTTGAGTTTTTCATAAAAATGCAGTCTTACTTCTAACGAAATGATGCGTACGTTGTAGTTGTAATAAAATACTTACATGTGACTCGAATCTTTTATCTATCTACCTACCTACTACAACTCTCAGATGTTTGTATCTATGTAGTTTGTAGATTTTTTTTGTGTTTATTTTATCAAATTATCCTTACTTCTACCAAATACTCTATTAATCGTTTTATGGTTTGGTTTAGAGAGACTAAATCTTTAGATTAAATTATTATCCCATAACAACAATTTATCACATACTAAAGTCTGGTTCTATGGCGGCAATATACTAAAATGTTCATACATTTTCATTAGAGTATAATAATATAATATCTATGTTCACAATCTGTATACAAATTAATCTCTCTGCATTGCATGGTTATTGATCAAACATTCCGACGATAGCAACGCTGCTACAGTCGGGTTCACTCATACTGAACGGTGCGACATTTACCTGTACTATGCAGCGTTTCCCATTTAGTGGGTCGCGACAAGCATAAAAGAGACAAGACGAGACAAGACAAGACGAAAAGAGCACTTTAGAAAAAAACACTATTTAAGAGTTTTCATACGCAAATTGACCATTGTCGGTTTTATGGTTTTAAAGTAATTGATATGAATATATACTCAAAAACTCTGATCTAAAAATCTGTCCTTATCAATATACAATCAATATTAAAAAAAAAAAAAAACAATAAGATAATATTATTATATAACGGATATTTTTTTAAATGGACTCCTACTGCATTACTCGTGTACATTTAACAAATTCCAAAAGGCATGTTTGTAACACCGTGTAAAATAAAATGGGACTATCAGTTCGATAATCCTTATTAAATGTGTGACAATATAATTAATAGTAGGTATTCTAAATTATTTATCTTTGTAATATTCTATTTGAGTAGTTGTTTACGACCCGGGTTTTCTTTTTCGGGCACCTTCAGACATTATGCGCACTCACCAATAGTAAATGCACACTGATAACGAATACCTACCGTCAATTATCGTTTATATTAAAAATTAATACAATTAAAGAATATTATGAAACCTTATGCCACTAAGTAAAGGAGAAAGTATAAAAACTAATTTAAAAAATTTAAAGAGTTAAACGGAAAAAACAGTAGTAGTTACATTAAATACTTACTACATAATCTTACTATTAATACATTCATTGAGCCAATGACATTATTAATGGACAACGCACTCAGTACAGTAGCTAGCAAGTAAATTCGCGCATAGCGACATTCGCACATAGGTATAGGTAGACGTCACGCAATTTCCATTATGCGATATCACGCATCGGGAATTTATAGCAATATCACCTTTATTGTAATGGCGTTAAAACAGATTATGCCATTCGGCAGACCCGCCAAAAAAGTGAGTGTCATTTTTTTTCCAGATGCTTCGTCCATATTATTGTCATTGCATTGAGCGCATTAAATTGTAATTAGGTACTAGTAAATAAGGGAACTATATATTTATCACATTTATCACTTTACGTCTTTTTGGATGTTACAATAGTCTCGCTGATACAAAATATTAATATTATAACCAGTGACGTCCCTAGACAAAATGTCGCCCCATTTTTTATACAGATTTTTTTATTATTCTTTCATGACTCCGATATCTAAGAAATGTGTTGTATGGATACTTTACTAACAAAATATATACCACTAAATCTAATTTAAATGCTATCTCTACTTCAATGGACAATATTGCGAGTCCACGGTTCCAAATACTTACATTAAAAAATACACCAGACAATTTTCAAAACTCGTAAGTGACTGGCAAACATATTTGGATAAATTAATTAGGTAAGTATGTACCTACCTATACTTATTCAAATATAATTCGAAAATCTGCAAGTGTCATTGCTGGTCATCAACGACGTTACGTCCAAGGACAACGGAAGTAAACAAGATATCGCAAACCTGTTAACTGTTAAACTTTTTATGTTAATTAATACGTTTTGTTTCCAACCAGTGGGTGAAATTTTTAATTGAAAGATATTTCCGTTATTACTAAGTTTAGGTACCTATTTCTATATATACCTAATGGTTCTTCTCGATTTGCTGCGCTTCGAGTAACTGCCGCCCCTAAGCGACGCTCAATCTGCCTACCCCCCATGGGACGTCACTGATTATAACAATTTTTACTTTTATCTAAGCCTACTTACGTACCGATCCGTGAAAAATTGTATTGTAATTTAAAGGTCGCGGTCAAGTTTGGGAAACGCTACCCGTTGAAAATGTATCATCCAAAATCCACCCCTTAGTAAGATTGAATACGATTATATGCCTGACACGAGCATTGCGGTTGTGATTTGACGTGTCTAACCGAACATAATTACTAAAACTTTTGTTTACATGACTGTATACTACTAATACATGCATGAAAAAATCTAAGGTAATTATTTAATGTAGGTGCGATTTTGTTAAATTTAGCTATACAACATATTTAAATATTAAAATAAGTATCCATTGGTTTTCTAATAATATTAAATGTGCTCAAACAAAGGGGTGTAACAATTTGCAGGTTTACGTTAAAAAATTATAATTGATTTGTGTTTTGTACTATTCCATTCTATAGTCTAAGATTCCATTTGAATCGTTTTTTGCGAACCGGGTTTGTGTTTCGACATTTTAAAGCACTATGTACTTACACTCACCAATGGTAAATGACAAGAAAACTGTAGTAAATTAATACAATAAAAAAAAACAAAACATTATCACCTAAATAAATAATCAAACATCAAAACTAATTTTGAAGATTTGAAGTTTTTGTAAATCGTGGATACAATTAATAGTACATATTTACTATTAAATATTCAGTGAGCATAAATTTTTCATTACTCGTAAATAATATTAATTAGTATCAGAGTTTAAAATAAAATTCCATCAAGTACTCTTTGTCGATAGTATTAAGTTAATTAGGTATATGTGTTTGATTGTAACCATGTCACAATATCTCTTGCTTACAATTTTATTTTTGCTAAAAACCTCCCTGACACCCTTTTTGGCATAGCAACTTAAATATAGATTACAATACCATTACACACTTTACTACAAATTACATTGATTAATCTATGTACCTAAATAGTTAAAAGCTAGTTGTAACTTATACATGTGACATCGCCAAACCTGATAACATAAATTATCCAAGTCTATAAATAAAAAGACCAATGTAAATGGAGTCAATATCAATAACTTAGAATATGAAGATGATCTAGTCATCAAGTGGTTATTTCAGAAAATCGAGAAGGTTTGCAAAGGCCTGCAATACGACCTAAATATGAATATTAAAAGACAACATACATAAGCAGATCCCCTATACTGCATATACAATAAATGGAGTGTCTTTCGAGAGAGCACATTTAATTATGTACATACTAAACACGTTTTTAAATTTTCTGTTGAATCATATAAACTTGACAATTCTATGTATCGATAAATACATCTTTTTGTACTTGATAGAAATACTGAATAAATATAGAATACTGAAATGTCATTTTGACATTTCATATTGATTTCCATGGTAACGCACGTATATGTTAATAATTTTGTTGCTAGGACTGGACACACAAGAATAAATGTGTACTGGACAAATAATTACGAGCTAATAAAAACGTGGTAAAATGCATTCTTTCAGCTAGAAATCAACTTCCGAATCTTATCATTTAAGGGAATATTTTCAGTACCTACGAGAAGCTTGGCCTCGCTCGAGAATTTCAAAAACGGGTTTAAGCTCAAAACTCCGTCCCATAAAACAGTTACAGTAGGGATACTATGACCAAAATCTTCGCCGACATCCGATATTGGGAAAAAGGAAGAATAACTGATTTTCAAATAATATGCCAAACACCAAGTTAGGTCTATATTGTGACAATTTACAAAATTTATAGACCTAATAAAAATAAAAAAATCACGTATTTTTCATTAAATATCCTACCGAAAATTATTTATTATTAGATTCGTAATTGTATATTTTTTATATACATTTTACATTATTAACTATCTAACCCCATAAATAACTCATTTTACATAAATTTCCTTTATGGCTAACCAAAGTCAAGCTGTAACGAAATACAAATGCAAATATTTTCATATAACCATAACCATAATAAATTTAATGGCGCTTCGTAACTTGTCTGCAAGACATTACAGGTCGAATTAACGGGTTTATTTATCTATAGAAGATAATATGTAGATCAAACGATGTTTTCGTGCTAGTGTGAAATTGACAAAGATAATGTCCAGTCAGGGAACTCAGAAATAATGGGATCTGCGCATCTATTCTATACAAAAACCGCTTTCGGCCCGCTACGGCAGCTAAATAGGGTAGGAAAGTATCACAATTACAATTACAATAAGTTAGCCGTCTAAATAGTCAAAACTGACTATCTCGCTCTGAAATTTATCATAGCCAAGAGAGGTGCTGTTAAAACATAGCACTTATTGTAACAATAATTACAACGTATTGTAATTTTTACAATAAGTGCTAATATTTTGATACTTTCCTACCCTATATAGCTGTTTTAGCGGCCGAAAGTAGTCTTGTGTATAAAATAGATACGCTGATATAAATAACGGGTGTGAAGTAATAGGCAACCGATCTCGAGTGTGGAACAATATGGGATAAACTTAAAAACGTGTCAAGAATGCGCTTTTCCTTCGTTCTGACAACTGGTCTCGGTTTATGCACTGAATATTGGTGAATTTGAAAGTTGCTATACACACAATTGCATGTGTATAATGTGTGGTTCATTTTCGTATGACACTCACACATTCAAAAGCCTGCGTCGAAATGTAGTGTATTGGGGTATAGCCTATCGGAATTCTATTTATTAATCTGTTCTGTGTGTCTAGTATTTAATGTACGGTACCTATGTGCGATTTCGTAGAAAATGTGTTAAATACAGATTTTGTATATAAAGTATCTCTCCGAACCAATTCAGATTGAGTTTATTCATATAACAAAACCGGAAATTCGTAATACCAATAAACATAGTCCTTAACATCAAACGACTGACGGCCATAAATAATTACTTACATCCGAAAATATTGTTTTTTGACACTGTGATACAGAAGTAGGTATATAGCTATATATTACATATTATAAAACCGGTGTAATGACACTAAATTCATTGAAATATAGTAAGACGCAGTCTTATGGACCTTTTCCACTGCAAAACTTAATGACTATCCCTAAACATGTTTAGTGTATGTATTTGATCTAGTAATTAAACAAAACAAAAAATTGTACACGTTGGCGCATTGGAAAATGAGGGTGATAAACTCTTATTTATATCCACAATCAACCTGTTTCGAAATTCTGTTATTATGTAGAATATAATATATTAAATAGTTACGCGATTTTGGTGATTGTTTAATTTCTAAAAATAATTATTATATTTGTAATTCAGTGTATTTGGTTGCTTATCTAAGTACAATAATTTACACGACCTTTCTTTACTCTTCAGTTAGAAAGCAGCATAGATAAATTAGTATTATAAAGTGAATGTTTTGAGTCGAATATGTTACGTATGCCAAACGGTAAATAATTAATAAAAACGGTATTTTACCATTATATATCCAAATGCTAATATTTGATATATCACTCAATAATTTTTATACTGTTCTAAATTCGAACACCCGACGATTTATGATGGTGCCTACATCTACTATATTCATAATTAATTCAAGTTTCGGTTACAAGTTTATTTTAGAAATATCAGTCCGTCTTAATAATTAATTTTTGTGTTTTTTTCTATGATGGAATCTGAAATTAAAAATAGCTTGCGGTGTAGGTATTATTGAAATTATTAGTTTTTTATAATAAACTATTTTTTATGCAATGCAATACGATACTATACGTGTATATTTCTGAAATGTTCCAAAATAATGTATGCTAAACAATGAATACTGCATTCTTAAATCTTATGTTTTAGCTAGTGTATGTTAAAACTAAAATTTGGAGAGTTACTGATGCTTTCTATGAATCAACTTAAGTACCTATTGTTAACAAAATTATAAAAAATCGTCGCTAATATAAATGTAATGTTAAATAACACTTCAGTTGTATATTGTTACGATAATAGATCAACGTGATTAATGGTTATAACGATAGCTTAATTGGTAAAATGAAGTGCCCGGATTGTAATTTGGTATTGGTATGAAAACTCATTCGATACTTTATTGATTATTTCTTTATAATGAATATAAGTTTTGTACTATCCTATTTGAGTCGTTTTTTGCAACCCAGGTTTCGCCTTTCGGTATCTTCAGGCACATGCGCACTCACCAATGGTAAATACATACTGACAACGAATACAGTTAATTCTAACTTATATAATAAATTAATACAACGAAGAAGAATTTAAATTCAAATACCATTAAGTATTAATTCGATAATATTACGATATTTTTTTTGTTTCAAAATGATGCATGTTTGCCTAAGAAACTTTTTTAAGGTACCTAATATATTATTTAGACTCTATCTATATTAATAATATGGGTTTCTTAAATTTCTTTCCTGAAATCTGTTCATTAACAAGTTAACGTGTGTATTGATTTATATATATTTAAATGCAAAAGTTTTGAAAAGAGTTTATATCTATTATCATTTATTACGTTAATTCAAGCCTCGATGCGTTTGCGATGTATAAAGGAACAAATGAGAGCACAAATATGTGCGTTCTGAAATAAATTACCGTAAAAGACTGATCCACTTAAGCATGTTTGTAGAGAGTTCTTCGGTTATTTTCCCACATATCCAGAAGGAAAAACAATTATTTGGTCAGCAGAAACATCGAAGGTCGACACGGAAGACGGAGCTCATCTATCCAATGTTTCAACCAAGTGAAACATGCTGTGGACGCTCTTAATATGACAGAGACGATTACATGTAAATTGTAGGTATTACATATCGCCGTATCACAGAGGTGGTCGTATAGCATTGACATGTAAAAATCGACGCGTTGTTTGTGGACCACTGCAGACAGTGATGTTACAATTTCATTAAGTATATTCAATAACAACATTAAGTTGATAGATACTCATGAGCACCTACTTGCTAACCAACTTTTAAATCATTCAGAATTTTGTTTTATATAAATATAATGTATTTCTAATTTATTTATCTACATATTTTTTTCTAGCTTTCCCTTGTATTCAAGTGTTTTATTTAGATATATCAACAGTGTACATCGTGTACGACCATCCGATACAACATTTCAGGTTGAACTGTGATACGGATACGGGCGGATACAGGGATCACTAAAGATGATTGATAATATTATATAACTAGGACTTAGAAAAAGAGTCACGACCATCAATAGAGTGTCATGAGATATTAACTCACTCTGTTAAGTTCATCTTCGGTAGCTTGATTAGCGTGTTGAACGGGATCCGGACTGCTCGTCATAGTGCGTGTTCAACAATACAACTCGAACACTGCCTCGGCACGTCCTAAATGTATTCACCACGAAATAAACTCAATAAACCAATAATTAACAGTTAACCGTCGACTTAATTAAACCACGCTATGCCATTAAGCGAAATACAGATTGGCAGAAATTGAACTAACGAAATCAAAGCCATGCTACGGCAGGCCGGTTTAATACAATATTAAAAGGGTTTCTGTCAACGGAAAATTATAGAACATATCGTAATAAAATGTCGTTATGGTATCTAAGCTTTGTTGACTAAATTAGCAATTTATTTGTAGCGCAACCCACCCGGGTTCGTTTTCAAATAAACCATACTCCAGAGGCGTAGATATATTATAAATAGGTCATTGTTTTTAATATAAATTTGAAAGTTGAGAGGAGATGAGTGAAAAACTGAAGTATGATTTTTGAGAACGGTTGCGTGTTTATTTAGCAGATTGACAAGTATAGTTTACAGGTTACAAATGTAAATTGTACACGTAAAACATTTCACCGTAGCACAGTTCGCTATGAGCAGAATCAGATGAACGTATATTATACGGTTTCCAATTTTATTAGATTCAATATGAACATTAATTCAATTTCCATAATTAATTTTGGCAAAATTCATGAATTCAAGAATGAAAACCTAACTTAAACCAACCTAATCTAACCTAACCTAACCTAATCTAACACAAACCTAACCTAACCTAACAAATAATCCAGTAGGTATATCCGCTATTTTCAAAATTTGTTTGCTGCTGGCTTCCTGTAAACCGACAAGAACCATGTTTTATTTAGACATGAATTTTATGTCAGTAGGTACTATACGACCCAAAGAGGTTGGAAGGTCTTTAATATACGGCCATATATTTCCGATAGATCATTTCACAGTGAAGTGTGATACGGCGAACTGCATACGTACAAGTTTCCGGACACGCACTTTACATAGGTATAATGATACAAGATAACAGCGATGTAGATATTTTAGCCCCGAGGCACGATGATACAGTGACAGTTCTCTACCAAGATAAAATTCAAAGTAAAATATTCGTTCAATCGTGATTGAATTGAATAATGCTTACACTGAGTATCCCATGCCTTTGGTGAGAAATTCATTTTAACATAATAAATAATAATAATAATACTGAGGTAAAATTCTTATTAACAATTGGTAATTAGATTCGTGTGAAATTTGTAAACTCAAATGTATGTACTAAACGGATCTTATTTTTCGCCGTCCGCGTTTCTCACTGACTAAACGTTAACCGATACGCTGACAACCTGTGAAAAATGTACACAAAAATAATTAAATAGTATTTCCACAATCGATTCGTTTCCAGATTTTACTGATAATAATCACAGGACTCGTTGATCGCCATACAAATAAAGGAATTTTCACTTATTAAAACAAATATTATAAGTATTAAAAGTTGCTATAAAAATGTGCTAACTTCTTGATAATGTAACATAAACACGACTCAAATGAATGACACTATATTTTCGCAGGACTCTGCCTGTATGTAATGCGCTTTAACTGGTTTTTAAAATTAACAAACCAATTTCTATTCGGTAATTTCCAATAAGATGAAACTAGTCTTGCGTATAATAAAAAAATGATGCACTAAGTGGGATATATTAAAATAGTATCCGTATATATTTATAAATGAATGTTTGGTTGTCTGTCCCGTATGCGTTCCTATACCATTAATCCGATTGCAATGGAACTTTTGTGAGTTATTGTGTGCATACCCGCGAAGGTTTCTGTATTATAAAAACCATCTTCTTCTTTTTCTATCCTATCTTCTAATCGTATGCGTTCCTTTACTATTCATCCGATTGCAATTAAACTTTGGTAAGTTGTTGTGCGCACACCCGGGAAAGTTTCTGAATTAGTACAACCATCTTCTTCTTCTATTCGTATGCATTCCTATACCATTCATCCGAATGCAGTGAAATGTTGGTGAGTTGTTGTACGCATGCCCGCGAAGGTTTGTGAATTAGTACAACCATCTTCTTCTTCATCTATTCTATCTTCTTCTATTCGTATGCGTTCCTATACCAAATTTGGAAAATCCATCATGGACATCTGTATGTGGCCTACTCACGCATTGGAAAATCTTTGTGTACGAACCAGACGGAAAAACAAAAAATATTGTGTATCCATAAGCAATTCAATAAACAGAATAAAAGCATGAACACTTTCTTTCTTTGGGTGGCATTGTAACGCATGCCGGGTACTTGCTAGTTACTATTATTTTTACGCGCACGATGGTCGAGCGGTTACCGCGACGATTTATAATGTCGTAGGTCTCGGGTTAGAATCCCGTTCCTAACCTAATAAGAGCCCAATAGGTTAAGCAAGTGACTTATAACAATTTCTCGTACACATAAATATCATGTGGAGGCCCATTATTATCTTCTTATGATTGGAGATAGTTTAAAAAAAAATTGAAATGCCTATCATGTTTAATGACATAATAACGTTTTGTATACATACAATAATTAGGAATAGTGAAAAAAATCAATAATACTTCCTATTTGTATATATTATAATAAAAAGAAAAATACACTGAGTATCTACACGTAAAACTATAGAAAAATATTTGATTCCTAATATGATGTTGTGTTATCATTGTAATTTGACAAAACAATATCCATTCAGTATCAGTCATTTTACATAGAATTTGGTAAAAAACATTTTTATAATGAAAATAAATTTAATATTGACACTATAACCGTATTTACAAAATATTTAATTTAAAAATAGAATAGTCAGTTAAAAACGTTTAAGCGAACTAATTATAAATGTTAAATAAAGTCTTAGAAATATTTACTTTTTATATATTATTTCATCATGATTCAGCAAATCATATTTCACTACTAAGAATATTTTTTTACGATCTCACACTAATTCCGAAAAGTATATAGGTCAAACTTTTATGAGAGGACGGAGTGGTAAAATATAAAAGGTATATGTATGTAGATAGGTTTCCGGTTGAAATAAAATTCTCATAAATATATAAAATACGTTGTTAAGTACTTATTTATTTTATACTGATTTATTCAGAAACCCATCTTCAAGTTATTATTCACAATAGCGTCAGTACACGTGCGTGGATTTACTTGTACCAATACTATGTCATATTTTAAACTATCGCGATAATAACTGTTTACACATAAAAATGCCGATTGTCACGCCAAACTCTTTCTTCAAGACTAATCGGGACGTGTCATTGTATGGTAATATTATTGACAGGTCGTGAAAATCAGTAAACGTCAAAATGAGTGTAGTTCGTTTTTTACCGGCAGGTTCGATACTATCGTTCTACTGCGCAGGCGCAGTTATCGCACGGTCCAATTCTCGCGTGAAAAATCATAAACTTCTGAACATACATTCTTACATGCATGCAACCTTGCAATTTGCTCGATAATACGTATTTACATGTACATTTTTTTGTTATGGCTGCGATAATACGTACATTCAATAGTAAATCCATGCACGTGTAAACGGGGTATTAGTTCAGAAAGAATTATTATGAAAGCTAACCTCAAAATCATGAGTTTCTAGTATTATTAAACAAATAATTGAACAACAAATTTAATTCTATAAGTAAAAACTTCAGAAAAGTATCAATCAATTGGTTGCATTTTTGTTTAACGAATGTTGAATTAAAACTTTTTTAAAAATGTCAGCGAATTGATTAAAATTCTGCCAGCAAGTTTCACGTTGATAATAATGATTTTTTTCAAACCTTGTGACATTAAAATTATAAAACTTTCTCTTCATTTTATAATTATGTCTAACCCTTCACTGACTTTCTTAATAGGAAGAAAGACAAAATATTATTTTATATTGGCCAGTCACGCGATTTGTATTAGCAACTTTTTTAATTGAATAAAAACATAAAAATAATGTCTCGGATTTCTAAACGATATTGATTTTTTGGATGCCATGTTGTATTTTAAATATAAAAATAAAACAAACGCAAACTATCTGTATTTTGAATGTAAAAGATTTTTATCTTCTTTAAAATAAGTAACCACATAATAACAATATGTAGATAGCGTATTGAATTGGTAACAACATGGTTTGAGTTTTCTAGAAACCAAATTCCATATACCAACCTATTATTTTCAAAATCTATATAAATAATGGTTTGACTGTTCGGTGATTAGAATATTTATTTAAGTGTGTTTCTGTTGTCTTTAACATTCAAGTTATTTGCCATTTATATAATATTAAATATAGGTATATATCGTTTTCAATCATATAATTATGGCCTATGGGCATTCACTGGTTATATTTAAAAGCCCTTAAATGGAATAATTATAGTATTAGACATTTTCTAAATGCGTTGGACTATGTGGATCAATAAGACCTCGGTGGCTCTCGCGATGCAGTGCGTAAGGCGCTGGCCTTTCAATCGGGAGCTCCGGGATCGATTCCGGTGATTTCACAATATGTTTGTGATTGTTTCACTTCTATTACTAAATACACTACTGTTTAACGACACTACTGCCATTGGATCTCTTGGCCTGTTGTAGTGTTATAAAGAATAAGTAGGTATATATTATGTATATATATATACTTAGGGTCCATGTTTCACACGCATATGTCATCACGGGAAGCACACACTGGTTGAACACTTTGCGCTTTAGGCACAGTGGAAGGTCACTTTTGAAGACATTATTCAGGCGGCCAAAAGCACTCCAGCCTAGCTTTACTCTGCGAACAATTTCATCAAATATACATCCATCTATAGATACTTGTTGTCCCAGATAGATGTAGCTTTTCACCTGTTCGAGCTGAGTGCCATTGATGAGGACCTCTTTTTGGCCTGCAAAGCAGTTGAACATGACTTTCGTCTTTGTTACATTTATTTTCAAACCTACTTTGTTGCTTACTTCAGCGAGTTCCTGCATTCTGCTTTGGAGGTCTTCTGAGTCTTGCGAGAAAATTACTATGTCATCGGCAAAGCGCAGATGACTCAGGTATTCTCCATTTATGGGGATCCCTTTGTCATTCCAGTCAAGTTGCCTGAATAAGTCTTCAAGGGTAGCTGTAAATAGTTTAGGTGAGATTGTATCACCTTGTCGGACTCCTTTGCTGATAGGAAATCTGCGCGATGGTTTATGGAGATTTACAGATGCTGATGTAGTAGCACAACGTGGTATGGAGAGGTGCATGCTGGGCATAACGCGAAATGACAAAAAGAGGAATGAGTGGATAAGGAAGCAGACAAGGGTTTGCGATGTAATAGAGTTTATTAAAAGCCTTAAATGGAGATGGGCTGGACACATAGCTCGAAGAAGAGACAATCGTTGGACAAATCTAGTCATCCAGTGGTATCCAAGAAGTACAAAACGTCCACAAGGTAGACCTAGAGGCCGCTGGATCGATGAAATGATAAAGTTCTGCGGAAGTACGTGGCAACGCAATGCACAGGACCGAGAGAAGTGGAAGCAACTTGAAGAGGCCTTCATCCAGCAGTGGATAGATTCAGGCTGATGATGATGATGATGATGATGATGATATATATATATATTTTTTCATTCTTTAAGATCAAGAAGATGTAACCTCTACTGGACCATAGACTCGACGCCATGCCAACGGCTTCCGAGAAGAGCACTATTGTAATAGTATAATATAATACACGAATATTTTTTATTATATTATAGAATACCTACTAATTCTTTGAACAATATTTTATTTGAAGATTTGTAATATTGAATTCAGCGCTCGAAATGGAAAATTTTACGAACCGGAGCGCTTGATAATTTTATGGACATATTAACGTTGTTATCTAATTGTATATGTATTTTATAAAAATAAGTCTGTTCGATTTTTTATTATATGACATATCTAGCTCAGGCGGTCAAATTAATATTTCCACGAGACAGAGCAATAATTTTGGAGATTGTATGAGCCGGAACGGCGCTCCGGTGCGTTCCGGTCCATTTCGAGCCCTGATTGCATTACTGTAGTATTAGTTAAACATATTAAATTATACAACTTGTTACGGTAGATTACATTGATCTTATTTATTGTACTATTAAATCTATATTCCATTTCATTGCCTCAATAATCCGAATTGGAACTTAGCCATCGCACTGTCATATTACGACCTCCCAAGTTTCAGAGTATATTATACCTACCAAAATTTGCAAGTTAATTAGGGTTAATAAACAATCGCCACTCAAAAATAAGTGTGGACCAGCAGATGGTCATAGTACTATGGACCCACCGCTGGATATAATACACAAAAAGCCAATAAACCAATTAATATGATAACACTAAAATGTATTAAAAGAGCCGCGCACCTTGCGCTTTCGTCTATTATTTTTAATTCCTTGTAACACGCATATCTTGTCAGCTGTATATGTACTTGCATTTCCGTTAAATAAACTTTAATGTTTTTACTTTCGTTAAAGATTTATTGTTTCCCGATCATCTTCTTGCCATCTAGTCTAAACACATCCCTGATGGTAAATCACCTGTCAATTACCTTCAAGACGACGGTTTTAAATGTATCAGCTGTGCATACTACTCAGGAGCCGCACAGAAACGTAAACAAAGAAAGGAGAACACCATCATACCACCTTTCAAAACTAGTCACCTGATTCCTTTGGTTTCTTCCCACAGTTTTATTTCGGCTTAGATGTTAGGAAAATACATGCTTAGTAAGTGACTCGACTTGAATCTTGCAGTGGGTCATATTCAGATGCTGTTCTATCAATCAATACGAATGTTCGAATCTAATGGGTTGAATTAACAACCTAGTAGCAAACGTCAGTTGAAAATACATCCTCACTGTAGACATTCATGTTTAACTTGAAGCCAAAGTAGTGATGTATTTTACAGAATATATATCGATACCATATTCCAATACAGAAACAACTCAAAAAACCTTGTTCCAAGATAATGACGTTTGGATTTTTTGCAGAAATTCTCATTTTAATTTTAAAGTCTTGATTTTGAGGAAAATGTATGTTTTTTATATTTAGTTTAGCGGAATTCAGCAATGTACGTTACAATTTTACAATTTATATAGGATATATATTTACCCAGAAATTCCAGTATATAACTGAATTAATGATTAATCTCAGAAAGAGTTTTCAAATTTTATGATACATTAAAGAAATTTTTGACTCTTTTTTTGCTGAATTTTAAGACCTTTCTACATCGAATACCATTAAGTATTAACTCAAAGCCTTGAAATTTCGAATTGTCCTTGGTTGAAATGGGGTATCGATATGATAATCAGGAATATTAATTTACCATTTAACCATGTCTTTACTTTTTTCTACAATTTTGTGATGTGTGTTTATCCCACTTGACTGGTTGATCCGCCAGGCCAGGCCCCCTTTAAGCCCGGACCCCCAGACTAGAGCCCTGTCAGCCCCCCTTGTGGGGTTCATGGTTATAAGTGTATAGTTTTGGTGTTTTTTCAAGAGTGTTATCATATAACCATTGGCTGAAGTATTATCTAAATTAATCTTCGAAAACTTATCACCGTTTAAAAAAAAAAGGTTAGGTACATGTTCAAACGCGCGCGTTAACATCATTTTACTCCCTACTTCAATTATAGTTTGTCAATTTATGGCTATGGCCGTATGTTGTAGCTTAACCACTGGGGAATGCCAAAAGAAATGGCGTATTTCAAAAAAACACTACCTTATTCTTAGGTCAATAATTATTATAAAGCAATCATTATTCGTAGGATATTTATCAGACTTGAATGGTCAAGGACATATGATATAATTTGTATCTTTAGAATTATCTTCAAATGTGTTAATTTTGCCCATTTTTTGAATAATAAAATGCCTAATTCTTGTCAAATTTGGGATCACAGAGATTATCAATATAATTTTTATCGTAAATATTTCACTATAATAATTTCAACATAAATTATACTAATGATTTTGTAAATGCGTTTAAAAATTAATAAATGTAAAAAATCTTAACACCACTGCACATGTATGTACTGAAATATTACTATATTCTAAAACACTAGAGCGAGAGGTTTAAAAGAATACTACGTTATGTAATAAAAATACTTTGTGCAGTCATCAAATGTTTAAAATAAATATAAAGGATAATAAGGCTTTAAAATTATATAAATAGATTATCTACAACGTTTAAGAAATGTCCATGGTCATGCTTTGAATATACAATAAAAGCTCCATTTTGACCAACGCTGAGCACGTCCGCCTGTGGCTGTCGAGTCTTCTTTGACAGCTAGCAGGTAACTGAACCGTACCTCAAGAGATTATGTATCATTCTTTTGCATGTACTTCAAGTAGTATGTACTTAAATAAATAAATAATTCACAAAAAACTTTCATTATTTTTATAAATAGGGGGGGGGGATATTAACATCATATTTTTTTGCATTGTACATTTTGGAGTTAGTCTGATTTTTTTTATATCTTCAAAGGTAAAAGATTTCCATGGTTGTGGGTTTATTAGATGCTAGTATTATAAATAAATGAACCTACTCCAAACAGTGGCGAAAGGTGGAGGTAGGCTATTAAAATTCGACATAAATAGTACACACTAAACTTTAGCAGTCAAACGTATTTGTTATTATTGAACTAAGACTACAATGTGTAGATAGTATTTGTTAGTATTTAAAATTCAATTACCTACCTAATGTAAGACCATAGTAGATAATAGTCAAAACATATTCCTTTATCTATAAAAGTATATCTAAAAGTATGCCATTAAGCCTTACATAATTTTAGATATGTCGTAGATAGAAGAATATTTTTCATCGATTATGGTGTTGGAGCGACAGGGCTCCAACACCATCTGTAATATTATATTCTTAATTCAACAAAAACAAATAAGTACGACTGAAAAAATGTGCATTATTTTTGTCGGATCGCCCATAGAATACGTAAAATATTGTGGTTTGGTTTAGGCAAGGTTTAATTGAATTTTAAAAACTAACCACTATCATGTGCAATGAAAACAAAATAAGTATGACTGACAAAAGTTAGTGTGCAATATTTATGTCGGATGTTAACAGCCTACCTCCATCCCTCGCAACTGACACCAAAACATAAAACGTGGGAGAAAAGAGGTCAATATGAGTGTTACATTCTTACTTTTCGTCTCCTGAACATTTCAACAAAACTGACATCTCTCTTTCTTCCCCTGTACCCTAAATATTTTATTCTCTGAACATACCCTTATTATAATACAGAATGTTTTTATGTCCTCTCTTCTCTCCTGAATATAAAACTACCACATTAAAAATATATAATATATGCAAATAAAGTGGAAAAATAGCGACACAGTACCTAATACTTTTGGATAGTAACATTATGTACACCCATTTCATTCTTGATAATATCTAAATCTAAACGTACAGTATTTTGAACTGTACATTTACCAATTCGTTTATTAAAACACAATAGGTACTTAGTTAGTTGTACCAAGTAACTTACGATACTGGCAATATATTTATAAAACTGTCAGTCACGTTGTAGAACGCACAATGATGGTTAGAAACGAAAGTCTTTTGTTGTTGTTGATAATTTGACATCTTTTGTTTATTTCTTATCACTGTAAAACGTACCGTGAATATACACCTAAATAACTACATAAAAGTTGTATTAAAAACCTATACGAATAAACTATATCATACTCATTATATTTTTTGAAGTTATACTTCTTTTGGCGCGTTTGGGAAATCAGATCAGAGTATATTTTTGGCAAGTGACATGTAACACATAATTTATTTTTTCACACGAATTGATTTGATTCCGAACGATTGGATTCGAACCACCGATTGTTCGGTTATCAGCCGAACGCACAACCATTACGCCACAGTATGATACTGCAATCGTGACGATTATACAGTATAATATTATAGTTTACAATTATTCCGATGCCTAGGCAGCGAATTTATTATTGTCGGCCATTTGCAATTCCTTACGTAAACAAACGATTAAACGTCAGAATGAAAGTTGGTACTTTAAAAATAAAAACAACGAGAAACCATTATATAATAATTTAGTAATATAAGTAAAAGTGTATAGAAATAAACCAACGACGTTCCAATAAGCGGTCGTTTTTTGAGTGTGTAATTTAACAAGATTATTAAGAGTTAGTCAAAGAATCTAGTTTATCACAAGTTTTTTTTATGTTTTGTTACGCCAAAGAAGTATAAATTCTAACGCGCGTACATAAGTACACACACGCCGATTTTTTTTTATAAACAAACATCCATGTTTTTGTATTATGCCGCGAATGGTAACAAAAAAAACAAACAAGTGTGAACATTTTTACATACGAAGAAAATATTCATATATCAGAAATATCTCCGTGTGGTGTCACAGAAAGTTGTTTTAATTAAAAAGTATAAGTTCGTACAGTATGGAATGTCCAAACTACATTTAATTTAATTTCAATTTTTGCAGGCTACATGGGCTGAGTTTCGAGCAAAATATGTTTTTGCACGTGTATTTGTGTAGCAGCAATTATAATATTTTATTTGCGGGTGGATGTATTCTATTGATATAATCTATTATGCTCGAGAAAGTACCTAACAGCTAGGTATTATTGAAGTTGCACGGCTTCGCGGTAAATTGAAAGCAGATAAAAAACCAATATATGTATTGGATATCCAAGTTTAATAAAACACGTTTTTGTTTACTTTATGGTTGCTGTATTATTGAGAAATTTATAAAAATAATATCCTGAGATCATGGGTCACATAAAATATATTATATGTATATATTCAAAATAATTTATTATGAAACATGCCCATGGTTTACGTACAAGATAGTTCTGCCATTACACAAAGATAATTGCATGAAGTTGATTATGTATTTGCATTTATTTGTGAAAGTTTAAGATATTAAAAAAATGCTAGATTATATTTTTAGGTGGTCTGTGGTGAATTATGTTTTTTTGATTATTTTTCATTTTTTTTTGTGATGCCAAGGATTAGATATTTCATCTAGTGTTAATTTGTTATTTTGTTGTTTAATATTTTGTGATGTTTTTGGGGGTGAATTTCGTGTTTATGTTTTTTGCACAGAGCTGTCGCTCCTTTTCTAATATTGGGCAGGCTTTAATGAGATGCCACACTGTTTGAGACGTGTTGCCGTCACATGGACAGTAGTCATCGTCCCTCAATTTGAATATTTTTAGATTTTGTTACTCTCAAGTGCACTAAAATTAAGCATCAGTATCGCAGTGACTACGTAGTATTTATTTAAATAAGCTTGTGTATCTACTCTCGTGTTTAATTATTGTTCGCGCCGTAAATTATCTGAGTACGTGTTGCACGCAGCATTCAAATGGTGATACAACACTTTTAAAACAACAAACCATTTCTATAATATATACCATGTCATATAAAGTCACTCAATTTTTTTATAGTTATCACTATTCGCTTACCTTGTTTGAATTTGTTTTGTTTATATTTGGTAGATAATATTTCCCTGCAACGATGCTAGGGAAGCAATCTACGCGCTGCACGTTTCACATAGCAGAAGACACGTGGCGATGATCAACCGAGTAAGGTATATCGCGTGATCTAGTGTTTTCCATAATATATGGTGATGTATGTAAAATAACAGCCAAAAAGACGTGAGTAATAATTTACAACTTTGCAAGAGACTGATTTAAAAAGGACTTTATTGACTACCCGGCCAATTGAATTTTTGTCGCGAGATAACTTTTGTTGACGTACTTTTGAGACGCGAAAAGAAATTAAATAACTAGTTTTATATATAACGTAACGTACCTTACGCCATTTTGGATGGCGAAGTTATTGTTTAAAATTAAACTTGTTTTAGATACTGTGTTATTGTCACAATGGCAGATTGAGTGGTTGTTTCGCGGGAACGGGGGCGCAACTGACTTTAGTTGAACTGAAGTGCATCGGATGTTTTAAATTGGATTTCTGTGTGAAGTGTTTTATTTCCGATACGTTAGTTTGGTAATGTTAGAACTATGAGTTTATAGGAAGAGCAAAGTTTAGCAAAGGCGTGTGAAAGAGCGCTGCGGTACGGCCTGTTACGATCCGCAAGGAAACTAAAAATAAACATTGCAATGTTCGGCAAAAATGTAATCAACCAGAAATCGCAAATAGGTGCTTATAGGCTATACTTAGTTAAAGCGTATCAGATGGACTCGTTTTACTGATAGTATTCCGGTGATTATATTATTATGTGGCAGTGCCAAGGAATGGAGGTAGGCTGTTAAGATTCGACACAAATAGTACACACTAACCTTTGTTAGTCATATTTATTTATTTTCATTGAAATAAGAATACAATCTGCAGATAGTGCTAGTTAGTTTTTTTTTTTTTTTTAACATGGAACATGTTTTATTCATGATCTCCAATGCAAAAGCGTTACGAAAAATAGACGTAGAATAACTATAGACGCACAGCCTGCCCGCGGCCCGCGCCCCGCTCCGATTACTTACGCGCGCCAATTATTTTCATTTTACGTTCAGTACTCAGTAGCCTACATTCTGTGCGACGTATTGTTCGTCTGTTATTATTACTTCTTTAGTTTTATTATTGTAACATAATTTTCAGAAAAGTAAAATTGTTTGAAGCCTTCGGATTCGGTAACTTTGACAAATAAATTTTCTTTCGAATTTGGACAACCAGCATTCAGAGAATCAGTAGGCAAAGCATGTTCCATGTTTCATAATTTTAGCCGTCAGGGTTTAAGTAACCATCATCTGAGGGGCCCAGGGGGCCGGAGTCCTCCGGCGAGGCGCAATCACCTGAGGGGCCAGTTGTGCGAAGCCCCACCCCGCGTGGCGCAAAGCGCCGAGTTTTAATTTCAATTAAATCCTTCCTAAACGACACCTTAATAGTTTAGGTATGCTATGGGTGATCCGACAAAAAATTCGAGTATTTATTCAAGGTGCTGATACCTTTATTGCAATGGCGAAGGGTGTAGGTAGGAAGGGTGTGGAGTGTAGATCAGCCATAAATATTGCACACTAACATTTGTCAGTCATACTTATTTCATCGTTAAACTATGAATATAATTTTCAGAAGGTGGTGGCTAGTTTTTAAAATTCAGTAAAATCCTCCCTAAACCAAACCATAATGATTTAGGTATGCTATGGGCGATCAGACATAAATAATGCACACTTCTTCAATCATACTTATTGTTTTCGTTGAATTAACAATATATATTATTACAGACGGTGTTCTGGAAAATCTGGATTTTTATAGTAAATATTTTATCTGTAAGTAATCGCCCTAAAGAAAAGGCTATGCACGTGCGATAGTTTCCAGTACGTGCTACTGTCGCCATCTTGAAAATCAGTGGCTGATATATTAAACAATTTAAAAAAAATAGTAAATAAGATTTACAGTGAATTAAAACATTATTCATAACCAGTGGCGGTTCTACGACTTTTTAGGTGGTGGGGTTTAGCCATTAATAATTATTATAATATATACCTTCTTACTTTCAGATATTATACATTAGGCACCAAGCTACTTATATTACAGTATGCGTATACTAACGCAAATGCATTCGAATCCTTTGTAGAAAAAATCTACACAGCGGCAACGGGATGGGACTGAATGATCCCCGTCAGATAGAAATACATGTTTACTAGTTTTTTTAATGTATACATAATTATTACCATTTAATTTTATATTTAATCTAATTGTTTATTTTATTACCGCCATCATTATGTTATTACTTATTACATAATTTACAATAATACGTTTATTTTATAATAATAATACAATTATACATAAAAAAGTAAATAAATTATATAGTTGATTTAATAAAGGAATGTGGGGATGGTCCTTACTAACCCATAAGGTAGAGCCGCCCCTGTTCTTAACATAAACGATATACAAATAAATTCAAAATCTTTTTTGAAGTTATACTTCATTTGGCCCGTTTGGGAAAACAGATCAGTATATTTTTGGCGTGTGACGCCGATGTAACGCATTTGGCGTGTGACGGAAGTTGCGCGGGCTGATGCAACACTATTTATTATTATGATTATCATTAAGATTTGAGGCTATATATTATATATACGTATTATTTTTGAGTAAAATTATATTTCAATAAATAAATAAATTTTGTGAATGTTGAGTTGGTAAATAATTCAAACGATGGTATGTTGTAAATTTACAATATTTAGACACTTCATACACAAAAATACATATTTTTACAGTTAGGATAATATTTGTCGCATATCCCATGTCAATTTATTTATTAGCGGTTTATAATTGAAGACAATATTCATTATTATGTTTCATCACAAAAGCCAATATCACGTTTCAGTTAAACCATTAAATAGGCGATGTTTTACTTTTGATTTGTAATAAATTATTATTGTTAATGAAAATAGTTCCACAGTCATCTGTTTAAGCAAAGATGGTCGAAATAGCTGTTTAATAAATTTTTCAAACACAGATTTTGAGATTTTTTTTCTTCCAAAGTAGGTACATTCTGCAATAATATTATTTATTCGCATACATAATATTATTGCTGATGGTACCTATATCGATAAAATACCCTTCAGACCGAAATGAATATAATCATAATAACACGCCAATAAAATTTGATTTTTTTATTATTTCATCATGGGCACTTCTGAATCGATTATAACCGCTGTATGGCAAAGATGAGTTTATTGTTTTATTACGGCAAAGAAGTATAACTTCTAACGCGCGTACATAAGTACACACCGATTTTTTTACATTTATTTCTACTCTACAGCTTGGTACACATATTATTTATTAAATATATTATTTTGTTTAATTTTCTTCAATTTAGATATACATAGTTGAAAAACTGAAAATTGTCTGCCTTCGTCGCATCTTTCCAAGATTGTACCCATTGTAAGGAATCATGTACGAATGATGATTCTTAGCATGAAGTTACTGGGCACTGATACTACATAATAGGGTCTAGGACGATTTGGCACCGAGACAACTGAACGCCACGGAATTCGAAAATAAATAGACGTTAGGTACTTATATTTACTTTAAAAAAATATTTAATATCATTATTTATATTTAAATGATTATATTCTGATTTAATAGTTGGTGAAAATGTAAATATGCAGACGTAAATAATGATTTAATCGTGCATAAGTTTAAGTTCCAACGAAAAAAGAGTTTTTTATTTTATATAAAGCCTTAGGCAAGGTAATTCTCAATCCGCAATAAAGAATACATTATGTTAAGAGTAAAATGAATTAAAACTACTAAGTAGTAGAAAGAAACTAATTAAAATACCTCATCTACGATCTGTACACGTGTCTACGACAGTGCGGCGTCCAATTGTCCGGAGTCGAGTTGTCCCATTCCCTGCATAATATTATGTGCAGTCTCACCCTTGGGGAATCATTTTCATGTAATCGCTAGCATCAGTTGTATTTACTTATGTGATAGTATTATCATACTCTGCATCCAAAATGTACATTTAAAAAATTGGATGCCGCAACGAGAATCAAATTTATAAAGTATTTTCTTCATTTCTTTACTGCGGATAGTATTCCAGATTTATTCTGTTATTATTTACAATATTTACATGTTCTCACTATACTATATACTAAATGAATTTCTAAAAATAATTCGCAGATAAATTTAAACCTTTGAGTCACAGGAATCTTTATATGAAACTTTCTCTACCCTCCTTATTAAAACAGTTTACGTATAATAAGTAGGTACATTCTCACTACTGTTATAAAGATTATGAAAGTTTTCAGGTAATCATAGTAGATAAGCATTTCTACCGACTGTTGTATAATCTAGGTACATACAAGTCTAAGTTCAATTTGTATAATCTCCCCAATTAAGATCAATCTAGTTATTCTATATGAATATAAGAATATTTATAATTAATATTACGTTAAAATACAGCTTTACTTTTACAACGTTTAGTCTTCTATATTCTCGTAAAATTTAGATTAATAGCACCCGTATACATGTATGGATTTACTGCCAGAAATAGCATGCAAATTAAATTTTCACGACAATAACTTTTTCTATAATAATAACTTCGTATATTTTCCGCCTGGGTTGCTACCATCGCTCTAACGCGCATGCGTACATGTCGCGTAAATGTTTTTGTATATTTGTCTTTTATTTTGATAACGCATACTGCCAGCAATAAGGCCATGCATCATTAAATGGACTTAAGTGGCATATCGATACCCAACGCCTATAGGGAAACAACCCAAAATTTCAAGGTTTTGAGTTAATAATGCCATAGTCCTTTATATATAATTCAACATTTTTTTTAACTTAAACTAATACCCAACAATGTAACGCAATTCGACAAGCATTTCATGTAACAACAATTAGTTAAAATCATCGTAGTTCAATAAGATTCCCGTAGCTTAATTGGAAAAGCATACTGGCGCAAATCCAGCAGATACGTTGAAGTCCGTCGGGTGTCGTATTTTTTTTCTACAAAATGATTTTTTCTAGTGTGTATATGCATTACATTTTTTCAAAGTATGTATATTCAATATATATATATAAAATGTTACATTCTCAAATCTTCTGTCTTAATCGTTGAATAAAAGAAATAGTTTATTAAAACTATTAGCAAGTCTAAGAACGTTATAAAAACTAAATATTGGAGAAATCCGCGACATCGGTTAGTTATTAAGGAATTAATTGATACCTACGTTAATTTAATATACTAAAACCGATAGCCAACATTATAACGCAATTCGATAAGCATTTATGTAACAACTACTTGTTAAAATCGTCGTAGTTCAAAAATATGCCGGTAGCTTAAATGGAAAAGCATACTGGCGCGAATCCAGCAGATCCAGGTTCAAGTCTTGTCGGGTGTCGTATTTTTTCTACAAAATATTTTTTTCTAGTATGTGTATGTTTTCAAAAAAGTCTTTCAACTATTTTATTTGTCATAATACTTAACATGGTAAATTATTTCGGGAACTTCCTACTGCGCCATTATTAAACAGGTTTTTATTTTATTGGTTTTGAAAATTTAAGTACTTTCTTAACACATTTTTGCGTATTAGATAATTTATTTATTTTTATATATATGGGAAAATTCAAGGTATCCTCCAAGCTCGGTATAAAACGTTAAATTAATCACACTTTTGGCTCAAATACTCTAAAATGAGTTGTATTTTATTGATAGTATTGTTGTTATTAGTCTCCCGCACGCAATGTGTGTAAATTAATATTCCACTGTCGCACAATCAATAAAAAGGTAGTGATTATAAATAATACCATATTTTTTATCAACAATAATTATCAATAATTGTAGCATGTCTTACTGGGAATTTTGTAAAACAACTAAATGGTTAAAATAAAATAATCATACTGATATTTTTAATAATTTCCACATTTTATTAACCACATAAAAATAAACATACTTCATATTATAAGACACAAATTACAAAATTATTTATAAAATTAAATAATCGTACAAAATATCTTTATTTTTATGTCTCTAACGGTGATTTTCTATGATTAAATATATGAAAATTGTAAAATGACTTGTTTCAAGGGGTAATACTCTTAAACAATAGTCTTAGGATACGAAGTTACACTATGAACCTTCTTTAGGGGACATCACGACCAAAAGAATGAGTACTGGGTTAAGAATATTAAATGAATAAGGAACATTGAAGAACAATGAATGATCAACTCCATCATCGTGATTATTTAACGAAAATATCTAGTTATTCTTTTGGTAGTTCCAGAGAGTTTTGTCGGACGATATTTCTTCTGACTTTTCCTGACGGCGTCATGTCGAAGCTCTCCACAAATGCCACTCCTCCGCGTAGCTCACAATAAAACGCAAGTTTCGCTGTAAATGAGAAACAATGAATTTTAAATAAACAATTTAATTAGACTATTATAACATAATGTATTGTATTATAATTATTTACGATATAACAGCGTTTTGCTATTGGTAAAATAGTATATAACTATCGCCTAATGAATGACACTGACTTTACAACTAACTTTCGTTTTAACTAAATTTAACTAGCATAGAAACGTATTTTACATTTTTTTCTGTAGGCATCAAGAGACAAAATACAAAAGAAATAATTTAATAAATTTGCCTGATAATTTACTTTTTAAAATGTTTTAAATAATAATAAATATCTACATATATATTAAAAATAAAAATATTTTAAACATTTATAATTCGAAAAGTAAGTAATAATATAAAATATTATATCTTATTATTTAGTCTCTGCCTACCACTTAATTAGGTATAGTCCCAATATTGAAGCTTGATTTGATATAAATAAAAAGATTTCAAGTTAGACACATTCATATTTTTTAAACATTAATGTTTTTAAAAATAGATATAAAATATTAAAACTATAAATTAGTCAAAAATCTCTCAGGCGATGCTTAGAAAACTTAATAAACTAAATTTTAATAATAAATATGACCATAAAATATTTGTAATAATAAGATGGAGTCCAATTCAACAAATTCACATTTTATTACATTTTTTACAATTATTGTAAGTTTATCTTTGACTTAAAATAAAAAATATTTTTCTTTTTATTTATTAATTGTTAACACTGTTGAAATTTTAAATTACTAAAAAAAATGTCTCAAACTGCGGTTCGTATTTTTCCGCTAGGTGCCTCTGGTAGGTAAGGACATCGCCATAATGAGTTGGTTTAAAAACGTCAATTTTTATTTTAAAGAAATATGTGTGTAACTTGAAATATTTTTAAATCTATATCGAATCGAGTTTCGTTATTATGACAATTAGTAGCATTACACTAAATTTTAAAGAATAAACTTATTCACGACAATTAACAACAACAACAAACGTGGAGATTTTATTTATTTAAAAAGAGTACATGGAAACATGAAATAATCTGACATTACATCGAATACTCGACGGTTAATGTCTATTGGGATAAATTGATTACATCAACAAAATCATAACTGGCCAGAACAGATCATGATAATAACGTATAATAATATGTGACTTACATTTGACAAGATCTTTGATTTCCTTAGCTGTGACGGTGGAGTTTTCTGATCTTTGTACGATGGCCATCGGAATGTGTCCGGAATCCTTATTATCCAGACCAACGACTACTGCTTCCTTTACTCCAGGATGACTATTGATGACTCCCTCGATTGTGGCGGGCGCAATCTGTTCAAATTGACACATTATCATACCTAATTATATAGTTCTATATAATACTTCAAAAAGAATACAGTGTAGACTTTACAAAGTATCTATGTACTAGAATCTGTTAAACTTTAAATTATATTTATTTGTTTATATAGCAAACTATCATAGGCATAATTCAAGGTGTTCATACCGAGATTCAAAATAGCGTAAATGACAATTCACATTTTTTCAGGTGAACTAAGAACTTTCTTAATATTGTTCAAACCTGCCAAAAATAATTGTAGCTCTGTCACAAAAAAATAATGCTAGCATACTCTTAAGATACTGAATAAGTATGATATTCTATCTATACAATCTAACTCTATAAATAACACATGTTTTCCACATGTCCCCATCGCATTATTAGCATCCTAAATAATAAGCATGACATTATAAAATGGTTATAAAAACTACATAAAATGAATATCTCTAATTGTTATTGAAAAAGAGAAAAAAATATTCTAAGCATTCCAATCAAGACTTGCCATAATGCCACATTTTTTTTACCACATTTCTTTTCACATTTAGTCTCTAGAAATTCTGTACTGTTTGTTATTCATCAATTTTATAAATCAACATCTCAATGTGCATACAATTTCTTTCTTTAAAATGTAATAATAATATTAATGGTATAAGACAAAACTAGAATTACGAAAAAAATACAATATTGGTACAACTATTTATCCACAGGAATTAACTACTTAAGTTATTTTACTTTGGTGAAAATATATTATTTTTTAATAATAAAATTTGGTATCAGTGCCATTTTCTATTGCTTCTCAATTGCTTTACAGTCATAATCAACACAGCATAGTGAATAATTAGGAATATAAGTCTCAATTGAAAAAATGTATTTGGAGAAAATCACATAATACGATAATTCTCTGAAATATCTTCATATAATTTTAATAACATATTGATTTTAATCAAAACATCTAACTAAGTAGGTGGTTGACTCCGATACAAAATAATATTTATGGGTTTTATATTACCTATTATAATTTGTATAATATTGATAAAATTGATAACATGTCTACTAACTACCTATGTCATAACATAACGTAGGTAACATAATAATATAATCCTCTTTAATCCATGCCCATTTGAGATAAGAATATTTGCGCATTTCATAATATTATAATATAATACGATTTCTTTAGATTAAATACATTAGTCACGGATGGATAAATAAAGCGATTTCAAATTATTTAAATAATTATATATAAAAATACAACGGTGCGAGAGAAGAAAACATATTGGTATCCCCATCTAAAATTTAGTCATAAAATATACTTTAGTACTCTTTAATTAATATTTGGATTTTATTTTAAAATAATCAATTGATTACATCAAATATAAGGTATAACTTATGGTGAATGGATCAATGATCTTCAATATGTTCACCAAACAGTGGATACAACCGGATAATATAGAAGACTTTCAGTGTTAACCAAAGTTAATAATGTAAGTATAATAAATGGGGTCAACACGAATTCACAGAATAGGTTCTGTCTCTGTGGCCATCAAAAAAGATCTGTATATGCGTTGAGTGTATGCAGATAAATAAATATTTTCCGTTGAGATGTAACAATATAACATAATATCAAAGTGAAATAATAAAATTTGATAAGTAAAGTAATAAATATTTATTGAAAAGAGAAGAAGAAACGTATTGATTATTGCATAATATGAAATTGCAATTATGACACACCGGAACTTGCGTTGAAGGTTCCACCGTCTATAATCTTTGATTACCTACTATTGATATACTATGTAAAATATTTTAAAAGATTTTCCGGACCAAAATTTTGAGTAATTTATCAAGGGAAACATAAAATAAACCGATTCAACTTACACCATATCCCATATACTTGAACACTTCTTTGAGACGGTCAATGATGTAAAGATATCCTTCTTCATCGATCTTTACGAGATCACCAGTGTGGAGCCAACCCTCTGAATCAATAGCGTCAGCCGTTGCTTCGGGATTTCTGTAGTAACCCTAACCAATTAAAACAAAACATTACTTTAATATCTAGCTGTCATACCAATTTATAATTTGTTAGTTGAGAGACACTATTTAAAATCAAAATAAAACAAACTGTAATATTACACAATTGACGTAAATGTAATATGAAGTAGGTTATAAATTACAGTTTCCCAACTTTTATTTCGATCGTAACTTATTTTGATTAAAACAAAACAAATAAAATCTTATGTCATGATAAAAGACTGTGGCGAAGTTAATGTTTTAAATATAAATGAAAATTAAGTCTGAAAATTTTCTGAAATAAACCACCAACACACTTACCCCATTGGTTATTGTGTATTATTATGTGTACCAACTGTCATTTATGTTTTACATGATTATTTCTTTTGGATTGGCGCCATGTCATGGCATAATCTTCATCCTGGTAGTACCTAAATATGTTCTTAAAATAATAAATGTAGTTAGGTAAACAGAATAAAACATACCTTCATCATGCATGCTGTCCTCAACAATAACTCTCCTTGTGTGTCATGATCTTTTACAGCCATTCCAGTTTCAACATTCAAAATCTGAAAAAAATCGCCAGTTTTACAAAATATCTATAATCCGAGGTCTCAATAGATTTTAGTAAAAATTAAAAGAAAATAATTTATGCACATAATAAATATAATCATAATAAATCATTTTATTAGCGTAATAAAAATCACACTAAGTAATCTGACAAAAGATGATAAAATATAATATTATGCTTAATTAAAGGATAATAGGATTATACAGTTGTTATGATTTGATTAAATTCCATGAAAAAAAATAAAAACAAAACACACAAAATGTATAAATACCCAGCTATGTTTTTAGTATTTTATCTGATTTTCATTTTCACGATGGCCGATCGGTTTTTGCGTACGCTTATAATGTCGTCCCAGGTTCGAATTCTGGTCTGGCAAATACACATATTGTTTTTCAATTTGTGTTTGTATTCAGAGTATATACCTAATAGGTTGAGTAAGTGGTATAAGGGGATGTAGTTGTTATTTGTTTATCAACTACCCCCGGTATTATTTTATACTCAGACGGTTGTTTTTGTATGTGACCAGCGTTCGAAATGGAAAATTTTACGAACAGGAGCGCTCGATAATATTACGAAAATATTAACATAGTTAAGTATCTAATTTTATGTATATTTTCCAAAAAAATTTTTGTTAGATTTTTTGTTTTAATATGGCATAGCTAACTCAAACGGTCAAATTATTTTTTCCACGAGACGGAACAATAATTTGAGATAATATGGGATAATTTGGGGTTATGAACCGGAACGGCGCTCCGGTGCGCTCTGGTTCATTTCGAGCCCTGTATGTGACATATTGTGATATTGTATGGGCAGTGATGAAGAAAAACACGAGTTGGTATTTGTATCGTTTATATGGCATAAATATATTAGTGGTTATTACACCGCAGATAGCATGAAGTTATAATAAACCATGTTTTGAGTGAAAGGTTTAATTTGACTCTTTTAACTATTGATAATTTGGAAAAGGGCTGAGCGCCCTTGTAACCTCTACATTGATTTAAGGTCTCTAGACAACTTTTATTTCCGACTCGTTATTGTCTATGCTCTAAACATGAGCATAATATACAATAACGTGTCGGTTGTAGAGTTGGGTAAAACCCTACAGTGGCTAACATAAATTTCTCGTAAAAACAAAAATCTGTTAATATAAACCTCTACTCTGTGGTGGCCCATACGATTCTATTAGGATCGAACATGGTCAAAAGAAAAAAAAAGATATTAATATTATATCTTTTTTAGTATTGCTTTATAATATAATGGAATTTAAGAATTTTAGCCCGCTTGATGTCTATGGACTTACATATTTATGGTTTTAGAAAATTCCGGTATCTGTTATGAATATCGATTGTCAAACGGTGAGTTCACTTTAAAATATACGAAACCTTAAGTACAAAATCTGTACTTTAATAATTTTCTGAAAAATTGGATACAAGATAAACTGGCTCTGAGGTACAGAACTAATATTGTGTAGGATAACACAATGTATTCAATCATATTGCCAATATTGTAAGAAACGGAAAGATGACAGAATATGTAATATTTTCAGTACGTAACACTTATTGAATATTTATACACTTACTCTATATTCGATATATGGAATAATTTTTCCAGCGCTTCCTCTCTTCAGATCACCAAGGGTGTATGTGACTGGTCCACCGGTTTCAGAGAGTCCATAAGAGTTCTGCACCTTCCCGTTCACCACGTATTTCTATCGAGAAAACACAACTTAAATTAATAAACAATATTACATGGTACTGTTCGGTTATACCGGAGGCAGCGGAAAACGCATTTTGAAAATAGCCGATAAACTGAATTATTTGTTAGTTTGGGTTAGTTTAGGTTCGGTTAGGTTGGGTTAGGTTAGGTTAGGTTAGGTTAGGTTAGGTTTGGTTAGGTTAACCTAACAAATAATCCAGTTTATCGGCTTTTTTCAAAATGCGTTTTCCGCTGCCTCCGGTATAACCGAATAGTACCTATTACATTAATGGAGTTAACTATTAAATATTTACGGTAAGTTATTAGATACCTATATAAAATAAAACAAATCAAAACAAACGATATGATATATAACAATCAGGATCGGTTTTTCCGTCATATTTCTCGAGCTTAGTAATTCTCAGCATTTTTGTTTGTTTTATAGAAGCATTTATTTATATCCTAATTAATTATTTTATCCCCCATCCTTGTAATATTCTACCTACCTACACGGGATGTAAATACTCTTATCAACAGCCGGGGTTGATCCACTACCGGACGAAGGCCTCCCCATAGCTCCCTCCACTCTTCTCAGTCTTTAATTCTTCTTGCGAGTTCGTCCAACCAGCGGGTTTTAGAGCGGTCTTGTATAGTACCCCTTAGGTACCACTGTATGACGACATTTTTCTAGACTCTAGAGGTTATAAAATCGCCTAGTGGCGTGTTTTTACCATTTTCATTACATCTGCTCAATGACATCTATGCATGCATGGACAGGTGCACGTTGAGCTACTCGTAATTATATAATATTAAAGTAATACAATTAATTATTTCCTACACGAATGTAACTTAACACAATATTTCAATAACGTCCAACAACGACGTTTCCTCAATTCCCACAAAAATTTTAGGTTAGATTTGTGTAGTATTCTTTTGAGAAGTCTCGCGGAACCCATGTTGAGAATAAGTCATCTATGTTGGTGAAAAGAAGCTGTTTGTTTAGAATACTGCTCGTATAATTTGTTTGAAATAAAACAATGCATAAGGAAGCAGACACCAGTACAATATTATGGTAAATAAATGTTGTGATTTTATTTTAAATCATTCAAGAATATAAAATAATAAAATCGTCACCAAATCAGACGAACCAAAGCCCTCATAAGTCTAGTACAGGTTATTTGTGGCATAGTTGTACCACACTGCTTTGTGCGCATGTGTAGAATTAATGTATATTTTGGTAACAGCACATTGAAACCAACGGTACAGATAATTATCTTATCTGAAGCTTTGTAGTTTGTCCGATTGATGCGTCAGATTTTTGACTCTGACGGAATATTTCGTGTTGGTTATCCGGTAGAACTACATTTTTAAGTTTAGCGAAATGATTATCTGCAGTGTTTTATGAATGTTTATCAATAATTGACAGACCTAGATGCCTTAAGACTATATTGACATGAAAAAAATATACATTCATTGATTATAACTGTTATGTTTGGCTATTATAAATTACCTGCATTTCAGCTAATTCGTCGAAATCAACTGTGGCTCCGGCGACGATCAGAAGGTGAAGTGAATCCAGGTTGGCCTTTTTCAGCCCGGAATGATTTAAAATCATTCTCACCACAGAAGGAGTGAGCATAACGGCATTTACCTATAAATGAAAAAAAAAAACAACACGATTAAATTGACGAAAATATTTTATCTAATATGAAATACAGTTTAAAAAATGTAGCGATCATACCACACAGCTATACAGGTGTGACACACTTTAATATGTATGTTTTCTTGTTAAAACAAAATAACATAGTGGAAACGATTTCAGCATTTCCTCAACCATAATTTAGACCAATTGGCCTTATTATGATTAGTTAATTGTGACAATGATTCTTGCAATGCATGAACTGCATTTGTATAAATAGAAAAGACAATCCATAAATCCTCACTCCACTCGAGTTCATCGTTCGGAGCACTGCTCACATTGAGTCCGTCACTCGGTTATATTAATATCTCGGTACGTCGTCAGTCAATTCGATAATATAATCAATATCATTAGTACCTACATCCATACCCGCGATTATAACATCACTCTCTAATTTTTATTATTGTATTTATTTATTATTGTAATGATAAATAAACTCTCTCCTTACAACATCCAAGCAACAATGACCTTCTCTCCCTTCCACCCCATCATCCCCAAAGTGGTAACCCCGACGTGATCATCATTAATCCCATAGAATTTATTACTTGAAAAACTTCTATTTTGCTATTACAAATGCCAAACATTATTAATTCAATCATTGTGACATATCATGTTATGTGGTTTTAATTAATTAACTTCACTATTATCCAGCAATAGGGTATATTTGAAAATTGTTCAAAAAGTACTATTTTGTAATACCTAATATAGATGTTACAATACTAACACATAGTCTGACAAAAATTGTTGGACGATTTAATTAGCTTGTTGACATATTTTGGTTAACCCGAGTATTCTTAAATCGACATTGCGAATCCGTTGCCTATTTTCGTTGAGTAACTTCAGTTTTACATATATATTCCAGGACAGTTTACAAACCGTGTTCGGATTATCAGCCCTCTTGTAAAGAATTTTATATTTCATCATATATAACGACAGTCAAAAATAGTCTTTCAACATTAATTATTTTGAATAAACAATATTTAAAATGCGATGTTTGTTATTATAAAACTAATATAAACGTAACTCTACTTAAAAACAAATAAAATGACAAATACTACTACGATATTATTTAATCACATAAAATCAGAAAGTTAGACCACTTAAAAATATGTACAAATAACACAAAGTCGGAGAAAAAAAAAATGTAAATGCGATATTTATTATTTTTAATTAGATAAGTTAGATTTAATTAGGTAAATGCGATATTTATTATTTTTATTAGCTGAAGGAGAAGAATTAATATACATATCGTCACTTTACTATTAAAACCTCGTAAGTCGTTTTGAGAAAGAAACAAATGTAATAAAAACAATATTTTAAAGACCTCTCTAATCGATGAATCTGCTAACACTGGTTGTGAAATACAAAGTTTTAATTCCATATTTGAAACCATGAGACCTACGGGTTTTTAAAATTTGTCGATAGTTGGACAGTTTACTAGTCTAGAGAAACGAGGTTTTGATATGATTTTAAATATTTTTTTGTTTAAATTTTGTCGAACAAACTTCATTTTTCCATAATATCGGACTTACGAGGTCTTAATAGTAAGGTGACGATATTATTTTTACAGCGTACCTTATACTTTTCGACATACTCAAAGAACGTCTCTGTTTCAAATGGAGCTGCATTAATTCGGACAGTATTAATCATCATATTCAAGAGCATCATGGCCAATCCAGACAGCCAATAGATTGAAGAAAACTGTAGTATGATTTTACCATCGAATTGTCTGAAATTGAATAAAGAAAATTAATGCATTATTTTATATTCACTTCATTTATAATTATTTCCATTTTATTGTATTTATTTTGTCCATATCCTTCCAATTATATTTCAAAAATTTACTTAGACAATTCTAACCGATAATTAGTTAATTTTCAAACATTTTTTTTAGTAAATTGATAAGGACTACACATTCACTGCTTACCACACGCCTGGGGTGTGGCCATTAGATACATATACTTTCATTGCTGACGAGTTAATTACCACAATCAATAATCATGCTAATTGCTACGCGCCACGCGTGTCTTTAGCAGTGACCGAGTGGTAATTAACTTGTCAGGAGTGAATATGTTAAGGCAGTGGCTTTGAAACTGTTTTGTCCCGTGGCGTACTTCGTGTTTAAAGATTTTTTCACAACGTACTAAAAAAATATTAAGTAATACGTTGTATGGATGAACTTGCTATTCTGAATGCAGTTACTCAAATCCTGGTAAATCAAACTTGACTACCCAGTGACACTCCTAGGTAAATTGCTATGGCATATTATTTTTAGTATCAAATTTTATGTAAAGCTGTCAGTTGCAAATTTATACTACAGTATTTCACTTGTTTCAATGGATACAATAAGTTTTTTTTAAATTCTGAAATACACACATCGTCAATAAATAATTATACATACATTTTGTCAATAACACAGAATTTACTCTTAAAAGGTGTAGTAATACGTATTTAATCATTAATTTTCTGCCCCTAAGCAACACATAACCTTCTTGCTTTGTTGAACTTCTACTTCCACTCTGAAAGTAATTTTGTAATCAGTTTGCTAAGCTGAGTTACATAAATGCTTTTCAAAAACAATTTGATAAGCATTGGAAGTGAAAACTGATGTAACAATGGATCTTTCATTGTAATCGTGCATTATGTTAAGATTGTTTGCAATTATAAAAAAAATTAAACACCCTGCAGAGAATAGTTTGAAAACCACTGAATTATGTACATATTAAAGCAGTGAGTATTCAAAAATTATATTATTATATGTATGGATTACAATTATTTACCTTTTCCCAACAGGGACTTGCTGTGCTAGTCGTTTGTGAGAGTGACAAACCCCCTTGGGCAGACCTGTTGACCCACTCGAGCAAAGAATGAACGCCAATGTCTTCTCTGTATCGATTGGTGTAACCCTAAAGTAAATTTATTAATCAGTTGTATATTTTTAAAAAAAATGATTATAATTGTCAATATTGAAGGTTATGAAAAGAATATTAATCACAGAATAGGCATCACAAAGGTAGTCCCTACATAATGACTTAAAATTAAATAAAAAAGTAGTGCCATATCATAATAGAGCAAAGTTTTCCCTATTAAGTCTCCGATTTTCTCTTTTCTCTGTAATGTTAAGACTTAGAATGTAAAGGGAAAAATTTCCAATAAATTACAAGCGCATGCTTAAGATAACCCAGAGCCATAGCGAGGGGTGAAGTAACATGAGTGTACAAGTAAATGTTACTCTAAGTTAAAAATCATCACCTGATATATTAGTACTAATCGTATATTACCAATCATTAGTACTGCGCACTTTAATAATTTTAAATTTTAATTTAAAAAAAAATAAAAATTTTGTTTATGTTCAGACTGGCATCATAATATACATACTCATATGAAAGCAATTGATATCGTTCTATAAAAGCAAATAGATGCGCTGAAATAAAATAACACCTTTGAACAATATGATACATAGATTTCATAATGTGTGTGAGTCAGTCAAAGGTAAATAGTGTCTAAATGAAATACAATTTATAAGTCATAATATTCAATTTTGATCGCATGCCTGTGGATAGAATTGCAATAATTGTTCATGAAGACCACAAAATCAAGGACACTAATAGATATTTTCAAAAAGCAGTTAAAGGCCGCTCCTCGGTTCGCCATCTTTAGTTTTTTTTTCTATTGCAGACCCATTTTGATCAAGTCGGTATATTTATTTACAATAAGAATGTCAATTTATTTTTTTCAATACGCAATATCTGGGAAAATTAACATAATAGGTATATTATTATGCATACGCGTTACGCATTAGAATATCTACACATGATGTACGTAATAATATATTATATTATGCAATCATCCATGCTATTCATAAAAAATGAGACATAGGTATAATTACAATAATATCAGTTAGAAAATAATGTGCATTTATATATTCTCGTAATTGCAATACATATTTTTATATAATTAAAATATGAATTTAGATTAGGTAAGAACGCTCTATTTTCAGTTATCAGAAATTATATTATACATTATACAATATGATCGCAATGAAAATATTTTGTTGAAAGTGACATGCAAAGCGAAAAAGTTGAGGCTCGCTGGTTTTTTTCTCACAAATTTCAGATAATAAATAACAACCTATGTAAAAAAGTAAGTCACTACTAAATTAATAAGTAATACTGTAATTGAAGTCTGATGATAAAAAATCTCTAATGCAAAAGTAATGATATGGTGCTTGGCCGTCTTCAGCGGCATTCGACTTAAGCGGACCAAAACTACATCTATCTCGACTAACAAAATAATGCCCATTATTGATGGTATATGTCACGAGATTGCTCACAGAACCAAAGTAGCATGGAGAATTATTAATAATATATTTTATATTATGATCATGACATATTAATTTCGGTGGTGAGAAAAGTCAGTAAATTTGAATGATATACTTATACATATCTACATAATTTTAAATATTTGCTTAGCTTCATGGCCCCCACAAGAGGGAGGTAGAGGGGCTGACTGGGCTCTAGGCTGGGGATCCAGGCTAAGAAGGCGCCCGACATGGAGAGCCGACCAATTAAGTGAGATAAATACACACCAAAAAATTTGCTATAAAAGTTTAAAAAATAACTATTTATCAAATATGGCGAAGGGTCGCATTCTTGGCTACTACAAAAAGGGTTCAAGATCAGCGAATGTTTCATAATATAATACGAAGTGCAGACAAGTCAATAATTCACGTGGATTTATTTAAAAATACAAAATATCACAAAAAATACACGGAAAGCCATTAATTTACCTTAACCAACCCTTGGGTTACGCGAAATACTATTTAGGGAACACTACTGTAGAATATTATACTGCCCATCATAACCTTAGCGATAGGTAAGGCGGATCGCCAAACATTCCGGTCTTAGGCCCCGAGGGTTAGTGCGAGGCTTTTCTTCTGCACGTGGGCCCTAAATACTCAGCCTCTTAATAAATTATGACATATGCGTGCCTTATCATTTTACTCAATTTTGATGCTTAAGTACTACGTCATTACGACTCATTACACATAATTAAATAATCTTATAAGTAGTAATATTTTAGCTCTATATGCAAATTAAAACATGTAATAAAATGATGATCAATAACATTTCATATTCATTGAAAGAAAACATTGATCCATTGTAAGATATGATAGAGATTACATATTAAACACAATATAATTGCTCATATATGTATGTATCTACTTCCTGTAATTATTTTTTATTGATAAATATAAACATGCGCTGATTGGATATCAGTTATCACTTTATCTTAGGAATTAACCGTAGGTACCTAGTGGTAATTCATCAATCATAGTTAATTACCTATATGAATAAATAATTAATTTTATTAATCCATCAGGCTAGTAAGATTTACGGCTACAATAAAAATATCTCGCTTTAATATTTTTGTATATGGATCGCGTATACAAGACAATACATTTTCATGACCAATTTATTTTGATTTAGTAAACAAGTGTTTTACGGCAATTTATTTAGAAAAGTATGACCATGCATGCATAGACTTTAGGCAATAAAGAAATTAATATCTTATTTAAAACGCTATTGAACTACTTGTTTTCGTATATGTAATAATTTAATACTTATCAAGTTATCAATATGCTAAACCAAATACCTAATGAAATGGTGAATAAAAACAATCGTAAATTTGAAAATTAGAAAGTAATATAAGTATCTTGGTACGTGTATCATAGAAAACTGAACAGTTTTTTTAATTGAACCTTCTGATAAGTATTGCTTATTGACAACCGTTATAATAAGACAAATACATAAACGCTAAATTTACAATTTACATACTAATCATACTAAACTTTGTCAGTCAAACGTATTTTTGTTTTCATTGAGTTAAGGCCATACCTCAGTTGAGGCACGGTCTAAAAAGATCGTGGCTAGGCAATGCGCGGATTGCGGGTCGCGGGTGCAAATGACGCATGTCAAACGAAATATAATTTCTCATATAAATCCAACATGTGTCCATTTAATGTTCTGTTATTGTTTTATCAGTAACAATAATAATATATTCATTGACATGTTTTCGTAAAGGGGTAACGTTTTTAGTCATCTTTACACGATTTAAGAATTAAAACGCCCGTCGCCATCACGAAACAAAATGACGTGTTTCTAGCTCGACGTTCTCTCTCAGAATGGGAGCGAATCCAAAATTTCGTGGCGCCTATAGTTGAAAATTATTTGCCGTTTCACTGATGTATCACCTTAAGTCTTAAGGCAACAATCTATAGAGATAATAGTTGTTAGTTTTTAAAATTCAATAAAACCCTGCTTAATCCGAGCAATGGTAGATAATAGTAAAAAAATATTCGCTTATCTATACAATATCTAAAATTTTTGATATTTTTCATTATGTTAGATATTTTACTAATAAATGAATATTTTTTATCGACTATGGCTTGGCAGGGCTTAATTAATTTTGTAAAACAACACGATCTGTAATATGTATTCTTAATTCAACTAAAACAAATAAGTACATATAACTGAAAAGTGTGTAGTATTGCCAGATCGCCTATAGCATACCTAAACTATTATGGTTTGGTTTAGGCAGGGTTTAATGAAATTTTAAAAACTAACCACCACCATCTGCAAATTGTATTCTTAGTTCAATGAAAACAAGTACCTAAATATAACTGACAATGTTTAGAATGCACTTTTTATGTTAAATCTACCTCCACCCCTGGCTACTGGGTAACATAATATCAAATATCATATAAATCAACATAGTCATAACTCATAATAAGTTACAGAGCAAAGCAAAACATGATGGTAGACACAAAATACACACAGGTAAGTACAAGTAGGGATATGTATACAAGTGAAGTAGGTAAGACAACTAAACAAGTGTTATTTAAATTATAATAATTAATAAGAGTTTCGTACTATCATATTGAGATAGGTTTCGTAAATTCGGCGTATCCTGGCTTTATGTAACATATAATATGATTTATTATGTAAATAACAAATTAATTATTTTACAAATGAATTGCCCCATAGCCTGTAAATTTAAAATCTCTGGAATATCCTCAGTTGATAATATTAATGTTCTAATATATTAATATTGACTCACTTGAATTCCTCCGTCGTCTTCTCTTCCTGCAGGAAATCGGAGAATGGAGTCCACCTTTTATCTCTGGACTCTCCAAATACGACTATCCTCGTGTTACTGTTCGTCTCTTCGATCACATCCTCAAAAACTTGGGCGATCGATGGTTCACAGAATAACAGCCTCGGATTGGTAACGCTCAAGATGTGAGCGTATTCCACTAAAAATAATCAACAAAATAACTTAACATTAATAATCAGTAGGTTTATTTTGGATATAATATTTTATTGGATTTCTAATTACAATCCATAAGTGTACGAAAGGGAAAAGGAGATATGTCTAAAATCACTACAGGGCCAAAATGCAATTAAGTTATTTTGAGGCGTTAATTCGATTTATCTTTTTTATATATTTACACATTTATGGTTAATTCGGCAATCATTATCCAATTTTAAGACTATTATCTTCATTTTGCTTTTGTACACAAATATTTAGTAGTTACTGTACTTATTATTTATTTATTTAATACCTAAATTATAATGAATTAAATTCTAAAAAATTGTTAGCAAGAAGGCGTACATATCTATTTTTTTTCATTTTTAGGTTTTAATCATCTTACAAGGCGCTCAATCTATTGCCTAAGCCAGGGCTCAAAATGTACCAGAGTGCACCGGAGCGTTGTTCCGGTTCATTAAATCGGTAAAATTATCACTCCGTCTCGTGGTAAAAAATAAATTGTCCGTCTAAGCTAGATAGACCATATTATAACGGAAATTCTAACACACATATTTTTATAAAATACACATAAAATTTCATAATTACGTCAATATCTTCCATTTCAAGCGCTGGCTTAAGCCACATAGCCGTATCTCATTTCTAAATTGATAATATATTTTGTAAGTTTATATGAAATATTATTTATGTAAAAATATTTATCTTTACAAAATTGCACATAGCCAAAAGTTAATATTCTTGTGATGTGACTTCTTGACTTAGGAGGGCAGAATAGTGGTCCAATAGTCAACTCAATCGACCCAAGAATTTTTTTTTTATATTTAATTAGTTGTAACTATCGAAGTAATGTAGAATATAGTCTAACTGATGAAAACCTAATTTTAAAAAAACATTGTAAATTATCATATTATAATTGATTTTATATCCTATGAGTATTTCACATGTAACTGAACCTGACAATTGAATTCGGTCACTTTTGATTTTTTTACTGTGTGTAAAACTGAATAAAAATATGTTTTTCGTTTTAATTGTATTCATCAAGTAGTATGCAAACAGTTATCGGGTCAGTACATATGAGACCATTGAAAACAATGGCAACAATTTCCTATGAAGTTCTGTAGAACCTTGTCATCTCTGCTTCTAAAATCTTCAAATTGTTTTTCTTAAATAAAATGTTTAAAACTATTTTTATTAAAATCATAGTTACGCCCCTAGATTTTTGATTATTAAATTAGGTTTGGGAAAATCTTTACTTTTAGACATTTTCATATCAAGGCCAGAGACGCAGGCTCCTATGTAGAGTGAAGCGATCAGCGGTAGACAAGTATCATTGTGATTGAAAGCACATATTGTGATGACGTCCTTCTCCCTGATGCCAATGCTCTTCAGATGGCGAGCAACTCGGATGCTTCTCTCGCGGACCGACCCTCTGGTTTCACTCGCGCCTGTCTTTCCATCAATCTAAATAATTAAAAAATTATAAATTAGGTACTTACTAATAAATATAGAAAGGGATTTGGGTATTTTTTAGAAGGACATTATAATTATACGCGCTATAGGTATGATCACATTGTTGTCTCACACGTGAAAGTGGGGTGTCTTGATTTTGTTAGGCAGATCATATTATCTCAGTGATGGTAGACACCCAATCGAAGAGATTTCACCAAACCATTCAGGAAATTCTCTTCATGCAACTAACCTCTTCAATAGAGCATAGGGAAAATAAGGATCCAGAGACCGATACAATAGTTTGATTTTATATGAAGCAGACGAAGCTACACAGCACCACAAAGGCTCAGTCGAAAGTCCAAATCGGTGGAGAGCTAGCGCATGACAGAGGGAGTGAAGGCGTTTCTTGAAAGCAGTCAAGATCCATATAGGGCTATAATGCCAATTATCAATGCAAGAATATTATCTAGAATCTAGATCATTTTTAATGTCACATAGTTAAAAAACGCCATATTCACAATTTTTTGCGTAAATATATAAAAGTGCAAATATTCAAAATCGTAATTTCACATTGCGGACTAATAAAAAATATAATTTTCCGCTAGTATAGTTGTCTGTAACTGTCATAAATCGCATACATTTTAGCAAACACAATTTTAGAATTATTAAAACATCAAATTATAAAAATTAATAATTCTGAAAATATTGTCAAAATAATTTCTGAAACTTTAAAATGTTATCAATGGATGTTGTTATTTTATTAAATAAACTACTACATAATATCATTATTTCGATAATGAAACATGGTCATTTTAATCATATAAATGTGGTAACTGTCTGTCGAAAGATACACCGCGTCAACTAAATTGCAAATATACCGAACTGTCAGTATATAGAATATACAGTGAGCATAGAAAAACCGCATTTGTTATACTAATGAAGCGTTAAATATAAATATAAACAATACAATTTATATATGAAAGTTTTCGACGGCACGCCAAAAAAAATAAGTCCTTTTATTTTTTAATATTCGAAACGTTTATAGCGGGTATAATATAAAACCAAAGCGAATATATGTATATTGTGGCAACACTGGACAGTTGATGTTCTATAATTATTGAATCATAAACATTCAAAGACTAGAAATATATTGACAAAGGAAGATTCAGCAGCATGTATTAATTTGCAATCAACGACATATCAGCCTGATATAAAAAAAGTCTCGCAAATAACATGAAACAAAAATTAGTGCGTTATCAAATGTTTTTATATTTTCTTTCTTTTTTGTGTATTTTTTTTATATATTCAATAAACAATATAGTAACCAATGCATGCATTTTTTATATTTAATCAATATAATTTAGATAATATTATGACATGTGTACACCTAAAAAGGAATGACACGCGTCTTGAATTAAAAAAAATCGGCTTATTTTGGCACACTGATCAAATCTTATATTATGCCAATCCCTGCAATATATAGTAAAAATACTTGCCAAAAATGTTGGGATGTTTCAAAATATTAACTTACCTGTGGCTATTGAGCCACACTACAACTATGCAGAATCACCATTAATGATTACTGTTTATAAGTACTAAAATTATAAACGCTGCTCATTTGTTATACTTAGTCCAAACTCTTTGGATTACTCACAATCCCCATTTTAAGATTATTTTAAAGGTGGAAATATTGAATGTATTCACTAAGTTTTGCCTTTGAACGGATTTGAATTTTTTTTACAAAATGTGTAGATACCCACCGAAGGGTGGAGATAGGCTGTTAGGATCAACCATAAATAGTGCATACTAAACTCTGACAGTCAAACGTATTTATTTTGTTTTCATTGAAATTATACTACAATTATTTACAGATGGTTTCGGTTAGTTTTTAAAAGTCAATTAAACCCTGTGAAAGCCAAGCCATAATAGATAATAGACAAAAATACTCATATATCTATAAAATATCTGAAATTATACAATTAAATCATACATAACTTTTGATATTTTATAATATTTTTTATCTATTATAGTTTGGCTTAGGAAGAGCTTAATTAATTTTAAAAAAATGAACCAACAATATTTGTATTATTCATTCTTAATCGAATGAAAACTAATAAGTACGAATGGAAAGGTATGCACAATTTTATTGTATCGCCCAAAATATACCAAAACTATTATGGTTTGGTTTAGGCAGGCTTTAATTGATTTTTAAAAACTAGCCAACACCATCTATAAATTGTAGTCTTAGTTCAATAATAACAAATACATATGACTAACAAAGTTTAATGTGCACTTTTTATGGTGGATCTTAACAGCCTACCTCCACACTTCACTACTGGTACCCACCTATGCAATAGTATTGTAATTAGACATGTCAAATTAATATTAAGATAATGTCTTTACAAGTAAGCAGTATTCACTCGCACGCGCACAAAAGCTATTAACTGTTAAAGGAGCGTACATGAGACATTGATTGCTGCATATTATATTAGAGTCCAATCGAGTCAAATAACGAAATAAAATAATGGTTTTTAACACAAAGTTTTATTTTGTTAATTCTACTTTATATGTATGTATATTTACAGCGGTTTCAGACTATACACCCATCTTTGGAACGGTCGACTATAACTGAAATGATATAAAAATAATGTGTTTTTTTTTCAGTGAAAATCACCACCTATACAGATATAATATGTATAAATGAGAGCTTCTAGAAAGTTTTAGTGCATCTAGCGATCTAGCGACCCGATCATCATTATTTTTACATTAAAACAGTTTATTTAAATAAATATAAGCAAAATAAAATTAGGCTTATTGAAGTATATTTGTACCATTTTAAGTTGGTACATAATAATAATAAGTTAACTATTTTTTTATTCAACGAATAATTCACAAGATTTAAGAATGTAAAAAAAAATTGTTTATTAAAAAATATTAGCAAGTTCAAGTAAGTTACAACAAAAAATCTTGGAGTGATCCGTGACGTCGGTTGGTAATTAAAGTAATACCTACTTTGATTTAAAATAAAAAAGCCGATCGTCATGTAGTAGATCAATTTAGAAAGCGCTTCAGTGAGTATTAAAAAGGCCAATAGTTAAAATTTGTCGTAATTAAGTATGACTCTTTTAGCATATGAGTTTTATGGTGTGTGAAATTACATATATAATAATTATTATATACGTATGTTTTAGTTACATTTTGACCGTGTAAGTTTTCTTATAACTCGATCAGAATACAATGCTATATTTTCTATTTTATTTTACCTGAATGATTGTGTCGGGGTCTGTAGCTAAATTATTCAAAATTAGTTGTCCAAGGTGAGTTGATTGATCAGCCATTATTATTCTTAACTCACTTTAACACTCTTTTGATAATTAAAAAGAAAACACTGATGTCCCCTATGAAAGTTCAAAATGATTTGTGAAGATCTCTAATTTAACGGTTTATTATATGACTAAGATTATCTCGAAAAATATTATCTCATCTATTTAGCTTAGGGTGACTTCGGGCAAAGAACGTCGTGGGCCAAGTCTAGAAATTATTTTTTATTTAATTGGTGACAATCGTTTGTCGAAATAAAATCGAGACAATAATAGTAAATACGGGATGCTATGATATAGGTATCTACTTGAAACTCATTCTGATATAAAAAAATGTTTAAACAATAAGAATCTATTGTATAGATCAGTGGTGAAGGGTGGAGGTAGGCTGTTAAGATTCGACATAAATAGCGCACAATAAACTTTGTCAGTCAAACATTTTTGTTTTCATTGAACTAAAACTACAATGTGTACAAAGTATTTGTTAGTTTTTAAAATTCTATTAATCCCTGCCTAATCCAAGCCATAGTAGATAATAGTCAAAAAATATTTGTTTATCTACAAAATATCTAAAATTATGCCATCATTAAACCATAAATAATTTTAGATATTTTATAAATAGAAGAATATTTTTTATCCATTAACGTTTGATTTGGCAGGGCTCAATCAATTTTAAAAAACTAACCAACACCATCCTCGAAGAGATCCTCTTCTGTACACCATTTTTGACGTATCGCCCATAGTAAACTTATACTAGTATGGTTTAGCTTAGGCAGAGTTCAATTGAAGTTTAAAAACTATACAGTAACATCTGAAAATTGTATTCTTAGTTCAGTTAAAACAAATAAGTATGACTGACTGACAAGGTTCAGTGTGCACTATTTATGTCGAACATTAAAAGCTTACCTCCACCCTTCGCCACTAGTATAGGCAGGCAGTAAGAATCAAACGAATATCAGTGTACTTGAGGCCAAATTGAATAAATTGACTTGAACGCTAATTTTGCAACTGTAAATTCTACAAATCACGTTAAAAAGAGTGTTCTTTCCAACATTCTGTATATGAGGATTCTCAAATGATCGATTATTACTAAATTTTAAGATTATAAACGTTCTATTTGGAGAAGTGCAAGTCTAATTAATTTATATGTGAGTTGTTAAATGATAATAAAACTGGTTGGGCAAATATTCGCATTCATCCTTTCTTTCCACCAACCTGAAATCTCCATGTCACAAGACCACCAGTCACGGGTCATGATCGACCGTGATCAAAGTTATGTTTTAGTTAGCTCAAGACAACAGGTGCGTATAGGCCTGTCACCGCTCAACCACAGTTTATTGATTAATTCAATTAAATAGACTGCTTCAAAAGTTAGCTCGAATGACATCAAGAAAAATGTCGCATTGCTGGCTTGTGATGGCTTAGCCGTCGTTAACTACCGAGTGACTCAAAACGCATATGTTCGGCCTTCGTTGCACTAAATCTGTTACGAAATGAGTGAACATCGCGTCTATATCTATCATCCATCCTGAACTTATCATCGTCATTCATCAACCTCATAATAATATATGATCCATCCGTGTACTATCCGCTTACCAGTGCGTCAGTGCGTGAACACCGAACCGGCCCCCTGCGCGCGCCAGCCCTATCAGGATAAAGGTCAGTTTCTGGCATCCTGTGTACCCTTAGATCCGTAATCAACCAACCAGCATCACCCTCAAATTACAGTCCACGGCTTAAATCGGTACCAATAACATTTATACACCATATATATTGAAAGTATCTATATGGCGATTTTAAAATCTGCTCCTAACTAATTTTGTAATGAGTTGTCACTTGTGCGCGTTTAATCCTTAGCATTCCGACTGTTAACTTATTACAATTATCTAAATATACAATTTTATTAATTTATATTATTCTTAAAATATAGTACTTAACCATGATAAAGTTATCCTGGTCTACTCTTCGAAAACATATTATAAATACCTTAATCCACATTTTTTTTAAATGTATTATAGGTTATCCCCAGATTCATTATGTTATCTTAAAAACAATACATAATTAATTAGTTTCATCAATTATCTGATTGATTGACGAGCGTGACGTGTTGATAACATTGCAAAAATAGGATTTATTTTCAAAAACAATTAAGTCTTAAGTATTTAGCAGTAAAATATAAATCAGTTTCTAATACACATAATAGTAATTATCTGCGCTAGATAATATATGAATAATTCTCAAATAACTCCAATCGTAGGTAGGTGGTGATTTCAATCCCGGGATTACAGGATTAATATTGGTTGGTGAAAAAAACATTGACATTTTGTACACGACACTTCTAGAGAAGGCAACACTACTTTAAGATATGATATTCTATGTTTCTTTTTACAAAATTTTATTTTAATACCAATACTAGAAAATAATATATTCTTGAAGTGTTAGTATATCCACAAATAGTTAGTAGGTCCAACGCGAGGTTACATGTAAATTGTACGTAAAACATTTCACCGTATCACTGTTCGCCGTGAGGTTTCTTATCGGAAATAGATGACCGTATACTATACGGTCTCCAATTTTATTAGATTCAATATGAACATTAATTCAATTTTCATAGCTAATTTCGGCAAAATTTATGAATTCAAAAATGAAAAAAAAAATCTAACCTAACTTAAACTAACCTAACAAATAATCCAGTATGTGTAAGCCAACAAGAATCGTGTTTTATTTAGACATGAATTTTATGTCAGTACTATACGACCCAAAGAGGTTGGACGGTCTTTAATATACGGCCATACATTTCCGAGACAACATTTCACGGTGAAGTGTGATGTGGTGAATTTCATACGTACAAGTTTCCGGACACACCGTGATGCTGCCAAGAATTTTTTGTATGCAACTTTACTATACACTTCAAAACCTCATTATGTTATCATGTGCATGCCCATCTGTTTATTCAACAAGCAGTGCTTTGAATATGGACAATTCATTTATAAAATTATGTTTTGAATTTATTTTTAATAAATTTAATTGAATAGAGAAAAATTTTCTGTACAGCCAAAAATATTTCCAAAGTAATATTAACTATTCGATTTTTGAATGAAAATAAAAAACAAAACTAATCGACGTAATGAATGTCAAACGTCGTTGGATGCCGACAATTATAATTTGATTTTAAGACTTAAAATAATTATCCATTTAAAAAATGGATTCCAGTCACTTTTCGCTGCCTCCTATACGCACTAACCAACGCACGAGAAAAAAAAACATACACGAGACAGAGTTGAGAGAATCTATTATTATTCCGGAAAATGACAGGTTAGTACACCAATTAAAATACACATAAGTATTTAATATCAAACTAATTACAAATTACTTACATAATATAATTAATTGGACAACTTATATATATATATCTATATTGGATAACTTGGAAGTTTTTCGTGGAAAAGAAATTTTCTTCGCCTGCGGATATGTTTGGATATTTGTACAGATTTTATAAACAAATATAATTAATGTATTTTTTTTTATCTAAATAACAAATAAATAATTACTAAATATCGTAGATTAGTAGTTAAATGATAGGGGGGGGGATATTTCAGTCTGCATAAAAGATGAGATTGCGCATTTAATAGTTTAGCGTGGAATCCACCTAAATAAAAGAGTTATTAAACCTTTATGTTTTCATGAAAATAGGTTAAATCAAAAGCTTGATTTTCATATACCGCATCGGAAACTTTTGGAAAAAATGGAGTTCAAAGTTGAAACGCCGGAACCATTGGTAACAAAATAAAATAATTTTAACATCAGTTTATATACCCACATACTTAGTAATATATATATATATATTAATTATGATAATATCCAATACATGTTTTTTTTAAAGATGATGATGTCTTTTTTAATATAAAAAATAATACTAATCTAATTTCTTCTTCTATAAATATTTAGACAAGATTTGGTGAAGAACAAAATAATAAAATAAAAAGAACCATCCCAATAAAATCGTCAAAAAAAATGATTGACAAGAAAAAAGGTGACTTTATTCAGCTATTTTCATAAAAAAATATGTGAACTATTAAGTGGCACATTGTGTCTTTTATATAAGTCTTAATTATGAAAATACAGCGTTGATTTAGACTTCGTATATTTTACAGTAGGTTGGAAGAGTCTTGGCATATTACTATATATTATGTACCTATTTTTAATTTGTTTGTCTTTTTTTTGCTGGTACTTAATACTGTATTTTTTTAATTTTCCGCCATTCAATAAAAGTATAATAATTATAATTTTAAATATAGGTACAAAGTTTTTTTTTGTATAATATTTCAGTTATATTCACAGTTTCTTTGGGCAATAAACCCATCTTCAAATTATCGTAGGATCACTATATAGATCCACCAGTATAACTTATCTAAATATTTGGTGCATCATTCAATACTTTTTCTACTGGGACGAGCTTAGTTCTAAATTCGAACACCTGATAATTAATTTACAATGGTATATCTATAACAATACACCTACTGACTTATTTATCATAGCTAGAGACAGTTTGTTATCAACATACATAAATTAAAATATCGTAGAATTAGTAAAAAACCTTTGTTTTTATATCATTTTAAACGGAGTTCTACCAAGTCAATAATAATTTAATTAATTAATATCTCCGTGAAAAGGGAAAAGGAAGATGATATATACCTATGTCTAAAATCTCTACTTTTCAGGTGAGCCGGAAGAAATCGATTTTTGAGCAGTTTTGTATAAGAACTCTTGTGTTTTTTTATTTGGAATTTAGTAGTTCAGATGTGTTCATTCACCTCGTGCCTTTTCTCGTTTTTGCATATAATATAAGTATAAATGAATAAGTTGATTTTTAGCCAATATGCTTTTCACCTATTGCAATAGAAGAACTACAGTAAGTCAAAGGGTAATGAGAGTAATGCTCAAAGATCAGAAAAATGTTACATATGACATCGCACTAAAAAGAAAACCAAACGCTGTGGATATGAATGAAATTATACAGAAATTTAAAAAAACGAAACCATATGAGTATATTCATTTAAATTACGCTGTGCCAAGAGATTCCATTTATTTTACGCCATACTGTCTAACGTAAGTAACACCTTTTTAAATTATTTTAATTGTGTTATATATTATATTATATTTTCATATTATATTCATATATTATAATATACCTAATATGAAGCGTCCATTTCCAAAATCCGCCTTATTTCATTTTGCTCTTATTGAGAAAACCGCGAAAAACGATTTTGACTATTTTTATTACTGAAATACTTATTTAAAGACTTCATTGTATAAAACAATATAGAACCTACTTAATTAAAAACAAAATTCATAATATGTACTACAAATACTTTGAGCAATAAATAAACTTTAAAAAAATCAAATGACGGACTTTGGATTATCCACGGTCGATAGTATTAATATATTATTATATAATTTTTTAATTAATTTATATTTATATTAATTAGTACTTAGTTTTTATAATAACTTTGATATACTCTGCAGATCAAAAATAATAATTTATCACTTTGTTTACCAGGATCGTACCATATAAGGAAATCAATAAAGATGACTATTTAACGATGAGTCCTGCGGGAGTTTCGCACTTTTCGAAAGAAGTGGTTTTTACCAAGTTGCGAGATTGGGAGGATAACTACATCCTTTACTGTAGGTTGGGTGAGGTAACTAAAAATAATCAATATACATCACTCACCCTTATACGAGTATATTATTATGTCTTATTAAGTTAATATAATCGCAAATCAGAATTATGCGAGAACTCAACATTCCGACGCTTTTAATGAATATTCTGATGTGGCTCACTTGCGCATAGAGTCGACACTCGGGGGAATGGGGCAACAGAACGTAGACGAGGTATATAAATCAGTTTCTATCTACTACTTAGTAGTTTTAATTCATTTTACTCTTAATATAATGTATTCTTTATTGCGGATTGAGAATTACCATGCCTAAGGCTTTATATAAAATAAAAAACTCTTTTTTCGTTGGAACTTAAACATATGCACGATTAAATCATTATTTGCGTCTGCATATTTACATTCTCACAAACTATTAATAATTAATATAATATAATCATTTAAATATAAATAATAATATTAAATATATTTTTAAAGTACCTATAAGTACCTAACGTCTATTTATTTTCGAATTCCGTGGAGTCCAGTTGTCCTGGTGCCAAATCTTCCTAGACCCACACTCGGCGACTATTTTCAAGACGAAACTCGGCCGTAAACAGTTTCAAACTATACATAGGGCTCGAAATGGACCGGATATGATATATCTCCAAAATAATTGCTCAGTCTCGTGGAAAAATTAATTTGACCATCTGAGCTAGATAGGTCATATAACAAAAGAATCTAGCACACTTATTTTTTATAAAATATACGTATAATTAGATAAATGTGTTAATATCTTCGGAATATTATTTAGCTCCGGTGCCGGAAAGTTTCCATTTCGAGTGCTGACTATATATTTTACATTAAATTACACAATGACAATAGCGGCGAAGGGTGGAGGGTATGCTGTTGAGATCGGACATAAATAATGCACACTAAACTTTGTCAGTCACACTAATTATTGAATAAAAATTGTAGATGGCGCCGATTCATTTTTAAAATTCAATCAATCCCTGCCTAAACCAAACCATATTAGATAAAAAATATTATTTTATCTATGAAATATTATCTAAAATTATGTATGATTTAATGGTATATTTTTAGATATTTTATACGTAGACGAATATTGTTTGACTATTATGTATTATGGCTTGGTTTACCCAAATTGAATTTTAAAAACTGACTAACTGCAATTTGTAGTCATAGTTCGATGGAAACAAATACACATGACACAAAATTTAGTGTGCACTATTTATGTTGAAGTTTGTCGTATACAATCGTATACTATCATCTATTGATAAGTAGTCAAACTTTTTATCATATATCAAATCGATGGTTTAGTGCACAGATATTGTATGTCCAGTTTAGTACGTTTTGAGAAAATCGTTTAAAATTTGAGGTGCATGAGACATGGATATATTGTGTATTTGAATGATACAGTATCGTCTAAAATATCCTATAAGAACATAAATATTTTGTTTGTTTCCTCTGATTATTGATTATTATTATAAAAAATTGTACTGTATTCATAATATTACCACTGGAAGCAGTGAAATTCCATCTGAGTTTGATGATAGAGATGTGGAATTTGAAATACCTGAATGATATAATATTATGATATATTATGACATATGGTCACAATAATACTGTAGACTGCACTACATAGACTACCTATGATGATTGGCTGGTATTTATTTGAAATAGTTGACCGTTCTTTCTGAAAAGTCATAATTTTGATTCCTCTTTGTCTTGTGTAAAAACAATAATTGGTGATGTGGGCAGATTTAAAATTATTTTTGCAACCCATTCCTCATCATTCTATGTGTATTTAATATTTTTCATGTGATTTATATTGCTCCAAAAATAGCTGACCTAGAGGTATCCACCTAGTAAAATTTGGCTAGTAGTGAAAAGTTTAATACATAATTGATTTTATTTTTATAGACACCTGTCGTTTCCATGGCAAATTTTACACAGCCACAGTTGGTTAATTTTTTCATTACCAGCCAAATACCAGTCTACCTCCACGCATCGCTGCTGTATGGCAATAGACATATTTTTGTAATGAAAAAAATATAAGTAGTAAAAATCACGTCTAACTTACGTGATATAATATGCATATCTTATTTCAATTTATATGCATATAATATATCTTTAAAAAAAAATGAAGGGAAATGATAGTTTATCTGATTGTATAATAATATGGTATAAATCATAGTAATCAAAGTAGCGGCCTATCGCCAGCGTTTATTTGATAACGTCGAAATTGTTTCCAGATAAAGTTTATTAAAACGTACAGAATCTGGAAGTCGTTTTATCTATGGAGGAAGACAATACTCTTCAAGAAATTTACGGCTAGCCGTGAAAACTTACAAGATTCACTGTTTACACTCAACCCCACGCTGGGAAAGTGTTTACTGCAGTTTCAAGAAAAATGCAACTCCATGCAACATGAAAACTTTGCGAACCTCGAAGAGACGGCGGACGTGCCGTTATTTTATTTCATCGAAAATCAGGTGCGGTAACTTTTCGATGCCAACATTGAAGTAATTATATTTCCGTCATCTATTTTTTGTCTATCAACACATTGATATCTAACGTGTTGGGCGGGTTTTTGCAGACAAAAACGCTGGAGCGCGTACAGGCGGCGCTCTACAATTTACGAGCCAGTGCTCTACCATTAATATACCATGGATGTCATAAGGCCTTTTATTTAAAAGGTTTCACTGTGGAAACGTTTGTTAACACAAAACGAGGCATGGGTGATACCAAGATGCCAGATGACATAATGTCATACACACAAAAGGCGAAAAAGAGGAAATTCTGCGAACGTCTTACCAAGTAATAAAAATATTTACATTCTTATTTTGTCATGTCAAGTTATAAATGAATACATTAAAGTTAATGGCTCCGCCAAACCACACCAGCCCCACACCAAACTCGGTCTTAATCGGGCGTATCACGGGATCATTTTTTGTGACTGGGAATATCTCAGGAGCAGTTACTCAAGATTAAGGTCGCCATGCACTCAAGTGTGTGTTGACTGAGTTTACATGAGCTTAGGGTATGAGTACCCATGGGAGAAGGGAGCACGTAGAGGCAAAATTAAAAATTGTAGTAAGTAACAAAAGCTAATACAATACTGCAGAACGATCTAAGTGAAGAGATCTTCACGTTGGCAGTATGACGCCGCAAATTTTCCAAATGATAAATTTGACCTCTGTGCCGACCAGGTAGGATGGTTCGATGGGCCCAATAGCAGGCTAAACTGACTTGCGCAGCTCTTCCCTTTCAGTACACATTTTAGTAAATCCCCAGAGGTTGTGGTTTGCATTAAGTTTATACAAGATATGTATTTTAAGTGTACCCGTGATGTCTCAGGCGCCTACTATAGAATATAATGATATTAATTCCAAACAAAATCGATTCAATGCTTAGGATCATAATATGATTAGGATACTTTGACAGAGTTTTTTTCTGGTGATAAGAAAATGTAAACTGCTTTTCCCTTATATTTAGTCACCATTTATCATTTATTTTAGTGCTTATTAATAAATTGTATGCCCTTTAGATTTAGATATCGTCTTTTTTCCGTAGCTCCGCCGTATACACGTATAGATAGTATTTAGCGGGCTTCCAGGATGCCGGAATCCGGTTGGCGTTCTTATTTAAATTCTTTTCTGGTGTCCGCAGCACGCCACAAAGTCAGGTCCAACGTAGCCTCTTCACTTTCAGCATTAAGAGACGCTGCATGGTTCACTCTCTTATCTTCCCGTTACTCCTACAGTCATACCACCCAGTATCCGTCGCAAACATCTGTTCCTTAGGCTCATTACGATAGCTCTGAGTTTTCATAAGGTGTCCTTACCGAAAAGCAGCACCATCAAAATGCAAGCGTAAAATTGGCGGCATTTGGTTTTAACCGAGTAGAATCATGAGTCCCATATTATATTGAGTTGAATGTTGCTCCTGTGTGTCATTCAGATTTATTATTTAATGAAAAATATTTAAATTTAACTTGTATAGAAATTCAAAGTTAGTTTATTCTCTTTAAAATTATGTACAATATAAATAAACACCTAAAAATACTGTACATAAATTTACTGAATTTCATTAGATAGTATCTGACATTCAATATTTTTGTATAAAATAATTTAATTTATAATTTAAGATACCTGTATTTGTGTTTTTATTTAATTTTATTACCTATTTTTTTATAACAATTTAATTCTCCCTATCTAAAATATTGAACGTCAGATACGAGGTGTCAATGTTAGACCATCGATAGGTATATTTTTGATTGACAGCTTGGAAGCTCCAAAAATATAATAAAAAAGTATCCAAATCCTTATATTATAATCCTACAATTGGTAAAAATTTTGAGTAAATTTATTTATTTTTTCAGTTTTCTCCAGTTGTTGGATTACATTGCCGTTACCATGCTTCATCGTTTGATTAAAGTATCATATAGCGACTTGGTAGGACTCCTTAAATATCATTACGATCGAATTGATTTGGACACGAAATTTAATGAATCTCTTTCCGACCTAAAGATGCTTCCCAAAGCTATGCAGGTAGAGAAAATATATTTTTTAAATTTTATTGCTGTAGTACCTATTGAATCTTAGTTAATTAATAAAACTCTTCTAATTTGAATCGGCCGAGATCCACATGTAATTATTATAATTAAAACCAATTAAAAAACAATATATTCTGTGGTATATTTAGAAAATATTATGAATAATGGTTACATATAAATTGTACGTATAACATTTCGCCGTAGCCACAGTTCACCGTGTGTTGTCGTATCGGAAATAGACGGCCTTATAGCATTGAGATTTAAAAAAATACCGCGAGGTTCATGATGCATTGCAGGCAGTAGTATTGAAATTTTATTAGATTCATTAAGAACATTGATTTATTTTGATATTGATTGGTATCAAAAAATCTGATTATAACGCTGTCGTTGTTAGACTTGATACTTACGATCCTACCAATCAGAATAATTTTATATAATTATATACGATATGATTGTATTTCTAATTTACCTCCATACCTACGTATTTTCTTCTGTCTTTTCCTTGTATTCCGGTGGTTTTTATTACGTGTTTTTAAATGTTTTATTTAAACATGAATTTGATCTTAATCGCCATCGCTTTACGATATTACATTTCATTGTTAACTGTGATACGGACAACAGCATACGTACAAATTTCCGGGCACGATTCATAATCAATCAATCACATGTATTTCTTCTGCTATAATAATAGAAATACGGTTGTAGCAAAGACGATGATGAAACCTTCTCTAGAAAATACTTATAAGTAATGCAAAACTGAAGAAAATACCTAATGATTAAATTTGCAACAAGTCATTTTTTACATCACAATTTTTTTGGGAACAAATTTCACACTATTATCGCTGCGCTTGTCGGTATTCGACGGTATCAGGCAGAAGTTACCCCTTCATAACTTTGAACTCCGGCTCCAGGATGAAAATGATATAATATATTCTAAAAATATTGTTTTTATATCTTATATTATTTATTTATTTATTTATTTATTACTACATTATAATATTAATATAAGTTAATATCATTTCATCTAATTTTATGCAAGCTAATCAGACAAAGGGGCGTAAATGCATTATTGTAATATTAACAGTAGATAATACTTACATATATAATATATTATATAAATTGAACATACATATTTTGAAAACATCTCATGCATATCTGCACTAGAAAAATCTTTTTTGAAAAAAAAATACGACTCCTGACGTAACTTGAGTTTGTAACCACTGGATTCTCGCCAGTGTGGTTTTACAATTAAGCTACGGGCATCCTACTTAATTAATACGATTTTAACTAGTAGTTCTTACGTGAAATGCTTATCAAATTGCGTTACAATGTTGGCTATAGGTTTTTGTAAGTATATTAAATTACGGTAGGTAAATTAAATGCCTCACTAATCCATGTTACGGATCACTCCAATATTTTAGTTTTTATAACGTACTTAGACTTGCTAATAATTTAATAAACTATTTCTTTTATTCAATGAATAATTTACAAGATTTGAGATTTTTTTGTGACCACCTATCATATTGAACTTAGTTAAAATATTGTACTGGTAGATTAAAATAACCTCCACCATGTTTTGTAACATTAAAAGTGTATAAAACTCACAATTGTTAAAAGTCTAAAATCCTAAGTAACAATGCTCATCGTATTTTGGTTTGTTTCCAGTGTCCATTGTTTCATATGGATGTCGTTATCACGGATGATTCCATGATTTCATTAAATCCTCCAGAAGCTGTAACGTTTGGCATTTTCTCAAAAATTACGAGTTCTTGGATCAACACTGTCATAGGACTTAAGCCGTTCATGTCCGATCCAATGTTGTGTAATTTTACAAGTCCAATCGTTTTCGAAAAACAGATAGAGATCCCGGTCACCGCAACGGAAAAAAGTTTACAGTATATTTTGAAACACGACGTGGATTTCAAAAATGACGAGGCTTCGATACCAGAAATTTTGAAAGAGGGCTACGCATCTGTGGATAGATTCATAAAAAACTTTGAAGTAATTTTGAACATGAACAGAGAAGACGCTCAGTTGGATGTTTCTACAATGTGTAACAACGATACAAATGGACTTAGAGCTCTATGCCATAGATTTCATCAAGAATTAGCAACGAATGACAAAATCCCACCATATCAAGCATTGGGGCTATTCTTTATACGCATGCAGTCTATGAAAGAGTCAGTACTGAAAATGCCTCAAAAACTACTTAATATATTGTCGGTGATGATACCATCGTAAGTATTGAAAAAATATATTCAGTTTTCTTCTAGATGGAGCCTTCTATGGTTTTTCTATAAAAATTACTGAAGTGCCAATTTTGAACGTAAAACTATTAAGAAGAAAAGCTCTTTTTAATTAGTTGTCCAAGATATCCCTTTCTTGTCACCACTGTCATACGTTTAATCTCCATCTCTATACGATTTTCTTGTGAGCGTGTTTGGTTAATTTAGTATATTATGTCCAAGGGTTAATTGATGATCTGAGACCTACACGTCAGAATGGGTTTTTTATAATTTTATAATAATTTTAAGTCGCTTACTTGCCGTTCCTACGGCGATCGTAGACGCTAAACGTAGATATGTCAAAATGGCGGTATATTTGAAATTTATAAAATTAAACTGTGCCCGTTTAGTTAAAATAAATATTCCAACCGTATCGGATTACAAATGTCACCGATGCATTATCATGGTAGTGACAACACTTAACAATGATTTTTTTTTCACGAAGCAGAGTCTTGACATGGAAATAAATGAATCATATTGTCAACAATTGAACAACTATAGGGCAATAAAAATATTATGCCTAATGTGTATCTTATTTAAGAGTTTTAAATTTCGGTGATATCATATCTGCAATCTAAAAATTATTCATGAATTTCAATAAAATGCCTATTAAATCTATTTTGATTGTCAAGTTTGTGATTTTTCCATTGTTTTACTGGGCTACTTCACATCGGATTATATCCATTTATTGCGTTACAGAAACATTTCGAAAGCCTATTATATAGTCAATTTTATTTTAATAACTTGACCAAGTGATTTCAAACTTTTTTGTTTTGCGGAATCCTCGAAAAATATTGCACTGTCTGGCAGATACACCAGAAGGTGTAGCGAGGTAAATTCAAAAATATACGCATATATAACAGTAGCAGTGAGGTTGATAAATCATAATTAACTATCAGTTTTGTTAAAATACAAGAAATTATTTTATTAATTGAGTTAGCATTTACTTGGTAGAATTCCATTAGTCTTGATAATGGTGTCACAACCGAAATAGCTATCGACAAACCTTTTAAAGACCTGTAGAATTTTATATTAATTATATTTTCATTTCTTGTAAAGTATTTTATTTTAACGTATTTCCACCATAGTCCAAAATATTAATAAATAATAATAGTATATCAATAAGTCAGTTTTGTTTATTGGCTAGAATATTTTTTAATCGTTTTTCATTCTTTGCAACTGATTTCCTTGCGTTATTTTGGTTACCGCTACGTACTATTACATTTTCACGAATAATAAACACTAAGTACTAATATATCTAACTATATCTAACGATATCTAACTAAGACATAGATGAATTATTCTACAATAGCTCCATAGGCATGACGTTTATCTTTTCTTTCACCTTACCCCATTTAATATGTCTTCCTCTGCCTCACCCACTCTTATAAATTGACATAAGTTTTCTCTCATGCGTTACAGATAAATTTAATACACGTGGTGATTTACGAAATTAGTTACAATGCAAAAACACATTTTAATATGTAACTTTATACATCACTAATTACGTCATTATAAATGGTATTTCTCTTAGAATTGGACGTCAAATTGTGACAGAAGTAATGACAGAGTGTGAAACTGTAACGATGGATTTAAACGCTGCCCCAGAATCTTCGTCCGATCTCGTTGAATATAATTTGATGTTAAACAACGTAGAGAGTATTGTCGCCTCTTTAGAGAACAAGTTGGACTATATTCGTGATATCTACGATTTGATAGACGAATATAAAATTGACATTCTTCCTAGCGACATGAGAGACTATTCGGGTAAGTTTTTTTACATTCACATAATATCTACAATATTACACATTTGGCGCTCTCGTTTTAGAGGACGAGGCCGCGGTAGGAGGCTGATCAGGAGTCGATATTTGGTTATTGCTCCGATGGAGATGGAGGAGCGTATTTTTATTGCAGCGTAAACAGTCGGTACAAGAGTTATGTTACAATACTTGATACTGCTCCGAGGTACGAGGCTCGGTGAATGAGATGCTGTGCGGAGCGATACAGAGACTAAGATACTGACAAACTGGGAGGTTATGTTAGAGTGGGATTTCTAATAAAATTGTGATCCGTTAATTATCGACGTACTCATAATCAAAATAATACCTTGAAAATAATATTTAGGAAATAACTATTATAATATTGAGTCAGCTATTTTATATCGAGTTTGCGATAAATGGATATGGGAAAACGAATATTAAGGAAATTAAAATTGTAGTCAGCTATTATTTAGCATGGCCGATCAATGCGTTGACATGGCTTGAGATGTTGATTCTCATACATACATTTTTCTACTTACCTTTTATAATCGACACCGTAAGTAGAATGCTCCCTTTTTACAGATTTTTTTTTATTATTATTATTTATTTCTTTAATATAAAATCCATAAATTGTATACTCGAAATCGATACATAACAAATAATTATCAAGCATTATATAATTTTGAAAAACACTTTCTGAGAGAATATATTATAACCAATAGAAAAAATCTTTTTTGATAAAGTAAGCCAACCCGAAGGGGAATCGAACACCGTATCTCCCAGGTTTATGCCCTATCCGTGCATTACCACTATGGTGACATACTAATTGCGATAAATTTTAACTATTGGTCAATTTTAATACCTAGTTATCAGTGCTCTTCCAAATCAAGCTACTTTGGCAATCGATTTTTGTTTTTTAAATCAAAGTAGGTAACTATTTACTATTACTTTGATTACTAACCGACGTCGTGGAATTTCTCCAATATTTTTAGACCTACTTTAATTTAAGAAACAACAATCGATTGCCAATTACAGATTAAAAAATCTTGGAGTGATCCGTGACGTCGGTTAGTAATTAAAGTAATACCTACTTTGATTTAAAATACAAAAGTCGATTGCCAATTGTAGCTCATTTTAGAAAGCGCTTTAGTGAGTATTAAAAGCCATTAGTAAAAATGTGTCGCAATTAAGTATGGTGCCTTTAGCATAGTGGTTTATGTACATGGGCGCGAAACCCGAGAGGTGCAGGAAAAAGATTTTTTTATTTGTTATAATATATTTTCTCAGAAGTGTTTTCAAAATTATGTATGTACAATAAGGTATAATATTATAATAATTGTTAAAATTGACTTATTCGTTTATTCATACAGGGTTAAATATGATTATAAATATTTTAAGAAGTAATTGTGACAAGAAATTGCAGTCGCGAAATGTTATAGCCCAGAAATTCACCGTTCAAATCGGTAAAGATGTGTATGAGTTAATGACCGAAGTTCAAACTATTCAAAAAGATGTCTCCGTAAGTAATAATAATTTGCTAATTGGCATTGTACTGGTGTTTATATTCATAGAGTGCTTTTTAGTGAGAATTCCTTGGCCGGTACTTTTAATTAACAACGTGGATTTGGTGCAGACCGATTAGTGGAAACTTTCCTAGTGGTATTTCCCAAGAATGTGTTTGATCCCATAATCTTATTGATTTCACGCAATTTAAATAAGTATAGCTATACGTTGCTTCAATTCTTGATTCGCCATAACAATAATTACAATGTAAATAAATCTTTTTGTAAGAAATAACTTATGTGATTATAATGAGCGATTATTTCAAAAACCTTCTGGTAGAATAGATGAGTATAATTAAAAAAAAAAAAAGATTGCCTGTGTCAGAGGCTGAAAGAGATATAATCAAACGTACAATCAGAACCTACGATATCTTAAAACTTTGCATAAGAGAACACAGAACTATTCGTTATTTTATTTTTCGATAAGTAACTTGAAAAAAAGAAAATTTATAACTTTTTGGTTGCGATATGGAACAATATAAATACACAAACGTCAAGTAAAATCTAAAACAGATTGGTACTAACTCTAGTAATATTGTAGTATAATTTAAAATATTTCGGAATACCTTTTCGTCGGTCTGTCTTGAACATAATACTCGTAAATCCCATTTTCGATTAAAAAAAATACAATATCGTTGAACACGCTAATATATCAAATATATACCTATTAAGATACTTCTGGATCCATAATACATATTTTTCATTTTTTTAGAAGTGTTCATAAAATGGGAAAAAAGTATTGTTTTAATTTTCTATTTTTTTTACCATGTCCGATCCTAATAAGATTTAACTTTTACAACTTTGTACAATCAGCATATAAAATTATGGCTTCACCGATGCATATCTAAAAATATTACAGAGTAAATTCAAAAACAAACTTCCCGTTAAAATAATACTATTACTTATGTCAATTGAGTGAATTCATTTTCTACTACTTCTACGTCACCATGTCCGATCGACGATCCATAGCGCTTGACCACAGTGACGGGCGGGCAGCGGCGCGGCGGCGCGGCGGCGTCTTGGGAAACTCAAACGTATAACCGTGTGTATTAGCCCCAAAAAAGATACTGTCTACGAACATTTCACACATGGTTATACGTTTGAGTTGCTACCACTACGTTCTTGCCATTAGAGGATCACATGGGCCTCCACAGGGTGGAGGTTTGTATCAACAGATTTTGTTTTTACGAGAAATATATGTTAGCCACTTTCTCACCTATTAGGTAGGTCTAAACTTTGATTGAAACACAAATTGAAACACAATATGTGTACTTGCCAGACCCAGGATTTGAACCTGAGACCCACAATATTATATTAAGCCACTCGGCCATCGTGGGCGTGAATAATTATTCTGTGTATTAGTTTAATTATACAGTTTGCTCTACCAAACAAAGGTTATTTTGTATTTTAGAGTTTTATAAGATAGATCCACGTTTTAAGCGACTCTCAAAAGAGTGAACATAATTTTAAACGGTTCTCTCGGATACCTATTTATTTTATTTCACTATTTTAACGCTATGATACATTTTGTATTGATATTTTTTTTAGAAAGATTGGCTATTGGATATTAATTCTAAAAATGAGATTGTGTTCGAGAAACTAGAAAGTCTAATGGAGGAATTATCAGTGTGCCAAGACAGATATGAGCAGATACTGGTGTGGCAGAAGCTATTTAAGGTAAATAAAATAACATTATTTGTTATTGAAATTTATTTACATTAAAAATATGTGAAAACATATCAATCAGAATTTTATGTTTACGATGGTATCGTTAAAATAAAATAATGTTGGTCCAAATACCGAAAGACTAAAACACGTAAGCCCGAACGATCACTTACAATGTATTTTTATTTTATCGTGGAAGGTAGCTCAAAATCAGTCAGTTTGTCGTCGAGATCATTATTATATAATTGGAATATTATATTAACTATATTATGCAATTAAATATTTATTGGGTATTAAATAAATATTACATAATATGAATTTGATTTTATATTATAGATGGCTCAATCTCGATTAGACATATTGGATGAAATTATTCGAAGCGTAAAATTGAGACAACTTCTTTGGACGTCATATGAGGACTGGAATAGATTTCAAAATACTTGGTATTTTTTTAATACTATTTACCCACTCACCTAATTTCATATTCATACGCCAATATTTTTTAAATGTACACATTCTAGCGACATTTTCAATAAAAAATGGGAGTTGCAGCATTAAAAACCGTAAAACTATCCCGGGGTGCAACGGGTTAAATCTGAAATTCAAGACTCCAACCACGCACTCCGGCTCGTCGGCCTCCGTCCACTGTCCAAATTTTGTCGAAACTTGACTGCGCGTGTGGACTTTTATAAATAAAAACCGAAGGACGGTACAAACATACATCCAAATGTATTCTTCAATTTATAGTATTGATTTTATTAGTTAAAATACTAAATTCTTCTTCGATCTTTGTTTTTGTAAAAACAATGTACTTAAAAATCTTATGTTGTAAATAATTATGACATAATTGTATTTTTAACGCAAAGTATTCAATCAATGTGTCATACCAACGCTCACGTATGCATGTAAAACATGGACTCGCAACGTGGGATGGAAAATATAACCCGTAAAGATCGCAAAATAATCCAATGGATAAGGAAACAGACAAGAGTACGCGATGTGATAGAGGTCACTAAGCATTTGAAATTGTATTGGGCTGGACATAGAGCTCGGCTAGTGGACAACCGCTAGAGAAATGCAATCATACCGTGGAACTAAACGCCCACAGGTACGCCCTCAAACCCGCTGGATAGACGAGCTCATAAAGTTCGGTGGATGTAGTACATGGCACAAAGAACTAGGGACCGATAAGAGTTGAAAGAACTAGGGGAGCCCTTCATCCAGCTGTGTATAGACACCGGTTGATGATGATGATGATGGTGATGATGAATATGAAATTCAAATAATTATAAAAAGTCTATTGATTTTGTTTTTATGATTTGATTTAAGGTTCGATTGCCCATTCGACACATTAGATATCGAGCAGATGCAATCGAAAACGATAAATTTTGGAAAAACTCTAAGTCAGCTCGATAAAGGATTGCCCAAAAATGAAATAACCTTCAAGTTGAGGGAGATGGTCGATTCTATGAAAATGAAAGTAAGTTACTCTTTAATTTCTTTTATTGTCTGTCAATTCATGGTGGAAATGCATTGTATTATTAATTTAGTTTTATAAGTTACTCTATTAGGCCAGTAGTCTTTCAATAACGTATGGGCGTGGTATTCTTTCGATATACTGAAATTTAGCAGGAATGTAGTTCTCAACCTTTTTATTGACCCAAAAGTCCCTTTCCAGGTCCTAATTGTGATGTTTACGAAATATTACTTGGATAACGGTAGCCAGATAGACAGGTTACGATAATAATTCAGCAGTTTTTGAGTGAAAAAATCATTGTATTATATTTCTGTTGTTAGCCATATGTCCCGGGAAGTCTTGCCAAATCATACTTATCAGAAAGCATGACAAAGGCCATCTTCGCGCCTAAATCGATGTAGCTTTTTTGGCGACCGCATTTAAATGTGGACAAAAAATAAAAATATGGTCGACTTATACTGAACCTAAAACATTCATATTGAAATATTCGTAGCTATAAATAACTGCTTACAACCGGATTAAATACATAAATTTTTGTATATAGATAGGCAAGGAAATTAACCAAACAGTCTTTACTTAAAATATTTAGGTGAAAATCTTTGAAGATTGCGAACCTCTATGTATATAATGGTTTTTACCAATCCGCTAGAATATATTATGTTTTCGGTTACCAATTCAAATACATTTAAAACGTTGCAGAACCACCGTCAAGTGTTGAAAAGCTAATGGTTTATAAGGCTCGCTTTTGTTATAGTCTGGTTTCTTAATGTTAATAACTAGGTTTCTAAGTTATTATCATCTTATTTAACCAGCTGCCCACAATTAGCTGTTTGAAGAATCCATCGTTAAAGCAACGCCACTGGATTGATATTGAATCGATACTGGACACCAAGTTTACGTCCGATGCTCTTGTTACATTGACTTCCCTTGAGAAAACTCGACTGTTTGATCACACTCAGGAACTTATGGAGGTTTCTGGCCAGGCTAGTTCGGAAGCGTCATTGGAAGCACTACTGACAAAGGTAAAATAATTAATTATAATATCAGCAATTGTAGTACGCCTTTGATTGAGGTGGTATACCTACTTTAGGGGTTAGTAACTTTTTTAATTATTCGGTCCGCATTCAATTTTTAGTTTTAATAATAGGGCCGCAAGTTTTTACTTCGTACCCTTGTGGCACTGCCTCAACAGTTCCGATGCCATGGCCGGCCTCCCTTACCCTGCAGCGGTGTTACAAAAGCGACCTACGCGCTGAAGGTTTGTTTGTCGTGTCAAGAGGAGCAAGCGTTCACGATGGACCATGGGAAGTGGCGCGAACCTGTATTTGCCCTATGCTCCAACGCTGGGGAGAGACAGGATGAAGGAAAGAAGGAAGGGCGTTTTTGAGAGAATATTGGGAATGTAAACAAATTATTTTGATTCAAACATTATACAAGTACGAGATGTTCATTTTAAAAATTCGGTGTGTGTACTTATCTACGCGCGTTAGAAGTTATACTTCTTTGGCGTAATAAAACAAAAAATAACAAAACAAAATATTATTGCAGAATGTACCTACTTTGGATCGAAAAAAATCTCAAAATCTGTGTTTGAAAAATTTAGCAGACAGCTATTTCGACCATCTTTGCTTAAACAGAAAATAGCTGTACAGACTATTTTCGTTAACAATAATATTTTATTACAAATCAAAAGTAAAACATAGCCTAAACCCTATTTAATGGATTAACTGAAACGTGATATTGGCTTTTGTGATGAAACATAATAATTATTATTGTCTTCAATTATTACAAACCGCTAATAAATAAATTGACATGGGATATACGACAAATATTGTCCTAAACTGTAAAAATATGTATGTTTGTGTATGAAGTGTAAACATACCATTGTTTGAATTATTTACCAACTCAACATTCACAAAATTGAACGACTATGCGCATGCGGATGTACGCTTGAGACCGAAATGAAAAATGAATAATCATAATAAAAGTTGCAACATTCAGTCTTTACCCAACCGGCTCAAGCCACAGCTGAAAATTACAAACCTCCAGCATCTAGAACACCCAAACGTCGCCGCGCAAATTAAATTATGTTGCATCGGCGGGAAAAACTTCCGTCCCATGCCAAATGAATACGTTACATTTGAGCGCGCAACTTCGTCACACGACAAAAATACATTCTGATATAAAGAAGTTAAGCTTCAAAAAATAGTTGAAAAACAAAATACAGTTTATATAACACTGTCTGTTTCCATAATAATGATTACCTATGACAGCTGGCGGAGAGAACCAGAACCCTCCCGGGTTAAGTCACGCTCTATGATGCTGACTTGATTGATTTTCAATTACAGATTGAAGATATGTGGAAATCGTTAGAGCTTCCAGTTATTCCTTATCGCGACAGTAAGGATGTTTGGATGCTGGGAGGCTTAGAAGAAATTCAAACTGCAATAGACGAAAGCACGATGCTCGTTGGCATAATACTGAGCTCCAGAAACAGCGCTCCAATTAAAAGTAAAGTGGAAGAATGGGAAAGGCAGCTGGAAGTACTCTCTGATACTCTGGTTAGAAACATTTCATTAAGTAATTTCCTTTTTTTTTAAATTTATGTATTTATTAATATCACGTGACCATGCCACCTGTCAACATTATTGGATGTGACGATATGCTAGTAAATACCGCACTGTCTGTCAAACTATTATGGGAGTATTTATTTTTCAAATTTAGAATTTTAGTTTACGTGTTTGTGTTCTGTCACCTTACCTATTTAAATACGTCTTCTCCCTGTCTTGCTCTCTCCCACACTACATATATTTTCTCTAGTGCGTTACAGACAGACAGATAAATCAAGGCACATAAATATGGTTAAACATTACATTACAGCTCGCAATAAGAAAAATACGTGTATCCATTATTACAAAATGTGGTGAAAAAGCAGTGGAGGTTTTCACTGCGTGGAGGCGTGAGGCGCTGGCATGTTTAGATACGTAGTTTACTGTAGTTCATTCATAAACATTATGGAGAGATTAGAATCTTCGCGCCGCACAGACGGCATTATTCACTAATGTTAAGTAAAAAGTGTATTTTCGTAATAGTTAGTATACTACTTATTAAATTCAGAATGAGAATATGATAAGAGCTATCTATATTACAATCTTGTTTTGACCAGTACCCCAATGTTGGATTTTTTCTGTACTATGTTAATAACAGTTGTGCTTGTAGCCACATTATCCACGCCGAAAAAAATCCCAGTACTGCTAACAATAATACAAAACACGTCTACTACGTTAAAGTACCCACTACCACTCGTCATATATGCATAGCCGTGGATATGCACGGCCGCTTTCTATGACGCTTTAAACGTGTCTGAAAGAAGTGATTTTAAGTGCTCATTCCGTCCCGAGACGGAGCCGCACGGGACTGATGCTGCAACCATGCACCGTAGTGCTTAAAGAAGAAAGTTAAGAAAGAAATTGTAATTATTATCGATACAAATTAAATAATCAGTTGACATTGTTACTTGGGTTATTATTAATTGAGGATCTTGCATTAAAAGGGGGGCAGATCAAACTTTTGGCGGTTAAGGTTCATTTATTCGAGTCACTGCGGATGATCATCCGCAGGGAATTGAATTCAGGTATTCACTTTTTGTTTAGACGTGTCACCGAAAGTGACATTCTCAATTCATTCCAAAATAGCGTCAAATGAAATTGTGGTGTATGTTAGAATTCAAACAATTTGTGATTATTTGTTATATAAATGTAGAAATGTCACCGAGAGAAAGAGGGATAAGAAAAAGAGGCGTTAGTGGATAAAACATGGGTAATGCGATGTAATATCATGGGGTATTTATGATGACAGTACTCAGAGACGCAGAGCGCATGCGCGGAATCATCCGTAGAGATCAAGAAATGATCAAAAAGTAGAACCAGTTGAACTTCATTCACTTTTGATTCCGTATGATCACTTTTGATGATTCGTTGATGAATGTGCGTTTACACGGGTCACTGGGGATGATTCCTCTGTGATGATCGTCAAAAGTGAATCATGTAAATGGGACTTTACTCTTTTTTTCACCTACAATATAACAAAAAAAAATGCTATCGTTTGATGTATGTCAGAGACAATTCCGTCAAAAAACAAGGGTGTTATTGCGAAATTTGGATCTGCCACACATGCCCCCTTTTGATATTCATTTATTGCTTTGTAATACATTGTTAGTTATTTGTGTTGATTAATAGTTTCTAAAATGCAACATTATTAATATTATTATGTTTTATAAACACTAAACATTATAGTACAATTTTAACATTTTCGTGCAGGCAGATCCAAACTTTCAAAATTCGCCAAACTTATTTATTTACTTTACACTACATTATAAATTATTACGTGTGTGAAAATATGGTATTTTATTAAAATGTATATTTTTTAGCATTAGTATAAAGATTAATTTATTAACCATTTTTATTTATTTACTATTTTTTTTAAAGTTGGATCTATCTTTCATGCAAGATCCTCAATTGTTTTTAAACGATTTGGTAATTTTGGTAGTAAGTTAAAATTTTATTTTTGTCCATGTTTACAACAATTCGGCGCGTGTGCGCAGCTATACTATGTTTAAATTGTACGAGTAGGATGCGCCACTTTTGTTTTCCTTTAACAGTCCCAAGTATTCTTAGGAGAATCTGATTTTTGAATACTTTGTAAATCATATTATTATACATAACCGATCGTAAATTAAATATTTCAGACTGAATGGGTTCAATGCATGCAAACGTGGATGTATTTGGAAGTTTTATTTTCCGCGCCCGATATAAAGAGACAACTGCCCGATGAAGCCAGTCTCTTTGTCATCGTCGATAAAACATGGAAAGCTGTCATGAGAAATACAGCTAAGGTATACTATTATTACGAGTATAACGTAGTCGAACTGTTAAAATCTCCTGTGTGCCAATTTTCTAATGACATATTTTTTTAAATTCATATTAGTCCTGGGGTATTAATGTTAACCCAGGGCTCAAAATGGGTTGGAGCGCTGTTCCGGTTTGTGAAATCGGTAAAGTTATCGATCCGTCTTGTGTAAAAAAATACCTTAACCGTCTGTGCGAGATATGCCAAAAAACAAAAAATCTGACACACTTATTTTTATAAAATAAACAAAATTTGATATACTATGTTAATATCTTCAAAAAATTGCCGAGCGCTCCGGTTAGTAAACTTTTCCAATTCGAGCGCTGGGTACTGGGCACGTCAAAAGTTGGTGTTTCACAGTAATATCAATATTGACGGAACATTGAAGTTAAATTCCCTCTACCAAACCCGTCCCGTACCACCCTCAGTCTTAATCGAGAGTATCACGGGACCCGTCAATTGGTGATATGAAGCATCTAAGAAATAATTGGCCTGGGAGTGTCCTGGGAGAAGATGCCCAAGACTTAGGTTGCTACGCTCAAAGTGATCTCTGACTGAGTTTACTGAGCTTACTCTAATGCAAAGTGCCAGGGACAGAAAAATCACATGGAATTTACTAAAAAGAAAATGAAGCTACTTGTTTATTAAATCAAAGAACGAAGCTAATCATACAGGCAGCAAAATTTATGTGAAGAGATCTTCACGCCTGTAGTAAGACGCCGTAAATTTTTTGAAAGCAAGATAATTGGCCTTAGTAGCAACCAGGTCGACGGGCCGAATATTGACGGAACAATAAGACGGTAAATTTTACTAAATAATATACAATGATAGTGTATCGTACATTGATTATTTCGTGCAGGTCCCCCATGCGATGTCGGCCGGCACTAAACCCGAGTTAAAGGCAAAATTCCAAAAGTGTAATAAAATGTTGGACCAAATCATGAAATGTCTCGAGGCTTATTTGGAAATGAAAAGAATCTCTTTCCCGAGATTCTACTTTCTTTCTAATGACGAGTTATTGGATATTTTGGCTCAGGTAATAACATATTACTTTGTTTAATTAAAAAGTTTCGTAATCGAGAAAAGTACTTTAGAATGTATACAGATTACAGCTGTATCGTCAATAGAGATGCGTCGTTCATATACGGTTGACTTTAGACATGTGAGTCAGTGGCTGCCCGTGAAAGAGTCGTACACCAGCTGATGACATGGCTTAAAACCAGGACTTAAACCGTTATTTTTTTTCGATTCGGTTTTCGTTCCAGTTCAAGTAAAAATATATACTCGTATATCGGTTCGGTTCCGGGTTTTCCGGTTTTTGGTTCAGCCCCGGGTGATTTTTTTTTTAAATGTCTATTATAATTATGAGAATTATGTCGAGAAAAAACCGATATTTTTTTTCGATTCCGTTATGGTTTTCATTCTGAAAAAATAACGGTTTTTCCAGTTATCGGTTAAGTTTCGGTTCGAAGCAACGTCTTTCGTGAACGTTTTGAAGATATGAACGAATCATAGTGTATTTCATGAACATGTGGTGAGAGGAGCTAGTCACACAGTACTTAGTGAATAATTATAATTAAGACAGATGCAAGTGGTCTCCGTGAATGCGTTTAATGAGAATTTTTGTTATTCGGGACTCGAATTACCTAATCACCTCATTAATAATATGTAGTTAATGCCTATTATACACGAGGCCATGATACATTAGTGTGTTAACAAACAAATATTGTATAAAAACTGTTGGTAGATTGAAAAAGTAAAATAAAAAGGTTTTTACACTAATCCTAGTATTTTTTTATTACGCCACGGATGGGAAACAAAATACTGATAAATAAGCATTTCCATATTTTGAGAAACATTTGTATTGTTTCGTCGAAAGTAGCGACGCTTGGTCTTTTGGAATATTGCTTTGATCGAAGCGCGCTAATTTGGACGATGGCGACTATCCAAACAACATTTAATTTGACAGCAATATTTGAAGATATGGACGTTTATTTAGTTTTAAAACAAAATACATAATTGTGTATCGAAGTGTATTTCCGTCTCGACTAGATGTTATTATAAATTATTTGAAAGATCATTGTGGTACTTTGAATGGTATTTTTTTGATTTCATACTCAATTAGACAAGAAACCCTCATGCTGTTCAGCCACATTTGCGCAAATGCTTTGACGCTATTGCCAAATTAGAGTTTGCTGAAAAAAGACCAAGTGAAATTAAAGGCAAAAAAGGACCTGATAGTACAGTGAGCAAGGACCAACCGAGAACAGATAATTTAACGAATGAAATTAATGCCATGCTGTCGCCGGAATCAGAACGTGTTTCACTGGGAAAGGTACATTTTGGTTAAAACATACGTTACATGTTATTCATCTGCATCATATCGACTGTAGAAAGGAAAAAGGAGTTAACCCTCATATTAAAAAAATAGGTTTTATTGGATAATACCGTTGAACACGACTTAATACACGACGCGTCCAAAGGATGTAAGCTGCAAATGCCGAATTGTCTATTTTTTTTTTAAAGACAGTGGGGAAAAAGACTTAACCATCGTTTATATTGGCTTTTCTTTAATTAACTCAATAATTAATGTTAGTTTGAAAACATAAAACACCAAAATAGTTATCTTCATGCACTGAAGGCTTACGTCTACTGTCTATTTTAACTTTGACCGAAAAACATAACGAAAACTTTTTTTGCGTCCTGTAAAATTTGATTTGTGTGGGTTAGGTTCTTTTTACTTTTAACAGTCGAATGATAAATGTCTAGATTTGAAGCAAGTTTGAGAGTGGGTCTAGTCAAATGGATCGATTGGACGATTGTCGTCAACTGGACTAATGATAAATAAAATCTTTTATCATTTACCAAGTTCTTGAAACTCAAGAGTATTGTTTTTTCCAATACTCGATACATAGCAGATGTCTCTTGCGAATATCATCTGTAAGGAATAATAGCATTACGTTTGACAGTGACTTGATATTTAGTCATTTTAATACCAAGGCAGTTCAAATGTTGGACTTCGTCTTGAGTACTTTCCGTGTCTTTTCAGATGTTGAACTCTTTATAATTCATTAGTCCTTAGAAGGCTTGACAGCGGGTCAATTGCTTGATCCTCTAGAGTCTACAACATCAGTTGAAATCCAGCCATATGGTGGAGAGAATTCTAAAGACATTTTTGAGACTTCTTTACTATTTGAGGCAGTATCATATATATACAATCAAAATAACAATAACAGGTCAATAATAATAATAATAATAATAGGCCGTTGCACTGAATTTCGAATCTAATCGAATATTTCAATATACAACAATCATTAATTATACAAACAGTTCACCATTTTGCAATCGAAGTTTGAGCAATAACTGGCACTATTATCAAATTTTACAGTTTTGTGTCATAGACTGACTATAGCGGGGCTTTAGCTATATAGATACTGTCCGTGTCTTTATCCATCTGACATAAATACTGTTGTCTAAAAGTACGTATTTTTTTCGATGTATATGTGGCGTAATATATGTGACGATGTACCTATATGTGACGCTCTAGCATTATTCATAGTATTTACATGTGTGTCCCTGATATCATTATAGACCTGAAGCATCGGTTGTTTGTTCTCCCAGGTTGCAGAACTCACCTGCGATTGGCAACGTCAATTGGGAGGACAACAATTGTGTCCAAACAAATCGCTTCGTGAGGATGGGTTTAGGAGGACGTTGTTTTATAAATTCAATAACATGATCTACTATATTATAGTTAGCTCATTCATTGTAGTTCGGTGTAAATTTATTTTTAATACTGTTACCTATTTCTTAGTTTTTTATGACGCCTTGATAATTTGTAAAATTTACCATGTGTAAAATAAATTCCATTGAATTCGAAATGTAATGTAATGACATTTGTTACAAATAATAGGGTCTGAAAGCTCGTGGTAACGTAGAAGACTGGTTATACAAAGTGCAAGAGGCAATGTTTGCTGCTGTAAAAAAATGTATGAAACTGTCGTTAGCAGATTACTTACAGACTCCAAGGACAAAATGGATAACCCGACATCCAAATCAGGTTAGTATGGCTGTGCCTATTATCATAGAACCACATCGCCACCAAATCTAATATAATTGGTGGCAAAATTGAGTAAATCGACATAAAACTATTTGATAGTAAAGTTATGCGAAAATTATCCATTATCCATCAGTTAGCTTAGTACCATCTGTGTATAACAACTGTAACTTTTCAAAATAATGGTTTACTTCTCCACTATCCTAGAAATTTCTCCATAAAACCACGGTATATTACTATCATTTTCACTGAATTGATAGTTACCTACGTTTGAAAATAAATTTACTACATACGTAGTTTATTCATTTCATGGACAGATCGTGCTGACTGTATCACAGATCATGTGGGCCAAAAGAGTTCATGAAATTCTGGAATCCAATCCTACAGAAATTGATGAGAAACTGACCGATTTTGAAAATCAATGCATCGCTGATTTAAATGATCTTGCTGAATTGACGAGGGGCGATTTGACTACACTATTTCGGAGGATACTCTGTGCTTTGATCACCATTGATGTCCATGCGAGAGATACAATTTCGAATATGAAATTAAAGAAAGTTCAACATCCGTAAGTATCTATCTCACAATATCAATAATTAATAAGCTTTTTTTAATTGATTTTACATTTTATTTATTTTTAAAAAGCTTATCCTGACATTTACAATGTGATCTCACTGAATGAAAATACCAAATCATGAGAATTCAATAATCAACAAAATGACTTATTATATATTATATATATTATTATTATTAAATATATTATTATTATTAAATATATTATTAAATAAATATTATAGTTTTAACTGGTTGTATGCAAGAACATGAAGTAGTGTAGTGATACATAAAAAAAGTCTGAGAGCGCTGATTAACGATAATATTTTATTATTTATTATACCTTGTTTGGTTACCTATTATTTGGTGTAAACTTTTATCTATATAAGCCTACTCACTGAATTTACCCAAGGAAAGAAGCTTCTTTCTGTTAAAAGAAATTTAAAATTTGCAATCGTAATAAATTTTGAACTGAATTTTTATCAATACAGTCGCACTTGGTTATTACGAGGAAGATGGGACCGACTGAATTTGCTCGTTATAAGTATTGCTCGTTATATCGCTATATAACATTTTCGCGCCACGTTCTATTTAAGCATAGAACATAATAATTACAAGATAAAAAGAACTTTTTATATACTTAAAACGTTTTTAAATTTTCTGTTGAACATATAAACTTGACTTGACTAACTTAAACGATCAAAAATTTTTGTACTTAATATAAATACAGAATAATTAATATAGAATACTTACTGAAATGTCATTTTGACATTTCAGTATATTTAACATTCCATAGTAACGCACGTTTATATTAATAATTTAGTTGCTAGGACCCCAGACCCCTAGCAACCAATAATAATGTTTTACTTTTTACGGATTTCTTCCGAAATAACTTTTCATTCAAAACAGAATTAACTGAAAATGAATTCAATTCTACTTAAAGATGTCTAAAAGTCGTTACCTTACTTTGAAAAGGTTCTAACTGACATTTTGGCCTAAAATGACTTTTTGGTGTGAAAAGGTTCCATTAGCCATATTCTATCATATACGTTCATTTCGGAGTCAACTATTGCCAAATATGGGAATTAGCAGTATGCCGGAGTTCTACCTACATATCTTTTTATATTGAATATATGACCATTCCAAATTTTAAACGCTGATAGCCCAAAACATTGTCAAGTGCAATTAGAACCTTTTCAAAGTAAGGTAACGAAGTATTAAAAGAATGCATTGGCATCGTGTTCTGATGTATTCTAAAAGTTTAAATGTTTAGCTAGTCGGAAAGTTTGTACTGGATAAACAACCACCGGACAAACAAGAATACGACCTAGTAAAAACGTTGTAAAAATTGCATGACCTTGTACCTACCCTATACTCCGACGTTCGAGCGTAGTAATATCGTTGCAACTAGATAAAATATTATCTCCACTTGTTCAACAGTGACGCATTTGAATGGCTGAAGATGATCCGGTATTATTGGGATGACGAAATAGAAAATTGTGTTGCACGCATGTCCAGCGCCTGCCAAGTATATGGCTACGAATATATCGGTGCAGGGGGTGTGCTGGTCATCACACCGCTTACAGACAGATGTTATCTATGTTTAATGGGCGCGCTTCAGCTGGACCTGGGTGGGGCCCCTTCCGGCCCAGCCGGGACGGGAAAGACGGAGACGACAAAAGATCTGGCGAAATCTCTCGCCGTGCAGTGCGTCGTATTTAACTGCTCAGAAGGTATTATTATAAAACTTATATTAATTAAGTAAGTACCTACACATATTATCCAGATCTCCTTTCCTTATCTATTTCTATGGGGGGGGGGGGATATAAAATATGCAGTTCACAGAAAATGACTTTCGTGGGACTATTGAGGGCAGATGAAAAATATTTTAATTGCAGAGTGGTATTAACATTAATTTCTTAGATTACATTACGGCATGGCCCCTACATCTTTGGCGAGCCCACCTACCTATCGCTCAAGTAAAGGGCAGTGTGATGCTCTACAGCAGTGGTTCTTAACCTTTTTGAAGTCACGGTGCACTTTTGATAATAAGAAAAAAATGCGGTGCACCCTATCAAGCGACCGTGTTTCTTTAAAATAACTTAAAATATGGATATTTTTACGGGTATGGTTGCATTTTGACCGCTTAAAAATACTATATAACGTAAAAAAATATATTTTAATTCTGAGCCTCTAGTGCGAGCACTAGCGAAATTGTCTATGGTCTCGAACATTTGTATACGAATGCGTTCGCTCGCCCACAAACCAAACGCACGGCACGCAGCTTCATTTAGCAATGCAATGGATGACGTCTAGATGTATCTTTAGTCTAAGGGTGCATCAAAATCAAACGGTCAGAAAACAAAGAAAAGGGTGCGGATATAACTTTTATTACAAATTAAACAGATGACTTAACAGTAAAAAAAATATCAAAAAGAAAAATAAGTAGATTATGGAAAAACTGTAACTAAAATTACCCTTGACAAAATGGAATTTATTTGATGTGAAAATCAATTAATGTGATAAACTGAGCTTGTAGGATTTTGCAGATTTCAGAAATGCACATGTGAGGCTAACAGAGAAGACGCGTGTGATCGATTCGGCAAAATCTAAATCACTTCATCGGCTTTAATAATTTCGCGAAGGACTTTTTCGGTTTTCACTATTTCGCGGATTTTTCTGCTTTTATCATTTTTTTCGCGGTGCACTTGCAATAAGCTAGCGGTGCACCGGTTAAGAACCACTGCTCTACAGCAATGTTTCTTAACCTTTTTACATCCGCGAACCACAAAAAAATCAAAAAATGTTTTGCGGTTTTTCAACATTGGAATAAAATAATAAATATTTATATTTACACTATTTTTGAAACAATTGTCGAAATACAATACAACCACACTTCAAATGGGTTTCTAGGTACACTTAAGAAACTATGCTCTAGAGTAGTATTTCCCAAATTGTACACGACAATTATCATTTAGGAATATCAATCGTCATATCACTTTCAATTGCAACGCACAACCACATATTTAAAATACTTATTCAACAGTCTTGAAGTAAAGTAGCTCCGCTCCGCATGTGACTTTTTAAAAATATTAGAATAAATTTGTGCCATGTGTAAATCTAACTGGTCGACTCGCCACGCCGGGCCCCCAGGCTAGAGCCCTGTCAGCACCCCCTTGTGGGGGCCATGCATTACGGTACCTACTGTTTGTATAGAAGGTGTGAAAAATCCAACGTTATAATTAACTCTTTCACTGCGTTTTTCAAAAAAATAAATACTTAATAATGTACGTAAAAAATGAACGATTTTAATCAACCATTAAAGATTCAAGTAATGGTGAAACCGAAATACCGGTTTTTAAAATCTAAAATACCAGAATTTTCGGTATTAAACTCACGTTTTTTGAAAATATTATAAGTTATGTGCTGTTAAAATGCAAACAAATTGAGTGAATCCATCATGAAAAAATAATAAAACAATTTTCATCAAATATATTTATATAAGTAATTGTCGCGATGAATAATTATCATAATATTATTTCGAAATAGAAAACATCCGTGACAAAAATGTTCAATTTATTATTCTATAATTATTGAATTTAAGAAGCATTTCCTGCAGCCGGACTTGTTTGCACTTGATGAACTTTTGAGGGTTTTAGTTAAAATTATCAATATATTCAAATTATTTGTAATAAGTCACTAGTTCTACAATTATGACCAATACATATTTTTAAATATCAACACAATAATTGTAGGTAGGTAAGTATGTAGGTTTTTGCTATAAAATAATATTTTTAAAAGATTTTAAAAGTTATATTATTATTGATAAGCACCTACTTCTGTTTTTTTAATGTTTAATAAATACCGGTATTCAATAAGAAATAACGAAAAACCGGTATTGACATTTTAATTCGGTATTGCAAACCCTAGCATCAATGGACCTCACGCTACTGATATTAAATGTTATTAATGGTGAAATTATTGGTCAACGCACAATGAATTTCAATTATCACTTTGCCAATTCTGCGGTTACAATATGTGATTATGTATCTTTTTTGAAGGTTTGGACTATAAAATGATGGGAAGATTTTTCTCCGGCCTGGTGCAGTCTGGCGCTTGGTGCTGTTTTGATGAGTTTAATAGAATAAATATTGAAGTACTGTCGGTGATAGCACAGCAATTGATAGTTATAAGGAATGCTAAAATGGCTAAAAACATTAGGTCAGTAGACATTACGTACTTTGTTTGAGTTTTTAATATTATATTGTCGATAGCTACATTTTGATAATACACCATATAATATGTCCCTCTACGCCCACGAGCAGAGAATTTTAGGATCTAAAAATGATGACTATAATAATTCTCACTCTTGAACCGAACTTACGTGTCCGAAAAATTGTACGTATGAAGTTGGCAGTATTACAGGTCACCGTGAATTAATGTTGTGTTGGAAACCAAAGGCGCTATAGCAGTGTGATCCAATTCATGTCTAAATAAAACATTTACAAAAAAAACCACCGGAAAACAAGTGAATGACATGAGAAAATATGTAGATAATTAAATAATAAATATCATGATATCGTTTATAATATTTATATATAATTCTGAATTATTTAAATGTAGGTGATGGCAGTGTTATTATCAGATATTTGTTACCAATCAATATCAACAGAAATGTTTTAGTTTTATCTCCACGAACAACGCGTCATTTTTTATTCTCATTGGTATACGGACAACTCTTTCCGGTGCGACTCAAAGAGGGTTTTTTCGCTTTCCATCGAAGTGGTTTTTCCGCATCATAAAAATTTCATCCCATAATCAAAGTTGACTATTTTAGCACTTTATTTTTTCCTCTCAAATTGAATATTTAAAATTACGGTCAGAACCTAGAGCTTTCTTTTTGGTTCTTCATTCCAAAAAATTACGTCCAAAAAAAAAAATAGTAGGTGTCTCGTATTCTTGCTGTATGGAACATATTATAATGTAGGCGCCTCATTAATGATGAATAATGTATTTTAAGGTTTATGTTTGAAGGCCGTGAAATAAAACTAGTTCCGACTTGTGCCACGTTCATTACGATGAATCCAGGATACGCAGGACGTACAGAACTACCTGACAACTTGAAGTCAGTATTTAGGCCAATATCAATGATGGTGCCTGACTATGGTATGTAATATAACAATTATAATGCTTGTATCGTAAATCATAATGTTTTCACGTTATACTTAAACAAGTAGTCATATATTTAATGTAACTTAGTAAAGTTACAGCGATACTGTAATTAAATTAATTTGATTACAAATCAACGATTATAATAAATCTTTCTTTGTAGGTTTAATAGCAGAAGTAATCTTATACTCTGAGGGTTTTGAATCGTCCAGAAAACTCTCGAAAAAGATGGTGCAGCTGTATAAACTTTGTAGTGAGCAACTCTCCCAGCAAGACCACTATGACTTCGGCATGAGAGCCGTGAAAAGCGTGCTGGTAAAACAATCATAATTAAATTTCCACTACAATATTAATTATAGTATAACATGACCTATACAACGTGGATATAATATCTTCATTTACATCAGCCTTTCTCAAAGTGGGCGCTGGAGGCTTTCAGGGGGGCAGTAGAAGACTCAAAGAAAATTAGGGGGCGTTAAGGAAATCTAGAGGGGCGACGGCAAACAAATCCGACGTAATCTAGACACGACACCACTTGAGATGCGATTTACCACTCGAATGCTTGGAGTCCCGTATAGACGATTAAATTAGAGTCGCTTTCGCATGTAATAATGTATATGCAGCTGAATATTTTCATGTACGTAGTCCATGGTTAAGTTAATTAAATAAAATTGTCTGTAATTTATGATATTATTTCATACAAAATTTTTCTGTCGATCCCTATCCGAAATTCTTGAGATGCGATTTTAGGCTTAAATGCTTGGAGACCCGTATAGACGAAAAAACTAGAGTCGCTTGCGCTTGAATTAGTCTCGTTTCCGCTTTTTATTTCATGCATCATGACCAAAATGGCGTTTTGGTTGAAATTAGGATTTTAGGACTAGATTTTTTTTAAATTTCTAAGTGGGCGGTGGTCGAAATAAGTTTGAGAACCTGTGATTTACATGAATGGAAGGCATTTTATGTACTAATAACATACAATATACGTAGTGTGTTTTCTTATCCATGTATATGTAAATGAATACATTTTATTATATTAGCTCACAGCAATGTAATTGTTGTAACTGATAAAAAGGATAAAAAAGTTTGAAGAAGAGTTTATTGTTTCGTAACTAATAATTCGGCTACCAAATTTGTTTATTATCTGTTGGTTTCCAAGCCAATTTGGTGTGATAATGATGGTTATGATAAATTTTAAGATGATTGCTGTGTTGGAAATGTTAGATTAACGCCATATCACGCCAAGTCCGTATTTTTCATTAATTACACCAAGTTTGCAACGCTGGTCCTTGATATGAATTTCGATGTAGATACTAAATTCTACGGTGTGATTTTTTTCTGTTGATGAGCCCATGCAGCCCTCACCAGTGCTCATTACAAAGATATCCGTCACAAATACACGCGAAACGGGAAAGCTATATAAAAAATTAAATTCTAGTACAGGGATGACGAACCTCTTGACGTACGCGTGCCAAAATTTCCTAAATAATATTTTTCGACCATCTGACGTGCCAAGCAGTTTTTCATGGTGAAAAATAATGTTTTTAAAGTTTTCTAAAAAATTGTTTTTAAGAATATGTACTATTATAAAAAATTACAATTGAGTTCTTGATATTCTATCTTCCATCGTATTTCTAGCTGAAGGCATATCTTTTATTCTTTGAATATTTTTTTCCTTGTTTTCAAATTCTTTAAAGAGATCGCGGAAGCATTGAAAGCCTCTTCTTTCATATTATTATATTCTCCATCACTGAACGGTTTTCCATTTTTAGATATTATGTTTGAGGCAAAATAACAAGAAGTCATTATATTTGAATTACTGCCGATAATTAATTTCATAAGGTTTATTGATTGGATATTTTTATTTTTAATCACCCGATCCTAAGGACCGACATATGCAATAATTGCATATTTACATTAAACGTAATAATTATTCTTGAAATGGAAATGAATGCTATTTTTCATACAATGCGATTTGAATTTCGTCGTTCCGCTTGCGCATCGATTGGTGAAACCGATGAAAATACGCATGGCTATGTCGTCATTACTTTTTTTAATTTAAATAAATATCTATGTTAGTACGTAGATATTTATTTGTATTTCTTTAATAAAAAACTTTTTAAATATATATAAACTAGTAAATAATTTCTTTTCTCTTCAAAATGAACCATTCGCGTGTCATGCAAAATCATCTCTCGTGCCATAGGTTCGCCATCCCTGTTCTAGTATATGGAATTTTATAGGAAAGTGATACCTGCATTTTAAGGATACATGTGAAGGGGGAATGAGAGAATATCCTGGTTGCTTGTTGGAGATTTGATGCTTTATAATGATTTTATCTAAGTAATGAATTTGTCGTATTCTCAAATTATATTTTATCTGACCATACATTTGAATCCGCGGTTAAGGATGGACAATGACAGAAGGATTCCCTTGAAGGCTTCAACTAATGTAATATAATTTTTTTTATATATGACTTTATTATTTACAAGGTGATGGCTGGTGCGCTCAAGCGGGCGAGCCCTGATCAATACGAAGAAGTAACGCTGATGTGCGCACTAAGAGACAGCAATCTTCCTAAATTTTTAGCCGAAGATGCATTACTGTTCGGTGGAATTCTTGGGGACCTTTTCCCTGGACTTGAACTCCCCCTAAAAGATTACAAGAGAATGGAAGAAGTGATTGGTAAGCATTATAACAAGGCCTTCGAACTGGAACTGGAACTGAAACGAAAACCGGGAAAAATATCGAATTTTCATTTCGGTACATGTTCAAACACGCGCGTTAACATGATCATTTCCCCCACTTCAGTTGTCATATGGGTTACACGTATTACATCTTGGGTCTTAGAAACATTTGAAAATTAAACACTGGATCTGAACCGAACCGATTTATATTTTTTTACATGAACCGGAACGAAAACCGAAATGAAAAAAAAATAACGGTTTGAAGTCCTGATTATACAATCAATATTTATTTTTATTGTTTCTAAGTTATTCAATCAGTGACATCCCTGTACAAAGTGCCGCCCTGCCCTTATGGCGACTTAGAATGCCGCCCCCTTTCATTTTTAGTCTCAAATTGTATGCACATTTGTCAGGTACCTACCTATCTATTTTTTTTCAAGTGCAACAAAAGTCTTTTGAAAAAATACATATCTACTGAGGATTAGAGCTTTTCCACGAAACATACTCTCAAACAACGATATTTTTAAGTAGGTACACGGAGTTCTGAGGAACTGACAGGTTTGGAGGCCCTCTTGTGAAAAATTTGCCTGTAAGATAAATTACCATTGAATTTTACAACACATACATAGAATGGGTCACCAGAATTTTGTATGCTTCCGTTATTGTTTTAACCAAGTATTGACACTTTCTAACGAAAGCGACGGCATCGTCTGCTTCACGTAAAACCGCCACTGCTATCAAAAGTTGTAATATTCGCATTCTTTTCTTCATTTGCCGCCCTTTATAATGTGCTGCCCCTATGGGACGTCACTGATTTCAATAATAGTTCATGAGACGACCGTTTATATCATATCGTATCTTTGTATCACGGCAGATTCATTTTTCAATCAATACTATGGAAGAAGCTGCATTTTTTACTACTCGCTTATGTTTATTAAATATATCTTAATTCACTTAAACTAGGCATTTCCAATGCATCGATCACACCATGTGAATGGAATAGAGTCTTAAAAATGTAAAAAGTATGTACCTACAATCAGTTGATATGATTTCAGTGAGGTTTAACAATTCCTATTTTTATTCCATTAAGAGCATACATCAGTGAAACGGCAAATAATTTTCAACAGCAGGTGCGATGAAATTGACCGACGGTCGAGGTGTGAGCACGTCAATTTGTTTTGTCATGGCGTCGGAGGAATATATTCATAAATCGTGTAAAGATGACTAAAAAACTTTACTATGTACTTGAAAAGGAAAACATGTAAATGAATATACTATTATTATTACTAATATAACAAAAAACATAACATTAAACGGACGCATGTTGAATTTTTATGACAAATTATATTTCGTTTGGCACGCGTCGTTTGCACAATCCGCACATCGCCTAGTCACGATATTTTTAGACCATGCCTCAACTGAAGTATTGCCTGTGAGAAAGTCGTTTTCAATTTAATCATGAGTCGTCGTATCACTTAATTCGTATTGCACCACTAACGGCCTAGTGCAACTAAAAAAGTTCCTCTAGTTTATACGACAGTAGAACTGGGTGATTTTAAAAAAATAACATTATATATTATATTTTTAGAGGCAGTAGTCTTACGGAAAAATCTTCAGAAAGAGAAGAGTCAATTCCAAAAGGTTATTCAACTCCATGAGACTATGATCGTCCGGTGGGGAGTGATGTTAGTTGGACCTACGGGCGGGGGAAAGACTACCATTCTAAGGGTTTTTATGATTTAAATAAAATTATAGACATAATAAAACACTAGTTGCCTAGTATCTACCTACTGCTCCCTGTGACAGGAATTAATGTGGTGTAGAATTTGCTAATTGGTAGTGAATTCAATATTACATAAAAGTGGATCACCATCATCGTAGACTTATTACGATTATTAACTAATTTTTACATGAGATTATTGTATAGCATGGCCCCCACATCCTGAACCGGGCCCCATGCTAGGATCTTTTGCGGGCCCCCCTCTCCTCTACCTATCTCTAAGGATAAAGGCAGTGTGATGTTCTACAGTAGCGTTTTCCAAATGGTGTACGCGGTATATAATGTGTATATTTAGTGTTTTTTGTTGTATATTTTAATACTTACGTCCATTTGAATTAAGAAGTTGTCGAGTGTCAATACACAATTAAAAATTTTATCACATAACCACATAATTTTAAGTAATAAAATTATTGAAGGAAAATAGCGCCGCATGTGACTTTTTTTACTATTAAAGCAAATTTTTTCTGTGTGTTTATCTCACTTATCTGGTCGACTGACCTCACCGGGCCCCTCCCGAGCCCGGACCCCCAGGAGGCTAGCGCCCTGTCAGCCTCCCCTCCTTGTGGGGGCCATGGTATAGCTTGCTAGTGCATAATGCGAATGACAGAAAATGCTGCATTCATTTGTTTTGAAAATCCTCAAAAATTTAGTTCTAAATTGAAATATCTGGCGCCACTTCAAAGGATATAAGTATATAAATTTGTAATTATATATTTAAAAGTAAACGTAAATATGATTACTCAATTGTGGTGATTGTGCTACATAAATAATGTCAGTGATTTCTAGAATCTAAGCGTGTTTGAGTGTAAAATATTAGTCTTTGGCCTCCGGTTCTTTCATTATGTGAGTCTTGCAAGCTCTTTGATGTCCCTGGTGTCATTAGATCCATCAATACCCAACAACGCCTGCGATAGGATGAATAGATGAACAAACACCAAAAAGCGCCTCAATAAAAACGAAGTGCGGGAATACCTCAATGTGCTGGCTTGATGGCCTGTGCCCTATAAAAAGATTCGAAAGTGTTTGAAGTGATTGACTAGAGAAAAATAACGAAGGTCATACTGCCCATTGATGTATCAAAAGGTCGATCTACACAGACGATAGCTTTTCCGCGTACTTATTACATTCTATTTAAACAATATTAAACTAATTAATTATTAAATTACTAAAACTACTTAATTAAAATATTTAAACAATATTATTGGATCTTTGCGCAGGTTTTAGGGGATACTTTGGGAGATCTGTGTGAACAGGGCGACCTGGATCCATATTCGCAAATTGTTCACAAATATACAATGAACCCTAAATCTTTGACGATGGGTGAATTATATGGAGAAGTGAATAATATCACATTGGAGTGGAAAGACGGTCTGTTGGCGATTGCTTTAAGAAGAGCAGTGCAGGTAAATAGGCATCAGTTTGTCTGATATAAATGTAGAACTTTTTCGATAGATATTATAAATGCTTCCACCGAGGGCAGACACACATGTTTTTTGTTCTTGAAAATCTCTCTATTGAAAACTTGTGGTATTAAAAATCTATACAACATTTTATATTTTATAGAGATATTACAATTTCAATATTACATGTTATATTTTTTTGAAATGTCATAGTTCTGTTTTGTCACCGTTTTGTTTCTTCATGTTCTGTTTATTCATGGAACCAGACTTAGGATGCGTTGCCCCGGGTACCTAAATTATTAATATTACGATGTGCCTATATTCCAGTGTCAGCAAAACGATCACCAATGGATCATATGCGATGGACCAGTCGATGCAGTTTGGATCGAGAATATGAATACGGTTTTAGACGATAACAAAATGTTATGTTTAGCCAATTCGGAGAGGATTAAGCTCACTCCATACATACACATGATATTTGAGGTACGTTGGTTTGTTGTAAACATGGCCCCCACATCCTGAAGCGGGCCCCCAGGCTAGGATCTTTGGCGGGCCCTCTTATCTATCGCCAAAGTTAAAGGCAGTGTGATGCTCTACAGTAGCGTTTTCCAAATAGGATTCGAAGTAAAATCAAGCGTCTTCAGTGTAATTTTAGCGATGTTTGTATTTTATTTATTACTTCCTATTGAATTATGGTATTGTGGGGTATTGCCACACAATATTCAAAAATTTCATCACAACCACATACCTATATTAAAATGTAAAAAATAATGGTAAAGTAAAATAGCACCGCAGGCGATTTTTTTTTATTATTAGACTACGACGTCTATAATACACGTATATTATTATGACTGTCACGTCAGTGTCCAGAATGTAGTGTAAACTGACAGAAGAGACGTTCTAATAATTATTATGTAGACGCGTGAGAGGACGGAGCGCTTTCAATAACAGTATTGCAACATGTCCGACAAACTTTTTCAGGTGGCGGACCTAGCGCAGGCATCGCCAGCCACCGTGTCTCGGTGTGGGATGGTCTACATTGACCCCAGCGAGATACGTTGGTATCCCATCGTGCAAACGTGGCTCGCCGGTTTGCCGATCAACAACATCGTCACCAGAGAAACAAAGATATACATATACACCTTGTTTACGCACATTGACGACGGCTTTGTCTTCGTCACGAAACACTGTCATTGCGGAATCGATCAGGTGTGGTTTTTCAATTAAACTATTTAATTAAATAAAAATGCTTACATATCTGTATTTTCGATACTCTATGTCAGTCTTTCTCAAAGTGGGCGATAACGCCCCATTGTGGCCGCTGGAGGCTTTCAGGGGGGCAGTAGAAGGCTCAATGAAAATTAGGGGGCGTTAAGGAAATCTAGAGGGGCGACGGCAGACAAATTCTATTTATAAAAATCCGACGGAATCTAGACACGACACCACTTGAGATACGATTTACTACTCGGATGCTTGGAGTCCCGTATAGACGGTTAAATTGGATGCAGCTTTATATTTCATGTACGTAGTCCAAGGTTTTTCAAAAAAAAAAATTCGGTCGATCGCGGCGATCCCATCCCCATCCGAAGATTCATCCTTCACGTTAGATAATTTTAAATTCTAAGCCTTCTTTTAATGTTAATAAAAATACTTCTAAATATGATTAAGTATGAGTTTTATTTCCTCTCATTGAAACATTCTTTGATCTCAGAAATAGGATATGGGTCACACCCTATCTATCATATCCATATAATAATGCATGTTTAAAAATTATATTTGCAATAACTGTTTTTAAGATACGCAAGAGATGGTAATGTAAAAAGGTAAGTTAAAAAATATGGGGGCACTAGATTTTTTTTTAAATCTCAAAGTGGGCGGTGGTCGAAATAAGCTTGAGAACCTGTGCTGTATATGAATCGATGAGGATTGAAATTATAATTTACTAGTTGAAGTACCCGGCTTCGCACGATGTCGCTTCATCGGTCGATATATATTTATTTTACTTAACAAAACAATAAAAAATATATTCTTCAATATTAAAATATCTATATATAGTTCTAAGATGAAAACAATTCTGACACCTAATTTCTAAGTCGAATTCCAAATAATATGCAAACTTTTTCTTGATCTAACGTGAAAATTCAAAAATTGGAATTTGCAGGAAATGCAATTTGAACGAACAAACTTTGTATATTTTATATGCCCATCTCACTCGGGCCCAAGTAGGAAACGGAAATCAAACAAACTTACTTAGAAATTTATTTTTAAAAAATCTTACTTTTACCTTCATCTAAAAGAGTGGCGCACAGCCTATTTAAAAGAAGGGTCAATGACTACTCCAATCACGCTTAACTTTGCATTATGTACATATTATGTAATTGCAAAATCGAGCTTCGTATATAGGAAATTAGCATTTTGTCGTATTCAATGATAAATTTGGTGATGGCCCATGGGCCGCGATTTGTACATCACTAATCGAAGAGAATGTATTAACTACATTTTAATTGTGTTAATAATGATACTATAATAAGATGAAACTGATTTCAAGAATCTTTGATTTTTTTTGAGAGTCTACGTCTCCTACCTCAAGTGTTGGTCATTGAAATTTAGATATTCTAAAAAGTATCTTGGAGTAGGAATGGGACGCGGCGTAAATGGCAAGTCAAATGGGAGAGATTAGCAAACGGGGGTTATTAACGGGGGAGTTTATGTCTGACGGGGTTTTGATAGAGGGATTTATTGTCATTACTTTTATAGATATTGGATCTTTTGTTGTTGGTTGTGAGGATCCAACATCTATTAATTGTATGCAGAAGGTTGCGTCGTGTGTGCGATATTATAATGTTCGGGGCACAATAGAAATAAGACACAGCGTTGACATTGTTTGTTTTATATTGTGGTAAAACATTTTGGATTGTACACGGCATTATCGGGTTGTGACACTGAAATTGAATTTAGTTAACGTAATATTCACATTGTGATTTTCATTGAATTTGATGTTCACGGAGTCGCGCGTGAATATTTGACTGTACAGATAAGTTCTAGGCCGAAAATGCGACTGATTTGTTAACTCTCATTTCCGCTTAGTATTATTGTCTGTGCTATACAAATGACCACAGACAATAATACGTCGGTTGTAGAGTTGGGTAAACCTCTACACTCTGTCTCTATGACTATATATAAATTGTACTACTGATTACCTACTGCCACTTTAATCTGTGCTAACTGCATAATATCATAACTCATAACTTCATAACTCAGAGTAATGATATATAGAGATCGCCTATTTTTCGACAAAATGAAGCCGTGTTTCTTGCGTACTATAACGCACAGTAGAACCTTAATTTTATTATTATCAACTAACTATGCAACTCGGTGACGTCCCGTGGGGGTAGGCAGATTGAGCGTCGCCTGGGGGCGCAGTTACTGGAAGGGTGTTAAATCAAGGAGAATCATTTGGTATATTTCTATATATTATATAGAAATAGTTAAATTATTTCGTTTATATTATGTTGTACAATAATAGCATACTAAAAATGGTGTGAAAATTATAAATCTGTATATTTCTAAATGGTATAAACCAATTGTGTCAGATATATCTACCAAATAGAACCGCAGACTTCTGGTGATTTTGGATAAGTATCTAACATAGTTATTAGCTTTATTCTCATATTTAGTGGAATATATTTTGTTAGTAATGTATCCATACAACACATTTCATAGATATTGGAGTCATGAAAGGATGATAAAAAATACTGTATAAAAATAGGGCGGCATTTTGTCTAGGGGCGTCACTGATGCAACGTTATACCATCGTGTTGCTTCCCAGTATGGCTACCAAATTTAAACACAACATATATAACAATATGCTCTACTACTAAAATAATTACCATTATCTTTATATTAACACAAAAACAATAAATTTCAGCAACATGTGCTCGCAGTTTTAAAATGAATGTAATCAGTCTAATCCATTTTTACCGGCGACGCTAAGAAAAAAATATTTAATTCAGCCGTAGAAATTCTATTTTACTCTACCGCATAGTGCGGAGATATAAGCGTGCTGAATGCATACTATGGTCCGTTTTTGTTCAGGCCTTGGTTTATAATCATATTGACATTGCTATTGTTGAATTCTTGATATCTATTTTCTATGTCCAATTAACTTATAAATTATTATTTATTTATTTGTAGACTTTAATTAAAAAAAAATGCATATCCTGTGTCTTGAAAATCTTTTTCTATTTCCTCAGGTGGATCTTAGTAAGGCTGAAATGCTTTGTCGTATTCTTGAGTCGCTTCTCTCAAACACAGAAGATAAAGTGACGGATATAGAATCGTTGAAAATTTACATATTTCAATGTTTTTTATTTTCTTATACGTGGTCAATTGGAGGCAATCTACAAGATGACGACCGCAGCAAGTTTGAAGTTTTCATAAAAAATCAGTTTGAAGAAACGATTAGTTCCACGTAAGATTTATCTTTAATCATATCTCAATGACATAAATCAGTGTCCCTAAAATTATAATAAGCTAGTGATACTTAAGTCATTTATTTAGGTTTTACTTGTATTCCGTGCCTACTTAGATTTAACAGTCATCTGGTAATAAATTAAAGAAAATAAAATAAAAAAATTATTAACCACACATCGCTATTAATTGCAGTGACAAATAGTTGCGTACTCAATAAGATAAGAATAAACGAAAACCACTAAACCAAAAAATAACAATAAATGTCCGTACTTGTAAAAATAAATTATATCACCCACAATCTCCGCGGGGCTTAATCCTGGGTCTGGTAAGTACACATATTGTTTTTTAGTTTGTGTATGAGTCAGAGTATGGGCCGAATAGGTTGGGCAAGTGGCTGACATCCATTTCTTGTCAAAATAAAATCTGTTAATACAAACCTCCATTTTGTGGAAGCCCATAATGATCTTATTAGGATTGGACATGGTCAGGAAAAAAAATTATACAAAAACTATAAAATTCTCGTAACACTTTTTCACATGTTGAAGCGACAAAAATACTACTGCTTTTTATAATGAATTAGCGAGTACCCAGCATGCGTTGCAATGCCACCCAAAGTAAGAGAGTGTTTGTGTTTTAATTCTGTTTATTGAAGTGCTTATGGATACATAATATTTTTTGTTTTTCTCTCTGGTGCGTACCTACACGAATAAATCAGAAGATTTTCCAACGCGTGACTAGGCCACATACAGGTGTCCATGTTAGATTTTCCAAATTTGGTATAGGAATGCATACGAATAGAATAAGATAGAATGAAGAAGAATAAAAAAAAGATAGTTTTATTAATACAGAAACGTTCGCGGGTGTGCGCACAACAACTGACGAAAGTTTCATCGCAATCGGATGAATGGCATAGGAACGCATACGGGACAGACAAACAAACATTTATTTTTATTTATATAGACTACTGTTGTCAACAAGGTTTTTTTTACCCATTTCAACTGAAAAACAAAGAACGAAAATCATTTTAACCTCGAACACAACACATAAGCTATTTTGACATTAAAATACCTTGATATCAATTACCTACCTATCAAAAATAAAACATATTAATATTTAATAATAAATATTTTTAGTAATTTCTGAGTTTGAGCGATATTTATTCTTAATTTTAAAGACTTCTTTATGTTTAGTTTGAAGTTTGGGGAGGTGGTAAATATCGTCATAATAAACAATAAGAAAAATTACAGGATCCACATACTAGACGTTGTAAATTAAGTACCTATTCATTTCAAGGACGATTTGGATATGGGGACATAATATACGGAGATGACGATCAAAATGGCAAAGTGCATAATATTATAAAAATATAACGTTCTTGTTATTTCAGATTTTTACCGGAAAATCTATGGAACGTATTCGTAAACACAAGAGCTAGATGTTACGAACCTTGGGATATACTTGTCCCTTCTTACACATATGATCCAAACGAGCCGTTTTTTGACATCCTAGTACCAACGATTGACACTGTCCGCTACGGCTATATCATGGAATGTTTGATAAAAACAAAGAAACCTATCATGCTAACAGGCAATACAGGTAAAAATGTTTTATACACGGTGTAACTTCCCATCCTGCGACCAAATTACTGATTGGGTACGTTTGATAACATAAAAAATTGGCCGAATTGTTCGTGTAAAAATGATCAGAGAAGATCCTCACCAGTGACGTCTCTAGACGAAATTCCGCCCCTAGGCAGCGCCAAAATGCCGCCCCATTTTTTATACAGTATTTTTTATCATCCTTTCATGATTCGACTATCTAAGAAATATGTTAAATGGATACATTACTAACATAATATATACCACTAAACCTAATTTACAATATTGCGAGTCCAAAATTATTTGGATAAATTAATTAGGTACGTATGTACCTACCTACCTATAATTCATATATAATTCGAAAATCTGCACGTATCATTGCTGGTCATCAAGGGCGTGACGTCCAAGGACAGCGGAAGTATACTAGACATCGCGAAACTCACATTAAAATTACAGTACTGTTAAACCTTTTATGTTTATTATTACATTTTGTTTCCTACCAGTGAGGTGTTTTTTTTAATAGAAAGATATTTACATTATTACCAAGCTTAGGTACCTAACTATTTCTATATATACCCAATGATTATCCTCAATCTGCCTACCCCCACGGGACGTCACTGATCCTCACCACGTGTACCTATATGGCCCAGTGCTCTTTCAAACTATGATTCTGTTTAATCTAACGCAGATATTATACATAAAAAACTGTATATCGTATCAGTGAAACAATACATATTATATTTTAATGCGATACGCTCTAAGACAGAATATATTATTATGGACATTTGAGTACCTTGGTATAAAAGTGGGACATAAGCCATTTACAAAATTTTACAGGAGACTCACAAACATGTGTGAAAAGTGTCCGTTTTTCATATAACATGCCAACTTTAAACTCAAAAATCTCTATGAAAACTACCGTTTTTGATACTTTTGGTGGATTTTTTAAAAAGAGCATCACTTGCACTACCATAATCAGTTAAAACCTGAATTTAGTGGGAGGTGGCGTTTGTCCCACTTTGATACCAAGATACTCATTTTCAGTATATAAGATACCTCTTAGATTCTTTATGAGAATCTGCTACTAGCAATAAATTAGTTTTATAATATAAATTATGAGCTGTACCTATCTGTTAAGCATAATATGTTCATGAAAACAAAAACAGTTGAATTTGACTTTTTGGACAGAATCAAAGACATGCTTTATGTCAGTTGTGTTTTTGCAACGCAGCGGTTTTTTCTTGTATTCATTATTTTTTAGCAATTCATAATATAACATAATAATTCATAAATCATCAATCTTCTAAGATTTTTTGATACAATGCTTTATTTTCAGGTGTCGGTAAATCAGTTATAACTAAAGCTGTTTTAAAAATTCTCAGTGAATCTGAGACATTTTTGCATTTCACGTTAAACTTTTCGGCCCAAACAAATAGTGGCAGAACACAGGTAAAATGTATTTTATTATCGGCTTTACTAAGTTTAAAGAGCGTAATGCTTCAATTACATTATGATGCACGTCGCGTACTGTCATGCTGTCACGGCGACAAATTTAGTCTATGGTTTCGTCATTTTGCAGAATATTTTGAACGATCACCATCTCTGTAAATTTAATGATTTAGAGCGCCATCACTAATATATGCTTTCAATTAATTTTAATAGTTGTTGTGTGCGTACGTTAAAATTACTTGCGATGTTGCATCCATAGATAATATTTTGAACAGAACCCAACTTGCAGAATATAGATAATAGACAACATTCTTATATAAAATACATAGTGCCAACCGCTAAAAGCAAAAAACATGAGACATGAGACACCAAGAAAAACGATACTGTGATGTCAAGTGATAGTACGCGACGTGCATCATAATATATTTGACGCTTAAGTGACAATTTTCTGCTTTGCAGAAAACCAGAACTTTATTGATTTCGTCTTATATTATTTTTCGGCAAATAACCTAAGTTGTAACCTGTTAACGCACTTTATAGAGGCGGAAGACCTATATTGTATACCCATAGGAAAATGTCTCTTAATGTGCTTTACCAAAGAAAACTCGTTATAATTACTGAAATGATTGCATATTATAAAGATGTTGGAGTAGCATCTATATATGAAAATTTTGGCGTTTCTACCGAAATCGCTGAAGCAAATTTACAAAGCAACTTAACCCAACATGACTTTAGTGTCATTTTTATGGAACAAAAATAAACGCATTTTTGACTCTTGACAATTTCTATGAAAACTAGTAATCCAGTCTCTCAAATCTCTTTTCTTAACTTTCATATGATTACGATATTTCTTCGTATACAAAATATTTATTCAATATCTTTGATTGCACATAACATAGTGAATATAATGGAGTTTATCTTGGATATTTTTAGGAAATCATTGAATCGCGTTTAGATAAACGAAAGCGAACAGTTTTAGGACCACCCTTTGGGAAACAGATGTTGGTATTTATTGACGATGTTAATATGCCAAAATTAGACATGTATGGATCACAGTCAACTATAGAATTATTGAGGTATGTTAAAAACAGAACAACAACTATAGTCACGTGTCAAAAATCTCTAAAGAATCTCCAAATATATTTTATGACCACGGAGCTCGAGACCTTTGAACCACGGAGACATGAAACATTGACATGAAATTTTACCTCAAAAACTGGTAAGTGTCGTTCAAGTGTGTATCTGAGGTAGCGGATAATTATGGAAATCTAAAAAGGTAATACAGTCGATGTCCTGGATACACAGGGTATGTGTATATGCTAGGTTATATTGGGGTGTTTTTTATTTTAGTTTTAGGAGATGCGAAAAGCAGCCATGGAGAACAAGACGTGACGATTGTTACTTTTACAATATTGACGTCATTTATCAATGACAATATTAGTGTCAACCATCGATATCAATGGAAATACGTATAGTTATTTAAATACAAGGCAATAATATACAATACTTATTCCACATTATTTAATTACGATCAGTGTAAGTTTTCATCTGTTTTTGGTGTGACATTCTCAACAGATACAAAACATACATTCCTAAGGATCAAGACTACTATAGTCAAGCCATGATACGAAACTGTGAATTTCGATGATAGTGCTGGTTATTGCTCATACTTCGAATCCAATATGGTAAACTGTTAGTGGAAAATGATGATTGTTGCATATTGAAATTAATGGTAATAATTTGAAGGAAATATGCAATCGAAAAATAATATTTTTTTTAAAACAATGGGCTCTACAACAATGACCAATGATTTATTTATCTAATAAAATATTTAACCCTCGTTTTGGACTCTTTGTGAAAAAATAATTTAATTTTGGTCCAACACAGTTTTATATGTATCTATATCTATTTTTGTTGTCAATACAATATTGAGGACTAGCTAATTTGGGAGAAAATGTCGTGTGATGTGGGACTTATATCCATATAATTTATTATCAGATATTATCACTATTAAAACTTATATATAAATAGGTTTATAAAATGTATGTAGACTTACTGGCCGCCAGCGCGGCGTGCATGACATTATATAATAATATTTTTTTTTGTTTAAAAAATCCCGTGTTACATAACATTAAACAAACAGTATCCCATTATATTACACACTCTAATACACAAGTGTATCTGCAAATACCAGGGAACACTGTTAATAATGGGAACTGAAATACTTAACGGGTGCGGAGTAACAGGCAACCGATCTCTAGTGTGAGAGAATATGGCATAACTTAAACACGTGTTAAGAATACGCTTGGCTTTCGTTCTGACAACTGGTCTCGGTTTATGCGCTGACGCTCATTCAATATTGGTGTATTTAAAGGTTGCAACACACACTATCGAACATCTATAATGTGTAGTGCATTTTCATAGCACACTCACACATTCAAAACCCTGCGTCAAAACGTAGTGTATTGGGTGTAGCCTATCGGAATTATATTTATTAATCTGTTTTGTGCCAAATATTCATTATTGTCAACTTTAATATATATGATTCCAAGTCGAAAGGGTGTTTGAATTTTGAAATTTGCCTATAATGTGATTTTTAGAATACTTCAGCGTCCCAAAAGTGTGTCATTAAAAGTTATTCCATGACGTAGTATTTTTAATAATGTTAACTGATGAAAATTATTTAAAGAAAATATAACTTGTATTTTTTTATCAAATTACTATAATGCCTTGTAATGATGCAAATTATCGTTACTTTAGCTTAGCAGTCACGATATCATTATGTATGTGTTCGAAATTAATTTTATGGTTTAATTTTGCCAATGACATTATTTTACAGACAACTACTGGACTTTGGAGGATTCTATGATAGGGATATACTGTTTTGGAAAGATATTCAGGATCTGACTCTTGCGACAGCTTGCGCCCCACCTGGAGGTGGAAGAAACGTCCTCACCCCTCGGTTTACTAGACATTTTGCCATGCTCCATATTACGGCGCCTAATGACGATACGTTAAAAGTCATATTTAAAGTAAAAAGGAAATTTTTGTTAAGCATAGTTTTAACCAACTTTCACAATTAATGTCGGTTTTTTAAACCATGTTTACATATGAGCCCCCTTGATTGGATGTTGTATTAACTCTGACTTTTTAATAGTAGGTAGTAAGTATTTTTTTTGCTCAGTCGCGAGATCAAAACTGTGGCCCACAGCTTCATAAACTGCCCCTCTACCAACTCGGCTACTGTAGGTGCAAATTATTTATTTAGCTCATAATTGTAGAATTAACTTACCGATTCATGTTTGTCATCAATCTTTTTGTATTTCAACGCTTGTTGCGCATGTGCACGGCTAATTATTATTTAAGACGGCCATACATAAAGCTTCGAGCCAAAACTCCGCAGGCCTATTTTGTGGCTGTCAAAACAAAAATATTTTGGATTTAAAATAGATTATTTAATCAGATTTATTATTAAATCACTTGACGATATCAGGCACAACGAGTCTATCGTGCCAACTGTTTGATGTGAATAATTGTTGTTCAAAATGATTAGCAAGTAAAAAAATCCTCAAACAAGTTTTTGACAGATTATTTAAATTCTACAAACCAAAAAATAATTGTTTTTGTAACTTCTAAGCAAAATATAATATACCTAATGGTGAAGCAACAATTTTGTAATAGTTATAAATGATATAATATCATTTGTAAATATTTTACAATGAGTTGGTATTTTAATAACGACCTCCACTAATTATATAATCCTAAATTCTAAGAATCTAGAATTCTAGTTGTTAATATTAATACTTTCGACCAAAGGAACTTGATGGAATTTGAATTTAAATTCTAATGGATTCAAGCTCTGTACTATTCCATTTAACTCGTTTCTCGCGACCCGGGTTTCGCTTTTCGGCATCTTCTGGCGTCGTGTACACTCACCAAAGGCAAACACACTGTATATGTGTATATTTAAAAAAAATAATGTTATAAAAGTAGGTACCATGTAAGAGTATTATTAAAGACTAATATCTCATTAGTTAACTACATTAATTATTTTTCTTAGAATTGACGATTTACACCTCTCGATTGTAGTATTCTATTGTTTATAAAGAATAATGACCTATTATTAGGTTTGACGATTCAATATAATAATATGCTATCCAGTGTATTGTTATTAATAAGATAGGGTTTTTACTAATTAGGTTTTTTACTAACACTTCAACTATTCATAATTTGTGTGTTGTATTTTTTTTTTTTGTAACCTCTGACTAGATAGGTAGGTAATGGAGTTTTTACCTACTCTATTGTATCGATTTACTATATAAGGTAAAGTTAAGATTGTTCGTTGTCAGTGTGTGTTTGCCTTTGGTGAGTGTACACGACGCTTGAAGATGCCGAAAGGCGAAACCAGGGTCGCGAGAAACAACTTAAATGGAATAGTACAGAGCTTGAATCCATTAGAATCTAGTTGTTAAAATATTGTTATAATGCATTTCATTATGATAGTTAAATCAATGATAAATAATTTTAGAGAAACTTATAATTGGGATTTTTGTTTATTTAAAATACAGTATATAATTTAAAATACAGTATATAATTTAATATTTTCTCTATTTTAGTCGATACTGAACGGCTATTTGGTGGATTTTATGCCTGAAGTGTCGTCTCTGGGGAACAAAATTGTGAATGCATCGGTGGATTTATACGGCAAAATTATTACAAAATTTTTACCGACTCCTGAAAAATCCCATTACGTTTTTAACTTAAGAGATCTGTCGAAATGTATGCAAGGTATATTGCAAGCAGATTCAATGACTTATAGAGAACCCATGTCAATATTGAGGTATGATTTTACTATCATTGTCATAATAATATTGTGTATCATCATAAGGACTTTTATGGATAGGTTTTCGGTTAGGACGTTAGGAAAATAAATGATTAAAAAGAAGATATATTAAAAAATAAAAGGAATATTTCAATAAAATATATAGTCATGTAAAATTAAAATAAGTCAGGTACATGGTAGGTACCTATTTGATATCATTATGTAGAGAAGCATAAATAATTTAATGTATTAGTTTCTGTAATATTTAAAAAAAAAAAAGAATAAACAATAATGTATAATTTTCTATATTATATTCTGTATATTATATCGTGGCCAAAGGTTAGTAAGTCTGATCTTGGAGTAATTGCAATTTTAAGTTTGAAATGCCCTCTAAAATCAGGCATAATGGTAATTCATTTGTGATTTATGTGCAAGTTCTACATATCGGATGACCTTGAATTTTTTTATAGCATACATATTTTTATACAGACACAATCTATTATTAACTCTAAATACCTAAATTATCGACATACCAACTTTTGGCAGCAACCCCACGATATTATCTTATTGATACGTATATAATACAAGTGAAGTTAATTAAATTAAAGTTTTCAAAAATAGCCCTAATATATATTATGTACCCAGGTGTACACACAGAGAAATGGCATATGAGGTGGTCCATTTGGAAAATATATTAATGTTTATTATCATTTTTTGAACGGTGGACGGGAGGGTTGTTATTTAACTTTGATTATAATGGATTTTCTAATGCCGTATACATCTCGCAATGGAGTTCGGAAAGTCCACAGCCAAGCGGTGCCACTGACTTCCGCTCTTATGTCGCCTGATATCTACTTACGCTCAATTACATTGGTAGATTGCGTATGCCATGATTGTTAAAATCTATTATCTATGGTTTTCCGGGATCTTGAACGATCGTGAGCAAATTAGAACCAATCCTATTTCCGTCTACCACGATTCACGAAGATTCAAGCGAAGATTGCCGAGAACGTACGAAAATATCCAAAGCTGAGAAGTTAGGTTTGACAGCTGAGTTTTGACGTAGAATTGCGAGGGAAAACTGTTCAGTGTAGCCACCAATCTACCGAAGAAATAGTTTTCGGTCAAACTATATTTTTAATAATAGCAACACTATGTTTATTTTAAACCAATCAAAAGCAAGGACCAACGCGATCAAATCGGTGTAATTGATTATAGTGTAAAGACGTTGATCAGTGGTCACGACGGTCGGCGTGGATCGTTGGATCTGGTTGGATCTGCGTTTCTGCCAATGTAATTAAGCCTTTTCAGCGCCTCGTCGCCTCGTCCATGATGGTTGTAGTATAATGAAATGAATGTAATGTTTTCTGATTGATATAGACTATTCTATCATGAGAGTCTTCGAGTTTTTCAAGATCGCCTTATAAACACCGAGGATAAAAGAATATTTTTCCACATAATGAGTGGAATTTGCCGAAACCAATTCGGTCAGGAGATCGTTGAAATTTCATCCGGTTCCACTCTCGAAGAATTTCCTGTACTGTTGTTTGGGGACTTTCTCAATTACGGAGCGTCCAAGGAAACTCGCGTTTACGAAGAAATCACCGACATGACTCACTTGAAAGAAATGTTATATGTAATACTTTTGAATGTTCTTTTAGATTGTAACAATATTCAATATCATATTATTGTGTGGCTGTCAACGGATCTGTGTGATAAAATTAATATAATTTATTTATTTAATGGTTCAAAAGCCGTCAGCAGTTTTAAATAATGGTGACTCGGTGAAAAAGCAAAAAAAAAAAAGTTGTTCATAACATACATTTGTTTTAATACAAAATTCACAGATACAGTCAACTTCTTGCAAGTAAGCACTTTTCACCTCAGTAACATTATGTTTATCTCATAAAAATGTTTTTCTAACTAAATGCCTGGAATACTTATGAAAGCATTTATTTAACCGTGTTGGGTTAAATAAAAAGCCTAGAATGATTGAACAAACGTCTCACTTGTAATATTCACTACCAATAGCTCTCTCGATCTTCTCACTTCGTAAACTCACTCAAAATCGTATCTTGCTAGAGAACTTTGTGCCTCGGACAATAATACCTACCCCTCTGTTATATTTTACTACTGTATCACTGTCCTTCTATCAAACCGCAAATAAACACACCATCATCAGACTTCAGTTCACATCCTCATTATCACACCATCACCACTATGTCACCAAACATACTTTGAGAAAATTGCTGCCTGATTTTCAGGTATTTCAATGACTTTTTATTGCTATTTTGTTCTATTTCTAGAACTCTATTTAACCTATAAGTCAGAATACAAAAATTATGAACGAATTTGTCGATAATATCAAAAATAAGTTATTCTTATATGTGCAGTTTTTAATATAGATAGGTTGTGCAATAATTATTTCAATGTGAACTATCAAATTGCTCTCCTGAGAATTTGACTGAAAGTGACATAGAACATCCTAGAAATCGGGCAACTAATATTAATAAGTATTTTAATTTAACCTTTTCCAGACATTATTTTATTTCCCTGTACACAAATTTATTTTCTGTTCGAGTATACTTTTATTTGTTGGTTACAGTTCTATCTTGACGAATATAATGCTACAGCAAGGGCTGAAATGAAACCAATTTTGTTCAATGACGCTGTCGAGCATGTGATACGCGTGGCGCGCATTTTTCGAGCCGAGAGGGGGCACGCTTTACTTGTCGGCCCCGGAGGCTCAGGTCGGAGGACGCTCGCCACCCTGGGTGCTTACGTCAATGGCTATCGGTAAAGACTTAGAATTAAATCTAAGTTATTATATTATTATTATAATTTACTTTTATAAAAAATTCTCGACAAATTAATTAACCAATTATGAGAAACGATAAATGTCGAGAAATCACGATTTAAACAAGTTTGTAATTCGCATAATATGCTTCTTCACCAGATGTTTTGGGCTGGAGCTGACAAGAAACTATGACGTGTCAGCCTTTCACGATGACCTTCGAAATTTATACATGAATTCTGGAATCCGTAATGAGGAGACAGTATTTCTTTTTGATGATACGCAGATTTTACAAGAAGAATTTCTTGAAGATATTAATAACATGCTGAACTCGGGTGTGTTTTTTTTATTTATAAAACTTTTTTCCCAAATAAATCATTGTTATAATAATATTATCTGCGCCTGCAGTAACCGTCCCTAGGCAAAGTGCCGTCCTTAAGAAAGCTTAGAATGTTGTTCGCTTTTATGTCTAGTTTCAAATCGCCTGTAAAATTGTTAGAAACCTACTTAACGGCCCATATGCGTAGGTCCAAATGGAGATTTTATGTTTTTTTTTTTATTATTATTATTTTATATAAGTGTACGGCCTGGGTGTACAGCGTTCAGCAGGGCGTGAGTGACGTGCGAAACTCAAACGTATAACCGTATAAAACGTACAATCAAAAAAAGACATTGTCTACGAACATTTCTTATATATTTTTATACGTTTGAGTTGCGCACGCTGCTCACACCGAATGCTGCCACTCAGGTCGTACATTAAGACGTATCCTCCACTGACTTCAGCTCTTTGAAAATCTTCTCCAGTTTCCGTGCGTTTTCATCTTTTCCATACACAGTCAATCCATCTCTATGAGTAACATTATTGTTTATTTATTTTAGGGGAAGTTCCCAATCTATTCGAAGGGGACGACTATGAGAGGGTGATTCTGGCGTGTATAGACCCAGCCAATGCGGCAGGTGTAAACACCAACGACAAGGAAGCTATATTCACATTCTTTATTAGCAAAATACGATCTTACCTTCACCTGTGCATATGCATGAGTCCAGTTGGAGATGATTTCAGGTTAGTAAACGACGCATGAAAATATTTTCATTTCACTTAGATGCTTCGCACACGGCGCTAGGTACTGAAACCCACTTGTAATAACAATCACATAACCTCAAACTGTCAAACTGGACCATCAGCTGTTTTGTAAAAAAAACTGACAACACGCACGCTGCTGCGTTTACTCGAATACAATTAGGTTATTTCAATTTTGCTTATCTCATACTTTTGACGTCTTGTGTTATGGTTTTTATAGCATCACGCTTGTTACGCAGTGCTACCAATTTTGGTAAGAAAATATGAATTTTCACCGAATCTACTGATGTTCGTACCTACCTACCACTGTTTTACGTTGACGAAAATTGAGTGACCGCGCGACTAGCATGTCGCGTCTCTTCGCGACCGTTTCGAAACTGAGAGATTCCAGTCTCGCCGTCAGCGAGCCGCCTTGGAATACTACGATACTTGTTGGAATTTTATTTTCAGTTCCGTCGGATTTCAGTTGCTCCGTGGGAGGAAGGCCTTCCTATATACAATATTAATTTATTTTATTAATACTATCGACCGAGGGGTACTTGATGGAATTTGAATTTAAATTCTAATGGATTTAAGTTTTGTACTATTTCATTCGGGTCATTTTTTGCTACTCGGGTTTCGCCTTTCGGCATCTTCAGGCACATGCGCACTCACCAATGGTAAATACACATTGACAATGAATACAGTTAATTCTAACTTAGGTATATAATAAATGAATACAATAAAGTAGGTAAAGTCAATTTCCATCAATTATAAGTAGCTATTTATTGAAGTAGAACATTCAATAAATTGCGGTAAGCTATTATTGATAAATGTCACAATTGGGTAACATGCTGACCGCCGCGTTACTGCAATCTCGCAGTATTTTCTGCCAAGACCCTCACATTGCTGATAAGGCCTGGGGTTGTTGACCCACGCGTCTATTAAATTAAAGTTGTGGAATAAGTACAAAAACACTTTGATTATATAACTTAAAATAAATAGTATTTAGTTAATATGGCTGTATTGAATATTTTCAGGCGTAGGTGCCGAATGTTTCCGTCTATCGTTAACTGCTGTACGATTGATTGGTTTGTGAAATGGCCACGCGATGCACTTTTGGCTGTTGCGTCCAAAATACTCAGCACTCCAGAGAGTGAAGATCTTGAACAGTTATCAGAAATATGTGTAGTTATGCATGAGGTACATATACTATATTCTGGCTACACGTTATATGATTATATTAAATGCGGATGACGTATGCTATTTACTTTTTGAAGTTATACTTCTTTTGACGCATTTGGGAAAAACGATCTGAGTGTATTTTTGGCGTGTGACGTCGGTGTAACGCATTTGGCGTGTGACGGAAGTTGCGCGCGCCGATGCAACACAAATTATTATTATCATTATTTATTAAAATTTAAAGCTATATTTATATAAGTATTATTTATGAGAAAAATTATATATCAATAAATAAATAAATTTTGTGAATGTTGAGTTGGTAAATAATTCAAACAATGGTATGTTGTAAATTTACAATATTTAGACACTTCATACACAAAAATACATATGTTTACAGTTTAGCAGGCTAATTCTGCACCTTGGGAGAACAAACAACTGGTGCTCCCGACTTCTAAGATAGTTATAAGGAAATCATTGGTCAATACTAGCAGAGAATTTATACCGCGTATAAATCGGAAAAAAAAACGTGTACTACAGTATTTAAGCATACCGTAGTTCGGTTTTCAACTGATGTGGACCAAAAACAATCGACCCACTCTCTAGTCGACTTCTAACTAAAGGGTTACAAATGAATTTTATTTTTAATTAATTGATTCGATACTACAGTGTATGGTTGCAGCATCAGTCCCGTGCGGCTCCGTCTCGCGACGGAATGAGCATTAAAAATCACTTCTTTCAGACATTAAATTTATAGTGTCATAGAAAGCGGCCCTGCGTATCCACGGCTGCATATACATGGCGGGTGGTGGTGGGAACCTAGGTAGGTACTGTCAGAATCAGTTGAGCTAATGTATAGCAACCGCAGCAGGACCGAATTTACTAATAAATTTTGTTTAAAATTGAGTTTTAAAAATATGTTTTTGGAGGACCCCCAATTTGCATTATGCTAGAGCTTTCAAGCTAAAATTGGCCGCAAACCATGTAGCGTAAGACTCTTATATCTTACTAGCTCTTGTGGTTTAAACATAATTTCATCCATTTTTTCAGGATGCAGAAATTATGACTGCACGCTTGTATAAAGAAATGCGTCGATATTTCTACACCACGCCAAGTAGCTACTTGAATCTGTTGAGCCTGTATAAAAAAATGCTGGATGAAAAAAGACAGCAGATCTTGACCAGTAGGTCCAGAATATCAAATGGATTACAGGTAGATAACAAGTTATTTGTAGCTATTGTCGAAAAACATTTAAACCATGAATTAATTGAAGCACTCGGGATTAAGCAACTACAATAGATACATAATTTTATAAAATGTTCAGTTTTTTCATCATCATGACATAATTTTATTAATGTATAAAACAAGATTCAAATACCTAATGTAACATATTTGTGTACAGAGTTATAAGCATTTTAATATTAGATTATATCCCATGGACATGGTGTAGAAAATATTCTTATTATTATTATAACAATATAATATGTATGTAATTTGATTATTTTGGCCTGACTTGTTTACGTTTAAAGTAGTCTCTTTTTTGAGTTGCTCCGATCAGGGAACTAACATTTTCTTCGGCTCCGCTCCGGGTAAAAAAATTTAATATGTATTATATTATTATGCAGATGTTAAAAAAATATAAAAATAAGTAGTTTTATAATAAGGTTTATTCATCATTTTCATTACTAATTCAATTAACTCATTTAGTGCTAACACCGCCATTAGATACAATTAACGTGTTATTTAAATGTGGTAATTAAAAGGTTAGCAGTGATTGTTTTAAACAAAATTTTCGACAGTAAATTTTCTTTCATTATCTGATTCTTTTCACTTAGAATTAATTTTAGTGCTGAAAATAACCTCTCGACACTCGCATGGGTAGCAGGTATACTGGATACGACCCGACATGCCGCTTGAATTCATTCTGGATAGGGATTAATAGCCCCAAAAACCGATTTAACTTTACGCCTACCCATACCCTCCATAGATGAACAATTTTCCTGGAAATTTTTAAAAAAAACATCTGGAGCTGTGGAAAACTAGAAATTTTCGGTGCTCCGGCTTCGCTCCTTCTCCGGGTAAAAAACCCCATTGCTCCACTGATCCGTGTGCCTGCTTCGAGCTCCGCTCCAACGCTCTGGTTCAAACACTAAAAACATTTTATTCGTGGAATTAATACGTAATTATTAAGTAGTTAAATGCGTATCGTATCAGAGGGTCCTAGCGGAAAAAATATGAAGCTTATAATTTCAGCCAGATTATCGATAAATTTAATTTTAAATTGTTTCAATTAATTAACATGTAGGTTCATATCTATAAACATTAATAACATTTTTTTAAAGACAAACATAAACTTACAATATTTTGTTATATTATATAAAAAATGTCAATTAATAAAATGTCAAGGAACCTGGTATTCACTTTAAAATGAGACCCCATTTACACGAAACTGAAAACAGTTATGTATAGGTAGGGTTGGGTATTTCCCGAGAAAATCTCAATCTCGAGATTCGGGATTTCCCGAAATGATGAAATTTTGAATTCTCGAGATTCGGGATTTCCAGTTTCCAGAAAAGAATTCTAGAGAATTCTCGAGATATCGGGATATTTAAAAAAAACCTGTAAAAAATCCTAAATCAGTGTAAAACTAGACAAATTTCAGAAAAGACAAACAAATAGAAATAAGAAAACAAAAATAATTCAAAACATTACTTATTAAAATAGGATTTCAAAAAACACAGACTGTCAATCGCTGCGTCTGACAATCGCGTACGTTTTTGAGACACAAAATTCCCAAACGTTGAAAAATTGCGCTCATTTTGAGTCGAAGTTGGCTTAATATTGTGTTAAATGCCCCGATCAGTCTATGAACGTTTTATGTTTTCTGTCTACTTTTTTCATATATAAAAATCGTTTTTCAATTAATATTTGATAATAAAGAAATCCCGATTCCCGAGAAAAGATTCTCGAGATCCGGGATTTCCCGAAATATTAAAAATTTCAATTCTCGAGATTCGGGATTGAAAATCTCGAAAATTTCTTGAAAATTCCCGAAACCCAACTCGATGTATAGATAATATACAATCACATAATTAGCCACTTTCACCACACTTATTGCCACACCGAAAATTAATATTCATCGACTTGTACATATTCGTTCTATTTTTATTTTTTTTAGAAACTGTATGAAACGTATGACATTGTTAGAGTAATGGAAAAGTCTGTGAAAGAGATGGAGCCTGTTCTTGTGGAAAAATCGAAAGCTACTGAAATAATGGTGGCGAGGCTTAGAATAGAACAAGCCCAAGCTGATGCAGTTAGGAAAGAAGTTGTTGAAGATGAGGAAAAAGCAAAGGTACTAATTGATTATTTCAAGTAGCACACAGCAGCTATACTAAGATATAAATAACTATACAATCGGAACATACGCGTGCCTAAATTTCCCAAATATTATTTCTTTGCTATATACACTACGTAACTTAATTTCTTTTTTTCGGTCTATGGACCTGTCTATGAACCTATGCTCAGCATAACACTAAGATAATTTAGTGTCAAGTAACTCAATTATCACCAAATTAACACAGAAATATAATATCTAACAATAGAAACTCTGAACATAACTTGAAAACATCCCATATATAATATACATCTTATTAGAAAAAGCACATTTGAAAAAAAATACGACGCCCGACGGGATTAAAACCCGTATAGCCACTGGTATCGCGCCAATATGCTTTAACCAATAAATTAAGCTACGTGCTTCCTACTTAATTACAATTATTATTTAAACTAGTAGGTCATTAGGTAATTATTGTTCAAATTCTGTCGGGCGTCGTATTTTTTTCAAATGTGGATTTTTCTAGTAGGTATTCAATATGTGGAATGTTATATTGTCAAATATCGTTGAATAAAAGAAATGGTTTATTAAAAATAGAAACTTGGATTTAAAACCATTATAAATCTGTCAGTGAATCTTATGTGCGATTTACACAATTATTATATTGTAAGTAGGTACTAAAGTATAATAGTATCTTTCAGAACCAATTAAGATTGATTATGAAGAAGGCTGAAATTCCGGAATCCAAAAAGTCCATAGACATAAAACCAGTGAAAAATCTTAAATTGTATTTTCCCGAAAATCTTACTTTTTGACATCATATTATGATACACTGCTTTAAATAATTATTGTATGGATTTTGGATGAAAAAAAAACGTTTTTCAATCAGATACAAGCTAATACAACTCAAGAATTAGCTGATGATGCATCTCGGGACCTCGAGCAAGCGATGCCAGCAATGGAAGCCGCTCAGCATGCGCTCAAAAGTCTCAACAAGGCTGACATTAATGAATTACGAGTATTCCAGAAGCCACCTGCACTTGTCAAGTTTGTTATGGAGCCCATTTGTGTGCTTCTGGGTGCAAAGTCAGTAAAATTGTTGTTCATTAAATGTCGTGTTACCTATAATATATTATATTGTTTTGTCATGATAAAAATATAATCGTGCTCCATTTATTCTAAGATATAACAATGGGATTTTATTGATTTAATTACCGTTTATGTGATAGATAGAAAATAACTGTTTTTTGGCGACAGCTCTCGCAACGTAAATTTTCTCAGTATCATAATCCGAAAAATTTACCGCGTGGACACAATTAATTGTACTCGCAGATAAATTTGATTCTTCAAAATATATATAGAATGATGTTAGCCACTTGCTAAACCTAATAGATCGGCACTGCGTACAAACACCCATTGGAAAAATAAACATGTTTTTATTGCCAGACCCAGGATTCAAACCCGGGACCCACGACATTGTGGGCTGATACATTATCCATTTAGTTATCATCGGCTCTGTAACTTTATTCAGTGTAATGTTGAAGAAAATTATTATGAATATTTAGATGTTATTCGAAAATAATAAACTGTGCTTTCAGCAACATAATATTATTATGTAGTTGAGTAACATAGAGTTTTAGTTGCTGTGATTAAGTATTGCAATATCGGTATTATTCAATTATTTATCGATACTGAAGTAACGATTTCTAAAATCTAAAATACCGGTATTTTTGGTACTAAAAAAGCATACACGTATATGTTTTTAAAAATGAATTCAATGTTATTTTTTCATTACTTGCTACTGTATTTTATATTAAATTTAGTGTATAAGTTTTATGCTGCCAGAACACAAATATATATATTGACTGAAACCAACAAAAGTTAAATAACATTAAAACAAAATCCCTTAAATATACTTATAGAATTGTCGCGATGAATTAACATCATATTTCGAAAAAGAAAACATTCATGGCAAATATTTCCAAACAAAACATAGATTTTTCTGTACCCAGACAATATTTTGTAAAAATTAGCAGTTCTAAAATATTATGATCTATACCTACACATTATTTACAAAGGTCAGCATAATAAATGTAGGTAGGTACTTTAGGTTGATATAAAATAGTGTTTCAAATAGATTTTAATAGTTATATTTATTGATAGGTAGGTACATCTTTTTTTCTATAATAATATGTTTTAACGAATACCGATATTCAATAAGAAATGCCAAAATACCGGTATTGATATATTCATTCGGTATTGCAATCCCTAGCCGTGATTTTAACGGCCCACGTGCGCCACGTAGGTCAAAATGGAGGTTTTATGGTATTTTCAGACCATAAGCCTGGACATTCCTTAAACGTTGTAGATAATCTATTTATATAATTTTGTAGCTTTATTACGAGTATCATCATATTTATTTTAAACATGTGATGACTGCATAAAGTATTTTTATTTCATAAAATAGTATTCTTTTAAACCTCTCGATCTAATGTTTTAGAATATAGTAATATTTCAGTACATCCATGTGCAGTGGTATTAAGATTTTTTAGATTTCTTAATTTTTAAACGCATTTATTAATCCATTAGTAAAATTAATGTTAACATTATATTATGAAATATTTACGAAAAAAAAATATATTTATAATCTCTGTGATCCCAAATTTTACAAGAATTAGGCATTTTGTTATTTTTAAAAAATGAGCACGATTTACACATTTGAAGATAATACTAAAGATACTGATTATAAGCTATGTCTTTGACCATTCAAATGTGATAAACATCCTACGAATAATGATTGTTTTATAATAATTATTGACCTATGAATAAGGTAGTATTTTTTTGAAATACGCCATTTCTATTGTTGTAGCTTGACTAAGTATTTAAAAAATATTAATACTAAAATGTACGGCCCACTAAAACTGAAAATCGAATGAAGCTTTGATGTGTTATTACACTGGGTACCTACATCTATACCTCAGGGCCAGTCTTGCCCAATTTTTCCGAAAATTTGTTAAGTACAGATGTTGTACCAAAATTATCCTATCTGTCAGGCTCTATTCATAATTTGAGTATATTTATGACAGAATTCGGATATTCTTAAAACAATAAAGTCTTCTTTTTGTAGATACTGTAGTGTGCGTCAGACATAGTGATATAAATAAAAAGAATTTTCAGTTTAACATATTTATGGATTCCAGAGGAGTAATATATTTTTTTTAAATTAACAAAATATTATAAGTATACTAGCTGACCAGGCAAACGTTGTTCTGCCATATAAATTATTTCTAGTGAATATTTTGGTTGTTAAATAAAAAGTAACGAATGTATCGTAAGTGTGTGGGGATGGGATCTATGACAGAAAGAGGAATAGAGCACTGTAGACGATGACCGCCGATAAAAACAAAAAAACATCAACCATTCATTTCCTCAATTCAAAATGAGTAATGATGTTCATAATGAATGAATTACCTGTGACAGGATCTCGTTGTTTAATGTTTATGCAATATCCGTCTTGTCCCTTCCAGAAAATTAGCGGATATTGGAGAGCGTCGTATGAACGGTGTGTGTCAGCGATGAACTCCAGATTATTGTTTCTTCTTCGAATCACGATTTCTCGCGTCGATGTGCGGTCGCCAACCATGATTCCAGCAATGTCGTCAACAACAGTCGCATTGAATCGACGTACGTGCTCTCCAGCTGGTGTTTTATCAGGATTGATGACAATAGCGTGATTGTCACTTTGCAATTCGTGCATGTCTGCTTTGAATAATTTCAATAATTCATTGTGCTCTTTCAACAGGGCGTCCAGTTTGCCGACGATGCGCCTGGCATTAGGCGAATTGAGGCTATTGTAGCCGCAACGTGCATCCACATGATTGATGTCCTCACCGCCGCGCCCATGAAGTAGATTTGTAAAAATGTATGTGGTTCGTTTGGCATTAGCAGCAATGAGCCTACTTTGTGGTATACTTGACCTTTGATTTTGAACGTAGAATGGAATTGTTGACCATTTGCCGCAGTATTGTGAACTATTTCTGTTGCTCCGGACGAAGTCATTTGGAAGCATGAATAATTGAATGTGCGAATGGACTTCAGGAACAGGTTTGAATCTGGAACCGTGCCAATGAGCAAGCTGTTCAATGGTTCTGGTGGTATCTCAATTTCTGGTAGTTGCACTTTTCCTGATGCGCAACACATCCCGGCTGACTCATGTTTGAATTTGAGCGCATGACAATGGGGACATTCTTTGTCCATAGCACCAATCAGCACTTTCGGATGAGCGGAATATTCAATATCTGGCTCGTACTCGAATGCGAGTTGAAGGAACGAAGCGGATGTAAATGTTCGATGTACTTGTTGGCGTTGTCGGTCATTTACTCTGCGTGTGTTAACTACGAACCGGCGCGCTTGGCTCCGTTCTAATTGTCGTTGTTGATTTCGTTCAGCTCGTGCCTCTTGTGATTGAGATGCACGCAATTGCGACATGCTTACACGCACGTTTTTGTTGTATTGTTGGATTTGTTCGTCTGTTCTTTCTACTCTACTATTTCGCATGTTTGTTGCTTTATTCGTTCGACGGCCCAAATGGCCCCCCTTGCGTCTTGCTGGCATTGTGCACTGTAATACACGCACATAAAAATAGATAAATTAAAATAAATCGTACAAAATTTTGCACGCACTGCGTTGTGATTTGCCGAATGAAATGTCAAAATGACGCGACGCTTCTCTTGAATTCTTCTCGGACGTAGTGCCATCTGTCATTCAACAACATAAATAATTTCGTTCTGTTTGAAATACGAACGACGGTTAAATTTGTTCATACAAAAATAATAAAATCGCGATTAAAAAATGGGAGGATGGGGGTAGGAAAGTGAAAATTTGAGGTTATAGGTATTTTTTATGCCAAATAATAAAAAAAATACAAAAAAAAAATTGTCAAAAAAATAAAAGAAAATTTTTCTGGATAGAGATACCCTAATCACCTAGCGGTATGAAATATACTTGTTGACCTATTCTCATACCTAACAAATATACATAAAAAAAATCATAAAAATCGGTCGAGCCATTTCGGAGGAGTTCGACCACAAACATCGTGACACGAGATTTTTATATATATAGAGATTATAACTATGAATAATCAAAAAATCTTCCTACAACGTTCGAATAAACTTATTAAACTACATTTTATTGATAATTCATAATAACTTTTAAATTAAATTGAAAATTAACGCCCACGATGGTCGAGCGACTTAAGGCGAATCCTCTACCTACTACTTATAGGCACCTAGCGGAAAAATACTAAGCTTGCAATTTGAGACATTTTTTTGATAATTTACAATTTGAACTGTATTAATTAATAAATATATACTTATCTGAAAACATTAAAAAGAAAAATATTTTTTATTTTAAGTCAAAGATAAACTTACAATTTAAAAAAATGTTATAAAATGTGATTTGGTTAAAAGATCTCACCTTATTATTACATATTATTTCGTGGTCATATGTATTATTAAAATTCAGTTTATTAAGTGAATACGTGTATTAAATAAGGCTCTAAGTACCAAAAAGTAGTATTGCCTGTAGTTACAAAATACCGAGTCATTGCAGTAAAATTTCATGAAGCAGACCTTTTGAAAAATGTAATTTTACAGTGTGAAGCAATCACGGCAGCTTCTATAATTTTAGCTATTAAGAACTCGCAAGTGTCAATATTGAATGTATTGTATTTAATATTGAATGCCGTTAACCACTGCAGTGCTACTTACACCATTATAAATAAAACACGCCAACGGACTTACAACGTCGACAGGTTTAATTATTTTGCTGTATTTTTTTGACTTGCTTGAGGCATTTAGACTATAGTTGAAGTGATTGGCGTTGGTATGTAGAACATTTTTCTATAAAAATGTCAGTTTTTATTATTTTGGTACTTAGCGCCTTAATTAATACACGTATTCAAGTAGGTAAACTCTGTAATATTTTTAGATACGTATCAGTGAAGCCATATTTTATAATGCTTATTATAGTACAAAGTTTCGATGTGATCAAGAGATTGATTATATTAATTAACCGAGAGACTTGATTCGAGTGCAATGACGTTGACTATGTTCTGAAAAAAATATAGGACATAATTCTCTTGTATTAAGTTCTTCAAAATATAGTATGTCTAGCATATTTGGCGTAATGTTTTTGTATAGCTAACTTACTATTTTACATTTTTTGAGGAATCAAAATATATTACAGTATTGGACTACAATTTTGTTTCCGGTTGGCAACACTGATATGTATTGATTATTGAAAAATTTATTATCAGTTTTCATTTTCTGTTGCTGGAGCCATTACACACAACCTAAAGATATTCCCATGATTTGGAGAGCCGTGATATTATGGTTCGTCGATAAATGGATTACACGTTTATCTATATAATATGTACCTATATTGCTACAATTTTTAATTTTTCTACATATTTTGTTTTAGAACCGATTGGGATTCGGCAAAAAAAGTTCTCGGAGATTCAAACCTCCTGAAGAATTTAGAAGAATATGACAAAGATCATATCCCAGGCAGTATATTGAAGAAAATAAAGACTTACGTTGACCACAAAGACTTTCAGCCGCACATTATTGAGAAAGTCTCCAAAGTGTGTCGATCCATGTGTCTCTGGGTCAGAGCCGTGGATACATATGCCAAAGTATTTAAGATCGTGGAACCGAAGATTAAAAAGTTAGTTTGATCAAATATTTTATAAAATCCTATCGACGCTGTCAAACCAAAGGGGTACGGGATTTTTGACAACATTTAATTATGTATTATATTAATACTATCGACCAGTGGCGAAGGGTGGAGGTAGGTTGTTTAAATCCGAGATAAATAGTGCACACAAACTTTTGTCAGTTATACTTATTTGTTTTAATTTAACTAAGAATACAATATAATTTTTAGATAGAGCTGATTTGTTTTTATAATTCAATTAAACCCTGCCTAACCAAACCATAATAGATTAGGTATGAAATTTCCCCATATTTTTTTCTAAATTATCTCTCTAGACAACAACAGGCTGAGGCTCAAATGAAGGAAGTCATGAAGGTACTCCGAGAGAAGCAACAAATACTAATGACAGTGGAAAGTGATCTTTCTCAAATGGTGGCATCGTTAGCTAAAACGGAGTCAGAAAAGAAACGTTTGCAGGCCAACGTTGATTTAGCTGGAGATCGATTAATCAGAGCATCACGACTGACTCAGGCCTTAGCTGATGAACAATCGCGGTGGGAAGAGTCTGTCAAGGTACAACTAATTCATAATGATATTATCAACTTATATTATAGACTTTATACCCCTCCAGACCAAATGTTCCCAACCAATGCAAGAAGTCCCCAACTACTAAACAGTAAATTTAGAACCAAGACTCTGACGCCAAATTCCATATCATTAAAATTATTTTTAAACAGTTCAATCAATATATATATATAATTTTAAAACAGATACGACGCCCAGCAGGAATCTAATCTGCGTCTCTCTGGATACGCGCCTACTCACATCGACCAAACTGCTATATAGGCATCCTAAATCCTGCTGGGTGTCAAAATAAATTTTTCTGTTGGTTATATTATATTTTGTATTAAGTTTTTTCAAAATTATGTATGTTCAATAAAAAGAATATAACATTCTTAAATCTTGTGAATTATTCATTAAATAAAAAATTAATTAATTCAATATGTGTCGAATATTGATTATTTTTGGACAGTAAAATGTTTGTTTATATGTGTATTTAGACGCAATTACTTTTATTTGCATTTAGTAGAATCTATACAATGCTAGAAGGTAATTAATAATCCACATGAAAAAAACAGTTACGAGAAAGAAAATATTAAAATGATTCACATGTTTTTTTTCACCATATTAAAAATGCCTTGTAATATAATATACTAGCAGTACGTATCACCCGGCGCTGCACGGGAATGGAATGGTTTAATATTTGAAAATTAAAAAAATTAAATTTAATACATAGAGGGCAAAGGATTGAATTTAAAAAAACACGGAAACGCGATGGAAGCTTTTTTGAATTGGATTCGTTAGAAAATTTAGCAGCACTGCGTCGCCCGCGCCGCGCCGGCTCGGTTGGCTACCTACCGATAAGCGATTCTAATAACACAATTATTTGCATCCAACTTCTGCCATTTGACCTCCGATTGAGCTGAAATAAACGCCAATATTTTTTAAATGTACACAGTCTAGCGACATTTTCAATAAAAATAGGGGTTGCAACATTAACTTCCGCGTTTCAAGGACCTATACGCGGCAGCCTTTTTCCGCAAAAACCGTAAAACTATCCCCGAAGTGCAACGGGTTAAATCTGAAATTCGAGACCCACCACGCACTCCGGCTCGTCAGCTGCCGTCTACCCTCCAAATTTTGTCGAAATCCGATTGCGCGTATGGATTTGTATAAAGAAAAACCGACACGACGGTACAAACATCCAAATATATTCTTCAAATTATAGTATAGATGCTGGACTGTAATATTATCATAATGAACCTACTTCTCGAAATCATTTGTAAATAATATGTAAATTTCTATAGCACCCAATTATTATTTTATTATCATACCAGTGCTTAGTTACGTATGTTTTGGTTTAGTATGATATAAAAGTCATTAAAAACCAATGACATATTAAATGGACAACTCACTTCATATCGGCGCGCACGAGAAATTGTGCATGAAAGTCATTCACAGATGTATAGGTAGACGTCACGTGACCATATGACGTACCATTTCCATTATGCGATACAAGCTTCGAGAATATATAGTAATATAACCTTTATTGTAATGGCGTATTAGTGTCATTGCGTTAAAACAGATAATCGGTTACTTACGAATTCTCGGAGATTAGACGCAAGTGAGCCCAGCGCATCACAGGCGTCTGTCCAATGGTTTCTGTCATTCAATTGCATTGAATAAACATTCATCAATATCTTAAAATGGCATTTTATCAATAATAAATAATACTAACACATGAAAAGTGATATCCCATCTTTCTTGGAGTGTTTAGTAGATTTTTTTTACAATTTTAACTAGGCACATTGGCATTTTGTAACACAATAATAACGGCGGACTCGAAACCTGACAGTCAGAAATTTTGTATGGGCAGACCCAGCGGTGTCGCCAGACCGCTTGCAATCAGAATGTTCATTTGAGCGTAGGATACCGATATTAAAATATGAATTTCGCCACCCGGCAGACCCGACACAAAGTGAGTGTCATTTTATTTTCCAGATGCTTCGTCCATATTAATGTCATTGTTAAAGACCATTAAACATAAGAATTAATCATCTGAACACGTAGTTATCATGTCATAAGGGATCAATTTAAGTTATTGAGGTTATTGTATCGAAAAAGATCCCTTACCACAGTAATAAATTAATTAATAGATACCAATTTTAAGTAGGCTTATATAATTTTAGAAATTATAGTATAGATTGTGTCATTGTGTGAGGGATCACAGGCCATTGTAAAAAGGTGTTGCGAATCGAAAAAGATTGAGAGTCCATAATATAGCAGAGCTCGATCTTCATTGTGATTAATCTGCATGTATTTTTTCTACCTATATTTTGTTGTATTTTTATTATTATAGTAATTTTTGTATTCATTTCGTTTAAATCAATTCCAATACCGATAATTTACGCAGGCATAGGTACCTCTATCATGTCTAATAATTTTAACTTTGGTCTGTGAATATAATATTTGCTACAACTAAACGTAGTCATTGGAGATTGTTTTCTAACGCAATTTATGAGTGCCTTTGTCTGATCATAAATGTACTTACTGTTGCAGGTTTTGACAAACAATTTGAACTGCGCGTCCGGTGACATAATTATCGCAGCTGGTTGCGTCGCCTATTTCGGCGCTTTCCCGATCGGATATCGACAAAAGATGATTGAAAATTGGTTGAATAAATGTGCATCGCTCAACGTTTCTACATCACCAAACTTTAGGTGAGTCACCGAGAAGTCGTTAAAAACACGACTTCATTTATAGACAGCTATAACCAGAGGGTTGGAGCGGATCTTTTTATGAGTTGTTCCACTCCAGCTCAGCTCCGAGACCTAATACTTGCTCCAGCTCCGCCCCGGGTAAATAGTTTTAATAAGTATTATATTATGTATACAAATGTTATTTTTTTTTAAATAAGGCTTATTATTCATCATTTTCACTGTTAAAGTGTCAAAAAGGGTGAGGTTATTAATTACTCGGCAGTGTTGCCGTATTTCAAATAATTCTATTGTTGCAAAGTGTCAAATATAGTATTTTCATTGAATTTTAGGATGAAAATTTAATAATAATAAAAAAAAATCGGAACAGTGAAGGCAGTACAAATTTTCGGTACTTCGGGTAGCACACCATTGCTCCACTGCTCAATGCTCCTGCTCGGAGCTCCGCTACAACGCTCTTGTTATAACTAGTGATTAAGAATTGAAGTGCTTGGGATAACAAGTGTCAACCCTCATTTAGTTGAATATGCCATATTATATGAGAATCAATCTGCCTCTAAGTTTTTTTGTCAAGAAAGCTTGATCTAGTGTGCTATATTTTTATTTAAAAATCTATAAACATCTTGAGATAAATAGTGTCCATCAAAAATTATTGGCGCCTAGTGAAAAATTCCAGAGAAGTGCAAACAAGTGATCAAATTTTGATAAATGAGTCGTTTATGATTCCTATTCAAAAAAATAACCAATCGGTTCGGTTCCGAAAAATAATGTTTTTTCCGGTTTTCGGTTAAGCTCGGCATGATTGATTTTTAAATGTTACCAAGACCAAGGCGTATGTCTTGTTGTGCCTATGGCAACTGAATGACAACTGGAGTGGGGAGTAAGGCCATGTTAACGCGCGTGTTTGAACATGTTCCGGTTTTCGTTCCGACAACAATAACAGTTTTTCGGTTTTTGATTCAGTTCCGGTTTGAAGCTCTGATTCATATGACTTGTTTTTAAGTTACACTTAATTTCGCTCGATAATAAAAACATGATTAACACTATTCTCCCCGGGTTGCATGATATGACTTTGAAGGTCATATTAAGCTTAATAAACAAATGTAATGTTTATTATAAATTTTACGAAATATTTGGCCATGAAATTTAAGCTAATTCCAAGAATTGTAAACGCTCAACACATACGTCATTGTGGTGCTATTTTTCATAACGGATAATTAATCATACTACACTGCCAGTCAGTGGAAATGCCATATTAATTAATTTTGCGTAGTTTTCAGTCGATCTATGTTCTAGGCTTGTTCAATAGACAATTTATTCATCTTGGTCATCTTTGAACTTGGATTCTTTATCTTCACGGTACCTACCTTAAATATAAATTCTAATTTCCGCTGCTTCGAAAGTGGTAAGCTTGAAATGTCCGACAGAATAATGTAATTATTATTTATTTAATTTCGGTCGTTTAGTTTGATTACAGTACTTTCCAACTGGTACACGATAAGGCAATGGAATACGTTTGGCCTTCCGAATGATCCAATGTCGATAGAGAGCGGAATATTGGTGACAAAAGCCGGACGTTGGCCACTCATGATTGATCCGCAAGAGCAGGTGATTATACATTCAACAATAATTAAATGTAAATTACTCTTTCGTTATTGATGTTAAAATTGGTCGTATGTCTACAAACATCAAGTGTTCGCGAAGCAAGAAAAGTGTCGCAATGTCTTTTCTTTCAAACGGCTCTTTTCACATTATTCGGTTTTGACCGTAAGGCTAAAAATCGAACGGCGACATTCTTGTAGTGGTGCGAAAAAAAGCATGGCCCTTTTCACATTACACGGCGATGGTTAAAATCCAAAACGGCGCCGTATAGCAGCCGGGAATTGGCGCTGCATTGCACAGTGGCCGGACATGACCCAGTGGTGTAGGTGACCTAATGCACGCTTTTATAAAATTGTTATTAAACGGTGTTAACCAAACAGTACAATACTCAACCACAAACTGAGCTCGTGACAGAAAAAACCGTGCATAAACCGTATAGTGAGAAAAGAAAGTGAACTAATTGTTGTCGATTTGGATTTTGACCGTTCGATTTTTTGCCATACGGTCAATACCGAATAATGTGAAAGGAGCGCGTGTAAATCATCCGTTTTACATTTAACCGCAGCACAGTTTACCGGAAAGAGATGGTCGTATAGTTTCGAGATCAAAAAATAAACGCGTTGTTCGTGAACCATTGCAGAATATAACAATGATTAGATTTCATTAAGCACATTTGATATTGATTGTTATCATCTGATAACATCGCTGTCATTATTATCAGATATTTTCCACTAAAGTCGTACCAACCTTTGGCCCCTGAATATGCAATGCTTATTATTAACTGTTATTTTTTCTCAACCATTAATGACCATACATGATTTGGTATATAATGTATAGGACAATATACCGACTACGACGTGCAAGCATTGCACATCAATACAACTATTGATTAATGATTCATGTCTATAATATATATGTATATATATTGTTTTGTAATATGTATTGATTACCAATTGTCTTCGATATCATAGTGAGCATGTGATAGTTTTTAGTAAGCTTAAGAAACTGTCTGGACGTCCAATTCTCCGTCCGGTCAAGTCTAAATGCGATTTGTTACAACAACAAAAAAATAAACATTTTTATCAAAGGCCAACAGGTGGATACGAAATATGGAGCGACAAAACGAATTGAAAGTAATCAAACTGGTTGACTTCAACTATATGCGTACGATAGAAAATTGTATACGACTTGGACTTCCTGTCCTCATCGAAGAGATTGGAGAAACCCTTGATCCTATTCTGTCACCCATTCTTCAAAAGAGTACTTTTTCTCAGGTAAACTAAACAATGATTTTGGTATACTGCTAATAACCGCACGGTACAATGGTGGTTTCAAAAATTTCATCTTGGAGACCGAAGCCTTGAAGACAAAAGTCGTGAGCGTCTTTCATCATCTGATAATAACCAACAAAAGCATAATATGCTATAATCTACTATATGCCATATAAAAGTATATGAGACAATAATCCAACAGTTCTGGACCACTTAAAACAGATAGGAAAATCAAAAAAGTTTGACAGAAAAGCCATAAATTTGAAAGTCTATAAACAGCAACTATTTTCCTAGTAAATTAATAATTACCATATAATATTAATATTATGTACAATAATCGTTTCGAATATGAACTATTGTGATTCGTACTTAAATTAAAACAATCAGGTTAAATGTGACAGATCTCATCGATTAATTAAATTAAATTAAATTAATTAAATACCACGATTTATCGTTATTTAGATTATTTAGAATATTTAGATGAAAATCATAAAAATGCGTATATAGCAATAGTGCCGGCAATGCGCAATTTTCGGTGCTCGTTTACGGGCCACTTTAGGATCGGACATGGTGATGTGCATGGCCCCTACAGTGACGGAGCTGACAGGGCTCTAGCCTGAGGGCTTGGGTTTGAGGGGTCTGGTGTGGCAGGTCGACCAGTTAGGTGAGATAAACACACACCACTAATAGTAAAAAAAGTTGCATGCGGCACTATTTGTCGAATAGACTCTTATTTTTAAATTATTTTTAGTATGTTTCCTGACTAATAAAAATGAATAATTAATCAAGTATGGCGAAGGGTCGCCGCATGTTACTAGTGCCGACAATTATTATTCAAGTGGATTTATTTAAAATTAGCAAAAATCACTAAACATACACGGAATACCCTTTATTTTACACGGAACCCTGGAGTTCAGCAAAATACCATTTAAGAAACACTGCCCTTAACCTTAGCGATAGGTTGGGGGGGGGGGCTGCAAAACATCGTAGCCTGGGGGCTCACTTCAGGTTGTTTGGGCCATGGTGATGTGGGTGTGTGTTGGTAAGACTTCTTCTAGCTCTTTAGTTTGACTTAAAACTTTTCTGTTTAAAATATATAAATGAAGTGTGGATGATAAATAATATGTGGTGATTACAGGGTGGAAGACTATTGATTCACCTCGGGGATTCTGATATTGAATATGATCCTAATTTCAAATTATACTTGACCACCAAACTATCTAACCCTCATTATATGCCATTCATTTGCATTCAAGTGACCATAGTCAATTTTACAGTCACTCTATTGGGTCTTGAGGAGCAACTTTTGGCGTAAGTACATATTATTATATTATACCAGTAATACCAGTGAACCGCAATCCATATGGTCCCCCCATGCCATTCATTAGGATTCAACGACTAAATAAAATATGTAAAAAAAATCGCCCCCTGGAGTTAATTTATGCGTTTAAATCCGTGGGGGCCCGAGATAATTACAGGTTTGGGGACCCCCTTGATGAAATGTTATCCACTTAATAAACCGTTATTGAGTATTATAAATATAGAAATTCAGTTAAATTGTCAGGGTTTTGATATTTTGGTTGATTGTTGTATGGTTTGATTAATTTTTTACTCCTACATTGTGAACAATACGCGTCTTTTTAAGAGGTTGTCGGAATCTGGAGACTCTAGAACAGCGGTTCTTAACCTTTAACCAAAGTCACGGTGCACATAAAAAAAATTACGGTGCACCAAAATCAAACGGTCAGAAAACAAGGACGTAACTTTGATTACCCTTAACAAAATGGAATTTATTTGATGTGAAAATCAATTATATTATGATACTAGAGCTTGTCGGGTTTTGCAGATTTCAGAAATATTTGATATAGCTACCCTCGATTCTTCGTCTAAATTCGTAAGTCTTTCTCGTTTTTTAGTATTTATATTAGTTGTTGTTAAGAAACCGAGCTCACACAAATATGATGTTGAAAATTGTAACAAGATTTAGTGTATGTAGAGCCCTCATGTAGAGAGCTGGATATTCGTCTTCGGAAGAAATTCAAAATTCCTCCATAGTTATTTCAGAAAATTTAATTTTTAGAGTACGATCCATTGACAAGGTAACTAATTCTTCTTGCTACGAAAATTCACAACTCGGTGTATCAATTTCGTATCCAGTCATAATTTTCTACATTTAAGGAAGGAAAGTAATATGCAATCTTTTTTTCCAATTCAGTTAAATGTTCTGTTGTAGCGGAAATAATTCCCTCGGGAATGTTTCGTCAATGTTAAGTCAATTCGGCAAAATCAAATCCACATTAGATCTTTCGTCGGTTTTCATAATTTCGCGAAGGACTTTTACAACAAGCTAGCGGTGCACTAGTGCTCCGTGGTGCACCGGCTAAGAACCACCGCTCTAGAAGCTGACTAGTTTTGAAGCTGCGTAGGTATAAATTAACTTTTAGTAAAAAAAAAATAATTTTATGTATTGTTCGCATGACAGGTTTGGAACGTGTCAAAATTTTGTATGTACAAAAAACCGACACTGAATGTTAGCAATGCAGTAATCTAGTTGTACTGTGAGATTTATATATATACCTAAATACCTCTGATCGCGAAAAAATTGCAACTGTTTAAGATTTTGTAATTAAGGGAAGCCTTCACTGTTGGTCCCTGACTTTGAACGCTTTAACCCGTAAATCAAGTCAACGTCATTAATTTTATCTTTTTCTTATGTTATTAGAGATGTGGTGATATTAAAAAGACCCGATTTGGAACAACAACGTTCAGAATTGATAACAAGAATCAACGAAGATAAAATACAACTGGAAGCTATAGAGGATAAGATATTGAGAATGCTCTTTTCTTCAACTGAAAATGTGCTGGACGACGAAGAACTGATTGAAACTCTGAATGAAGGCAAAGTAAGATAATAAAAAAGAATATGAACTGTGTAGATTACATATTATGGAAAAAGTGAAATTTACAAATGTGTTTAACAACAATTTTATCGATACTGAAAACACATAAGCATAATATTATAATAGAATAGAAAACTAGAAAAAAACATTTTGTAGAAAAAAATAGGACACGCGACGGGACTTGGACCTGTATCTGCTGGATTCGCGCCAGTATGCTTTTCCAATTAAGCTACGGACATCTTGGTTAATAACGACGATTTTAACTAGTAGTTGTTATATTATGTTTGTATATGTTTTTTTGTATTAACTTTGCGTTACGTGACTTAGGTCTTTATATCGCATTGTCTGCAATATGGTAGGCTCCGATCGCCAAACCTAAAACCTTTGCGCATAATATTATTATGACTGCAGCCTTGTCCAAAATACCTAATTAATAATTTAAAAAAATCTATTGCATTTAATCACGTCATATACCTACATAAATATACTTAAATTGTTTTTCAAAATAAAAATAAATCAGTGTGTGTACTTATGTACGCGCGTTAGAAGTTATACTTGTTTGGCGTAACAAAACAAAAATAATTTTTGTATCGGACCAAAACTCATATTTGCCATACAGCTGTTATAATTGATTCAGAAGTGCCCATGATGAATTAATAAAAATTCAGATTTTATTGGCGTGCTATTATGATCATGTTCATTTCGGTCTCAAGGGTATTGTATCGATATAGGTACCGTCAGCAATAATATTATGTATGCGAATATATAATATTATTGCAGAACGTAGGTACCTTACTTTTGCTTAGTTTGAAAAATTATTTGTTTCTTCCAAGCAACGAATGACCTCCTATCTACATTGGACATTACCCACCCTCATTTCTTCTTCATATTATTTTTCTAAAAGTATTTTTCAAACCGGTTGCTAATCTGATATGGGTACTGTTATATCAAGAGAAGGTACATTGGAGATCATAAACTTGTGAAACAATCCGATCTTTCATTGTGAGCGTGCAACGTTGTGCGTCGAATAATGAAGTCCGGAAATATTATGATTTTCAAATAGCTTGGCACCCCCGTAGATTGACATGACGCCCCTGACTACCACGACACACAATTTTAATACCACTGCAGTAATATATTAAAATTTTGAAATCATTCCAGGAAACATCAGAAATAGTCGTAGCACGTTTGCTTGATTCTGAAGTGACTGAGGAGAAAATCTCGATTGCTAGAGAGATTTATCGACCAATAGCGACTAGGGGGTCTGTTTTATTTTTTGTTGTCACATCACTCGGTGATATTGACCCTATGTACCAATATTCGCTGAAATATTTTACAAATGTGAGTTTTTAATTTTTATAATAAATTTAATTTAATATACTTATATAATATCAAAGAGCAAAAATTAAGAATTCGTAGAAAGTTACATTTGAAGAATACGTAAACTTCATTAGAAAGATAGTGGTGACATAGTGTCATTTTTAAAAACACAACAGTGTGTGAATTTCGCCATACCTGGGATGCAAACCGATGGCCAATGGTTCCAGACACTCTATTCCTACATTACCATTATTCTACACTATGTTGAACTTTTGTATGTACAATCAAATTTCTCCCTATTAGGCACATCAATTGTACATAGAGGGTATGATTGCTAAAGTATTTTCATATTATCTTGATTTTCCATAATTATTCTCAAAATCCGTCATATTTTTATTTTCTCGAGAATTCTAGATTAGTTTTTTGATTTCTAGAGAATTCTCGAGAATCTCAATAAATCGACATTGCTACGAATTTATTTATTCCTGCCGATTGTTTAAAAGTAATTTAGATTTTCCGATAAAGAAATTTCGTCAATAAAAAATATCGCGAAATCAAATTTAATTGCTTTTTTTTTAAATTCAGGTTGCGGTCAGCAGCTTATCTTATATATTATTCCTCAAGAAATGAGAATTATCGAAACTTCGTAAAACTTCATTTTCTTCATTTCTGGCATTTTCTGATTATTTCTCGAGAATTTTCTAGACGATATATCTCTATCGCAAGCTCTAACTGTACCTACCAGTGTCCCAATAAATTGTTTACATATTAATAAAAATTTACCATATATTTATTAACAAAAGTTTTATTTACAAGTCACCCATATAGTATCTTTTAATTAATTAAGTAAATCATATTTTAAATATAGAGATAGTATGAAAATGCTGTCGACATAATAGTTATTGTACCTACCGCTATTTTTTTATCGGGTTGATTTTTCGTAATTACGAAATTATATTTTTCTATTCACAGGTATTCAATAATGTAATTCGGACTGCCAAAAAACAAGAAAATTTCGAAGAACTATTGAAGTCGTTGCTTTACGAAATAACATTAGCCGTGTACAAAAATATATCGCGAGGACTTTTCGAAAAACACAAGCTCGTATTCAGCTTTATGTTGATTGTGGCTATATTCAGACACGAACAAAAAATATCTGACAACAGTTGGCTATTCTTATTAAAGGGTCCGGTTGGCACAAAAGTGGTAAGTTTAAACGTATTCTTGTCATAATTACCATGCTATCTCAGACACTATCAATCCAAAGTTTACCTCCCATACTCTGTGTTTACAATGCAAATTTATTAGGCGCATGGAACTTAATGGCTGTTGATCATAACCCAGAAGATTTGACTGTCTCGAATCGTCTTTTCAATGGATTGGTTCCACCCCACCCGGCATTCTACCATTATACTTTGTCAGTGAAACCATCTGGGAACATATTTGCATTTTTATTCTGATGCAGAATGTCTAAAAGTCAAAACAAAGCGAACGACACAAACAGATGCTAACGATCTCAATAACGAATTCGATAACCAGTTCGGTGAAAACGAAAAATTCGCCGAAAAAGTAGGGCCCGTGGTTGACGCAACGACAAGCTAGTACCTAGGCAGGGTAAACGCGGAAGGTAGATTTCGTTAACTCTACCCCTTTCCTGCTGCCTTAAAAATTATGGTTTTTTTTTAATGGACCCACCCGCTCCGCTTTACAATTTTTCTTTATCAATTATTAGGATCGTTAGGTCCGTTTGTGTTATCTTAGCTCATCAATTACGATCTCACCGATAAGCTATAGTTTTTATTAAGGTGATATCGATAATTAACCATTACTAATGGTTTATATCACTTATTATATCGAACAGCGTTAAATGTAAACGAAAAAAAAACTAAAAAACACAAAACTAGGCACATACAAAGTCACAGCGGATCTGGCAGGGCATATTATATTCACGTAAGTCTCCGGTTCGGCTTAGTTATATGACTGAAACTTTTACGGGGAAGGGATACAGGTTGCAGGTTTCTACGATATGGTTCGTGGTTTGAATCACATCCAGCGCTCGAAATGGAAAAATTTACGAACCGAAGCGCTCGACAGTTTTTTGAAAATATTTTTAATATTTAATATTGAGAATATATTAGTTATCAAATTTCATGTGTGTTTTTTTAAAAATAAGTGTGTTAGACTTTCTATTATAATAGTGCATATCTAGTTCAGACGGTCAACATATTTTTTCCACGAGACGGAGCGATAATTTTACCGATTTCACGAACCGGAACGGCGCTCCAGTGCGATTTCACCACACTCTGAATGTGGGGAAGCCTCACTTATGCATCATATGAGTGCATCTGGAATGACACAGGATTCGATTTAAATACACGAGTCGAGTGGAACAGCAATTAGAAGAGAGTTCCTCGCGCTCAATGTTTGTCAGTCACGACGCTCGGCGTCCTCAATATGCATTGAGTCAGTGATTCATGAGTCTGAAGCAGCCTATTTCTATAATTCAGCAAGAATTCCTCAAACGAAAACGCTTCATCGATGGGGACGTTATGTCAGCATTTTGTGGGAGTTTGGTCAGCGCTCGAAATGGAAAAGTTAACGAACCGGAGCGCTCAACTATTTTCTGAAGATATTAATATAGGTACTCGTTGTTTTCAAATTTTATGAGTACTTTACAAAAATAAATGTGTTAGATTTTTTATTATATTACCTATCTAGCTTACACGGTCAAATTATTTTTTCCACGAGACGGAGCGATAATTTTACCGATTTCACGAACCGGAACGGCGCTCGGGTGCGTTCCGACCCATTTCGAGCCCTGAGTTTAGTGTTGTTTAAAACTTTTAAAGTTATACTAATTCTTTAGGCGTGTTTGGGAAAACAGATCAGAGTGTATTTTTTTTTAGTATATTTTGGCGTGGGACGAAGTTGCGCGCGCAAATGTAATGCATTAATTTGGCGTGGGGCGGAAGTTTTTACCGCCGATGCAACATAATTTACTTTGCGCGACGACGTTCGGGTGTTCTAAATGCTGGATGTTTGTAATTTTCAGCTGTGATATTGAGGGCTGTGGCTTGGGCCGGTTGGGTAAAGACTGAATGTTGCAACTTTTATTTATGAGTAAAATTATATATCAATAAAAAAATTAATTTTGTAAATGTTGAGTTGGTAAATAATTCAAACAATGGTATGTTGTACATTTACAATATTTAGATACTTCATACACAAAAATATATATTTTTACAGTTTAGGACATTTTTTGTCGTATATCACATGTCAATTTATTTATTAGCGATTTATAATAATTGAAGACAATAATAATTATTATGTTTCATCACAAAAGCCAATACCTATCACGTTTCAGTTAAACCATTAAATGGGCTATGTTTTACTTTTGATTTGTAATAACTAATAAATTATTATTGTTAACGAAAATAGTTGTACAGTCATCTATTTAACACAATGCTTACGAGCCCTTTTAATTAATTTTGTAATTAACGTGTTAATTTGCATTTGTAGTAGCAAAGTAATTAGCAAAAACACAATGTTGTGCAGCCCGTAAGCTATGGGTTAAGCAAAGATGGTCGAAATAGCGGTTTGCTAAATTTTTCAAACACAGGTTTTGAGATTTGTTTCTTTCAAAGTTGGTACATTCTGCAATAATATTTTGTTTTGTTACGCCAAAGAAGTATAACTTCTAACGCGCGTACATAAGTACACACAACGATTTTTTTAATATTCCCTCAATTTGATCACGTTTCGTCGTATTTTTGGTGAGTATGTGAATAATATTAATATTAAGGCCATTAAATAAAGTATGTCAAATTGTAGATACCTGGAAAGAAACCCAATTTTCCTTCAATCACAGAAGCTATATGGTTGGCTGGGCATCACCTCGACAAAGCTTTTAAAAAATTCTCTGGATTGAAAGATGACATGTTGAAACCGATCAAAATATCAATAGGAAACTTCTCTGGGGTAATTTTACTATAAAAAATTATTATTGTATAAAAATCAGATAGCGTATACTACAAGACTTGTAGAAGACATGGAAAACAACGTGGAAGAGATACCTAGTATCAAAATATGGTTACATGTAAATTGTAGGTACAATATTTTGCCATAGTAAAATTCACCGTGAGCTGTCTTACAAGAAGGAGGTGGCCGTATAGCATCAAGATTAAAATAATACGAGTTGTTCGTGGAGTATTTCAGACAGTAATGTTTCAATTTTATTAGTTTCAATAAGAACATTAATTTGAAATTGATTGGCTGCAAATTTCTGATTATCACGCTGTCCTTTTTATATTATAATAATATATATAACACTCGCACCTAACATAATTTTATATAAATTATACGATAAGATAACATGATTGTAGTTAGATATTTATAATTTACTTACGTACTTACATATTTTTCTTTGTCTTCTTGTATACCGGTGGTTTTTATTATGTTTTTTTTTAAACGTTTTATTTAAACATGTATTTGATCTCAATACTTTATTGTTATCCATCTGTGAAATGTGTGTGGTACGGTTAACTAATTTTCCGGACACGTTAAAATATAGATAGGTACCTGATAAACGAATGTGGTTGTTAGATGTAAGATATTAAATATATACATTTCATACATAACTTGAAAACACCTCAAATATACCTAGTAGAAAAAAAAATCTGGAAAAAATACGACCCCTGACCACTGGTATCGCGCCAATATGCTTTAACCAATTAAGCCACAGGCCTCCTACTTAATTACGATAATTTAAATTAGTAGGTCCTACATGAAATGCTTATAAAATTCCGTTATTATTGACTATCAGTTTTTGTGTTTTAAATCAAGGAATATTAATTGCCTTAATTACTAACCGACGGCCGGCTCTCGCCAAAATATTTTAGTTACGAGTATAACGTCTACTAGAACTTGTTAACATTTTTTAATAAACCATTTCTTTTATTCAACGAATATTAATTATTCTCAAATCTTGTGAATAAATGGTTTACATTTCACATACAATACATTTCAGTATTTCGTTTAGTGAATGGGATTGTTTATCACTAAATATTAATTGAATCCAGATAGGTTGTATATTAGAATAAAATTGATAACTCTCCATTATATTTTTTTTAATTTTTAATTTAATTTATTTTTATTTTTTTTTATTAAGGAAATATAATAATGAAAAGTTATTGCAACCAGCAATTCCATGTATACACTATACTATAGTTAAGCCTAACAAGATAAATAGTAAGAATAACATAAATATAAAGAAATTACATTAGAAAATTACATGAGAAAAATGAGGAAGAATAATGAATAATTAAATTATACACAAAAAAGTAACATAAAATATATATATATATATATATATATCACAGGTCAGTTTACATAATAGTACAGACCTCATGGTGAAGTGCGTGAGATACTGGCTTACCACTTGTTGAGGTTATAATACGTCATTAATAATGAGATTTATTTTAAAGCGTGTATGTTTACGTGATTTTTTTACATTTACTATTATACTGCCGTTTAACTCTTACCATAATTTGGCCTCACGATGTGCTGTAGTGTTAAATAAGGTAAATATGTGTTTAGGCTATATATTTTTAATGATATTGCCTGAAGATATCGAAAAGCGAAATCTGAGTTGCTAAGCCCAATTCCAATAGACATATTCAATATATAAACATAACAAGTTGATGGAATTAATGAAGTTATAACTATTTTTTGATTAGGTAGATATGGTGGAAAATATATTGTAGATGTCAATACAGTTCTATTTTCAAATTAATTTCCTGTAAAATTGAAAATAAAATATATTTTAGGTCCTTTTGATTTAGCAAGTTCATTATACACACTTACCCCACCCCAAATCCCCACTATTCACGCAAACTGCACTTGACAAACAAACATCTGCCGGCTTTCGTCAAGTGATGATTCCTTTTATTATATTTTCCGTTCTATATTTTTGTATTGAGTGTGTTTTCTCCAGGTTTTCTGTGGTTTTCTCATAAGACTTTGAATGAACGCGTTGAAAATTTTTAATTATAAATGAGAAGTGTTCATCCACCGAGGCTTCTCTTCTAACTAAAAAGATAATAATTATACCGTTAAGATGCATTCTTTCATCTGCTATTTCTTCCATCACATAATTGGATTATAAAAATCCGTTGAAAGTTAATTAACGGGTTTATTATTATAAATTATGCAGAGTAAAATATTCTATAATATATTACAATAGATGAGGGGTCTAGTTGCAAAAGCGCCACTGTTTGATTTTGATCGATATTGAGTTAGCTACTGATCATGAAAGTGTATCAAAAAATCTATCGAGTGTAGTCTTCGTTTTTAAGCAAAGGCAACCCTTCATACTATAAAAATCACTTTAAAATATGCTGTGAAGTGCAAACTCGCCACTGTTCAATTTCAACCAATCACATAACAGTTTGGGTATACAATTTGTATGGCTATGCGGTGTTGTTTTTGTCAGATGATAGTCATTATGCTTTATTAAAAAGTTGAATTTCGTTGTGAAAATGGACGTGAAAGTGACACCTGTGATGGAAAACCAAGTCATAAAAGGGTATACAACAATAAAAAACTAGAAAAGAAACGTGGCAAAAGTTAAACATTATGATTTTACTCTTCAAAGTTATGCTTCTTTTGACATTGAAATGGGTGCCATTTTCTCAACCCATTCAGAACAATATTCAAAAAAAAAAAAAATTATCTCATTTAAATTTATGGTATGTAATAATTTTGTTATGCTCAGAATAAAAATATTTACGGAAAGCAGTTTAATTAAAAAGAACATATTTATCAATCCATTCAGAACAATATTTAAAAAAAAATGGATTTTTTTGTCATTTGAATTTATAGTAGGTAGGTATTTAATAATTTTGTTGTGATCAGAATAAACATATTGACGGAAAGCAGATTCAATTAAATAAAACATATTTATCAACCCATTCAGAATAAAAAAATGGATTTATTTGTCATTTGAATTTATGGTACTTATGTAATAAATTTGTTGTGATAAGAATAAGAATATTTACGAAAAGCAGATTTAATTAAATATAACATATTTATTAACAGATTCAGAACAATATTTAAAAAAAATGGAAATTTTTATTTCTTTTGAATTTATGGTAGGTACCTAAGTATGTAATAGTTTTGTTGTGATTAGAATAAATATATTTACGGAAAGCAGATTTAGTTAAATATAACATATTCATCAGTTTTCCGTAAAAATGTTTAAAGTACCGAACTATCTATCCAAAACCAATATGTAGGTACCTACAGTAGTTTTCAAATTGGTGATATAATTTTTTGTACATTATACATGTTTTTGTTAGAGATACTCATCGAAAAATTCACCAAATCTGGTTATCGGAAAAACCTGTAAACATAGTTGCAAGAAACAGGAATACCTTTAACAAAATTATACAAGATATTCGAAAAAAAATTAACTCGTTTTATGAAAAAAATCTTACCCGTTTTATCTTGTATGGCAATATATTATTTTTATATGCTTTAAAGTAAACTTTTTCTAACTTAAAGTACAGTAGGTACCTACCTATTTTATATTTTTCTTGTTTTCATTATTGAATTCTAATATATATCATAATTTCACCTACATTACAATATGTAAGTTATTTTGAAATCTTTGAATGATTAAGTTACAAAAATTAAATGTATATAGGTTTCAATACTTACATTAAACGAGTCAAAAAACTGATAATTCTAATTATTATGAATTGCCTACATAGTCTGTTTTATGAAATATACACGCAAAACTATAAACTCAAGAAACAGTCTATATTATAATCTTGTTTCAACTGATGCTCAGTGCGCGATCTATTTAAAAAATGTACCGGTCATAAGTGGGTTAAAATAATGATGGCAAAATGAACTGTTACATTGAATTTAATTTTAAGCAAAACTGCCACTGTTCAATATAATAGTGCGCCGCAAACCCGCCACTGTCAAAAAAACTTTCTTAAATATTTACTTATTCAGTATATATATATTTGAATTACATCATTATTCATGGTAAATTGGAGATACGCTTTCTAAATAAAACCTATGGTATCTTGGTTTTCCCTCAAAATAAACCTGTGAATCGTTTTTTCTTGATTCTGAAAAATCACAAAAAGCAAACAGTGGCGCTTTTGCAACTGGACCCCTCAGAATTATATAATATTATAATAATTACCATTAATTCAAAACTTTTTAGAACTTAATAATGCATTAATAAAAGTAAATAATTAGTGTTATCCAACGTGTTATGTACGATATAATATTGTGTTTTTCATCTAATTAATATAATGTTTTTCTACCAAGAATTGACAGTTAACACCATTAAATTAATTTAAAAAATACTTATGAATTTATGTTGATTCATTATATCTGCGTAGAGCATCATCTATGTTTTATGCCGCCGGTTTTATTCTCCACAAACATGGGAATGTTTTATACATGTCCACAAGGTCCGTAATAAATTGGCGGGAGAAATTGCGAACGTCTATTGTGAAGATACGTGGAAAAACGTATTAAAAAACGATTCGACGCGTGGCATGCGTGAAATATTGGACAAAACCTCACTCTTTCCGTTGTTCGCTACGCGACTTTATACGCACGATCTTTCTCGCGCGACATCGCGCACACTACGTTTTCACGCAGGAAAGAATGTGCGTGTGCAGGCTAGTAATATGGGTGGTAGTTAGTTATCCACAAGGTGCAAACGAAGATTGGAACAATGTGGTCGAATTTCGACAGAGTCAACAGTACACTTTTAACGGACTCGTCCAATACTCGATTGCACCGTTGTGGATATAAAATATAATTTAATTTAATTTATTAATATAAAACAAGAAGCATTATGCATGCGATCATTATACTGGTCTCGACCTGACGCCATCTCAGAACATTTTTTTTAAGTTAATCATAGTTACTTATAAATTTACGATATAGGCATTAACATAACCTAATTAAATTTATTTACCTACCGGTAATTTTCAAAACCGGGCCATTTCTGGACCACGACCCGCAGATTTTATCCCCTGCAAATTTGAACGGGACCACATTCGGAACGCGACCCCCAAGTTTTGTATCCCTGAAAATCTTTGACCGGACCATATTTGGACCGCAGCCCTTGATTTATTTGCCCTGACCGAGCTTCACCCGCCACTCCCACTAGGCATTAATTACGTTAATTGCATCACTGCGTATGATGAAGTTATTTTTTATTATGTTCAACTTGTTTCAACAATAGAACACATTGATGGCAATTGAATTATGGCATTCTCTTACACGAACTGGCCAAGTATCATAAATCCCAAAACAAATATGTCATGTCAAAATAATTCAAATCTATTTTTAAGCCATTTACAACTTGACAAAAAATATTCCAGCCAAATGCTGTAACCCTTAAAATGCATGCCACTGGTGTGTCAATAAAAGAAAATTATTCTCAATTTCTAATAAAATAGTATAATATATAAAATAATAAATAAATATTATATAAAATAATAAATAAATCCAATGCCCACAGTTTTTTTTCAATTCCTGAACAATTTGAAATTTGAGGGTTACACCAAGTATTGGCATGTACAGTGAAGATATACTGACGATGATGACGACGTTGAAGATTATGAATATAGAGAGCGAATTAAATAGTTTTACTTGTATAATATAGTGTATTCACCGAATACCCTATTTCTTTAATTAAATTTAATTTTAGACGTAGACGGTTATAAGTTAAAATATTGTGTATATTTTCGATAATAATAATTTGATACAATGTAACACCATATTGACAAATATGCAAGCATTAAGTGTATTCTCACACATCGTGTGCAACCACGAAACTTCGACAGGTCTTAGGGGGCTTACAGATTGACACGCTTTGCGACTGATACATATTATATCTATCCATCTGTTCACCTAGAATCTAGAACGATGCATCATTAGAAGAATAGCATATCGAGGTTGCTTAGCCAAAAGAGCCCAAAGCCCGTTTTGGTAAAAAAAAATACTTTTCTATTTACAGCATTAGAAAAACTCTTTTACAATAATTTTATTATTCTCTAACAAACTAACAAAGTGAGTTTACTTATTGATTTAGGTTTTTCTACTATTCTATTTGAATCGTTTTAGCGATGTGAGAGTTTCATCTTAAGGAATCTTCAAGCATATTACAAAAATAATATACAACGAACATGGGTTACAGTTTTTATTTTATAAATAAATAATAATAATACAAACTTAACTTTATAATTCAGGCGATTCAAAATCACGATTTTGTTATATAATTTTTTTAAAAATAAGTCATGGGTAACTATAATCTGTCTCAGTTTCATATTTATATATATATATATATCTATTTATACAAAATTTTGGAGATAGCGCGTTTAAATGAAACAGGTGAATTATTAAAAAGATCATTAAAATTTTATGAAGTTAAATCATTGCTGTCTGCACCAATAGGGTTTATTTTATATGTAGGTAATCTAGATATGTATTTTAAGTGAATTACGTCTCCAAATTGGAAAACCAAGACCCACTATTATAGTCAGGCCGTGTCACAAAACTGTAAACATCGATGGTAGTGCTAGTTATTGCTCATACTTCGAATGCAATATGGTTAAGTGTTTGTAGAAAATGATGATCGTTGCATATTGAAATAAATGGTAATAATTTCAACAAATAATGCAATCTAAATTATTGCAAACAGGTTATCGCATTGCATTCGAAGATAATAAATAACTTGCATTACCATCGTAATTCGGAAAACTCTGTGCCACTACCTGAATATAATAGTCGACTTTGTGGCAAGCTCTTGGCTGTTTTCTCGATCCGCTGATGAATTTGATTGCAACTTTTCAGGTTATCGAACTCGTCCCAACCATGAAAAGGAAGCCTTATGTCAATTGGAATACTGTCCTCGACAGTTTTGACAAGTTATGTTTACTCAAAGCATTGAAAAGTGAGCTGTTGGTGGCCGCCATTACGGAATATGTCAATTTATATCTCGGACCCGCATTTTTAGAAAGCGCAGTATCATCTTTACCGATTATGTAAATAATTTAATTTTTCTTATGTGTTATACTGTTATTAAGGTATTATTATTTAACATGCCTGCCGTTAAATGATTTTGAATTCATTTAAAATTAAATATCCTCTGGCAAGAATGAATGGTCAGATTTAGATTATATTTGTGTATTTACGCAGGCGTATTTACGGGCGCGCCGCTACCATAGTTGTTGTGTTGTTAGCTGTTAAATTTTACCGGTTCTGTTGAAAAATATAACCTCAAATCACCACTGTGAAGTCTGGTAATGTTGTAATTGCATTCAAGGAGTCTAAATGATGCAATAACACCAACACGTCGAAGGAATGTGCGAACAGAAAAGAATATCGCCGATGTAGAAGCTGTTAGATTAAAAAAATATTTTAGTAATCCCATACGGTCCAAATCAAATTCCGCATCCACTGGATTCGCGTCAATGTGCTTTACCAATTGACTCATGTGCGCCCTATCTGAATACGACAAAATTAACTACCATTTTTATATATTTAAGTGTTCAACAAATTGCGTTAATTTGTTGACAATCGGTTTTAGTGGTTTAATCAAGGTATAAGTAGTAAAATTATGTATGTTCAATAAAAGAATGTTACATTCTCAATTTTTGCGAATTATTTGATGAAGTCGTTTATACCCATTTTTATTACTTACTTGGGTTTTCGTATGTAGGATGGGCATATTAAGGCTATACCTCAGCTGAGGCATGGTCTAAAAAGATCTTAACTATGCGATGCCCAGATTGTGTTAATAACGCGTGCCGAACGGAATCTAATTTGTCATAAAAATTCGACATGCGACCATATAGTGTTATGTTTATTGCTATATTAGTAATAATAATAATATATTCATTGACATTTTTTCTTTTTCGAGTTCATGCATAACGTTTTTTAGTCATCTTACCACGATATAGAGTATATTCTAATGACGCCATCACAAAAATAAATCGACGTGCTCTCATCTCGAATGCCGCTCGGCGATTGGTGACGAATGCGAAATTTCTTCCCACCTATTGTTGAAAATTATTCGCCGTTTCACTTATGTGTGCTCTTAAGCAAGATTGCAAGCTAATGCAATGAAAATATATTTTTAGATTCAAAGATATGTCCAATATCACCCCACTTGTGTTCATCCTGAATCCCGGTTCAGATCCCTTTCGGGCGTTTCAAAAGTTTGCCACCGACTCCGGATATGATAGACGCACGCAAACCATTTCACTGGGTCAAGGCCAAGGACCTATTGCAGAAAAAATGATTGGCCTAGGCGCATTGAAGGGAGACTGGGTATTTTTGCAGGTAGGTGCAGATACGAAATGCATTTATAACAATATAAAACTTGATGATATAATTTATTATGTTCCTACCTATCTACATAAGAATTTTATTAGGTATCTACCAAAGTTCATAACCTAATAGTAGGTATATTACTTCAGAAATTACGTCCATAAAGGCACGAAACCAATTTTTTAAAACTCCAATTCAGAACTAAGTTGGTTTTATTGCATTCAATTAATCAGTGGCAAGGGGTGGAGGTAGGCTGTTAAGACACGAAATAAATAAAACTTTGTTAGTCATACCTATTTGTTTTCAATGAACTAAGAATACAATTTTTAGATAGTACTGCTAGTTCTAAAATATCAAATAAATCCTGCCTAAGCCAAACCATAATAGTTTATGTATGCTATGGGCGATCCAAAAGAAATAGTGCACACTAGAGGTGAGTTAGAAATACTGTCACCAGTTTGCGTACTCAAGTCTCGGCATGTGCTACCCATACTCAGTATGTGTAGCCCAATAAACTTGTTCCAAGAAACTTGAACCGTATTCGAAGTTCGAATTTGAACGCATTCGATGATAATATCATCGCCGCGACTCGCTAGTTGGTACTGTTAATAGAATTTCAATACTATTGACATTAAATGCGCGCCAATGAGATAATACACGTATGTCTAGCCGTGATATACTCAATTGTCATTGCTCCCCCTTTCTCCCCAGTTGTAAAGTTGGTATAGTGAAGGACAGAAATGGTAACATGTTCGCTTTATAGTAATACTATGGAGTTAGTTTTAGTTTCAGTTGAGTATGAGACTTATATCGAGTTGACGTCAGTCTCAAGTCCCGGAATAGGTACCAGTATTCGAGTTCTGATAACGCTAACTGACTACGCGTTTATCTGGTTTCGTCACGTCGAGTTTCTCGATTCTCTAGTGTTATAATTGGAACTTATAAACATAAACTGAATTCAAATTTTATGCGTGAATATATAAATGGATAATAATTATATACTTAAACAATTTGATTTGCTTATTTTATAACAGCACCACCATTTTAGCGGATCTTGTGTCAATGGATAATAATTGTATTAACATCCAGGTAATTCTTAAATTTAATTCTGTAGTATATTTATAAATACACTAGCTGACCCGGCAAACGTTGTTCTGCCATATAAATTATTTCTAGTGAATATTTTGGTTGTTAAATAAAAAATAACGAATGTATCGTAAGTGTGTGGGGATGGGATCTATGACAGAAAGAGGAATAGAGCGCTGTAGACGATGACCGCCGATAAAAACAAAAAAACATCAACCATTCATTTTCTCAATTCAAAATGAGTAATGATGTTCATAATGAATGAATTACCTGTGACAGGATCTCGTTGTTTAATGTTTATGCAATATCCGTCTTGTCCCTTCCAGAAAATTAGCGGATATTGGAGAGCGTCCTATGAACGGTGTGTGTTAGCGATGAACTCCAGATTATTGTTTTTTCTTCGAATCACGATTTCTCCCGTCGATGTGCGGTCGCCAACCATGATTCCAGCAATGTCGTCAACAACAGTCGCATTGAATCGACGTACGTGCTCTCCAGCTGGTGTTTTATCAGGATTGATGACAATAGCGTGATTGTCACTTTGCAATTCGTGCATGTGTGCTTTGAAGAATTTCAATAATTCATTGTGCTCATTCAACAGGGCGTCCAGTTCGCTGACGATGCACCTGGCATTAGGCAAATTGAGGCTATTGTAGCCGCAACGTGCATCCACATGCCGCGCCCATGAAGTAGATTTGTAAAAATGTATGTGGTTCGTTTGGCATTGGCAGCAATGAGCCTACTTTGTGGTATACTTGGCCTTTGATTTTGAACGTAGAATGGAATTGTTGACCATTTGCCGCAGTATTGTGAACTATTTCTGTTGCTCCGGACGAAGTCATTTGGAAGCATGAATTGAATGTGCTAATGGACTTCAGGAACAGGTTTGAATCTGGAACCGTGCCGATGAGCAAGCCATTCAATGGTTCTGGTGGTATCTCAATTTCTGGTAGTTGCACTTTTCCTGGTGCGCAACACATCCCGGCTGACTCATGTTTGAATTTGAGCGCATGACAATGGGGACATTCTTTGTCCATAGCACCAATCAGCACTTTCGGATGAGCGGAATATTCAATATCTGGCTCGTACTCGAATGCGAGACGAAGGAACAAAGCGGATGTAAATGTTCGATGTACTTGTTGGCATTGTCGGTCATTTGCTCTGCGTGTGTTAACTACGAACCGGCGCGCTTGGCTCCGTTCCAATTGTCGTTGTTGATTTCGTTCAGCTCGTGCCTCTTGTGATTGAGATGCACGCAATTGCGACATGCTTACACGCACGTTTTTGTTATCTTGTTGGATTTGTTCGTCTGTTCTTTCTGCTCTACTATTTCGCATGTTTGTTGCTTTATTCGTTCGACGGCCCAAATGGCCCCCCTTGCGTCTTGCTGGCATTGTCCACTGTAATACACACACATAAAAATATATAAATTAAAATAAATCGTACAAAATTTTGCACGCACTGCGTTGTGATATGCCGAATGAAATGTCAAAATGACGCGACGCTTCTCTTAAATTCTTCTCGGACGTAGCGTCATCTGTCATTCAACAACATAAATAATTTCGTTCTGTTTGAAATACGAACGACGGTTAAATTTGTTCATACTAAAATAATAAAATCGCGATTAAAAAATGGCAGGGTGGTAGTAGGAGGGTGAAAATTTGGGGTTATAGGTATTTTTTTATGCCAAATAATAAAAAAAAATACTTACAAAAAAAAAATTGTCAAAAAATAAAAAGAAAATTTTTCAGGATAGAGATCCCTAATCACCTAGCGGTATGAAATATACTTGTTGACCTATTCTCATACCTAACAAATATATATAAAAAAAATCATAAAAATCGGTCGAGCCATTTCGGAGGAGTTCGACCACAAACATCGTGACACGAGATTTTTATATATATAGAGATATACTACAGAATTAAAGGCAAACTCTTTTTACTTCCCGGCATGACATAATCTTATGTATGAACAATAGGTCATAAATTTTGTATACTTAATTGGCAGCTCATTCCTTCGGGAATGTGGTGATCGCACAGGTTTGTTTTGTGACAGTTCAAAACATGCTTAAAATAAAAAAAAAATCATTGTACCTATATTTATTTTATGTTAACAAGAATATTATAACCTAACCTAACCTAGCATAAAAACAACTCATAAATTTAAAATGTGTTTAAAATTTTATAATAAATGGGACTTTTCGAAAAGCTCATATGTTTTTAACGATTCTATTAGAGCCGATATTTCAAATATTAGTAAGTATTTTGGAACAAGTTTCGATACTAAGTATTTTTTTATACTGGTAGTAAGTAGGTATACTCAGTCTTCAAAATCGACCAGTTTTCCCATCTCTAGTGCACACCCTCTCAGTCATATTTATTTGTTTTCGTTAAGTTACTATATAATATTAAAGATGGTGTTGGTTAGTCTTATTAAACTCATTAAGCCCTACCTACGCCAAACTATAATCGATATAAATATTTTATAGATAAATGAATATTTTTTTACTATTATCTACTACGGTTAGAATTAGGCAGGGTTTCATTGAATTTTAAAAACTAACACATTGTAGTCTTAGTTCTATAAAAAAACATGTTTGACTGACAAAGTTTAGTATGCACTATTTATATCGGATCTTAACGGCTTACCTCCACTCTTCGCTACTGCAATTAATTAATGTACGTAAACAGATTGACGTTGCATACTTTTTTTCAACTGTTTTATTTGTTAGTATTTTATGACTGGTTTGGACCCTCATTCCTAACATTATTCTGCGCGTTAAGCCATTACTGAGGTATGAATATAGTAATAGAATCTATTTTAATATTTGTTTGCACTTAAAAGTGTCAGATTTTGAAAAACATTTGATTAAGTTTTTGGTACTGAGCGAGCGCTTCTTGTACTGCAGATAAAACTGTCCCTGCTCAGATAAGTAACGACTTGTGGTCACTTGGTGGTTGTCGTGTTTCCTCGGCTTAATTAAAACATATATGTTTACTTTGGATGCTTCAAAACAACTTCTTTCAGAACTGTCACTTAGCAGCGTCGTGGATGTTGTCGTTGGAACAAATTGTTCAACGAATTTCTACAGATGCTATCGGCCCGCACACCGATTTCAGACTCTTTCTGAGCTCGATGCCCACTAGCGACTTCCCGGTGTCTATTTTACGAAATTCTGTGAAAGTGACGAACGAACCTCCAAAAGGCCTCAAATCTAATATTAAAAGGTCTTTCCAAGATATGGATGAGACCGTGTTTGAACATCACGGTACAGTATAACTTAAATTATTATTTTTCCATTAGTATGTATTAGGATATACAAAAAAAAAATACGATGCCCGACGAACCATGAAAATGTATACAGTGGATTCACGCCAACGTGCTTTATCAATTAATGTACGGACGTCCTATCTAACTACCACGAAATTAATTTATAATTTTTACACGGAATTTTTATTAAATTGTGTTAATTTTTTACTATCGGTTATGGCGTTTAAACCAAATTATCAATTGTGCCCTAAACAGATTTATTCTAGACGGTAGGTATATTAGTAATGTCCAATATAAAGAATGTTACATTCTCAAAAAATTTTAATTATTCGTTGAATAAAAAAATTTGTTTATTACATTCTTTTATATTTACGTTTTTACAGCATTATTGTCGCATTCTATTAGCTCTTAAATCTTAGTACAATACATACAACTATAGTGCATATTTTGAAAATTAGTCATCATAAAATTATTAACGTGTTAACTTTAATTTATAGATTTTGTAGCTACATATTAAAAATTAAGCATTATAGGTACATTATATTTATACATTTATACGGAACCGATTTACGATTTCTTGTTCCAATTATAGATTTCTTTTATTACAACGTTTTTATTAGCTTATATTCTTGTTTGTCCGGTGGTTGTATGTCCAGTTCAAATCTTGCAATCGACTTTTAACTAACTTTCCGACCAGATAGACATTTGAAACTTTAAAATATATCAGAACACGATGCCAATGCATTCTTTTAATACTTTTAGCCATCTTTAAGCAGAATTGAATTCATTTTCAGTTAATTCTGTTTTGTATGGAAAGTTATTTCAGAAAAATCCGTAAAAAGTAAAAGACTATTATTGGTTGCTAAGGGGGTGGTCCTAGCAACTAAATTATTAATATATACGTGCGTTACTATGGAAATCAAAATGAAATGTCAAAATGACGTTTCAGTATTCTATATTTGTTCATATCATATCAAGTATAACTTTGAGCATAATAATTCAACAGAAAATTTATAAACGTTGTATATAAAAAGTTTTTTTTATCTTGTAAGTATTTTTATAATATTTTTAAGTGTTATTTTTTATAGATTTGGGACAAGACTTTCGAACCATTGTCTTTGGAATATTTTTATTCCATGGTATTATACAAGAGAGAAAAAAATTTGGACCACTTGGCTGGACGATTATCTATGAATTCAACGACAGTGATCGAGAATGCGCCATTTTAAATTTACAAATGTTCTGCAAAAGTGGAATAATTTTGTGGGATGCATTGGAATATATTTTAGGTAATCGAATATGTAGATATTATAATAATTACTATGATTTTCGATCACAATCAATATCCGACACAACCAAGGTTGATTCATCATGTAGGTAGGTACATATAACTATAAAATTTTCCGCGGTACAAAAAAAAAAGTTTAACTATTTTTTTTAACAGAATAAATAATTAATATTTCTCACATCATGTCTTAAAATATTGTGTTCTCTAAAAAAAAAACCTATCTCGAATTTTTAACAATCAATAATATTCTGGGATTTTATTATTTTTTCCACAATGAACGCTCGCCACGCGAGAGTTGTTCGTAGAAAGCAAGCAGTGACTGGTTCGAAGGACTGTGCAGGCCAGCGAGCACAGAACAATAAAATTAATGAACTGAATTCAAAACCTTTCCTTTTTATAAAATGTGGTACTAACAAATCTGATTCTGAGACGCGTATGAAAATTGCGTGTGTTCATCGTATTTGACGAGCGACTGACTCTCAAGCTAACTTGCAGGGATACTAAATAAATGCTGCCAAAATGGGATTGAGTATATTGAAACGAGTTCTATGGCAAGTGGTAACGTGTCACCCTTTGTGGGACTTCCCATGTTGTTTTTAAATAAGCATGTGTTTAGAACCAAAGTAGGTATGTATGCTGAGCATATGACTCGTAAAATAAAAATAACTGTAAAGAAACCTCCACGTAAGACAGCCAAGATCCATACCATATATATTCAAATAATCTGGTTTCGAAAGAATAAAATATAATAACATTTTAATATCAACTAGAGTGTAACTCAAGTACAATTTTATGCGAAAATTACTTCATGTAATGTTTGAGACTTTCACGGTTGTTTTTTATCGTAATAGATTCTTGGGTATCAACCGCGTGTACTTCTTACTGCTTTCCTACACGTTTCGGTTTTTTTCGGTTTCGGATAAGTATATTCATAGAATGATAAGCAGTATATCGTCACGTTTACGATAATGAATGGTTCTTATATTACAGGTGAGATTACCTACGGAGGACGTGTCACTGACGGGTGGGACCAGCGTTGTCTTAAAACTATTTTGAATAATTTCTTTTCACCGAAAGTTCTCGAACCTGACTACGTCTATTCCCCGTCGGGTGTATACCACTGCCCCAAAATGAATAAGATTAGCGAGTATATCTCATTTATTAACACGTTGCCCTTAATTGAAGAGCCTGAAATTTTTGGGATGCATACAAACGCAAATATAGTTTTTCAGGTAAGTGTTTTTTCTCACTGTCGGCGATTGATCACCTAACGATTTAAATAAATTATTTCATAATTATCATGGAATCATTTTTTTTTCTTTATAATTTGTGGCCCTCGCAAAAAGTACCATACACATACCAGTGGCAAAGGGTGAAGGTAGGCTTCTAAAATCCGAAGGAGATAGTGCACATTAAACATGTGCAGTCGTACGTATTAATTGTTTTCATTGAACTAAGACTACAAATTGCAGCTAGTGATGGTTAGTTTTTTAAATTAAATTCTATTGAACCCTGCGTCAACCAAGTCATAATAAATTATGATATTAAATCATACATAATTTTGGATATTTTATAGATAGAAGAATATTTTTTATTTATTATGATTTGGTTTAGGCAAGGCTTAATGAATTTTAAAAAACTAACCATCACCATTAAAATATGTAATATTATGTATTTTTAATTTAAGGAAAACAAATAATTATGAATGAAAAAGAGTGTTTTTGTCTGATCGCCCATAGCATACCAAAATTATTATTATGGGTTGGTTTAGGCAGGGTTTAATTGATTTTTAAAAACTAACTAACACTATCTGCAATTATTAGTATCTAGTCTTAGTTCAACGAAAACAAATACGTGTGACTGACAAAAATTAGTGTGCACTATGTATATCAGATATTAATAGCCTACCTCCATCCTTCCCCTCTGCCATGTACGAATTATGCCATGAATCCAGTAAGCTTTTTGAATTCCTCCCAAGCGATGAGCAAATCCCAGCTACTCCAATTGTTTCTTTACAGTTTTTGGAAGTATGCAATTGGCAAAAGTTAGTACTTAGTGGTCTTATAATTATACCTATTCATTTTTAGGGTACCACAATTTTTCACTCGCTAGTTTATGTGTTTATTTATGATCTTCATTTCAGATTTTAACAATTCTATTGTTCAGTGGTACGGCAACATCTATAAGCTCAGCTGTTTTTTGGTGTTTCGTGTATAATTACGGGTCGCATTAATTAACCGCCAGCATACCGCTTAAAGCGGTAATTCGCCAGAACTTTATACTTTTCCAATAGTCAGGTATAATTGTTCGTGTACTATTTTGTGACGATTTGTACAATAATAGTCCATACCACCTAGCGTTTTGCACCTTAAAAGAAGCCATGGGAATCGAGTCACTCAGCAGTGACTCGAAGAATTTCGTTCAATTGGACGTATTGATTCATTTTGACTTATTAGTTCATTTGAGTCATTAGGTATTTGGGTCTATTGGAAACATGAACGTATGGCACAATACCATTTTAATACGTAAGTTTTTTTTTAATTTTCATCATTTATGACATCTCACTATTATAGAAGAAACAGTCATGAATCGTAAAAACTTTCTTATGGCGTCATGAAACTGTATGTTGCATTCGCATAAAAGCTAGTAACTGTTTCACAGGCAGTCTCTGACTCTGACTATGGAAAAGTAGCTTTTTATCAATAAAGCTACAAGTCAGTCATGATGCATTCGCGTAGATAAGGTGGTGCATTATTGACAAACTGGCAGGCTATGACTCATGTAGTTTTAATCAGTCACACATGAATGTCGCATGTCTACTCAAACTGTATATTATTCTATGTGGTCCTTTGCCTGTATCGTCTTTAGTGATTATATATTATAAAAAGATTAATTTAATCAAACAATATGATATAAAATGTACTTGAAGGTAATGTCTAGTCCAGGAAAAGATAAATCTTTGGTATACAAATAAAAATTGTTTAAAATCGTTGAAAGTTGTATAAAAATGCTATTTCCGAACATTTTAAATGTTCTTATATAAATAAATATCACTGTTATTTTTTTGTTCTCCGCCGCAGTACAGAAAACATTGTTCACGTGCATTTATAGCTGTTTTTGGTCTAGACTGGTCAAGACTAATAATAATATAGTTTTATTTTCAATAACAGAATGAAGAAACCAGACAGTTTGTAAACAGTATATTGAAATGTCAATCGTTGGACTCCAGAGAAATGGGAATAATTTCACCTGATGAAATCGTACTAGAATTGACGCAACGCATGAAAACTAAGATTGCTGTACAAATCAACACTGATGTAATGCAGTCGAATCACATGGAGGTGAACTTATTAACTTCTCTTAATCAAAAATTTATCACAGAGATGCGGAAAGCACACTCATGAAACTTTTGACAGATGCGGGCCTCAAATCCCCTGAAAATTCCGAGTGACTGAATCTTTCTGTATCACGGATTAAGTATTATATAATATATTTTAAGGCAATGATAAACCAGACAGTAAAACCATTTAAATATTTTTCAAAATCTATTTACTCCGGTACTTCCCAAAAACTATTACTATAGTGTTCGCGTATAGTATAGATACTGTCACCAGACAAAAAAAGAAAAGACCCCGGCGCGACAGTTTCAAATTCTAGATCAGCAATTTAACAAAAAAATATATCCGACTTCCCTGTAGAATGTTTAGAACCTCTGACTTACACGAAAATATTACAAATAACATTTCGTAAACGGTCATTCACAAAGATGCATTTTTATTACCCGGCTCGAGGGTAGAAGCGGCCCGTAGCGGCCCGTCCGAAATGTTTGTCCCGTTAGTCGGTGACCTGCCCTTTCTCTTCCCCTCCGTAGGATGGACCCCGCCAAAAATTAAAAGATGATTTTTGAAATAAGGACAGTCCGGACCTACCTACCAAAGCGATAACACGAAATAAGTTTCACGCCGGAGGGGCGTGCTCCCGCGCAATTAATGACGCTCCCGGCCCATTTTTAAATCGATCGTTAATAACCCGTAATCGTTGTAATACCAATCGGTGACTCGCGCAAAAACCCAACGAAAGTTAATCAATTCCCTAGTGAGCGAAGAAGTGAATCAGTGCTTAGTGCGCGGGATAATAATGATAAACCGACCCCTAATATAAAGACAGTGCGGTAACTAATTTAAGACCTCTTTAGATGTAAAAATGATGTAATATTATCAATGATTGCCTATGCCCTAGCTTAAATAAATGTAGTTCCACGTGGGACTGTCAAATTAAAGACGTGTTTTATCTTGAATTATGGATCCTGATGTCCACACATGACCTGCAACCCGAAGTGATACCGGATCAGGACATCTACCCAGAAGACATGTGAGTTCTTCTTCTTTTCCCCCCGGTATCAATACTTACGTACATTATAGACAATGTATTTAAACTAAATTAGGTAAAGTACATTAGACATCAGTATAATATTGAATGTTAATTGATTTGAAACACTCCATAATAGTGAATCCAATCCCGAGCCAAAATCTTGATCCCGAGAATTCGGGATTACGATTTCACGATCCCGGGATTGGCATTTTTTCAATAGTTAATATAAAATTTCTATATATACAAATAACGTTGATAAAATCGGTCAAAAATAAATTTAGTATAATTTATACTATTTAAGACATTTATTGTTAATATTGTGTACGTTCAATCTCGGAAATACATAGGTTTAATGGAGAAAATAATATTGTAATATGTATAAATAATAATGTGAAAGTAAAACAGTTTTATTTATTTATGAAACGATAACAAATGCAAGTTCAATTAAAATTAAAAAAAATAACAAATGCATTAAAAAACATGGTGGAATCGCTTTGTTGAAAGTGCGAAGCATTGTTTTTTTTCCAATCTTTCTCATTTTTATTAATTTATGTGATTACACATGGGTAATAAATCAAACTTCATTCAAAACTCAGTTTATTTCTAATTTCTAATTTTAAGTTATATTTTCGTTTTTATTTTATTTTCCATAAAAATTGATAAAAAAAAACTCAATCCCGAAAGTTTCGGGACTATGTTTACCAATCCCGGGATTCATAGGTATCGAAAATAGTTCTGGATCCTGGGATTGGAATCACTACTCCATAGTTACGAAAAAGAAAAATAATTTAAAACTGAGCATAAACTTTACTGTTGTTTTGCTCAATCCAATTGGTTAAATAAAATAATTACATCCTAATGGTTTGAAACTATTTTTTATTAATTCTACGATATTCCAGTTAATTACAGCTGTTTTGGGCTATACGCACATCCTATGAATGGTCTACAATAACTAATCTTAATGATTGAGACGATAGTGTTTATGCTTAGCAGGTTATGGTTTCATATATTTATTTATTAAATCATTATTATGTATTTATTTTTGACACCGTTTATTTCCAGAAAAAATATTTCTGCGCCTTAAAATATTTTTGAATAAGTTTTTAAACTGTTTATAGTTAAATAAAATTTAATTCAAACCAATGTACTAAATAAACGCAAATACTTGAGTCTGAAACAATATTTTTCGTACGAACATGTTTAATTTAGTTATAGATAGGTATGTGCAAGAAAAGGTCGTATATTTTGAAATAAAATCATCTCTCGTGACGATTTGACTGATGGACAGGTAAAATCTTGAACAACATGGAAAAATTATATCGCCATAAAGTAATAAAAGAGCTCGTCAAAAAAACTTGAAAGACGGACTGAAATCAAAATCAAAATGAACGTATGTTGGACAACATATTTTAGATATCAATAATAATCACGATTCCTAACAGTAGTTCCCAAATTTAAAAACTTTATACAACCAACCTACTTATTTCTGGGTTGTAGTGTGCCGTGTTAGTTTGTCCTTTGTTTTTAGGTCTCAGAAGACCATTCGAATCGTGTTTATCATTCGTAATTATTTTTATTAGACTTAATGATAATAATTTTGAGTCGTTTTCGAAGTTATTTTTGACGATCTGCAGTACCAATTAATTGTAACTTTACCGCTTCGGGTCCTAAAGAGCGACGATGAGACGGAAGTCCGATGCTTAGATTGGCTGATGACGCTAACGCGATGGATACAATGGTTTGCCAGCGGAGGACATCAAGCCTGCTCCGATGTGATAACGATGATGATTGATATATCGTTGATAATTAACATTGCCATTATAATTATTTCAGAAAGACTCAATGGGACGTGTTAATTCGCTGACAACTGTCCTAATACAGGAGATAAATAGATTCAACAAATTGCTGAAATTCATACACACTTCAATAAATGAACTTGAAATGGCAATTAAGGTATTATATGACACTTATTGAACGTAGCTTTTTTATAAACTATAGTGACTATAATCTAAGTATAATCAGAGTCATACGGGCGAAACGTGCATTGCATGAGGGCGGCTGAATTAAGAGGGCGGCCAAAAATATTTTCGAGTTGTTATCATTGTATGCCAAGTAGGTACGTATTAAATTTTTCAAAAGTGACCATAATTTTTGACTAAAATAGATCCCCTGTCGACCAAAAACTACTATAGAACGACTATAGAGAGAAATACACTAAATTTAATGTCATGGACATCGTAAGTCATTTCGATGTACGTAAATAAAATATTTCTTACAGATTTGAAATTAAAAGATTATGAGAAATCGACTAATTTTCCCCGCTCTCCGAGCCAACCCATGTTTTTGATATCCATACTCTCAATATTTTGCCCGTCCCAATCAGAATCAGAATAAGTGATATTGCATAAAAAGTTCTTAAACGTTAGACGTTAGGTGAGACAAATTGTTGAATTGGTGAGTCGGGTGATATTCACTTTCAAAGTATGAGGTCGAAAAGAATGGTAAAGAAAATGGAGCAAATACATAACCCTGTTTGAGTCCGGTCATGACCCTTGATTATTCTGTAACAGTATCAACCGACCTAGATTTTCTTAAGAATGTGCATTGTTGGGTACCTTATTCTCATTAAGAGAATGTATGCTAACATCTCTCAAGAAGTAGCGTGATGCCTCGGTAACTTAATTGTTGTAGCTAAGAGAGTGATCTGTTTTGTAAAGTGTGATCACTTCACTGTTAATCCAATCTTTTTGAAAGCGCGTTTCTTCCCACGTCTTTGAACACATCAACGCAGTGGATGCAGGATTGCACTAACTGAAGAATTCGATAAGTATGCCGTCTTCCTTCCGATTTTATCTCGGTATACATTGGCAGGAACTTGGAAATGTCGATTGCTCATGGGATATCCAGAAGTGAGGGTTTTACAAGTATGTTAAATGGTTCCAAAGGGGGAGCGTGATTCAGCACTCCACATAAATGATTCTTGCAAAAATCATCTTGTTACTCTCTGCGTCAGAGTATATTGCTACACTAGGGTCACAAACTGCTCCGGTAGTCGGTGGATAACTGCTGCAGACATCACTGGTGATTCGGAATGGTTTCCTGGTATGATTTCTACACTCTGTCTCCAGCAGATGTGACTTGTGTCAGTTTAGCATTTCCAAACTTTTACTATGGGCCATATCTACTACAAACTCCACCAAAATCAACTCATTATTTCCTTACTGACCCATTGATTTATATTTTTTTATCATCTTCCTTTGAAACGTTCCAATACTTAGTTCAAAAATTGTAGAAGTTAAAAAAAACTTTGTTGAAAAAAAAACTAGGGTGATATTGAATTTATACCATATACTAAATAATTATTTCATCCTCAGGGGCTGGTGGTCATGTCTGAAGAATTAGAAGAAGTATTTAAAGCGTTCATTGATAATCGTGTCCCCAAATCGTGGACGGCTAAATCATACAATTCAATTAAGACATTAGGAAGCTGGGTACACGATTTAGTACTAAGGATTAACTTTGTTTCAGTAAGTTAATTAATTCATTAATATTATCTTTTTCTGGTATGAATTTTATTGGATGATCCCAATTTTGAGGGATGCTTGACCTCCATCGAATGTGGTAGTGAATTATTATTATTTTTCAAACGTCTGCAAACCCCATCTCGTATAAGAAATATAATTAGAATAATAACATGAATTCAATGTTTACGGGGCGCACAAAATTGTAAGTGAGCATTGATTTAATATAAGTATTATAATAATATAATAGTTCGTGAAGACGAGGGGTGTGGGAATAGTTGGCAATTAAAATGTCTTAATATCGCAGAATTTACAAAAACGTTTGTTCCCAAAGCAAGCACATGAAAAAAAAATTCGTTAATTTGATTAACTTACAATCCACTTATAATTATTTTTAGTGCGTTTTCTCACTCTAATGAAAACGCATATTGTATGCATATATGGCGAGGGGTTACAGGTTACTTGGTTACTTTAAAAGGGGGTTACGACAAGTGCTTCATGATCCCGAGTGCCGACAATTGAAGAGTAATTCAGGGAATTTAACACGCTAAAAGTAGATGAAATAATACCCTTTATTTCCCCTCACGGAATAACAGCGATAGGTAGGCAGCCGTGTCAAAGATCCCGGCTTAGAAGTCCGCTTTCTTTTACTCCATTCTCTTGAGAACAATATTGCTTGAGAATGATCTTTGCACGGAGTCAAGGGAGAATATAGTACAGTGGCAGCCCAAAAATTAATACAATAACAAAAATATAGTACGAGTATCTTAATTAACATACTATATTATTGATTATATACATATTGTGTATATCCATTTTACGCACACAGTATAAATTTTTAAACTAAATGCTCAAATCGAAGAAATAAATATAAGTAATCAGGATTAACATTGTATTGATTGAAAAATCACACGTAAATTTTACCCAGTGGACCGGACCTATGGCCATAGTTTGTTTTAACGTTCATCTTATTTTTCAGCGTTGGATGGAAATTGGTGCACCACCAAGCAGTTGGATATCGGGGCTCTTTTTCCCACAAGGTCTTCTAACGGGAACACTCCAAGCATATGCTCGTCGATACCAAGTATCAATCAATGAATTGTCGTTTGATTTTATCCCGTTGCCAGTATGCATTAACCAAGAAAGGGTTAGCATCGTGACGAAATATGATGTAAGAAACCAAACTGAGTTTTATTCATTATACTTTGCTAATGGTTTATGTTATTACAACGTTTTTCTTAGCTCGTATTATTATTTGACCGGTGGTTCTTTGCCCGGTACAAATCTTGCAATCGATTTTTAACCAACTTCCCGACTAGATAGACATTTGAAACTTTTAGAATATATCAGAACACGATGCCAATTCATTTTTCTAATACTTTTAGCCAGCGGCGGCACGATGACTTTCTATGTGGTGGGGTTTAGCCGTTAATTATTAAATAAACATACCTACCTACTTTCTCATATTATACATTATGTACCTAGCTACTTATAATAATATGATTTTATTAATTAGGAAATGAGTAATTTTTAAGAATACATAATATGATTATATGAGTCGTTACTTAATCACATCTAAAAAGAGTGCTTAAATAATAACTTAATTAATAATAATAATTATTATAGACTTACCAGTATCAGTCGAAGACATACAGCGAGCGTTTTTACTAACCTTGGGATTATTTGATTCGCTCCCCAGTATGCGTAAACTAACGCTAATGCACTCACATCCTTTTTAGAACGAGATTTGTGACGCCATAGCTTTCTTAATTTGTACGTTGCTGTCACCGTGAAATAGGGTGAATTTAATTAAATTAATTATTTTTACACCGTGTCATCATCATTATGATATTACATAATTTACAAGCATTGCTTTATTTATTTGTATAATAATAAATATCTTTAGAAAACTGCGATGGGTTCAGATGAATAAAATAAATTAAATAGTTCATATAATCATGCAATTATTAAGTAGTTATATTATGACAATGATAAAAATTTCGGACGTGTATTTTTGGCATGACAACGATGTGGGGATGGTCCCTACGAACCGTTAAGGTTGAGCCGCCACTGCTTTTAGCCATCTTTAAGTAGAATTTAATTCATTTTCAGTTAATTCTGTTTTGTATGAAAAGTTATTTCGACACCATTATTCGTTGCTACGGATCTGGGGTCCTAGCAACTAAATTATTAATATATACGTGCGTTACTATGTAAATCAATATGACATGTCAAGTACAATTTTTTTTGATCGTTTAAGCTAGTCAGGTTAAGTTTATATGGTTCAACAGAAAATTTAAAAATGTTGTGTTTAAAAAGTTCTTTTTATCTTGTAATTATTTTTATACTATATAATATTACACATTTAATTTTAATGTGAATGTGAATAATACCTACTACTTCAAATTAAATTATATTGAAGTGATATTCGGCACATAAATGTCAAAGTAAAGACAGATAGGATACAAATTGTATGAAAGATATTTAGTATTGAAATGTGATTAGATTACGTTGTGATTATTGAATTATAATAGTAAGGAGATGGGGAGAGATAGGATACAATTTTTTACGGTTTCGCACCAGAAAAAATACTGTGCGCGGTAGTAAACTATTGGTAGTTTTGAATATCGTCTCTGTTCTGGCAGAACACACTAACTGGAGAATACTAGTTTTTAGTAATTTGACTTTGAAGTTGTTAAAATGTTTGAAATAATGGTCTATCATGTGAGTTTATTAAGTAATCGTAAAAATGATGACATTAAAATAAAGAATTTTTATTTATTAAGAAGGTTTCCAGATGGTAAAGTTTGAAATAAGTAACATTTTGGTACTAACTCAATATTTCATTTTTTCGAATTAGGGTCTTCTGCCAGAACAGTGACGATATTTGGTAGATATCTTTATATCAAAATCTCGAGAGCGAATATGATTTTTTGATAGACTGAAAAGTATTGAGTTGCATCAAAACGTCGATTTTAAAAAGCGATATATTCAGTTATATGATTTATAAACCGTTGGTACAATCAGGGAACACATTATTAATGGTAAGTGAAATACGTAACGGGTGTGAAGTAACAGGAAACCGATCTCGCGTGTAGAAGAAAATGGAATAAACTTAAAGACGGCGTATCAAGAATGCGCTTGTATTTCGTTCTGACAACTGCTCTTATGCACTGAAGATCATTCAATATTGGTTTATTTTAAGGTTGCAACACACACGATTGCACATCTATAATGCGTTTTCGTAGGACACTCACACATTCAAAGCCCTTCTTCGAAATGTAGTGTATTGTGGTATAGCCTATCTGAATTATATTTATTAATCTGTTCTGTGGTTATAATATTGTGAATATATCGAAATAATATAGTAAAACAATCAAAAAACATAGTCTTTACGCATGAAAGCGTACGATCTTCAAAATGTCTTACCATTATGAGCGATTATTAGAGCTAAGAATTAATAGATACAGGTACATAGGAGGTAAACCTTGATGTATTGTTCACAAAGTAAAATGTTTCATTGTAAATTCTACATAAATATTTCGAACAATGAATTTGGTTTAAAATACCGTAATACCCACGGTGGCCGCGCGGCATAAGCGTTGGACTATCATGCCGTGGGTCCCAGGTTCGAATCCTGGGTCTGGCAAGTACACATATTGTTTTTCAATATGTGTGTGAGTCAGGGTATGTACCTAATAGGTTGAGCAAGTGGCTGACATACATTTCTCGTAAAAAAAAAATTGTTAATACAAACCTCTCCTCTGTGGAGGCCCATATGATCCTATTAGGATCGGACATGGTCGGAAAAAAAAAAAAAAATAAGACCAAAATCCTAAATGCCCAAATCATCTTTTATCATCTATCAAAATTCCGGCTTTCAGCATTTTGGGCGTTCAGGGTTTCGACTCTCGAAAAAATGATATTTCAAATCATACATTAGATTTTTAATCCAAAATGTTTCCGCAGAGTGTATTTGAAAACTTGAAAGTACCCGAGATTGGCATACATATCCACGGTATATTCATCGACGCAGGAAAGTGGGACTACAGTAGAATGCTCCTGATTGATCCAGATTTAGGTAAGGATTACAAAATTTTAAATATGTACCTACCCGGTCTTATCTTTGGTTCGACACAATGCGTATTTTTATGCAGAATTTAAACAAACCTAATGTCTTCGTGTGTAAATAAATTAATTCAGTCTACCCATTTTAAAAATATATATATATATATATAATACCAACTGTTTATCAGACAATTAAAAATATAAACAAAATAGCCTGAAGGAAAAGAATGTTGTGTTATTTTCTTAAATTAAAAATAAATAACGTAATATCTTCTCATGTTTTAATATTTTGAAAATAGTTAATTTTAGGATATCTTTGTTCATATTTGCGTAATATGCAGATACGTCTTCAGATTTGATCAAAAAGTCTCCTCGACGGACACGGTTTAGAAATGAATAAAAGTTTCATAGATAGCTATTCCCCATTTTTTCGGTTATCTTCCACTAGCAAATTTTGGCGGATCGGTATAGCTGTAGATATAAACAAAACATGCACGCTGCTACCGTATTTCACTACCAATGCTCCGGCTACACGGGTGAAACCTTTATTATGCCTTTTTTAAAGAGGCACTTAGCGGAAAAATACGAAGCTTGCAATTTGGGATTTTGTATGGACGGCACCGCTATAGCTATAATTATTATACCTCACAGGCGCTGCCGTCTAGCCGGCATATAACATACAATTATTCAACATACGATATTACACAGTTAGACAAATTCAATTCAAATACAGTATGAAGGATGAGAAGAAAATCATATTTCTCCTCGCCCCGTAAAATAGTGACAGTATTAAATTACATTTTAAATTATATTAGAGGTGTTTAACGTTTTCCATATGAAAAAATAGCATGATCAAACTTCTTCCAGGTAAAGCCATCTTTGGTTATCCTGTAAAAAATCTCTGAAGCAAGATCCAGATTATCTTAAGTACCTAACTAACAATGATTATAATATAAATACTATCGACCGAAGGTACTTGATGGATTTTGAATTTTAATTCAAATGGATTTAAGTTTTGTACCTACCATTATATCTGCGTCATTTTTTGCGACCCTGGTTTTGCCTTTCGGCATCTTCGGGTACCATGTACACTCACCAAAAGGCAAAATTTGCAATATTTTTAATTATATTTAATATACACTGACATCGAATATAATTAATTATAACTCTAACTTATATAACAAATCAATACAATAAAGTAGGTAAAAACTTTATCACCTATCTATGAGTCAATAAAAAAATATAAAACTAAATGGAATACCTAGTACAAAACTTAAATCCATTAGAATTTAACAATGATAACCTTCCTTCAGCACTCTTCAGATTTTGTTTGAAAATTTGTTTTCATTATATTAAATCATTTTTGAACCAATACTAATTATTTTTACTGATAGGATGATAATATTACCTATCTAAAACAATTCACATGTTTGAAAATTTACTTGTCTACAGGAATTCTTAATACCAAGCAAAAAAAGTGTCTCATCAAGCATCCTCAATGCGCCAATACAGCTACGAAATCTTGAGCTCCCGAGTGAAGACTCAGTTTATTTTTCATCGTTTGGTAACAGGATGAAACGTGGGTGTATTATAGATATCCTTCGGGTCCATAGGTCGTATATATAGTGGAACCATACAACTTTTCCCACCTAGAGAGTAATTTTAACCATATACAATGAATATGGTCAAAATTATAAAAATGTTTCATTCTGCCATCGCTTTAATCCTGGGTAGATGATTTATAATGAACGTACTCGTACTTTTGTTTATTTAATTAATCTATGATTGTTACAAACATAATTTTGTTTTAGGCGAAAAAAATCCTCCACTACCTGTATTCTGGCTGAAACCTGTGAAGAGTCTTCCAAAGGAAGACACCCGCTACGTCGCCCCGCTTTACAAAACAGCTATCAGAGCGGGTGTGCTATCTACTACCGGCCACAGTACCAATTTTGTGGTCCCATTTCTATTGCCTTCAATGAAGACTCAAGAATATTGGATCGTGCGTGGAACCGCACTACTCTTACAGATCACTGATTGAATTACATTATATAAAATTAAGCCGGGGCCGGATTAATTTATTTGTTATTTTTTCAAAAAGCAAATTCTGGTTTTTAAATGTTTTTGCATGGCTATTATACCGTATATTATCAACAGAATCTATTAAAGAAATTAAAAAAAAAAATGCGCTTTTGTTTTGTTTTTTTATCGAACTTTTAATTCTGTACCTCAGAGGCAGACGGATGCAAGTGCCAAATACCCAATTGTTCAGGAGAGCCAAAAAACTATTTTTATTTTAAACGAATACTCATAACTTCCAAGAAAATATACATAGAATGATCATTATTTTTTGTATTCTAATTCAATTAAAGTACTTCAAGAATATGTAAAAAAGAAATAAATATAATACAATTTTATATCAAAAAAAAATTAAATAAAAAACGTAGTGTGGATTTGCATCCTTCTGCCTCTAATGTGGATTTGTATCTTATTTACCTAGCCAAAATAAAACAATTTATAACTTAAAAAAATATATAGGTATAAATGTAACAAAGCAAAACTTTTTTTTAAATTTTATTATGTCATCATCATCAGCCTGAATCTATTCACTGCTGGATGAAGGCCTCGCTAATCTCCAAGCTGATTCCACTTCTCTCGTTCCTGTGCATTGCGTTGCCAAGTACTTCCATATACCTTTATCATTTCATCGATCCAGCGGCCTCTAGGTCTACCTTGCGGACGTTTTGTACCTCTTGGATACCACTGGACATGGCTCCCACAAAGGGGGGGGGGGCTGATAGGGCTCTAGCTTGGAGGCCTGGGCTCAGGAGGGGCCCGGTGTGGCGAGTCGACCAGATAAGTGAGATAACATCACAAATTCTCTCTGATAGTAAAAAAAGTCGCCCGTTGCGCTATTTTCCTTCTATAATGTTATTTAAAATAGTGTGGTTGTACGATACAATTTTTAATTGTGTATCGATACTCGACAACTCCACAATTCAAAAGGATGTATTAAAGTATACAAAAAAACACTACATATAAACATTTATTTTAACGCGTACACCATTTGGAAAACGCTACTGACGAGTGTCACACTGCCTTTATCGTTAGTGATAGGTAGGGGGCCCACCAAAGATCCTTGCCTGGGGGCCCGCTTCAGGATATGGTGGCCATGCCAATGGATGACTAAATTTGACCAACGATTGTTCTTTCTTCGAGCTATATGTCCAGCCCATTTCCATTTGAGGTTTTTAGCAAACTCTATCACATCATAAATCCTTGTCTGTTCCCTTATCCACTCATTCCTCTTTTTGTCCTTTTACGCTATGCCCAGCATGCACCTTTTCATATCACGTTGTGCTACTCTAAGTTTCTGGATCTCTCTTTTACTTAGGGTCAATGTTTCACACGCATGTGATTACGGAAAGCACACACTGGTTGAACACTTTGCGCTTTAGGCACAGTGGGTGGTCTTTTTTGAAGAAATTATTCAGGCGGCCAAAAGCACTCCAGCCTAGCTTTATTGTGCAAAGAATTTCATCAAATATACATCCATCTATAGACACTTGTTGTGCCAGATAGATGTAGTTTTTCACCTGTTCGAGCTGAATGCCATTGATGAGGATCTCTTTTTGGCCCGCAAAGCAGTTGAACATGACTTTCTTCTTTGATACATTTATTTTTAAGCCTACTTTGTTGCTTACTTCAGCGAGTTCCTGCATTCTGCCTTGGAGGTCTTTTGAGTCTTGCAAACTACTATGTATTGTCATCGGCAAAGCGCAGATGACTCACGTAGTCTCCATTTATGGGGACCCTTGTCATTACAGTCAAGTTGCCTGAATAAGTCTTCAAGGGTAGCTGTAAATAGTTTAGGTGAGATTGTATCACCTTATCGGACTCCTTTGCTGATAGGAAATGCACGATGATTTATGGAGATGTTGTTGCGCTACTGTATATATTATTGAAAATATTTATATAGCTCCCAGGGATTCCTTGATATCTGAGTGCATCGAGTATTGAAGATTTCTTTATGGAATCAAACGCTTTCTCATAGTCTATAAAACCCATGGATTGGATGGACAGCTTGTATTCCTGTTACCGCTCTGATGACTTGGATATGGTCCATAGTGCTGTATCCTCCTCTAAAGTTTGTTCTCCTGGCTGGTTCTCATCTAGTACATATTGCAGACGGTTTGAGAGAATTTTATCTTAGTGGATTATTGGATTTGCATCCTTCTGCTTCTAAGGTAGATATGGCATTTGCATTTGCTATGCGTATCTTGGACTAGGACTTTCATCTCTCTGCCACTAATAGAAAAGGCTTTAGCATGACGATTCTTAGTACGACGAGTACAGATATTATTGGTAATAAAATAAGATGTTTTTTTGAATTCCAAAATGTCATCGATGACATTAGTTTTTATTGAACGAATGTAGACAGTAAAACGGATTCATCTCCTCTGAAAACTTCTCGGTGTAAAACCAGAATTTAAAAGTTGAAGAGGAATTGGGTGATGAATTGACTAAATGTGGACTTAGCTATAGGGACATTTTCAACTGCAGATTCAAATACTGTTGCAAACTGGCCGCAATGCATAATACAATTGACCAATCTGCGGCCTGCGGCGAAAATATTTTCCTAAAAAACGAGCTGACTCTTTGGCACCAGCTTGGACTTGTTACCTGGCCAACATGATGGAGAACTAAAGGAAACCACATCCTATGGGAATGTCCGAGAGGAAAGAGATGCTTATGTCGGGCCAACCAGCTGTTGCTTCTCATTAAATCTTCTATATAATCTTCATAATAATATATCCTTAATAATCATATAATCTTCTTATTAAATTATGTATTTCAGAAAACTCAGTCAAAGCTCACTTGAGTGGCTGGCGATCACAGTCTTGGGTATTTGCTGAGACATTCCCAGGCGTAAACTGCTGATGCTTCACATCCAAACGTAAGGCCTCATGATATGCTCGACTAAGACCGAGTGTGGTGCGGAATGGGTTGGTTTGGAGGGATCCATGTTTGTGTTGTGATGATAATATTCAAATTTTGTTTCGTATTCGCAATGTGTTATGTCGCATGATCTGACTCGCTGCTTATTGGCTGAAGTGAGGCGCTCTGTGTCTATTTTTAGATGAGTGTATTTGCACTCGCAAATATGAGGCGAGTCGTCAATACTTGTAAAAAAATCCGCAGAACCCGTCGGACGATCGATTCACGTGGTACTGTCCCCACACTGCCACTTGTACTTTTTATATATTTATAACACTGTAAAAATTCATAATGTAACAAGCACAATAATCTATATCCTGCAATTAAATGTTATGTATTTCGGATTTCCGGTTTCCGGATTTCCGTATTTCGGACACAGTGGATTCACTGCCAGGATTTTTGAGTTTGTACTTGTCACCTAACCAACATGTCCATGTAGCGGAGAATTACAGGATGCAAACTACGTCCTCTGGGAATTTCCAAGAATGTGCTCTGAAATGGAAGAGATGCGCAGATCCCAATCAGCTGTTAGGACGACAAAGATCAACTATGTTTAAAAAAAAATGCGGCGTCTTATTGCAGGCATGAAGATCACTTCACAAAGTTTTTTATGATCGTATTGTTTTAACTTTGTACATATAATATGTAGATTAATTAGAATCATTTATTTTTGTTAATTCCCCGTGCTCCTCTCTCCCATGGGCACTTTTATTAGAAAGTAACTGTAAACTAAGTCAAAGCACACAGTCTTGGGCATCTGCTCCTGAGATATTCCCAGGCGTAAACAATTGCCGATACATAGTAGGGCTGCAAGGTGGAGCTGGTTGGTTTGGAGGGAACTATTAGGTGGCTACTGTCACCTACGAAAACCGGTCGTCATATGTGTCAGGGGAGGGGTGTTACCAACTGTATATAAAACCTGAATATGCCATGAGGCAATTAAAACCCCAGTAGCAGTTAATGGTGTTAATGACTAATTTCATTGACTATAAAAATAACAGTAAATATATTGTGTTTGTATATATACTATTATACATGTTTTTTTATCATCCGAAGTACACAAACAACAGACAACGCCATTAACACAGCGAGAGGGAGTACCAAAAACTCTTCTCCCTTCCCTTCGGAGAGGAATAATTTCTGTGTATAGTGTGACTATAGTCAGCGTTGATGCATAAAAGGAAAAAGGGATGAGTCAAATTAACGACGCTCAATTAGTAAATTTCACATTGAAACAAAAGTTCCCACACAAAGTCCTCAAAAATTCAATCTTGTTTTGGCTTTAGATTACATACTTTATGCCCTTTTTCTTTTGCATACAGATATTATATTTTTGACAGGAAAATAGGATAGAAGATACGAATTAATAAAACAATACATTCTCCAATTAACCACACATTTATTGCATACAAAAATTCAATAGTAATAATTGAGGAGCATTTTAATTCAAACTAAATTACATTAAGTAATATTTAAAATTCTACAATTATCTTATACGTAAGACATACGTTACAAATTTTGTATTTCAATATAAAATGTTTCGCTGAGTGTATATGAAAAGGCCTGGGATCAGCATATGTGTAATCAAATGCTTCTTAATAATTTCGATATACATACTTATGTAACAATACATTATAACAGTGATCTGCTTTTTATTACCACCACAAAAATTTTGTGGGCATAGAAATTCCTTCATTTCAAAACATGGATAAGGTTAACTGCGCATGAAGGATTAATTAAATGGCAGATCGTTACGACAGTGCCGTTGTATGTGGAAGAACGCCTGACCAAACGCAAAACGGGTCGATTTTTAAATTTGTGTTTTATCACAGATTTCCGACCGATCACGTCTGGCCGCGTGGGTTACGTTATTGCTTAGCGCACATTCCTGATGATTGAATCGGCTGAGTGACTTCATGCAGGTAATGCGCATTTAACCAAAGTCCACCTAATCTATAGTGTTCATGTGCGCTAAACTTACTTAACCGATAGAAATAGTTCATGCCACTATCGGTTGCGTACGATCGTCCAATTAATTAATTGTTCATATGCACTTAGTTTAAAAGATGTAGACCTGTGTATGCACCGCAAATATTTGGAATCATACTTTTCCTACAGTTTGCTAAGGAAGGTTTCAAGTGTATATCAAAATAACATGGGTACTTTACTCATTCCAAACTTGATTGTGAAACTAGTGACATTTTTAACTAAAATTAAACTTTTATAGATAGGTTATCATAGATTACTTTTAATATTCCTAATTCAAATGAATTAACACAATAGACGGTATGCTTTTGAATTTACAATTGCTTTGTGTATGACCGATGTGTTCAATTAAAACATATTACATAATTTGTAATAATAACACCTGATCTACACGTAGAACATTGTTAGAAACAACTTTTTACATTTTGTTACTCATTAAGGCACAGGCGCATTGAGGATCTGCACAACATACATAGATACTAATAATTATTATTAAGTTAAAATTTAAAAATATTAAATTAATGGTTAAATTAAACTATTTTCAAATATTAATAGTTCACAAATTTACATTTAATTTTACAGCTGTTATAGAAATGAATAGAAAAATTATTGTATTGCATTTTTAACAATTTATAATAACCATATTATTATTCGTTAGCTACTTATCGTCAGGCCGTAAAACACTTGCGTAATACAACGCCACAAGATCTTCACGCTAACATTAATTATAAATAGTGCTTCTCAAATGTGGTGATACAACAAATCGACCATATTTTTGAGAACTCAATCAATTTTTTTTTTTAAATACATGATGAAGTGTATAAATACACAATATATAAATTTGAATATAATAAACACTACTTACAGCTCCGACAAATACACAAGCCAAGATTCAAATGCTTCATCAATTTTTATTAAAAAAAAATTGTTGGCCCAAATAGTGCTCTCATGGTTATGTATGAAAATAGCCTCTGTGTTATGATTATGTAGGTAACGTCAAGTTATTTTACATCTTACTTAATTAAGATAGTTCATAATCTCGTATATGATCAATAATGTAACATGATAATGAAACAAATCTTGCTGCGCATGATGTATTTCTGTTTGATTTTTCTAAGATTATTTTAAAGGATCAGTTTTGATTAAAATTAAACTTAACTAGAAATTTAACAAAACTCAGCTTGTGTGTTCATCAGGGCCTTTTTTCTATGATTGCCTTTTCAATTGTTGACAATTAAATTAATTCGGTTTAAAAAAGTTTTCTTTCAATTGCAAGTTTATCTTTAACTTTAAAAACAATATTTGTCTTTTTATATACCCTTTGCACTTTTGTTAGATGGGCAAAATCAGTAAACATTTTATAATAATTGTAAATTCATTTTGAAATTTTGAGTCCAACTAGACGTAGGAGTTTGAATGGATAAGATACATTATGATTAATTAAAACATTTGATAAATTGTCTCAAATTTCAAGCTTCGTGTTTTTCCGCTGGTGATTCTGGTAAGCTGAACATTTGCCTTAAATCTTGAGACTTGTTGATTGAATAAAAAAATAGTCTTATTTAAAATTAATAACAAGCACAAGTACGATAAGTCTAAAATTTGGAGATATCCTAAAGCCGACTAGAAATCAAGATAATTACTGATTATTGGTACCTTGATTGAAACCATCTTGTCTTCACAAAAATATGGTTATATTTTTGTGTGGAATGGTTATTAAACTGAGGGCTTAATGTTAAACAACACTATCTACAAAAGTGCAACTTTACAGGAGAGCCAAAAAGTTTTTTAGTTTTTTATAACTATATATGGTTAAAAGTCTCATGATGGCAATATAGACCGAATTTGACCACGATCTTTTTTGCAAAACGTAGAAAACATATTCATATTATCGTTAAACCGAAAAACGCAAAAACACAAAAGTGTCGCTTAACTGGTTACTGCATAACACCGTCCATATAACAAAGGAGATGTTTATTTAAAACCTAATGTTCATATTTTATAATTTATTGTGTACTGTACATTTATCTTGCTTATGGTGATGTTCAAAGGTATAGGTATGGTTTTAAAAAAAATATGAAAACAAGAGTAACTTTATGTAGTTAACGTTAAACTTTACTGATGATTTAAGAAGAAACTAGAAAGATTGACATAAAGTTGTTTGACCATCATGTAGGCGAGAATGTAAAATAATGTTATCTAAAAGAAATACTTTTTTGCAGATAACGTTGATTGATATACAGCACCCGAAATATTCGTCACCCATCAACTCAGTGCCTAGATCAAACACACATTGGAAAAACAATATAATTTTTACCATAAGTGGGATTTAAGCTCACTCCTGTATCAGAGATGCGCGTCCCACCCTACCAACAATCATTACTAAATCAAAATTATTGTAAGTGATCACATAACAGAATAAAAAGAAATACCTACAAATCTATATAAAGCATAACACAAACTTATTTTATCTGGTGTATCAATACATTTACATCCGTACTATGACATTTTATTTACAAAATATTGTCACGCTTATATAAATTTTATATATATTTTATGGACATGCTCTTTTGGCACATTGGTATAAAAAACGATTCGTAATTCATTATGTCGATCTGTTAATATAAATTTTTAGGAGATTAAAAATAACAATACAATAATATTAATTCAACTGAAGCCTTTTAAAATTCTGTTTAAGATACATAACTTAAATTTTATTAAAAGTAATAAAATATGCAGGAAGATATTACAAAAAAAAAACTAAATAAATTCATACAATATAAGATAGATAGATATTGACTGTATACATACAATATTTTGAATTGGCACAATGGAATGCAAATACATAAAATTCCTTCATTCAATAATAATAAATGCAAAAATTACTTTCCGTTTCCTATCTAGAGAAAACTAGAGGCTAATGGCCCAATAGCCAAAGATAACAAAATTAAGTTATTCATGGCCTTAGTGCAAAAAGTCATTATCTAACCAAAATATAATATTATCATGGTTTCCTTCACTTTGGCATAACTCTCTATGCAATAGCCGCAAGATCATCTGAATTAACTGCCACTAAATGGTTTTTTAAATCATAAAGTTTTTGATATATTTATATTAGTTTCATGCTGGAACAAATGTTCATAGAAATGCTTTCGTTTTCAAGTGCAGAATATATTTCTTTAATTTTATTATTACAATGACAGTTAAACGTTAAAAAATTAGCAGCAGATTAACAGCCGACATCCATGCTCCATCGAACGTCACAGCCTTGCTTACATGACTTTATACCCACTTTAATATTATAGTCTCAGAGTAATGTATTATTGAAATAATTTAGAGGTAAATCAGAAGCAACATTGTGTATATCAATAGTTAAATATTATTATGATACAGTAGGTGTAAGAAACCAGATGATTATCGGTTTCATTTCTTTAATATCTTAGTTTTCCATCCCCATGTTTGGTGCCCTGGTCTGTAGAGTCTCCTTTGAAGAGAAATGAGCTTATCGAGGCTAACAGGACAAACAATGGGTAAAAGATTTGATGCCCTCATTGGAAGAAGCAATTCGCAGTTTGTGATGTTTTGGAGGACATTGTACATATAGCAGTACAATACCTTAAATATGAACGACACAGAGTACAGCTGCGAATTGCAGATATCTTTGAGAATGTCGACGAATTGAAAGGTGCCTTAAGCCCTGGGTAAGACGGAATAGGTTGGCAAAATTGTAAAGTTCTTTAACAAAATTGGAGCGAGGGCCTGATCGGCGGATCCTCCTCTAGATGAGAGGAAGCGATATGACAACGAATGACATAAACATAATATCTTTCGAAAGAATCATATTATTTTGTTTTACTCATAAGATTATTGTTATGAAAACGAAAATTTCAAATAATGTTTCAAAATCTTTTAATATTTTTGTATTTCGCACAATACGAAATAATGCCTTCAGGAACACGCATGAATTATAAAAAATAAGTCACAGTTAATAATCTTAGTGACCTCTTTGATTCATGCTGTGCAGAATGATGAAAAAAGCACTTTGAGAATAGTATTTTGGGAAAATTACTTTTTGCACCAAGACAACAATATATTGACGGTGATCTGACAATAGTATCTATCCGCAGTTTTGGCGAATTCTGGGTTATTGGTGTATTTTGTACAAAATTTGGTGACGGACCGAATGGAATATTATTGTTCTACGAAAAAAATCCTAAAGTGCTCAAATTTGACGTGGAAAATAGTGTCTATCTGCATCGAAGTGTCTAGAAACTAAAAAGAATTATTATCTATCTGCTTGATTTATTTTATTATGACATTACAATTTTCATACATCTTTAAATCACTGTTTTAGTACTAATATTAAATCATTTCACTTGAAAAATAAAAATAATACTGATACCGACAAAAACAGTTCTTTGAACCCCCTGAAAAAGTGACTATAATATGTCAGATAGATACTATTGTCAGATCAGCGTCGATATGACATTTGGTTTTTAATTAGTAACTACATACATATATTACATTGTCCCATATAAATTGACTTAAAAATCATACATAATAACAGTATTTGAGCTTCCCATAAAATTCAATAGATGTTCATGGGACCTATCCTCTTAGGCACAGAAATATAATCTATACTAATAAATTACATAGATGGAATGAACACTCAAGCATTATGATTATAGTATATTATATAAGTATAGCCACAGGCCAGTATTAAATGCTTTCAAACAATGGAATAATTATTAATAGACCATTTATTAGCTAAAAAGGACCTCTCTATCAGTCAGTGTAAAATGCGCAGACCATTTTTTTAGCATGGTAATAGGTCCGAACAATGTAGACATTTTTATATATTTTTACTATACTTCACTTGGGGATATTTATTAATTTGCAAGTTTATTTGTTTGGCTTTTTGGGATGGCTTTAGTTTCTCCGACGGTCGTCAATAAATTGAGAAGATTCAAAATGTCTGCCGATTTGATTTTTTTCTAATTATAATGTTGCACGTTGGGCTGAACATATCGGGACAAAAAAACACTACCTTATTCTTAGGTCAATAATTATTATAAAGCAATCATTATTCATAATATGTTTATCACACTTGAATGGTCAAAGACATAGCTTATAATAAGTATCTTTAGAATCATCTTCAAATGTGTTAATCTTGCCGATTTTTTGAATAATAAAATGCCTAATTCTTGTCAAATTTGGGATCACAGAGATTATCAATATAATTTTTTATCGTGAATATTTTACAAAAATTATCTCGTAATAAATTATACTAATGGTTTCATAAATGCGTTTAAAAATTAATAAACGTAAAAAATCTTAACACCACTGCACAGTTATGTACCGAAATATGACTATATTCTAAAACATTAGAGCGAGAGGTTTAAAAGAATACTATTTTATGTAACAAAAATACTTTATGCAGTCATCAAATGTTTAAAATAAGTATAAAGGATAATAAGGCTTCAAAATTATATAAATAGATTATCTACAACGTTCAAGAAGTCTCCAGGATCACGGTTTGAAAATACAATAAAAACTCAATTTTGACCTACGACGAGCACGTGGGCCGTTAATACGGTGTTAGTTTTAGACACAGTTGTGATAAAATATTGAAATTTTCAAAAACAATAGACTGTAAAGTTTTCTAAAAAAAAATAACTAACTAATAATGATAATCGAGTACTAATTACTTTAATTAAATGCCGATTACGAAAAACCCTCTTTCGTTAAAATATTTCACATATTATATATGAAATTTAATATTTGAGTTGCAGCAGCCAAACTCAGTAACTGTATTAGGTTTGTTTAACAACATAATGTATCAAAAATGAAGAGTTGTTTGTTGGGCATTAGGTCTGTCAAAATCGACATTTTGTTGGATTTCTAAAAATGCGCTATTTTTTGATTCAATTAAAATAGAAAACTAAAATTTCAAAAAAAATCTTAGTAGCATTTCTTAAAAAAAGTCAGAAAAAAAACTACTTGTATTATTATCAAAATAATAACCAAAAAACAATTGCAGGATTGCAGTAGGTCGATAATCCAAAAATATCTTGTTCAATTAATATATGGCTCCCAATTACATAATTTGTTAAAAACTCAAAATCGAAAAAAGAAAACAAAAAATAATATGCTAAATTGAGTAAAATCAACAATAAATAACAACCAACTAAATGTCAAAATAAGAAATCCCTCATATCTATCACCTGTTATATTTGTGGTAATGCGGTAATATTTTACAGGTTATTGGTTCCATCCCCAATGTGTCGGAATATATAAATTACTGCATATCCATTTGTGATCATGTCAAATAGGACTTTTTAATTATGTAAATAATTTTATGAAACATTCAACAATTTTTTTTTTTTAAATCTGTATAATTATCGTCACTGTATTTTAAATACCTCCTATGTGGTTTGAGTCATATTCTGAGGTAATCCAAAAAAACTGTTTTAAAAAATAATCGTATATGATATATTAAATTAAAATATTGGATAAATCATATTATTTTTATAATATATTTATTATTAAATGGTAAAATCGTAGCTTTGTCCATGTTTTGATCACATAGGATTAATTCTACATGCACGCATGCATGAATCATGTGTCAACATGTTGTGTTCGCATAAGATTATTTTAATACTGATCTATTGCGGATGAAGCTCACATAGGATTTATTACGGTGCATGATTTTGGATACTCTCACACAGTATTAATTTAATATCGATTTTATATGGTTTTAATTTTTTGTTTTATCTTGCCACAAGTGATATAATACATAGAGGAAAAAAATGTGCATCATCAATAACTCATTTTCATCAAAATCACCACATAGGAGGAATTTAATAAACAGCGACAATATTCTGCTGTACCGATGATTTTATATTGATACATAAATGTATTAATATATCTCGATATTTTAAAGGCTATACATTGAAAAACGATTTTTTAAAATAAGCTTATTAGTATTTTGATAGCTTACCTGCATTAGCCATTTGGTGTAATGCCAACTTTTATATAGTTTACAATAAGTAATCAATTTTAGGTGCCAAACTATAAAAACTTGAACTGTGAAATATCAATCGTAATCATGGCTGCTTTCTTGAATCAATGGTTGCTGATCCTCTTTTGAAAAGTCATTTCGTTTGGATAACTTAGTGAGGCCCTCGTAAACAGGTGACTCCGATATTCTACAATAAAGTAAAATATTAATTCAACGTATTTTATTTTGATGAATAAACTGTTACCAAAACGAGCTATAATGTTTAATGGTTTTATTACATGCAAACTTTTGTTCATTCGGCCAACCCTTGAAAATATTTGCACTGGATAAACATACATTGAGAAAAATAACATGCATTCCTTTCCTCCAGCCACAAAATGGATTCCGGGACCCACAGTTTCATAAATGGCAACTGTACTAAACTCAACCATCATGGGGTGCCAGACCCAGAACAGATACCCATACAATATTCTGGATTATGGACTGTGATAAGAAAATTTTTGATAATCATATTTAGTGGATTTAGTATAAAGGTGTCCGTAAACAAGAAACTTTTTACGGCAATATTTACGCAAATCGAATGCAATCGAAAATACACCAATAATTCCTAGACAAATCTATTTCCATCGCAACAACAACTTCGTAATGACAGCCGATTCGATTTCTCGTGGTGTTGTAATTATTATTATTGTTATTGCTAATTGTCGAATAACATTTTACACTGAATAAATGGACAAACGATGGAGTATTAGATCTCATCAATGAGGTTCATATATGTCCTGAGTTATATAAAGATATATTATTATATATTAATTATATAAAGGCACATAATATAAAGATCAAAGTATAAAAAGGGACAGTTGATATAAACAGTGAAGTTTATAAAAAATCTAAATGTCTGAGAACCTACAACATCATTGCAATACCGGTATTTCAAAAATGGTATCCCAGTACTTTTCGATACCGAAATACCGACTTTAAAAATAAGACATTACAGATATATTTGGTATTGAAAGTGGAAACAAAATGTATTAATTAACGTAAAAGGCTTAACAGGACTAATATTTTCGTCGGGTTACGCGATGTCTGGTTTACTTCCGTGGCCCTTCATCATCCTTGGTGTCCAGCAATGAATGTTATAAGTTATTAGTGTTTTAGACTTTTTTTACTTGTATTATATTTATTGGTAGATACTTTTACGAATACCGGTATTCAATATGAAATACCGGTATTGGTATTTTCATTCGGTATTGCAATCCCTACTTTACAGGAAGCAGCATTTAGTGCCAAGTCACAACACCATGTATAACGTTTTCACTAGTTAGTATTTTAAATTTTACTCATTTGATTACTGATAATGGTGATCATTGTAGTGTTTATGGGCTGAAAAAAGTATTTTTGAAAGAAGGCGGTGAGCAAAAAATGTTTTGAAACCATGATTTACAAGCATACCAGGTATAAGTATTATATAATATAAAAAAAATATACATACACTTCTGCTTCCATGTCTTCCATTTGAGTTTCGGTGAAGTATGGGTTGGCAGAGGCAGGTCTGAATTTGTAGCCAGTCAAAACAAAAAAGACAAATGTCGCCATCTCTTTGAACATTTCATCCAACCATGAATATTGGAATGGTACTATTTTCTAAAAAACAAAAATATGTTACTAAAACAACATTATACTATCAAACATGACTAAGTGGGGTGTGGAGCATTGAGCATCGATTATTGAGTTGAGGAAACAGACACCGAAGTTAAATATGCGATTGTAAATTATTTTCAACATTCTCTCTAAATAAGGTCTCGTTTTCAAATTATTTTTTATTACTATGTGATAAAATATTATGTGGCAGAAAAGAGTTTCAGACTGAAAGGAGTGGAAAGTGTTAAAGGAAGCTTAGCCATAAAATGACTGCACTGGATGATCTGATACTGAATATGATATTATGTTAGTAAAATTTTTAATTCACCACAAACCTTAAGTAAAATGGCTATGATTCGGGTGGAGTAAATGTAGCATACGACCATGATGTAAAAGTGGCGGAACAATTTAAGTTTCCTCAAACTTATCAAAGCTTTGCCATCGGTGAAAGAAGCATCCTGCAAATGTCGAATAGACCTAGAAAAAAAAATATGATATTTTATTAAATTACTTAAAAAATAAGATATTTCACCGGATATAAATTTACAAATGCTTTTGGATCTTTTTTTTTCACTTCAGTTTGAAAGACGACAATATAATAATTGTTAGCCTACTGTAAACTATTGAGTTAACTTTGTTTTGATCTAGTGCAAGAAACCAATGGGTTGGGCGAATGGATATCAACTGTTTTTCGTAAAAAAATATCTATTGACCATTGGCGAAGGGTGGAGGTAGGCTGTTAAGATCCGACATAAATAGTGCACACTAAACTTTGTCACTCGAACGTATTCATTTTTATTCAACTACAACCTGTAGATAGTGTTTGTTAGTTTTTTAAATTGAATTAAACCTGCCTAATCCAAGCCATAGTAGATAATAGTCAAAAATTATTCGTTTATCTAAAAAATATCTAAAATTATGCCATTAAACCATACATAAATTTAGATATTTTTTAGATGGATGAATATTTTTCATCAATAATGGTTTGGTTTAGGCAGGGCTTAATGAATTTTAAAAACTAACCAACACCATCTGTAATATGTATTCTTAATTCAACGAAAACAAATAAGTATGATTGATAATGTTTAGTGTGCATTATTTATGTCGAATCTTAACAGCCTACCTCCACCCCTAGCCAGTGCTATTGACACAACCTCTATTCTGTGGCTGAACATGGTAATTTGTTTTTTTAACTTATTTCATATAATTAAGGATCTATCAAGGATCATCCGTAAGGGTATTTGCCATAACCCTCTTTTTTCATTTCATTTCTACTACAATTATTAACCTCTAAGTAATTTTGATACAAGCCAAATTTTTAAGTTTTACTTTGTCTGCATCGAAACTTTCGATAAAAATGTTAATTATTTATTATATACAATCACTCTCAGCATAGCATTTTTGAGAATGTCGTAGCATCTATCTCTCTCGCCAATGCAGAGCTCTCATTTCCCCGCACATTTCATCAGATGTGAGCAATGCATGATGGATACTGAGGTAACGATCTGACAGACGCATATTATTCCATCACTTTGGTTCAGTATAAACGAGCTCCTGTGGTAATTTGGATCACTCGGACTCCACTCTAAAAATTACGTATAAATTATCTTTATCTAATCTAATCTAATCAAAATGAGACTTAATCAAAAATAATGTGTTACCAGACAACTGGAAAGAGAATAGCTCCACAACATAGAAGATCAATAAGAGTTAAAACGTATCTCCAAGCATTGTGTTCAGCTGCTCCTTCTTCGCTTTCTTCTATTATAATCTCGGTAACATTGGCCAACACCTGTTTAAAAAAAAAAGAAACTTATCAGGTACCTACTACTCAATTGAGATACTAATTATGTAATGGCTTTGAATTCACCCCTCATCACCATTATATTTATCAGGCCTGGTCAAACTTTTTGGTACATCAGTCAGAATTAGTACTCCGTGGGTAAAAAAATAGTGCTACAGCAATAACATTATCGTTTACAAAATTTAACACTTGGCATTCACCACAATATCATCGCTACACGCAAAATACCTGCAATGTGGCAAAACCATGTTTAGGAGATAGAGACAAAAAACTGTTTTAAAAAATCTAGAACATAATAATTGAATAAATAATAATGCAGAGTAGAGTAATATTATTTACACTATTTTAGATAATAAAATTATGGAATTTGTTCATGAGTTTTGCAGAAAATGCTTTAAACGTGGATATTTTTACATTGGATGTTTATTTGGCAATCTATATATCGTCGTTTCCATTGCAAAATTGTATATCTGCAAAATATGCATTTTTGACATTTTTGTATAATTAAAACCGCAAAAATCGCCTTTACACACATGCAAAATAACACAATTTACAATATACATAATGATATATACTTTGCCAAAATTGAACACCGTGCACCATACATCATATTGGAGATTTATAACTTTCAACCAAAACAACATAGCACATTGGATGTTTTTAACAAAGATAAAGAAAAATTCAAGGAATTTGTTGGCCAACGAACACATTTATTCAAAAGTGGCACATTGGAGGTATTTCGCATGCAACCACGATAAATAAACTATATTTCTGTTTTTTCACATGTGAGTATAATATGTACCAGAATTGTAAATGTTGTGAGTTTATTTAATATTATAATCATGGGTGAAATCAGGTGGGGGTAGAAAAAGAGCTATGTAATATGGAAAACGGACAGCTGTAAAAATAATCAGTGTGTGTACTTATGTACGCGCGTTAGAAGTTATACTTCTTTGGCGTAACAAAACAAAAAAACTCATCTTTGCCATACAGCGGTTATAAACAATTCAGATGTGCCCTATGATGAATTAATAAAAAATCAAATTTTATTGTGATTATATTCATTTCGGTCTCAAGGGTATTTTATCGACATAGGTACCGTCAGCAATAATATTATGTATGCGAATAAATAATATTGCAGAATGTACCTACTTTGGAAGCAAAAATCTCAAAATCTGTGTTTGAAAAATTTAGCAAATCGCTATTTCGACCACCTTTGCTTAAACAGATTACTGTACAACTATTTTCGTTAACAATGATAATTTATTACAATTCAAAAGTAAAACATAGCCTATTTAATGGTTTAACTGAAACGTGATATTGGCTTTTGTGATGAAACATAATAATTATTATTGTCTTCAATTATTAAACCGCTAATAAATAAATTGACATGGGATATGCGACAAATATTACCCTAAACTGTAAAAATATGTATTTTTGTGTATGAAGTGTCTAAATATTGTAAATTTATAACATACCATTGTTTGAATTATTTACCAAGTCAACATTCACAAAATTTATTTATTTATTGATATATAATTTGACTCATAAATAATACTTACATAAATATCGTCGGTGTTTTGTAAAAAGGGCGAATAAACCAAAATGCTACTTTACAGGAGGAGGGTTTTTCACTTTTAACATTTATTTGTTTTTTACCTGTAGATGATTATAAACATCTAACAAGTTTATAATAAAGCTTAGAAAGAATACTGTCATTATAATAGGTATTATTATATAATATTTTAAAATGCCTAATATGTCACATTTGGTTTTTATTTCGTAATTTTAATTAATTTAATTTTAGTTGATTATCGTTTTTATGTACTTTCCTGTGGAGATAAAAATTCGCCGTTTTTACACAACAAAGCTAGTGGGGTAAATATTGTATTTTCATTAAAATCTCGATTTCGCCAAAATGGTTGATTCGCCCTTTTTACAAAACACCGACGATATAGCCTCAAATCTTAATGAATAATCATAATAAAATCATAATAAAAGTTGCAACATTATTTGGAACACCTGAACGTCGCCGCGCAAAATAAATTATGTTGCATCACCAGACAAAACTTCCGTCCCACGTCCCACACTAAATTAATGCGTTACATTTGTGCGCGTCACACGCCAAAAATACACTGATCTGTTTTCCCAATCGCGCCTAAAGAAGTATAACTTCAAAAATGAATTCCGAAGTATTTATTTTTACACAATGAATCAATGTGATCAGGGACGGCTCTTGTATAGGAGCAAAGGTGCACTGATCTCCCAAATTATTACGTAACTATGTAATAATAAGTACGTATTCAAATACCTACATATTGTATGAATTAATTATTGTAAAATATCTTTAATTTGTCGCCCGTCTGCACGCATAAAATGCGCGTAATTTCTGGCGGCCTGCATGTATGCGTAGGTACGTCCTTCGTAGTATTAATTGTGCAGGAGAGAAATCGAACCGCCTGGCGATGATTTTTTTTTTTACGCTGCCGATAATGTGGGCTCAGTTGTGATCTTTTTTTATTTCCGAACGTGCAATATTTACCTCACTTGGGACACTGTGACTCCCAATCTGAGCTTACGAGCGCAGACGACATTTCACGACAATGCTGTGTTTGACTGGCGCGAATAATAACAACTCACAAACGCTTTTGAAGTCGGTACAAGATTCCCGCGTAATATTTCAAATTATTATATTATTATTTCGTACGTTATGAGGTAAATGCTACGTTGTTTGCCATATAATATTGAATCGATCAAAATATCGATTAGAGTGATATTGTGTTCATTAAGTTAGGTGTAGCAATCTCAACATACAAATACCAATTTTATAATTATTTTACCTTTAAAAATTAAATAATTTTATTATGCCTAGAGCAAAGTAAACTTGTAAGTAAGTAATTGATAAACTATTAATAACCTTTACATAATATAATATACATACTACAATTTTTTACGTACCTACTTATACTACTCTAAGAGAAGTAGTTATTTAACAAAAGCGTTACATTGTAACAATTTCTACAATATTAGGTATTTCAATAGTGTATGTGGAGTATGAGCGTTATTTTGCACGTAAAAGAGGATAAAATATTTTTTAAGAAGATGAACAAAGCAATTTTCCAATGTCAATTATTGAAGAAAAGAAATATAAATTATTCTATCAAATACAATATTCGTGTTACCGAAGTATTTTTTATTTTGAATACGTCTTTCAAATCAGTCCCATTTGGAGTGCAATTCTGGAGTTGAGGTGTACAAAGTATTAGCAATTTTTTAACAGATAGTAACTATATCCCGTTGAAAATTCACCGATCCATAGTATTTATCAAAATAATACAGCGCGTAGGTATATGCGGAGAATGTGGGATGCAAATAACCGAAAGGGGAGTATAAGATATGCCCGAATTGCGTCAGTATGTGAACTTCAACCGACCATAACCCGCGTACTACCTATCGGAGCTACACAAATGAGGAGTTTACGGCTTTGTACCAATGACATATTGTCTAAAATACTTGCATCAGTTATAATTTATGGAAGTTAGGAGTGTCAAACGTGGAAACTACGTTGGCACATATGAAATGTATTACAATAAAAATCGAAAAGAGTTTATATGCCTTTTGCATCATACCTATCATATCCAGAAGCTTGGACTTTATAACTTTGACAATAAATAAATGCTGTCGGTGAATGTGAGCGTCGTTTCGTTTCTCAACCCCCCCCCCCCCCCCCAAGATGTATTATATATTTAAGCATAAGCCTACCTCCACTCTGAAGGCTATTGCCGATTTTTTTCAATACCACAAAAAGGAAAATGCATGTCTTTGCATGCACTCCCTAATTTTATGATCACCGGCCGCCACTGAATGTGATCATAATACTTTGTGACATTCAGTGCGCTTTGAATTAAAATACATTAGCAATAAATATGACAAGACAATCTACAGCTGATTTGGTGTTAGAATATGATAACGAGCATATTTAAATGACCTCTATACATTTGATCATGTTAGAATTACGTACAAGGCCAGTTCAATGACCAATCAGAGCCACCCATGTCCCAGCCAATCAACACTCGAGCTGTGAGACTATTTGTCACTGATGTCATGTCATTATTTTTAAATTTCATATCAATTCTACATTATATTTTCAAAACAAAAGCAATCGTGCAATATTTTTCAAAAAAAATTTGCAATCCGACAGCTGATAACATAAATTAATGGATGTTATTACGTATATATGCTAGGATGTCCCTTGAGAATGGTTTCGTCGTGGCATCGAAATAATGATACTATTTATAGTAATTTTCACGTTTGAATATGGACAGTTTACGTTTTAATAATTTACGTATATAAAACGTCTATATGATAATTATTTGCGCATTCTTACAGAAGTCAAAATGGTGACCATTGTCATTTAAATTTTTGACATTACATTTTAAAATTATTGTTTCAGAATCTACATTAATATGTTGTCGATCGTTGGGTTTTTGGGTGAGCAGAATAACACCAAGCGATGAAAATTTATAATGAAATCTTCAGGCTTTACATAGAAAGCAATCTGACAGGAAATGCTGACAAATAATTACCAGCAACGGTCACAGTATGTTACGATCATCATTATTACAAATATCCTGATAAAATTATGTTGGTATACATAATGTCAATAGTATTATGATTGCAATAAACTGTATCCGATATGACATATCGTCTTTTATTTATTTTTATCACAATTTCGATTTTGTAATTAATTATACAATGAATACTTTTTGAGTCAGGGGGCTCACATAGTCAAACTGCATTGTCACACCAAGAGATGGCGCCACTTGTAGGGGTATCCTCTGGTATGAAATATATGAATCTAATATATTATATATTATACGTCTGTTATCTATGCAGGCAGTTCAAGGCATTCTACAGAATAATTGTTATATAATAATTAGTTTGACAGCAATGATTATTAAATTTTCATGCAATTATTTGACACCAAGATGGATGTATGCAATATTATTGAAATAGTTTGTAATAATGGCACGCCAAAGTAAGCTTCTGACACGAGCAGAAACGCCGACCTTCAGTTAGTGTTTGTGGCAGAGTATGGTTTAACGACATAACTATACAAATCTAGCCTTGTAGTCAATTCTACTTCTCAATAGCCTTGCGACAACCTCACGACACGGTTCAGACAGAATATATAAGTCCCATGGTTCTAAACTATGGAAGAAGCAGGGAAGAAATGGTCGAAAGAGACCATGAACAGGTAACCACTAGCGTAATCGTTTAGTATTAGGAAGTAAAATGTATGTTGTTAACCTTTTCTTTGTAAATGTAATAGAATTTTACGTAAAAAAATTTTCGCCTCCGAAAATTAAGAGTGCTCCAGTGTAATTGGAACGCTGTGACCACAGACCTCGAAATGTCACGTCGTGAAATATCAGCGCGATGTAATTTTTAATATAAATTTCCGGGAAATCTCCATTAAACTTAGAAAATAAGTTATGGAAGAGATTGTTTACGTAAAATTTAGCAAGTACATGCTTCAATAACTTTTATAGCAATAATGGAAGTGTATGAAAATTGGAAAAGAAAATTGAATATTTATAAATTTATATACTGTATAATTGTGAATAAAGAATTTTAATACTAATTTTATCAATACAAGATAGAAGCAAACTATCGTTATAAAAATACTGTAAACGCGTACCTATATTTATAGACGCGTAATTATAATTATAGATTTTGTTAATGCTATAACTTACTGACTATAACGAATATTGTAAAAGTAACAATTGGAAAAACTTAAGATTCTGGTATAGATGGGTTTCTACCCATAAATAATAATAAATCTTAATCGCATCTTGGGTAAATAAAAGAATTAAATACTGCAACTAAAAATACAAATTGACGTGTGACCTTGAACTTTAACTGAATTCTGTCCGACTAGAATTTACGGCCCAGCTGTGCTGGCTCGCGAGGTAAAAATAGATTCAAGGTTACATCCATATTACTATATAAAAGTCACTATGCAAGATTAAATAAGTTAGTAACTGTTCGTGTATAACATCTTGTTAGGATTAAGCATTTATATATTTAAGTTGAAATGTTAAGTATAATATTATAGTATTTTCTCGTAATAATGTTCGTCCGAAAGGTAAATATCGAATGAGAAAGTTTCTGCGGCTCCAAACAGTTTTATTAAAACTTAGTAAAATTCTATTGGCCTAAAAAGGCCGAGAGTGGTGGAAAGGACTAGTACATGGGTGTCAACCTTTCGTTTTGACATTTTAAATTTAAAGACTGCCATTCCCTTATTTAGTACCCGAATACTTATTCCGATACCTCGATGGAAAGCTAGAAACTTTCCCCTTCGTTTGAACACGAAAAATCATATAAAATCAACTATTTTGCTTACGTCATCCTAACTGCGCATTTAAGGGACATGTTCTAGAGGGTGCTTGAAACACCCCTATTGAGTCTTAATTTTGCGAAAATAAAGTAGAGTAAATTTAACCCGACTAAATTAGAAGATATCTCTATTAGAAAGTTGCCAGGAACGGGAGATATACGTAAATTCATCCCGTGAGAGAAAGATATAGATCTGCTATCCCTTACGGACTGTTTCCTGTTAAACCTCTATCCGAAGGGTATAAAAGGCGACCACTTTTCCCGTAAAATCATTAGTTTCTACACTCTTCACCAGCGATCTTCAGCAAGCAGCAGTCCTCACTGCAAAGTTGTGAGACATGGTTCTCAGTACATTCGCGATTCCTACGTACCAGTAAGTCCCCCTTCGGCGGGCAAAACGTAACGCGAATAACACGTATCTGTCGGTAGTGACGTCGGCCGCTAAAACGCAGCGCGAATAGCACGTATCTGCCGGTAGTGACGTACACGCGGAGTAATTTTATTTTTCATTACTCATCCTACGAGGTGACGTAATCGGGATAAATTACGCGATCGGATTTGTTTTATAAAAACAAATTAATAAACTCAGTCTGTAATAATAAATTTTACAAATCTTTTCGGGATTATAAAATAAATTTTTGAAACTTTATTAAGTAAACATAATCATAAAATAAATTTTAGTAAACAAATTCATAAACATAAAAAAAACAAATTTTAGTAAATAAATTTGTAAACATTATGCAAACCTTTTGTAAACAAGTCTGTAAACACAAATAAATATTTGTAAATACACTGTGAACATAAATAAACTTTATAAACAACAATAAAATAATTCTATTCTTTTATAAACCTAATACTGTGTGACCAAAGAATAATTTATATTTTCTTTCTTATGGGAAAATATTTCATGAATTAAAAATATCCAAAGAATATCTGCGTATACATTCTCTGAATTAGGTGTGACTTTTTGGGAACTTGTGAAAGATTTCACAGAGATCCTATAGTGAACAAATAAATAGTTTGCTGATACTTTAATGAGATTTAATTACGGGAACAATGACAGTTAACCTTATTGTGTGACCGTGAACTCTAGTACCTGAATAAATTCGGCACCACACCAGCTGAGAGTTTTATTCGGGAATTCAAAAGTTGTGATACTACAAAGGAGATCCACCTCTCCTAGTTCATCACTAGTCTCCTCAGTGACGGCCCGGTAGCATTATTGAGCTAGCCGTGAGCCGGGTCATGTCATTATGGCGCCCAAATGCGTGCGGCATCTTCAGGTTGCGAAAACCTGAACGATCCTACAACTAAGATCTACTAAAAGATTTTAAAAACAATATATTGTGAAGTGTATCAATCAATTGTGGTTACCTGAGAGGTTTTAAGAACCTTATACCGGAGCTACAAGAGCGATCTACCTCAACTTTATAAATGTGAGTACAATGAAATAAAGTGTAACTCGCATTAACGAGGAACCAGTGATGAATACTTTTGAAAAATATAATTTGGAGAAGAATATATACGTAAAGGCAACTGTATATAGAATACTTTTCTTGATATACTTGGAAAAGGAAAGAATAAATAAAATAAATACTTTTGGTAATTTATTAGAGTCAGATACCGACATTAAGCAAAAGTATGTCGATGAGACTATCCAAAGGATCTCTCTGACCCTTTTAAACCACAAAGAAAGTATAAAAATAAATTGTGTTACTCACCGTAACAGAAATAATAGAATTAAGAATAAAATGCACAATAAAAATTTCGTGTGAATTTTTAAGCTTTTTTCTAAATTAAAGTTGAGTACCATACAAGTATAGGTACAAGAACCCAGACAAAGAAAAAAATTTTTGAAAAAAATAAATTTATACTACTTTGTACATTAAAATCTCGATAATTATCATAATTACCGTGACGTCATGGGTATAGGTACATGAAGGCCTGTACCTATTACAATATAAGATTTTAAACGGAGAAGATTGGACGCTTGTAACAGGAGTTGCAAGCCTTCAGGGTTATCAGCGACAAGCAGCGCATGCCCTCCAAAAACTTTAAACGTCGATTGCGGACGAACGGGTGGTCGTAGGAAGCTGAAAATTGGCGCAATCGATAGCTGAATTTTTATATGAATTTACGGTCGAAGGTCCGCTTCTTCCAACTCCAGGGGACGGAGGAATTCGAAGAAATTATGCCGAACCCTGTTCCGGGTCCGAGCGTAGAAGAAGACTTTATATTGGAAGAAGGCTTGCAAAACGCGCAAGTATTCCCCGAAGAGGATTCATTTTTGCAAGTAAGCACGTCGGCTCCCAAACAAAAAATGGCACCACCAGAACCAGCCGTATGTACCCCGTGCCATGTTAAGCCGGAACTCCATTCCACCTATGAGGGTAGCCCAAAGCAGAGCGTTGAGCTTTTTCTCCGACGCTGCAAAGAATATTGCGAAGCTGTGAAGTACCCAGCTGAGAATTGGACAGAGTTGGCTATACGTCAGCTCAGAGGAGAGGCCAAGACTTGGGCCAAAAATATTGACACATCGGACAGTTGGCGGTCGTTTAGTAACGACCTGAAAGAGCACTTCGAATCGCCTTCAAGACGTCGTGCTCAACGAACGGAGCTCGAACATAAAGAGCAAGGACCTCAAGAGGGAGCTTATGGTTTCCTCCTGAAGAAGATGGAATTAGCCGAGGTACTCCTTCCGGAGATGAAGTCGGAAACCCTGGCTTCAACCTTTTATGACCTACTCACTGTGAGCGATCAGATAAGGGTTAATCAAGAGAAATGGAAAACGATGGACGAGCTGCTTGAAGTAGCTCATACACTTCAACCATTGAAATCGGCATTGGCTTCCGTGCCATCTCCAGCAAATGCCGTCAAGGCGAACAATGAAAAGAGGCCCGCTCAGCAAAATACTTGGCGCGAGAAGCCGCGTTCGGTACAAGAGATTAACGCGAAATCTGATAAGACCACGGAGGTTGTTGATAAAAGGCCTCCACGGCAATCAGACCAGCAAAACAATTCGGAAAGACCTGCGTACCGCCCACGTCCTCGCATTGAAGAGCGAGGCGGTGCCAGACAAAGGCGCTGTCAACATTGTCCTGGCTTCCATGAAAACAAGGATTGCCCAGACAGGCAAGCAGCTCAGCAGACCAGAAAGGAGCCATGAAGACGGCTCGCGGACCGGGTTGATCGTCGATGGCTCCAAGACGACGAACACTGGCGGACCGCCGAAGAGAAGACTCAAGAAGGTGACACGAACGTTCCTCGAACGCCGTTCAGCCGAGTTCTAGCTAGTGACATAGACGCTCTTCTGGCGAATAGGGTTAACTGTGAAAGTGAACTGAAGGACACCCTTCCGGTGAAATCATTTAACCCTAAGGTTCACTGTGAGGTCGAAGCTGGCCCCAGTAACCAAGTTAATCTTTGTACAGGTCCCCTTGTAAAGGATAATATCGTAAGACCGGAGAAACATCGCAAACGTGATATTAAGAATTCTGCTAGTAAAATAGTAGAAAATTTTAATCCTTTTACCGGCGGCGAAATAGAATATAAAAAGTTTTTAGATAAATTAGAATTAGGAAGTTATGAAATAAATGTTGGCGGCAAGGAAGAAGGTTATCAAGATATACAGTTAAAGACAGCTAGCAGTGGATGCGGCGAAGGCGTAAGCAGTGGCGCTCTTGGTGTGCTGAGAACATCGGCAAACGTAAGTAACTGTAGCTTCGTCGATACTGACGACAGATCTCTTGTAACAAATAATTTAACGAATTATTGTGCTTCCGCTAACCATTTGTGTAAAAATATTAATAGTACTAACTATACTAAAGCCGAAGCTGGCAGTTTACTTGATATTAATAGCGATGTATGTAGTTTAGATAGTCGACCGTCGTTGCAATCGAGCAACAAAACTTTAGGAAGGGACTTACCTTTTAAATTAGCGAACAGACCCCACGAGGCTGACGTTAAGAATATTATTAGGAAAAGTCGAACTAATCGTCGACTACAAAACATTAATACCTTCGGTAAATTAAGGCGAAATAAACTTAATGAAGAAGAGCTCATAGCATTAGATGACTATAATCGTTATCTTAAACAAAAATCAAGTAAATGTAAGTCCTTTAGTATTAAGAATGTTAAAGATAAGTTACTTAAGCTTAATAAGATTAATTTTGATAATGTTAAGTTTGAATTAAGAAATATGAACTTAATGTACATAGATAAAGCTAGATATAGTGACGAAAGAGTTGTTGTGTATGATCATCGTCTCAAAGGCGGTGATATACTCAATAACGGAGAACAAGAGTTATGGGACTCAGCTACGGCTGCCCATAACCAACAAAGTAAAATTTCTACGGATTTTCTCGGTTCTGTAAATATTTTAGATCCTAGGGACAGGTGTAGTCGGGGACAGAATTTTGCGGCGTGTCAAAAGACACTACCATCTGTAACGACTGCAGACCGTCCAAATAGCGTAGTCAGAAGTGCGTGGACAATTGTAGGTAGTACGTTGGATGCGCCGGGTGAAGAGAAATTACCAACTACTGCAATTGCCCGTAATAAAAATAGTTTACCTTATAAAGATTTAAATATTAAACTTGATAAAAATATTAGTGATAAGAGTGCTTTAAATGCTAGTGATAAGTTTGAAATATTTAATAGTGATAAGTGTAATATATTTGAAATTAATAGCGGGTCGAACGCCGCCGTGTTGAATGGTATGCCCTCTGCGGGAGTATACAGTGCATGGGGTAGGGGCGCACCGAAATTGATCGGAGGTCACCTCCTCACACTGCCCTTCCGTATCTTCGGAATAGAAACAGACTATGAGGCTGTCATCGATACAGGTGCGACGCACTCCTTGGTGCGTAGTGACCTACTTCGCCCTCCAATTGAGCCGTGCGGGAGGCCTCTGACTTTGACCACGGCCGGGGGTGGATCACTGTGCACTGAAGGCGTCGTCAATGTGAAGGGTTTTCTTCGAGACACACCGATAGAAATACCGGCTTATGTTTCGAAAGACCTTCATATAGACCTATTAATAGGTCTGGATTGGCTAGAAAAGCAAGAAGCAGTCGTCGATATGAAGCGTCGCTGTTTACATTACGGCGACGGCATAAGGCAGACATTGTACTGTAAAACAACGCGGGAACCACTGCCATGTGGTCCTGTAAAATTAGCAGAGCTTGCGCCCGGAATTCCAGAATCGGCACGGATCGCGTTGACTGAAGTCATGGAAGACTTTAGAGACCGTTTTGCTGAAACTGGACCTCCGTGCCGCACAACTGAGTTTCGCATCTTCTTGAATAAGGAGACTCCATTCCGTCTGGGCCCTTATCGCCAGTCGGAACAGAAACGAAGACAGATTCAGGAAGATGTCGAACAAATGATGGTCGATGGAATAATCGAGCCGAGTTCGAGTCCCTACTCCTCACCCATCGTTTTGGTGCCGAAGAAAGATGGGACCTCGAGGTTCTGCGTCGATTATCGAAAGCTTAATACTTTGACAGTGGATGAAGCAACTACCTTACCTCTGATCTTGGAAACATTGAAAGATCTGGGAACGGCAAAAATCTTTAGTTCATTGGACCTTAAAAATGGATACTGGCAGGTGAAATTACACCCTAGCACTAAACCCTTAACTGCGTTTACGACTGCTGATGGTGGTTGTTACCAGTTTCGCGTGTTGCCGTTCGGTTTGAAGGGCGCGGTGGGGTCGTTTCAAAGACTCATGTCTCAAGAGGTTCTCATTGGACTCGTCAACAAGATTTGCCTCGTCTACCTCGATGATATTATCATTTATAGCGATACATGGGAAGAACACGCGCAGCACTTGCGAATCGTGTTTGAGAGGCTGCAGTATCATGAACTTCGCGTCGCGCCAAAAAATTGCCAGATAGGGAGACAAGAAGTAGACTATCTGGGACATCATATTACGGCCACGGGAAATGAACCGCAGACTCATCATCTAGCAGAAGTAGAAGCTGCGGCGGTGCCAAAGACTCGAAGGGAGGTGCGTGCCTTCCTCGGCCTTTGCAATTGGCTGAGGGAGTATGTAACTCGTTTCGCTGAGATGGCGGCGCCATTGACGAGATTACTCCGAACCACTGTACGATTTCAGTGGAACGATGAAGCTGAGGACGCCTTTCGTAAAATAAAGCGTGCCCTATCACAGCCTTTGAGATTAGCCCGACCCGACTTTACTAGATCCTTTTGCCTTCAAACGGATGCTAGCGGACATGGCATTGCGGCCGTTTTATTCCAGCCAAAGGAAGACGGTGGTCGTGATGTCGTTTCCTTTGCAAGCAAGCGCGTTAATGAGGTGGAAGCTCGTTATCATATTAATGAATTAGAAACGATGGCTGCCGTCTGGGGAATCACTAAGTACCGTGGTTACCTGGAGGACAGAAAGTTTAAATTAATAACTGACAACCAAGCCTTAACGTGGTTAAATACTGCGAAGAATCAGAAGGGGAAGTTGGCCAGATGGGCAATGCTGTTATCGGAGTTCGATTTCGAGACAGAACATTGCCCGGGAAAGGAGAATCACCTCGCTGATCATCTGTCAAGATTCCCCCAGAACCCTGCGGGTGCAACTTTAAGCCCAGAAGTAGAGTGTGCTCGTATGGCAGCTCCGACGAGACGACCGGAAGTAGCAGTACTGTTACTAGAGGCAGTAAACATTCGGGAAGAAATAATTACGAAGCAAAGGACGGATCCACAGTTTATTGAACTGATGGCGTCTCTCGATTCTCCCGCTCATGTGAGGAGAAGGCCTACCGGACTGACTGTACGCGACGGGATTTTAGTACACGTTGACAGCGAATTAAACCCTCGATTAGTAGTACCGGAAAATTTAAGAAGAACAGTAATAGAAATATATCACGATCAGTGTGGACATCCGGGTGCCACTGAAACTGACCGATCGATAAGAGAATGGTATTTTTGGAATAAGCGACGATGCGATGTCCAGAAATATGTGCGTGCCTGTAAGATCTGCGCGACACGCAAGCGAGGAGCGTTGCAGCCTCCTGCCCCGCAGACCTCGCATATCGAGGCTGTGAGACCTTGGGAGATACTCACGCTAGATCTAATGGGTCCGTATCCCGTTACGAAGAAGCGTAACAAATACGTACTTGTCATGTCCGATATGTTCTCGCGATGGGTGGAAGCATTTGCCATGCGTTCTGCAATGATTACCGCGATTTTACCGCTTGTGGAAGAACAGATCCTCAAAAGGTACGGTTACCCTCGAGCGATCCTTACGGATAACGGTACGCAATTCGATCATCCGAAATGGCTAGCAGCGATGGAGTCGTGGGGGATTAAACACTGGACGACGGGTATTTATCACCCTCGGGCAAATCCTACCGAACGCCGGAATCAGGAGATCAAGAAAGGACTCCGTGTTCGTCTGGAGAGCGATTCTCACGACGAATGGGACATACACTTGAACGACATTATGTACGACCTACGGTCCTGAGGTGTTGCAATGGTGAATTGAGACTAGACATATACAGTTATGTCTTTATTAAGGGTGGACATTTGACACGAGCAGAAACGCCGACCTTCAGTTAGTGTTTGTGGCAGAGTATGGTTTAACGACATAACTATACAAATCTAGCCTTGTAGTCAATTCTACTTCTCAATAGCCTTGCGACAACCTCACGACACGGTTCAGACAGAATATATAAGTCCCATGGTTCTAAACTATGGAAGAAGCAGGGAAGAAATGGTCGAAAGAGACCATGAACAGGTAACCACTAGCGTAATCGTTTAGTATTAGGAAGTAAAATGTATGTTGTTAACCTTTTCTTTGTAAATGTAATAGAATTTTACGTAAAAAAATTTTCGCCTCCGAAAATTAAGAGTGCTCCAGTGTAATTGGAACACTGTGACCACAGACCTCGAAATGTCACGTCGTGAAATATCAGCGCGGTGTAATTTTTAATATAAATTTCCGGGAAATCTCCATTAAACTTAGAAAATAAGTTATGGAAGAGATTGTTTACGTAAAATTTAGCAAGTACATGCTTCAATAACTTTTATAGCAATAATGGAAGTGTATGAAAATTGGAAAAGAAAATTGAATATTTATAAATTTATATACTGTATAATTGTGAATAAAGAATTTTAATACTAATTTTATCAATACAAGATAGAAGCAAACTATCGTTATAAAAATACTGTAAACGCGTACCTATATTTATAGACGCGTAATTATAATTATAGATTTTGTTAATGCTATAACTTACTGACTATAACGAATATTGTAAAAGTAACAATTGGAAAAACTTAAGATTCTGGTATAGATGGGTTTCTACCCATAAATAATAATAAATCTTAATCGCATCTTGGGTAAATAAAAGAATTAAATACTGCAACTAAAAATACAAATTGACGTGTGACCTTGAACTTTAACTGAATTCTGTCCGACTAGAATTTACGGCCCAGCTGTGCTGGCTCGCGAGGTAAAAATAGATTCAAGGTTACATCCATATTACTATATAAAAGTCACTATGCAAGATTAAATAAGTTAGTAACTGTTCGTGTATAACATCTTGTTAGGATTAAGCATTTATATATTTAAGTTGAAATGTTAAGTATAATATTATAGTATTTTCTCGTAATAATGTTCGTCCGAAAGGTAAATATCGAATGAGAAAGTTTCTGCGGCTCCAAACAGTTTTATTAAAACTTAGTAAAATTCTATTGGCCTAAAAAGGCCGAGAGTGGTGGAAAAGGACTAGTACATGGGTGTCAACCTTTCGTTTTGACATTTTAAATTTAAAGACTGCCATTCCCTTATTTAGTACCCGAATACTTATTCCGATACCTCGATGGAAAGCTAGAAACTTTCCCCTTCGTTTGAACACGAAAAATCATATAAAATCAACTATTTTGCTTACGTCATCCTAACTGCGCATTTAAGGGACATGTTCTAGAGGGTGCTTGAAACACCCCTATTGAGTCTTAATTTTGCGAAAATAAAGTAGAGTAAATTTAACCCGACTAAATTAGAAGATATCTCTATTAGAAAGTTGCCAGGAACGGGAGATATACGTAAATTCATCCCGTGAGAGAAAGATATAGATCTGCTATCCCTTACGGACTGTTTCCTGTTAAACCTCTATCCGAAGGGTATAAAAGGCGACCACTTTTCCCGTAAAATCATTAGTTTCTACACTCTTCACCAGCGATCTTCAGCAAGCAGCAGTCCTCACTGCAAAGTTGTGAGACATGGTTCTCAGTACATTCGCGATTCCTACGTACCAGTAAGTCCCCCTTCGGCGGGCAAAACGTAACGCGAATAACACGTATCTGTCGGTAGTGACGTCGGCCGCTAAAACGCAGCGCGAATAGCACGTATCTGCCGGTAGTGACGTACACGCGGAGTAATTTTATTTTTCATTACTCATCCTACGAGGTGACGTAATCGGGATAAATTACGCGATCGGATTTGTTTTATAAAAACAAATTAATAAACTCAGTCTGTAATAATAAATTTTACAAATCTTTTCGGGATTATAAAATAAATTTTTGAAACTTTATTAAGTAAACATAATCATAAAATAAATTTTAGTAAACAAATTCATAAACATAAAAAAAACAAATTTTAGTAAATAAATTTGTAAACATTATGCAAACCTTTTGTAAACAAGTCTGTAAACACAAATAAATATTAGTAAATACACTGTGAACATAAATAAACTTTATAAACAACAATAAAATAATTCTATTCTTTTATAAACCTAATACTGTGTGACCAAAGAATAATTTATATTTTCTTTCTTATGGGAAAATATTTCATGAATTAAAAATATCCAAAGAATATCTGCGTATACATTCTCTGAATTAGGTGTGACTTTTTGGGAACTTGTGAAAGATTTCACAGAGATCCTATAGTGAACAAATAAATAGTTTGCTGATACTTTAATGAGATTTAATTACGGGAACAATGACAGTTAACCTTATTGTGTGACCGTGAACTCTAGTACCTGAATAAATTCGGCACCACACCAGCTGAGAGTTTTATTCGGGAATTCAAAAGTTGTGATACTACAAAGGAGATCCACCTCTCCTAGTTCATCACTAGTCTCCTCAGTGACGGCCCGGTAGCATTATTGAGCTAGCCGTGAGCCGGGTCATGTCACTTCGTAGAACCAAGGCAATATTTTTGAGGCAGAAAAACTGGAAAATTCTCATTTCAAATGGATAAACTATACAAAATGACAACTTCCTGGTATTTATAAGATTTACAACTATATATTTTCCTACTATGTCGACAATGAATTACAAAGTTTTTGTGGATTGATTTTTGAAATGAATAGACGCGTTATGGATGCAAGAATCTTACACCAATGTAGACATTCAATGATTCACATTTATAACCAAAACGGGATTTACGAGTTTCGTAAGTATCTATAACAGCATCAAATATCATAAAGCAAAAACAGTAGTACATATATTACACATCACATCACCGCTAAATAATTTCATAAAATATTGCAAGCGCAAAACTTATGTTTTAGAAAAATAATATGATTAACAAGATGAATAAGAGAACAATTTGACAGTCACAATAATTTTATAGATCAAGAGCAAATGTATATATGTGTACATGATTTGTTAAAATACTTTCCCTCACACAAAGTGCATAAAGAAAATAATACAACAGTTATGCATTCTTAACAATAATACCTGAAGTGGGATAACGATCATGAAAAGCTTTTTGTCACGGTCAGCCAAAATATGCTTTATGAAGTTCCATCCAGTACCCACAAGAACTATAGTCACGAAGAGAACAGCACCTTTCAATCTGTAAGATTAATAACATTTGTATTAATAATGAGTACAGCAGAATATCTATTATCCGGACTGATTTAGGAAAAGGGTAAGTTCAGTTGAATTTTTATTTAATTATAAAACTTTTATATATTATTTTTTTAATATTATGTAACCATATATTATACGGTAGTGTAGTAACCTGTGATTACTAGACCTACACAACTGTAGATGCTTAGCATCACCGTTTGTGGCCATCAATAGTTCTTTGTCAATATCGAATCATTCAAACTAGTCAGAGTACTTAAATGTTGATGATTGAACAGTTTATGTACAATACATATTTTGGCCATTATTTTCAGCATAGTTTTTTCAAGATTTTTGCTCCAGTTGGAGGATATAGATTGCGCCGATGGATGTATATCAGTCTGACATTTAATTTTTCATCTAATTTCAATCATTGATAGGTAGGTAGGTACAATTGATAATAATGTGGAATGAAATATTTCATTGAATGTTATATGTCTATCATAAATCGTAATCCGATCAATCAAAGAAAAAGGCTAACGTCATGCCAATGCTTAGCAAATTGTTTATGTTTATTTTGAAATTAAAGAATTTTTTTAGTCACGGACCAACAGATGGCAGTGTCGCATCAGGTCTATCTGCAAGTGTTATATTTTAATAGTATCGATACTTTCATTCGATATGACGGCCCTAGGTACGGGATGTCCCTGGTTGGTGGGTATTATTTTTAATCATTGAAAAAAATAATATATTATATGAACTTACAAATGAGTAATGTAGTAGAGTATTGCCCAGGCTGGAACATGTTCTCCCTTGGTTTGAATGAAATGGTAATTGACACCATGCAAAGCCAGCGAGAGTGACTTCAAGAACACCAATACACACATGATGATGTGTATTTTGTAGACCGTATAACGACTTGTGCGTAATATGAAACACCAAAAACACGCACTCAAAGCAAACAACAAAGACATCATTGTGTACAAAGCTGGTAACGGTAAGTCACCTGCCGATAAGAAGTTTCCACGATTACTCTCATAAATGTCAATCTGAAAGAACATTAAATTATTATAAATTAAATTTACAGCTTAATACATTGACAAATGGTGGCCTGCAGTTGACATCTTGCTATGGTTACTTATCGTTATTCACAATGTGATTATTTATCAAAATCTCTAATTTGAACTTTTATTTTTCGTAAAATATCATGCCAGCGATTCACTATGTTGCTAATTGTACTATCTTATTGTTCTTCTTATCTTCCTTGACTCCTTAACTTTGTTGATTACTCCTAGCACTTGCAAGTCTCTTTCTGTAAGCCACTGAAACCGTGGTCCTCCCACACTCCGTTTCCCCTCTGATACACTAAACGGGAGGTACTTTGTCTGTATTTAGTCATCTATACCTGTCATGTTGCCGGACCATTGCATATATTGGGTGTTGATAAAATTGGCGTCAAACGTCAAAAGTGTATAGAGATACCCATACCTGTCATGTTGTCGGACCATTGCATATGTTGTGTGTTGATAAAATTGACAACGTCAAGCTCATCAAAACGTGTATAGAGATCATGATAGTAGCAACATCTGGCAATGTTAACGAAATATCTTTGGCTCTACCTGCCAGATGCTACCCTGGTATGTAGAACCAAAGATATTTTGCTGGATTCTACAATCAAACAGTTTAGCAATCTTAAGAACACCATGTTCCAATCAAAATATGACTGATCTGTGCATTACCCTAAATTTGTTATTTTAAGTCATTTCTTCAAATAAAACCATATTTTAAATCTATGTTGAATAGGTCTGTTTACCTCAAAGTCAACGAAATGCTGATATGTGATAGATACATTTTTTATATTTGCATTTATTGCAATAACGGATTAATTAGGTAATCTACTTCAAAATACAATAAGTACGATGGTAAAAAGAAGAAAACGTTAAAACTGACACTTGATATTATACAATACTGTCATTTACTTAGGATTTATTGTTATATGAGAATAGTAGCCTCATTGGTGCAAAATTAATTGTTCACTGTTAAATCTGTACTTTAAGTATTTATTACAACTAGAATATTAAAAAAATCTTACCACAAAGTTGAGGGGTGGTGTTGTTTTGTAGCTTAGGCAGTTGTGAAAATAGAAATTATAAAATCCTTCTTCAGCGATCGACGCCACATACATAGCAAACTAAAAAAAATATAATTCAATATAGGTATAGGTACATAAAAAAAATTGTAACATGAATAGAGAAAATTTCAGTAAATTTAATGATATATTATTGCTGACTTTCTGTTAACTTTATGATCATTATGAAACGGTCAAGATGCATAGAATGTCCTAAATCACTGAACCACTGTTCGGACAGTGTTTCAGCGATCACATAAACCGTGAAACAAATCTGACAGTTGTCAAATTTTAACCAGAAATGAAACATGGAACGAAGTTGGAAAGTAAGCCAGGCTGAAAGCCCTGGGATGAGACGAAAGGCCCCGACCAAACCGAAGACAGGGTAGTTAAGTGATCTGTGTAGCTTGACAAGTGCCGGTTTATGAACTGCCAAATTAAAGCAGCAGAGGACGCAGCAAGCAGTAATGAAATCGACCCCTTTTGGACCATTTTCACATACATACTTTACTTTCTGATATCCCCCGAGCGAATAACATTTTTGACAGCCCACCAACACACGCTGAGATAAAATCGGCTGTGAAAAGGCTCAAAAACGGAAAAGCAATGGGGGGAGACAGCATACATCCCAAATTCTTCAAGAACAGCTTGAGTGCAATCCTGCACCTGATGTTTCATTTGATAACAAAGGTGTGGGAAGAAGAATGTTGTCTGAGGGACTGAGTAAACAATACTTCACAAGTGACCCCTTTTTTAGCCGAGACAATTACAGAGGCATTACACTACTCAATGTTCCGGGAAAGACCAACATACTCTTGATGAGAAAAAGGGACAAAAAATAATGCATATCCACAGGAAAAACCTGACAGATTTTTTTACCTGGATACCAACCTGGCTTGCCCGTTCTTCAAGTCAACCGGATTCCGGCTCCATGGAAGGCCGATAAATACTAAAATATGGAGCTACAGGATGTTAGCATGACCTAGAATTACGGAAGATTGGCGAGCGACAATAATTCTTGGAGGCACTGTGTGGTGTCCATATGCTCCAGATAAGGGGTAGGCATGGCTAAAGAAGAAGAAATAAATAACGTTTTTAAGGTTGTTCTTGTTTGTTGTCTTATTTTCAACAAAGCAAAATTACATTGAGTACCGAATTGGTGACACTATCACGGAGTGGTTCAAGGTCACAAACGGAGTCAGACAGGATGTTTCCTTGCTCTGTTTCTCTTTATACACTCAATACCTGACCGAGGCATATCTATTACCGACATGGTGAAGCTATGCGACCTGGAATACGCCGATGACGTTGTTCTATTCGACAACTCAATTGAGGACATTCAAGGGACAATTGACATGCTGCATGACAACTCGTCTCGACAACTTCAAACACCTGGGGGTACACATCACAGGAGATGGCATTTTGCAGAGAGCTCGCTACCGGAATGGGAATGGCTGGAGCAACATCTAACTCAATGCGGAGTATCTGGGACTCACGATTCTCGGTTAAAACCAAATGCCGCCTATTCGACGCTTGCATTCTGACGGTGCTGCTTTACGGTAGCAAATCATGGCATCTTACGAAGGCTTAGAGCAACTGTATACTGAGCTTCGAAAACAGATGTTTGCGACGAATACTGAATGTGCGGTGGTATGACTGTAGGAGCAACGAGGAGAAAAGAGAGCACACCAAGCAGCCTCTCATCACGCTGAGAGTGAAGAAGCGACGTTGGACCTGGTTCAGCCACGTGCTGCGGATGCCAGAAGAGAATTTTAACCTGGCTTGCCTGTTCTTCAAGCCAACCGGATTCTGGCTTCCTGGAAGGCCGCTAAATACTATCCATAGAGTGTACACGGCGGAGCTACGGGATGCTGGTTTGACATGGAACGTTGTAAGAAGACTGGTGAGCAACAGGGATTCTTGGAGACGCCTCGTGGTATCCATATGCTCCAACTAAGGGGCAGATATGGCCGAAGAAGACCGATTATATTCGCTAACATGAAAAAACCAACAGTATTAAATTAATATCTTATTATGATATTCACACTACATATCTAGATGAAATGTTGACACTAGATCGACAGACTCCATCTTAATAACACATGAATTTCATAGTTGTCAATAAAAAATATAAAATACAGATACTGCATCCGCGGAGCGTCCATTTATTCATATACCAAATATCACAATGCCTAGATCCCCCATCAAAAATCTTGCAATCGACAGAGTTGGAAAGATAATAATATATTTTGATTCCAGACCAGGGTGCACAACGAAACAAACGAATAAAAAAATACCGTTAATTGTTTCTGGGCGGACGAAGGACCGAGAGTCAGTACGACTGTCAGGGACCTACCCTTGAGCCTTGACCATCGTGTCCGAATACTATTTGCCACCTTTTCGCGCCAAAGTGTACGTGAACGGTAAAAAAAAAATGTTGATAATAATTAATTGTTACTTGTCTTAAAAGCGAAATATACTTCCCCTAAATCTGTGGTTTTAATAAGTATAAATCAACCCCCTACATATCACTACTTAACAGTTACTTAGTTTTACTTTTTACTCACACTCGTGTTGTAGAATGTAAATCCATTACGGGTCTCATTTGTTATCGGAAATGATATCTTAGAACATGGCGAATCGTCATCTAAAAAAATCAAGTGATGCAATTATAAGTTTTCTCCCGATTATGTACACATATAGTGTTAATATTATATATAACACGTCTATCAAAATTGAAAACCCAGTAAGGGACTTTAGAAAAAATGTTTAGGAAAGCAAAAATACATGTTTGCATACAAATGTGATTTGAAACCTTGATATTATTAAAACTTTAGAGATTTCAAATGAATAATACATGTAGTAGGTAGAATAAATGTCATTAGTAATATTATTTTATTGGAGATATAATTGCCACCTAAAAATCGTTATAATTTTGAGTTAAAGTAACTCAACATCAATAAAATTATACTTTTAGATAATTAAACATCTTCTTGGCTACGTGTTAAAACTGTGAACTAACATGCTCCGCCCATTTTTAACAGCACTTCCATTATAAACTAACAAGCTCCTCCCATTTAGTCGCCAACAGCGCTTCCTTATGTAGCCAAGAAGATGTTTTCGCACAGTACATCAAATTACAGTGTGGCCGTAATCTAATCAGAATCTAATATAAAAGAATGCCACAATTCAAAATTTTAACCCATAAAGCGTTTTAAAATTGTTTTTATTGGCTACAGTGTTATTAATCTGTAAACCAGTAGTAAATAGGGTAAATAGTGTATTTAAAAATACAGTAAAACACATTTTTGAAAAAATGTCCCTTGTGATGTTTTAAATTTGGGCAGCTGAAAAGCCTCAAATAATATTGATAACCACTTCTCACCATTTACAGTATTTCGTTTTCTTCGATGAACAATCAAAAATGACTGTCTTTTCAAACGTTCAATAGGAATTTGCGATCTATTGGTATATAAATGAATACTTCCTATATTTCCTCCACATTCAAGATTCATTCTATAAAGAAACAATTATTATTTATTAGAATGTAATTTTAAACAATATTCACAAAAGAAAGGATAGGTTAAATAGAATGGAATCAGTGGAGCGAAAGATGCAACTACACAACCTTTTCAATGCCAGATGAGAAATTATTGCTAATGTTATAATATAACTTTTAGTGCCAGACTAAAACACAATATGAACAACACAAACATGGACCCCCCCAAAACAACCCGCTCCGCACCAGACTCGGTCTTAATCGAGCATATCACGAGACCCTACTTTTGTTGAATGTGAAGCATTAGCAGTTTTTTACACTTGGGAATGTCTCACTGGTATCTACCCAAGTCTCGACTGAGCATTGACTGAGTTTACTGAAAGACGTAATTTAATAAAAAGTACCATGGGAGAGAAAGGCACGGAGACTTAACAGAAATAAATGAATTTAATGATATATAAAATACAAAAAACAATACGGACAAACAAAACTATGTGAAGAGATCTTGACGTCCGCAATAAGATGCCGCAAATTTTTAAAATGCAATATAATTGGCCTTTGTGGCGACCAGGTCAGACGGCCCGATGGGCCCAACAGCTGGTTGGACCGACTTAAGCATCTCTTCCCTCTCGGAGCACATTCTCAAACATTCCCAGAGAATGTGGTTTGCATCCTATAGTTCTCCGCCACATGGACATGTTTGCCAGGTGACAAGTCCAAGCTCGTAGAGGTTGCAGCAAAGCCATCATGGCCTGTCAAAAATATGAACAAGTTGAAATACTCCGATGATTCCACAGAAAATTGCGTGTGTCTATGGCTGTGTCCAGTCACACTGTCAAAACTAATGATACAGTTATCGAGTCAAAATTTAGGTGCATCTCTCGCATGAATACAACAGAGGAATATATTTTACTTACCTTTGATTGGCGAGATTCATTTTAAAATAAAATATTCCAGGATGTTGATTGGATATATCTTTGATCGGTTTTTTTAACAGACACATGTCTGAATGTGTATCCATATACGGACTCATTGCATCACTGTCTGTTCTGTCAAGAGTGAAACCATACTAGAAGGGGAAAAAATATTTTGTAGGTACATAGGTAACATGACATAAACAGTTGAATGTTCGGCAAACCCACTAGTCTGCAGTTTCAGAAAATGCAATTTAAATAGTATTAGACAGTTTAATTCGAACCAGGTAAACAAGTGATTTGTCAAATGTATGTGAGTGCCTTTACTCAGATAAGAGGTGATACTGTTATTTTTTTAATTTTATTTATTGAGGAAAACAAACAGTTACATTGATTATAAATATATTATATAAAAATAGATTAGCGAGAGATATTCCAACCAGCAAAGTTTCCATATGTAAATAATTATAATATAGAAAAGTCTAACAAACATAATATGTTATAAAGTAAGAACATAATAATTTCAAGATAAAAAGAACTTTTTATATACGTTTTTAAATTTTCTGTTGAATCATATAAACTTGACTTGACTAGCTTAAACGATCAAAAAAAATTGTATTTGATAGAAATAATACTGAAATGTCATTTTGACACTCATATTGATTTCCATAGTAACGCACGTATATATTAATATTTAGTAGTGTTAGGACCCTAGCAACCAGTAATAGTGGATTGGATTACGGATTTCTTCCGAAATAACTTTTCATACAAAACAGAATTAACTGAAAATGAATTTAATTCTACTTAAAAATGGCTGAAAGTATTAAAAAAATGCATTGGCGTCGTGTTCTGATATATTCGAAAAGTTTCAAATATCTAGCTAGTCGGGAAGTTAGTTAAAAATCGATTGCAAGATTTGTACCGGACAAATAAGAATACGACCTAATAAAAACGTTGTAATTAGTTATTAAGTAATAGTGATATATAATTTTCACTACTGTCGAACAAGAACTTCTTGTCCACGTTATAAAACTGTGAACTAAAAATACCCTCCGGTGAAGATAATCACACTTCCATTTTCAAATGAGGAAGGCCCCCAAATTTATCATTTCAATTTACGCTCCCGTGGTGTACGGATCTGTCAATTTATGTAATTTGAACCTTTTATAATAGAAATATGTCTAAAACGATGAGAGATGTTAGAATTATTATTAGTAAAATTTTGGTTTATTGCGAAGAAGAAAAGGTGTAGCATCTAACAGGAGAGCCGATACACTACTTAAACACGCCTCTAGCATGCGTTGCTGCCATGACAGGTAGTTCACTAGGTAGGTCACTAGAAGTCCTGTTATCGCTGATTTCTTGTGGTCGGACAAAACTTATACCAATTTTATTTCTTAGCAAATAGCAAATCCCATATCACGCCACATTTGCTCATACATATAACAGTACAGTTTACTTATCAAATTATCTCTTGTGAATCAACTCTGCCTCTATCTAAACATCGAGGAAAGAAGGACTTTTCATTAAATGAGTGACACACTTTAATATGACTGTTCTGTTGTCAAAACAAAACAATAGAGCGATAATAATCGCTAGCAATTTTTCAATCATAACTAGATCAATAGGGTATGTTATGATTTGTTAATTGCGATAATATCTCTTGTAATATTATATATATTGCATTTGTATAAACTGGAAGGATAATTCATGAATCCTTATTGGCTCATCGAATCCGTCACAAGACACACTATTATTGTCACGAGTCTTTCACTCGATGTAGTCAACCATCATTCCACTCGAATCAAGTCTCTCAGTTCATCAACACAAACAGAACTAGATCATATCTCCTGCCATTGTAACTCTCTGTACTCTGCATCAAGACAATAAACATCCATATCCAACTCCACTACCGCATTTTATTTTTAAAAAATATAATTTTACAGAACGAAAGCAAAATTACATTACGAATGAAGTGGGGAAACTATACTTACAATACCACCTTCAGCATCAGCAGGCAACATGAAATTAACAAGTTTGACATCCAGTATTCCACCTTTGTAAAATCCAAATTTACTCAATGCAATGTATCGGCGATCATCATTCTAAAAAAAAATACATATAATATTGAGTAGACTTGTTGATGGTCCTGCGTTAGGCGGGATTGTCCCAGAATATAAGTTCAACTCCAGAACTACGGTTGAACTAAAACCGAGACGCACTGAAAATATCACGATATCCAATAACGCATACATCACACCAAATTTTTATTTAATAGGCGGGTCGGATTAATATGTAGCACCTAGCAAGAATAGGATGGAAAAAATGGCGAACACACGGTGCAGTAGCAGGTGCATTAACATACGGAAATGCGGTTTTATTGGTGTATGTGGGCATTATGCACGGTTCAGTAACTTGAATTGCAATGGACATGCATGTCTCTCAGGAATTTCCGACAGCATTTGGGAGTCATGAGTTGTCAGGATTTTCCATCAATATTAGAAAGTTGTGTACAAGTCGGTTATAGGAAAGCTAGGCGGGAACCGCGCTAATTGTCATAATCGATTTTGGCAAAATTCATGAATTGCAAGCTTAAATACCTAACCTGGTACATTACGGTTTTTAGGAATACACCCGGGATGTAGCCCTCGCCTAGCCTAGAGTTTCCGAACCGAGAAGGGAGTTCGTCAGGGATGTGTTTTATCTCCCCAGTTATTCAATATATATGGAGAGCATATAATGCGAAGAGCCCTAGATCATTGGCAAGGCGGAATAACAATTGGTGGCCAGAAAATAAACAACTTAAGATTCGCAGATGATACCACACTAATCGCTGCTGATGAAAGAGAGCTCACAGAGCTGCTACACCGGGTAGAGGAAGAGAGTCGCAAATACGGCCTCCTTATTAATAGGAATAAGACCAAGTTAATGGTTGTTGATCGGGCCAACCTTCTACCAACACCAAGTACACTCCAAAACCTCGAAACAGTCGACGAGTTTGTATATCTGGGATCGACCATCAGTGGAAAGGGCGGATGCGAAGCGGAAATAAGAAGGCGCACACAGATTGTAAAAAATGCGATGACACGCCTTACCACTATATGGAAGGATCGAGGAATTTCGATTGCCACAAAAATGATGCTTGTGCAAACATTAGTGTTCTCGATATTTCTATACGGAGCCGAGTCGTGGACCCTGAAAGCAAGAGAACGGAAGGGAATTGATGCATTTGAGATGTGGTGTTGGCGCCGAATGCTTCGAATTTCTTGGACAGAGCACAGGACGAACCAGTCAATCATCCAGAGACTGAAGATAAAGGAATGGCTCTCGACAATAAGTCTGAGAAGAATTCTGCAGTTTTTTTGACATATTGTCAGGCGCGGACCAGACAACCTGGAGAGACTGGTAGTTTTGGGTAGCCTCCAGGGAAGGCGAAGCAGAGGAAGAGCGTCTGCGCGATGGAGCGACCAAGTGTAAAAGCTGACTGGGAGCACCATCCATTCTGCCCTGAGAATAGCGGAAGATCGAGAAGGATGGAAAGTCTTGGTCGGTCAAAGGATAGTGAAATTTAAATTTGGTCACGATCCTCAGCCATGAGTGCACGACCAGGAAGAAGAAGAGTAGCCCTCAACTTCTCAAAGCCAGCAATGGGCGGTGCGTATCGTTGGCCGTAGTGACAAAATCGTTGAACTCGGTTATGGGGAATACAGCGGCAACCACATTTTGAAAATATATACTGGATACTATATACCGATATACTGGAATATTTGTTAGGTTAACCTAACCTAACCCATCCTAGATAAAGACACAGTACCAATGTCGTTTGTTTAACGCGTGCGTGCTACCTGTGCTCCTGTATGGCTGTGAGACATGGCATCTTACTAAGCTTCAAGAGTCTCGGCTTTTGAGCTTTGAGAATCGATGTCTCCGCAGAATCTTAGGGGTACATTGGTACGACCGCGTTACAAACACCCGAGTTCGTGAGCAGACACAACAGCCTTCGGTGATTGAAGTTATCATGAAGAGACGAATTACGTGGCTGGGACATGTATTCCGGATGCCGCCAAAGAGTGCGGCACAGCCTCAAGGGTTCCGTCACCGTGGCCGGCCCTCCCTCACCCTGCAGCGATGCTACAAAAGCGACCTACGTGCTGCAGGTCTGACATGGCGGGAGGCACAGGAGTTGGCGATGGACCGAGAGAAGTGGCGCCAACTTGTGCTTGCCCTATGCTCCAATGTTGGGACGTGACAGGGTGAAAGAAGAAGACCAGTCGCAACCACCCTTTTTATGAAATCGCAAAAAAATGTTATGATAAGCTAAAATTAAAGCTACCGAGTCTGAAACTGAATAGAGTGGAAAGTAATCCAGGAAGGAAAGTTTTTCAAAACTAAAACAAAAAAAGAATGTAGGTATTGCGAATGGTTACCATATGTGAGCATCAGTAATGATATTTAAAAAGGTATAAACATGCCACATGCATATAATAATGGTTATACATATTGTGATATTGAGTTATGAAAATTCATTACAGATGATAGCAGCTTTGTAATCCGTATAATGAATTTATCTATCATAATTATTATGGTCTACACAAAATTCTATAATTTAAGCGATCTTACAGAAAATGCATACATAAATCGTTATAGAGAAATGATAAGTGTACTGTGTACTTATATTGTCAAAACTGGACTTTATTGTGGATGCAGTAACATATTATTTACTTTATTATTATTCCAAATTAAAACACGTGTCCACAAGAATGCTGCTACCATGTGGCCGATTTTTCGTAATAAGAAATTCCAAATACAAATAAGCGAAAAACAAACCACAACATGGAGAGTATGCTTCCTAGCGAAACAAAGTTCAATTACAGCTGTCAAAAGTATTAATGATTTAACACTTGGAAACATTTTTACACTTCCAATTACGAATTATTTATCCGCATAATCAGAACAGAACACAATATGTATTCCGTTTAGGATTAGGATGGTGCTTGATGTTGGATTTCAATAATAATAAAATTGTCACTACTTGTCACTCTCTGTCAGAAGGAATTCTAATATTGTTGCCAGAGCCCAGAAAAGTAAAATAGTCTATGGCCTAGAACTATGACATTTGTAATAATTAAATTTTAAAAATACATCAAAACTACTTATAAATTAACAATCTCTTTGGCTTCTATACATAAAACGAGGTTGGTCTGAACAAATCCCTCTGCTTTTACACCATAGAACCAATTTTATTAAATCATAGATTACAATTATTTACGTAGGTACCTAGGTACCTAATTCTATTACATGAGGAAATTATTGTATAGATATAGATAGACAATAATAATGAAAGGAGTTTTACCTACCAATAAAACTCTTATTATTCATGTTGACTTTGAAGTCCTTGAGATACCTAAGGTTTGCGCTTTCTTCTTCGCGTGACGTTATATTTTACTAATTTATTTTCCTTTTTCTTGTCGTTGGTCATTCCTCCATTTTTATTTACTGATCATACCCGCGCGTCCATTTTTTATGTAGAGAGTTTGGGACCCCTTTGTCTTCGTTAGGTATGATATGGCTCAAGGAACCAGGTAGAAGTTGGTAGGTAAAACTCCTTTCATTATTCGAATTTGAATTTGAAGTCCTTGAGATATCTGTTTGTTATCACCTGGTGTTGGGTATGCCAAATTCCTGTATGTGACAATGATTCATTGACGCGGTATAGACCATCGTGACTTTCAATGCATATGGTTGAATAGAGAAGTTAATGGGTTCTTTTTCCCTTCTGATGGTGGTGTGTTCATCGTTCTCTGGTAGTTGTCGTGAAATGTCGACTTACTACGCCAGTTACCTCTCTTTAAGATGTCATCTATTGGGTATACTGCTTCCAACAGTACTGACCTTATCAAATTCCCTTATAACTGTCCTGGTGGCTGGTTTTGGTGGTCCTCTCGAAGATATAAATAATTCCGAAATATCCCCACCTTCCTCTCTCTTTGGGTTTGACATGCAGACGAGTTTCCGTAACCAGAATACTGGGTCGATGTTTTGACACGTGAAAGCGCTTAGCTTCCATTCCGATTGACGATTCTTGGCGGTATCTATCTTTGCGCCAAACATTGGCCATACAATTATGTGGTCACCTTTATCCACTAATCCATTGTCTCCTATTACTGAGTAGTGTGAGGTCATGAACCCTTCGTCCCGATGCGAGAAGCAGCCGAGTAGGTAGCTGTCCTGCGAGACGTTTTGAATAGGTTGTACTCCACCGGTGTTTTTTTCCTAAGATGATCTACCACTCGTCCTGGATCCCAAACCGGTTGTTTGACGGGTTTCGTTTTATGTACCGAAATTGCCTTTAACATATTATTGTGTTGTACTACCACGTTGATGCTGATATCTACAATGATAATCGGTTTGCAAAATGTGGCTATGGCTGACTTATACACCAGGATGGTGTTGTACGACAAACCCTCCATGTTGTGCAAGTAGCCTAGGTATCTGGCCAATTTCATTGGTTGAGGACTATTATGATCCATTAGGTTCATGTTACACCATGTCAACGTCTTTCATTTGTTCCAAACTGGTTTGGAAGTTTTTAGAGTCGAAGGTTGCCATCTGGAAGTAAGTAGTGCCCTTTCTTCCACCATTCAATTTGATGTTATTTCACCCCACCCGAAATTATCCATAGTTAAAGGGACAGATCCTGGGTCCTTGGATGTGGACGGTTGGTCTCCGTACCTACTAGTGTCGTATGTAGGTGAGGTATTGTATAAGGAGGTACTATCGCCCTTTTTCGTATGTCTACTCCCCAAAAGCATTGTTTCCAGCTCGGTGCCACTAGTAAGTACTTTCCTTTTGCTGAGTTCAGGTGCGCTAGGACTCGTGAAAGTAAGTTTGGTGGGGGAAATATCCACGCCAGTCTGAAGTCCTATACTCGGCTGAAGGCGTCGTGAAACAGCGCGCCACTGTCTGTAACGTCTCGTGAGACATACGTTGCAACGACATGTGCTGTTTCGCTTGCGAATAAATCCACCTCGAAAGCTCCCCATCTTTGAAACAGGGGGGTGGTTGCGCTGTTGATGAGGTGCCATTCAGGAAGCGCGCAGTTATAATTTCTGCGGAGGTATTGTGCAGTAACGTGATGTTGGCTCGACTGGTAAATACTAGTATCTGTCGGCATAGGTTTAGGAGGGTGACGGATTTTGTGCCGCCCTTGTCGTTGATGTATGCCACCACTGTTTTGTTGTCTGTTTGCAGAAGCAGATCTGATCCTGTGATTGCTTGTACCCGAGATTGAATTGCAATCATTTCCTTCCTGTTGGGATGCCATGCCATGCTAACTGGTCTTGTTTCCACATACCTGATAGGTGGTGTTCATTCAGTTGGCTCCCCAGCTTGTGTCGGCTGAGTCTGTCGTCAGGAAGTGATTGAATGTCATTCTGTGTGTCAACTCTGAGGATCCTATCACCTGGAGCCACCACATGATGTCCTGTTAGGCTTGTGGCGGGATTGTCGTCTATTGGCGAGAATAGGACCTCAACAATATTGATGACTGGAGCTTTGTAGCCGTCGGCAATGTAACCTTTCTCGTGGAGGTAGGATTTGAAGTTAAGTCACCCCAGAAGGGATTGAACATGTGCCTGTTTGAGGGACCAACTGCCTTGTTGTACCTGCGTTGTGTCAACTCTGAGGATCCTATCGCCTAGAGCCACCACCTGATGTTCTGTTGGGCCTGTGGTGGGATTTCCATCAATTGGCGAGGATGGGACCTCGGCCATATTGATGACTGGAGCATTGTAGCCGTCGGCAATGCGACCTTCCTCATGGAGGTAGGATGTGAAGTTGAGTCGCCCCAGAATGGATTGGATATGTGCCTGTCTGAGGGACCAACTGCCTTTTTGTACCTGCGTTAGCAGATGGTGACGGAGTGCTACACACTTTTCCGGCGACAGAAGCCTCCGCTTGTTATGTGTGTCCCACGTGATGTCCAGGAACCCTCATTGTTGGCTTGGAATCAGACAAGATCTTTGTATATTTATTAACCACCCTAAAGACTGTAGGAATTTTATCCTGTATTCCACCTGAACCGAGACTGTTTCTCGGATTGGTTGGCTACTAAGAAGTCGTCTAGGTAAGTGAATATTCTCAGCCATTCTATCGTAGGCGTTCGGCGACCCAATTGGTCAGGAATGCAAACATAATCGGAGCGACTGACAACACGAACGGGAGACACGTGAATTGTAGGAGCTTCCCTCGGTAGGCTAGTCGAACGAATCGACGATGTTGAAAAGCCATGGGTACCTGGAAGTACGCCTGGCTTAGATCTATTATTACTAGCCAGTATTCTTTTTGTAAGACGGCTGGAACCTTGTAATGGTGAATTAGTTTGAATGGCTTTGGCTGTAGGAACGCATTCAAACGCTTTCGGTTGAAAACAAGGCATAGGGTCCCGTCCTGTTTCTTGATCAGAAACAGGGTTGAGAGAAAACTGGGAGTTGAACCCGCTTCTTATAGAATTCCTAAGTTCTTTAACTCCTCGATCTCGAGAGTGACCTCTGCTGATTGTTGCGTTTGAAATACTTTCCGTAAAAGTAAAGAAGGACTTACCAATGGTGATGTCCGCACAAAATGTATGCGGGCTACGGTTTTTTTTACCAATATTAGGGGGGTACCCTACGCCATTTAGACTACCGGAAAGTCTCTTAGGCGGCCCCCAATGTTGTTGGTCGTCCAGATGCGGTCACCTCCGCTTGGAGTACGGACCCCTGGTGGAGCCCGTACCTCCCCTGGAGAACTCCCTTCCCACAGGACGTCTCCCCTTGGGAGTACCCCGGCTATAATGTGAGTTCGAGGGCCTTCCGGGACTCTGAGCTCGGAGGAATCCTTGATAGTGCCTCCTGAGTAAAGGTATCCTTCACTGAGGACGAAATCACCTGGCGCCGAGCTTGCATAATCTGTAAGCATCTGAGTTATGTCCTCGCAAATTTGATTATGCGTTGTCCCCAACACTCTCTTCGAGTTTTTGGTACAGGCCCATCGCTGTTATGATGTTTTGAGGATTGGTTGCCCAATCCACTAACCCTTGCATACTATTCCAGAAACTGTCCCGTTTGGAAAACATCGCATTCTGGAGGGCCGCGATGGTCCTCTCCGTCAAATGGTTAGCTGATGACGAGTGGTCGTACCGACGCATCTCGTCATTTAGACCTAACTCTACGAACGTACGGGCCGCCAAGAATTGTTTTTGGGCGTTGTGCCACTCCTTGCCGGTCCCCCTGCTGAAATAAGGTACGTAACGAGGATACCACGATGAAGTTTTCCTCCTGTAGCAGTTCTGCTTCGCCGTCTGGTGTCCATTGCTTTTAAAATACCCTCCTCACGGTCATTCAGATGTTGCGCCGTAATCGCTGATCACTTAACTATCACTTAACGGTCGTCCAAGATATTTTTTTTGATTGTTAGAAATGAAATATCAAACGCAACATCTAAACAGTAAGAAAGCCAAATCCAGAATGAAGACAAAGGGGTCTCAAACTCCCTACATAAAAAATGGACGCGCGGGTATGACCAGTAAATAAAAAGAGAGGAATGACCAACGACAAGAAAAAGGAAAATAAATTAGTAGAATATAACCTCACGCGAAGAAGAAAGAGCAAACCCTATCTCTAGGACTTCAAAGTCAAATTCGAATAATTAGAATTGAACAAAACAATTTAACAGTGAGACTATGACATTAAAATTAAATAATGTGATAGGTAATATGAGTAGGTACCTACCCACAAAAATCTATGGGCATAGGTATTATTAAAATTTTCAATACCTAATCATTAAGCTTGAAAGCCATTAAATAGGTACCTAATTGCTTCTACTAGAACACGTCATCCATGTTATCGACTCACCTACTTTAGGCACTTCTTTTATTTACCAAGGTCCAACTGACCAACTAAAAATGATTATATCCTAGACTAATTTGCCTAGAATAAGATTATGTTTTCTAGTCCCACGAATACCTACCCTAATATAACCCAAAACAGCGAATGCATTAACAAACTCATAAACTTTCCATAATTATTTGCTGTCTCAGATTGATGAGATATTTAATAGGTAGGTATGACAAAACTCTGCCAATTTTTAAAAAAGATTGTCGTTTTAACAAAAAATATATTCTAAGATTTTGAATGTTTTCTTCAAGATATTTAATTTTACTTATAATTCTTTTTTTGTCTTGAATAATATTGTAGTAATATGTTTAAGTATTCCTCGTATATATGGAATTTAATTTTTACTATTAAATTCAAGTATTTTAGGAATCGCCACATCCGGAATCTTCGATTGCAATTGGGCGTCTGTCAGATGCTGAGTAATTTGACAGTGGTAGTAGAAATTGAATATTTTATCTTATATAAAAAGCTTTTGAATGAAGTGTGACTGATTTCTTAATTGTGTATAACGGGAGCAGATTATATGCATTTGGGAAAGGTCAGTTTCTCAAATATATACCATATTTCTGCCATTTTGTGATACCACGCCTGTGTGTACAAAATATGCCTACCTATGGAAAATATTTTTTGCTTTTAATTTGTGTAATCTGACATTTATTTTGGTGTCAGAGTATTGTCATACGCAGCGCTAACGTGACTAATTTACATATTCTAACCGTTCCGACTGTATTTTCAACGTATAATTTACTAATGTATTGTGTTGTTTATGTAGGTAAATGGAATATTGTTCCGTGAATGGGAACATAGTGAAGATGCCATCCTTACTGGTATTTCTTACATCAATAGTGGTTTGCTGTGCTGTAGATAAAGGTAAACATATTATGATAATGATTATGTTCTTAGGTACGGTCTTACATGTGATGTAATTAGTTTTTTTCCAAATGTTAATGTTTCCTAAAATGAGTGTTGATAAAAATGCAAACCATTTTAAGGTGACAATTTTATTATTTACAAAGAGGTTATTCTGTTTTTTTTTTACCAACTTTGTTCCATGATTATAAGCAGAACGTATCAGGTACTTACTGATATTAATATTGTATATATACATAAATAAAACGTCATTTGGGTTGTACATCTATTGTCTAGAGTCCAGGGATCAGCAACGCGGTGCCCGCGGGCGCCAGTGCGTCCTCGGAGAGTAATAATTGATGCGCCCTCAAAATAATCTAATAAACATATTATTGAGAATTTGGGAGAAGAAAACTCTATTTGTACATCATATACTTATTAAGATTATGGATACTCTCATAAAAAAGTTTTCTTCTAGATTTGAGGAATTTGTGTTATTAGGAACCAGTAGTGAGATTTTTTATAAATCCATTTAATATTACTGAAAATGATATAGGCACCCAGTAGGATTTCAACATATTTTGAAATTAGTAATACTGAAGACCTGGAATTGAAAATAATAAATATACAAAATGATACCATATTAAAAGCACATTGTAATGATAAAATGTTTTGGAATTTAGTCGAAGAGAATAGTTATCCTAATTTAAGACAATGTGCATTAAAAATATCTTCATACTGTGCTACAACATATTCTTGCGATTTTGTTTTCTAACATGAAATACAGTCAAACTCGGTTATTACGATCTCGGATGTAATGAGGAAACATTTCTTGACATTTTGGTTTATCATTTTCTCCATACATTTATTCACTGTTATAATGAGCAACTTATTGGATATACCGAGCTAAAATACTGTTAATAATGTGTCGATCGTTTAAAATCATTTCGACCCTAAGCAATAAAATCCGACCGGACAGGATGCCGCCGGAATCGAATTATATTTATGACACTAGTTAAGTGTCTAAGTACCTACCTAATTGGTGTTTTCACCGACTATGTTGAAGAAGTATACACCTATATGGATGAAATTGCATGTAAAAAATTCAAGGTTTGTGAAGTCATTAGGTACCTACCTACCAGCATTCATTACAATTAACAACTTCTTTTGTAGTTTATGAATGCCATGCTTGTTTCGGGGAAAAATTCTAAGTGTGTATTTTTGTTTGAATTGCGACTTTTTGTGTCGTGCCCGCTTATTTAAAAATACCTATTCTCTGATATAACGAGTAACGCTCTTATAACGAGCAAATTCAGTCGGTCCTATCTTCCTCGTAATAACCAAGTTCGACAGTACTAAATCAAAATATCGATCAAGACTCACAGACCCTCACTTGGATAATTGGTTAAGGACAAGGAATTCTAATTATGTACCTGACTATAGTAAGGTAGCTGAAGATTTACATACATTGAATGTTTTGCATAGCATGTATTCATATATAAATATATATATGTACATTTAAATATAAGAACACCCATTTTAAAATACATATTACCAATTTAAATTCATAATAATGTTGAAAATTTGAATCTTGGTTTATTGTTTAACCTTTTTAGTATTTGTATTTTTGAAGTTATACTTCTTTAGGCGCGTTTGTAAAACAGATCAGAGTGTATTTTTGACGTGTGACGCGCGCAATGTAACGCATTAATTTGGTGTGGGACATGGGACGGAAGTTTTGCCCAGCGATGCAACATAATTTATTTTGCGCGGCGGCGTTCGGGTGTTCAAAATAATGTTGCAACTTTTATTATGATTTTATTATGATTACTTATTCATTAAGATTTGAGGCTATATTTATGAGTAAAATTATATACTTACTTATCAATAAATAAATAAATTTTGTGAATGTTGAGTTGGTAAATAACTCAAACAATGGTATGTTGTAAATTTACAATATTTAAACACTTCATACACAAAAATACATATTTTTACAGTTTAGGATAGTATTTGTCATATATCCCATGTCAATTTATTTATTAGCGGTTTATAATAATTGAAGACAATAATAATTATTATGTTTCATCAAAAAGCCAATATCACGTTTCAGTTAAACCATTAAATAGACTATGTTTTACTTTTGATTTGTAATAAATTATTATTGTTAACGAAAGTAGTTGTACAGTAATCTGTTTAAGCAAAGTTGGTCGAAATAGCGGTTTGCTAAATTTTTCAAACACAGGTTTTGAGAATTTTTTCTTCCAAAGTAGGTACGTACATTCTGCAATAATATTATTTATTCGCATACATAATATTATTGCTGACGGTACCTATGTCGATAAAATACCCTTTATACCGAAATGAATATAATCATAATAACACGCCAATAAAATTTGATTTTTTATTAATTCATCATGGGCACTTCTGATTCGATTATAACCGCTCTATGGCAAAGATGAGTTTTTTGTTTTGTTACGCCAAAGAAGTATAACTTCTAATGTGCGTACATAAGTACACACACCGATTTTTTTTATTTTAAAGCTTGAAACATTAGTTATAGGTATATTTTTTATGTTGATTTATGTCAATATGAATGTATCTTCTCATAAATATAAATTGACTGTTTTCGGGATTAAAACAAGATTTTAAGATCTATTGGGATTTTTAATAGTTATCGGATTTAAAGAAAAGTATATAGGTGTATGTATAATATTATGCGCCCCCGGCTATGTTCAAAATTTGTATTGCGCCCTTCGTGGCAACAAGGTTGCCGACCCCTGGTCTAGACTCTAGATACTGAGTCTCATATCATGGTTCATTTATGAAGAAGAATGAACACTATATCGTTGATATCAGATAAGGAGAATTAATAATGTATTATTGAAATACTATTAAATACTGTTTTTCTGTTTAATATGATTTCAATCAGCTATACGTTTATATTTCAGCATCATTTTATGGGGCAAGCTATATTTCTTACCCCTTACAAGAAGCCAAAGGAGTGACAGATCTTAGTTTCAAATTTAGAACACACTTATCTGATGCTTTGCTGCTATTGGCTGCAGGAAAGACTGATTATTGTATGGTGAGTGTTTAATGTTACAATAACTTAATTATGAAAAACCATATTTTATCTCATAGAAATTGCAAAGGCAAATTTCCATTGTCTGTCTTATTGTAGTCAATTTAAGTTATATTTAATGGAAAATGAAATTATTCTTTGATAAATACTTTTACTTGAGTGCTTCTTTTTAATGCTTTTCTTTGGGTATAAATGTCAGTGATGATATTTATCAGCCATACCCAGCCAGTATTCCAGTGGGTTTCCGGCACCTCTAGAGGAACATTTATAGTGCCTGTATACATGCATGAATTTACTGACATCAATCGCGATAACTGTTACACATAAAAGTGCTGATTGTTTCCGTATATGGCCGCGATACGTACTATCAGCAGTAAATCCATGTATAAACGAGGTATTATGGACATGTAGGTATATCATTTCTACGGTTTAAATAAAGCACAATCCAATTGAAATAATAGTTGGATAATTTTTAACTTTGGATATTTGCTTGTATATATATATATATATATGTCATATAGTTGTTACTTAAGAATTCCTTCTTCCAACCAGTAGACTAAATAATATATCTGTTGGTGATTTCAGATACGGTTAGAAGGAGGGCGGTTAAAGTTACATATAAATCTTGGTGCTGGTGAATCGGAGATTTCATCGCCCAGAGGCATTTACCTGAATGACACAAAATGGCATTTTTTAAATGTTGTTAGAAGAGATGCTAATTTAACCATAAAGGTATTGTCTTAGTCATTTAATAACACTCATTAAATTTAACCTAATGAAATTAGAATTCACGTTTTTTAACTTTTCACCATTGTTTCACAATGTTTTAGATTGATGACACTGTTGTGAAAAAGCGCCTCCCGGGACGATTCTTCGAACTGAATATTCATTATGGAATATACCTCGGTGGGCAGGGAGATTTCTCTGAATTATTTTTGGGGCATATGGAAAATCTGCGGGGCTGTATGGAAGATGTGAGTCTACATTTCATTTGTATCATTTGCCATTATTTTACAACTGCATCTTGATTACTGGCAATAATACTAAATATAGTATACAGAAATTCCTTCCATATGCGAAATTTGAAAACGTCAGTTAACATAATTGTTAGGATTAATTTGCATGATTCATAGACGGATCGGTAGCTTGAAGGATAAGACCACTCCTCTGGACAATGAAAGATGTGAGTTCGAATCCCACTCTGTCCAACTTTTTAATTGATATGCTTCTCATGCTACTCTTGCAGTGTTTCAAAATGATGTGTTTTTATATACATATTTCTTGGAGCTATCAATTTACGCAAAATACGCTTTGGATAGAGACAGGTGCACAGCGTTGTTGGAGAAAGCAAGGAGCTATTCTGTGTTACCATGCTCCTGATGATGATAAATATTTATTTGCCTATTGAGTGTTATTTTCAACAGTAAATGATGAAAAATTGGTTGTTAAAATCCTATTTTTATATTTACTGCATTTCTGCTGGCACAGTTGGCTGAATATATTATTTGAATCTTCAAGCCTAGTTAACTCCTACACAGTGTAGCCATATCTTATGAAATTTTGGTCAAAAGAAGAAGAAAATGTGATTTTGTTATCTGATTTTTTTGTTTTAAAGATGCATTTTATCAAACAAAATCATTGATTTCCATAAATTGTTGTAAATCTACTGATTTTTTGAAAAAATATCAAAAAAAACTAGGTATTATAATTTTAAAAAATCATCTGGCAACACTGCTACATATTATATTATACATATATCCTGTCGCCAAACAAATTATCCGAAAGCCATTAATTATTGATTGCAAATTGTTTTTCTTTAGGTCCAATATAATGGAGTAAAAGTGATAGAGAGAGCTCGCAGTCGTACTGGGGCTGTTCGTGTGGAAGGCGTCACGTGGAATTGTGCTCCCGAATTCGACGCAGATTACACAGCCGATATAAGTTTCGTTGAAGAAGGAGCATATTTAATTCTACCAAAAATAAACTCACGAGCTGGGGGAAGGTATGTTATATATATGATTTACTATTAATATCACTGATCTATATAAATTGTAAACAGATACAGGTAACTTTCGTTCATCGAGATACTGCGAGATTGATTTTTAAATATATTTTTTTGGTGCCATACTCATTTTGACATGTGCCAACTGCCAGAAATCGCATTTCTATTTGGTAACCCAAGCATGCACACAACATTTTATTAATGGATTTTTTTGTTATTGATACATACTTACTATCAATATAAAACCATCACCAATAGATTCCTCATGGTCACTTTCTAATTTGCTATATTTGCTAATTTTCAGATGGCAAATTGAACTGAAAACAATTTCACAAGATTGCATGGTTCTTTACAATGGCGGTGGTGGTGGACGGGTGTCTGACTTTTTGGCGGTTGAGGTATTGGATGGCATGATCCGAGTGAAGATGGCACGTGGTCAGATCATGCACACCGTCAGAGTCAATGATGGCCACTGGCATAAACTACACTTACTTTTCAATCCTTCTCTTATTGAGGTAATATTCTGGAACTACCTATTCTAATGTATTATATTCTCAACTATTTTATCTGCAATTAAGTGAAATTTCTTTGCGAGTGTTTTTGTTCAACAAACTAATGGTAACGAATTTAGTGCATGCCTAAAATTCCACCTCTGTATTATGAGTCGGACTGAACATATTTCTGTCTCTCTCACAATGTATGCATGCATGCGTAAAACTGTTCTATAGGGTATTAATAATGCATAAGTTAGGCGCACAACTTTACCATTTATAAAATTATAATATCAATTATATAAAATTCTACAGGACAGGTATTTCGGTTGTTTTCAATTTAAAACTTAATTCTAATACAGATATTTCAACAAAAATACTACTTTCCCAATGTGGCCGATAAAGCCCTCTGTGGGGATGGACTGATCTGGGGGGCGGGGGCGTGTTGGAAGCAAAAAGAAAGCAGAAGAAAATTTTGAAAAATTATTCCTAGAGGTTTCATGATGTGTTGTGTATAGTGTGATGTTCTGATATATTTTCCAAATAAACATGGTAACAAATACGTTGGATAACTAAAAAAAGAAAGAGATCTCAATTAGCTAATCATGGTGATTTAAGAATGCTGGTGACAAAAGTGAGGCCGAACATTAATGAATTTGTAGTGCGCACCAGCGCAGCTATTTTTAACATTTCCGTTATTTTCATTGAAATTTTATTTCAGTGAAAATTTAAGTTGGTAGACATGTGTGTGAAATACGTCTCTATTTGGTCAAATAAAAAGGAAATACCTAATAATAATTTAAAAAAAGATTCCTCAGATGTATTTATATCTACATCATTCTCACTAGTTGTATCATCTGACAGCCACTGTGTTGGGAATAATATGACTTATCTCACTTCCCAATTCAAAACCACTCTCTGATTCATCATCATCAAAGTTATTTGAAACCATAATAATTGTCAAAATAATGGGCAAATAACTCATTTAAAAAAATTCAGATAAAAAAGGTTCAGATTACAACACTCTGCAATCTAGATGAAACAATCTGCTTGAATACAAGTATATTTTAATTTTTCTATGCACTTGAATGACTAAGATGAATTTATTTATGTAACTTTACCACGTTTTTATTAGCTCGTATAGTTGTTTGTCCGGTACAGATTTTTTCTTGTGCAGTACAAATTTTTTCTTGTTTGTCCAAGATTTTTAACTAACTTCCCGACTAGCTAGGCGTTTGAAACTTTTAGAATTAATCAGAACACATTGACAATGCTTTCTTTTAATACTTTTGGCCATCTTTAAGTAGAATTGAATTCATAATTCTGTTTTATATGAAAAGTTATTTCGGAAGAAATCCGTAAAAAGTAAAATAGTATTATTGGTTGTTAAGTAGATGGTCCTAGCAACTAAATTATTAATATATACGTGCGTTACTATGGAAATCAATATGAAATGTCAAAATGACATTTCAGTATTCTATAATATTTATTCAGTATTTCTATTAAGTACAAAAATAAGTATTTATTAATACATAGCATTGTCAAGTTTATATGATTCAACAGGAAATTTAAAAACGTGGTATATAAAAAGTTCTTTTTATCTTGTAATTATTATGTATAAACAATACGTCACAAATTTTGTGTAATTGGCGGCACATTCCCACGGGAATGTGGTGGCAGCGCAGGCTTGTTATGACAGGTCATAACATGTCTAAAATAAATAAACATTGTATATTCATTTTATGTTTTAATGAAATATAGATAGGTACATAAAAGAAACTAAACTTGTTATTACATCTTTCGGTTTGTTTGTTTGATGATACATTTTCGGGGGGTTGGGGAGCGTTGAGTTTTGAAAAGGGGGCAATGGGCCAACTTAGTTTGGAAATCTCTGGGCATTTTAACAATATTTAGATGATTTGCAATCAGAAGTATATGTTTCACATGATAGTTATATTCAGTGACGGCTCGTCCATATGCACTGCGGAACTACAGCGCCCCCAAGCAAATTGAGAAAAATAGAATATTATAATATACATAAATTTATGTATATTATATGAAAATATCCATATTATTTAAGCGTGAATTAAGCTCGCCCGTGCACCGATATATCCAATAATTATCATACACCACTGTACTGCAGTAGGTACCGTTTTCAAACGATATGCTTGAATGGGCGGAGGAGGGGTGCGAGGAGCGGGGAACACAGCTGGGAGCTTGATCAGTACTGTAGGCCCGACAGTGTATTGCCGTTTCTGCGTTCGTACGTGAGCACGCGCGCGATAGCGGAGGAAAGAAATAATAGCTTTAACATTGTTAAAACTTATTTCTGCAAGCAATTTATCCAAAGTTTTTTATTTTAATTACTTATTATTATAATTAATAATTTTATTTAATTTTGATATTAATAGTAAAATATAATCCAAATAAACATTTTTTTATTTTTAATCAACAGCACCCCCAGATATCTTATCCACGAGCCGCCACTGGTTATATTTATATTTTGTTCAGATGTTGAATACATTATATATATTTAATGGGGAGATGGGCTTTTAATTAAAACCGTTAATATCATTAGGATGATTTACACTCATTTTTTTATTTAATAATCGTCCCCTAACAGCCGCTCCGAGAGATGTAGCATTCATTCGTAGATCTGTAAAGTCATATCACTAGATTGTAGTTCGGATGAAGTTTTATAGTCATTAGTTCTTCTTTTATCATTTATGTCTATGTTGATGCCTTCATATCAAACAATTCGGAGTAATTCGAGTAGTAATAGTATTCCATAAATCGTGATCAGACCATCTTCATCCTTGATTCCAGTCTCTTGTCAGTTTTAAAGTTGTGATTTCTTAACAAGGGTTTCTTTTAATTTAATAGTACTGCATGGTAAGCAGTGGTGATTAAATAAATATTGATATTTTATTTCCAGTTGTCAGTCGACGGGGTCGCCATGAGTACCAGAGTTGAAAGTACCGGAGCTCGATATTTAGATCTATCTGATTCATTTTATCTTGGCGGGATTGAGCCGGAGAGAAGACAGAGAGCTTCTTTAAAAGGAGTGAAAGCTGCTGATTCCAGCATTATGGTAATATTTATTTTTAAGATAATTTTGTATCATGGAAACCTGTCATTGAAAAGATGATAATTAAAATATTGTCAAAATCGCATTTGTTAACATTAAAAAGATTCAGTTTTGTGAATTTGGCATAATATATGAAGCACCTAGTTTCAAAAGCACCTAAAACAGTTTTTGAAAATTTTTGAGTTAGATATGTAGTTAGATGGATATTTTTGTGACCTATATGATGGCCTAAGATTGAACTTTAAAAAACGCCAAAATTCGCTAAAATGGTTGGGTGTGCTTTTCAAATACCGCTAAAATAGAAAACCAAAATACTCTTAGAATGTAACGAATTAAAAAATGAATACATAAAGTTCACAGATTTAATAAATATGATTTTTTCATTTTTCTCAAAACTACCTCAAATCGTTTTTCTCATTTTTCTCAGAACTACCTAAAATCGTTTTAGGGGCTTTTGAAACTAGGCGCTTCATATATAGAATTTTTATTGATTTGGGTTTTGTAGTTTCGTATAATTTAAATTCGGTCGATAGTATATATAGAACTATAGAAATATTATCAACGGACCTTCAGAGAAGCACACTTACTTTCGTGCGCATATAGTAGGTGCGTAAACGCTGCGTCTGTGTGTGTAAAGTCTGTTTTACACGATACAATAGTATATTTACAGTTTTACAATGAATACCCCATCTCGATCGGGATATTACAAAAAACCTTTACATAGACAAGCACTAGAAATTATTGTTTTTAATGTGACCGAATATTTAAAAGAAATGAAAAAACAGTACTTAATAATTATAGTTAGATATATATTTTTATAGAAAATGATTTTCATAGTAAGTATGCGTTTTTATAACAACTTTACTAAAAATACCAATTAAAAGACATTATTTAAAAATTATAAAAAAATCTGATTGGATCGATATATTAATTATTTAGATATACTGTTCACTTCTACTTATTAAGTCATAATTTGTGTTCTAATTAAATAATTAATACATATCTGCAGCAATATAATCACTTAATGTGGGTTTAATGATTTATTTCCTTCCAAACTCAATAATTACCCAGTATCAACCTAACTATCATAATAGGTACTAATAATTAAGAGGTGAAATTATTTAAATTTATTTTTCTATTGTTAATTTTCGAATAATAATAGGGCTTCTAAGTGAATTGCTAAGAATTGAATTATTGTTATAAACTAAAAACCTAATTTCACCAAATTGGTTTTCTCAAAAAATGACAACACAAAAAATCTTCTACACGCACTAAAGCAACTTTCTGTTATCGCCGAGATCTTGTTGTGGACAGTAGTTCAATAATTTATTCATATTGAAAGTAACTTTGACGATTTTCTTAGTGTAATATGGGCTGTTTCCTTATTAGACGCTCGTGTACTGGCCGAAAATAGCCGAACACAACCGAACAACAAAAGGTTCAGTTTTATGTTGTCGGACTACAGTCTGCGTCATCAGTTTTATTGATATTGATTTTAATTTATTTTTAAAAACTAACCAATAATGATGTAAATTGTAGTCTTAGTTCAATAAAAACAAATACGTATGACTAACAAAGTTCAATGTGCACTATTTATGGTGGATCTTAACAGCCTACCCTTCGCTACTGACAGACAGAATGTGGCAACTGATCACGCAGACTAATATCAATAAAATTTATAAGCTTGATAAAATTTCTATAGTTCTTTCTATATTAGTTCTTATAGTTTCTATATTAGTAAAATTAATACTATCGACCGAGGGTACCTACTTGATGGAATTTGAATTTACCCCACTGCTGTCTGTACTGGAACGGACCATCTGTCCATCAGAGAAGACTGTCTGATTCACTCCAGCTCAAAATGCAGGCAATAGGTAGAAGGCAGCAGAAGTATTAATGAAAATAAATCTGCATTCTAGTCTCTTTTTAGACACAGGCAGATATTTTGTGAACTTTTTTTGCTGTTGACTGTCGAAAAAAAAGATTCATCTACTCGGGCGAGATGCCTATCTGCCGCAAAACCGTTTGAAATATATTTAAAAATCATGTGGACTGTTTTGATCAGTACTCCTCAAACACAATACTACGACTTGGCGATAGAGGATTATTGTGTTGGTAACAGTACCTACTTATTGACAAATATTTTGTGTTATTTTTAGGGCTGTGTTCGAGGAATGGAGGTTGACGACAAGCTATTAGGCCTTCCGTCAGCCGTTGTCACCAGAGGTGTACTCCCAAACTGTGTTTGGTGGTACCCTTGTCAAGTCACACCAGCCAACCCGCCTTGTGTGGCGCATGCGACTTGTCAGCAGCACGGAGTTAATCATTTTACATGCAAATGTGATGCTGCACTATGTATTAATCCTGATTATGCTGAAAAATATAAGGTAAAAACCCAATGAGAATATGCTTGATTTTGATTCATTAATTTAATCTACTATTTCGACATACGAGACAAGGGCTGTTCAAATGTATCTGACCTTTGTTTTCTGTACTGAAAATTAGTATCCAGTTAGAGTTATAATATTTAATCTATGGTACCTAGTATATAAGTGTTATTTGAAAAATAATAATCATTATGTTTTTTATATATCATGTAGGTACAAAATTATAATCATTAGAAATGACAGGTAGATACTTGATAATAATGAGGTAAGTCTTAGTACCCTTACGCACTTGATAATAATTAATTGTTACTCTGTGAATTATTGATTATTAAAATACCAAACAATTTAAAAAGATGATCAATTTGTAGTCAATGTTTATTATGACTTAATTTACCGTAGGCATGTCCTATTTGAAGTAGTCTGTAATCAACTATCCACTATCCAGTGTCAGAATGCAGTGATCTACCACACTCTACCTTTGTCATTGTTCAACTTATGTATTTGGCTGAAGATAGTTAGCGTTACAAATTAAACAACACGTCTTGTATTATATCAACCCAGGTAAATCCTCAATTCCCCATTTGTCGTGAAAATGGTGAGATTGGTCTTCTTTTGGGCAATCATTGTCAAACTATTGTCTGAACTGTTATTAGAGTTCCACCCATTTATAAGTTTTAGGCACCAAATGCTATCAAAAACAAATGTCAAAAATAATACTCACTTCAATTCATTCAAAACTTTATTATGTCGTAACAATATTTAGGTAGGTCTACAACAATTAATATTAATAAAAGTACCCGCATGGGCGAGTGATAACGTGTCACATGGTCTTTTTCAATAATATGTGTTTGGATCCAGAGCATGGACATGGACGTAGTAGGTTCAGCAAGTGGATAACATATCATGTTATATCTCATTTATCAGGAGGTGGCTAAAATTCATGTCTAATTGTAGAGACAAAGAGAAAAAATGTGCAAAAAATAATATTGAAAATTCTTGAAAATTCACTTTTAAATATGACGGTTATAACCGGTTACCCGGTTAGTTATTCAATGCTTGTGTTTATATAATGTCAGTGCACACACAGTGGATACAGTGTCTCTAACATTTGGACAATATGTAATTGAGTAGGAAGTATTCCAATATTAGCAATATTATTAGGCATCTGTATAAAAACCGTCTAAATGGTTTCAATATCTTTTATACTGCTACTCTTTCACGTTCGCATTGATAGTCGGTACCTACTCAATACAATTTTGCTTTATCTGAAACGATTGAAGGACATTCAATACTATGTTTATTTGATTCTTTTCTTTTCGACCATGTCCGATCCTAATAGGATCATATGGGCCCCCACAGAGTGGAGGTTTGTATTAACGGCCCACGTGCTCGTCGTAGGTCAAAATTGAGTTTTTATTGTATTTTTAAACCATGATCCTGGACACTCCTTAAACGTTGTAGATAATCTATTTATATATTTTTGAAGCCTTATTATCCTTTATAGTTATTTTAAACATTTGATGACTGCATAAAGTATTTTTATTACATAAAATAGTATTCTTTTAAACCTCTCGCTCTAATGTTTCAGAATATAGGCATATTTCGGTACATAACTGTGCAGTGGTGTTAAAATTTTTTACATTTATTAATTTTTAAACGCATTTATAAAACCATTAGTATAATTTATTACGAGATAATTTTTGTAAAATATTCACGATAAAAAATTATATTGATAATCTCTGTGATCCCAAATTTGACAAGAATTAGGCATTTTATTATTCAAAAAATCGGCAAGATTAACACATTTGAAGATGATTCTAAAGATACTTATTATAAGCTATGTCTTTGACCATTCAAGTGTAATAAACATCTTATGAATAATGATTGCTTTATAATAATTATTGACCTAAGAATAAGGTAGTGTTTTTTTGAAATACGCCATTTCTTTTGTCATTCCCCAGTGGTTAAGCTACAACATACGGCCGTAGCCATAAATTGACAAACTATAATTAAAGTAGGGAGTAAAATTATGTTAACGCGCGTGTTTGAACATGTACCTAACCAAATTTTTTTTAATTTTTTTTTAAACGGTACATGTTCAAACACGCGCGTCAATATCATTTTACTCCCTACTTCAATTATAGTTTGTCAATTTATGGCTACGGCCGTATGTTTTAGCTTAACCACTGGGGAATGACAAAAGAAATGGCGTATTTCAAAAAAACACTACCTTATTCTTAGGTCAATAATTATTATAAAGCAATCATTATTCATAAGATGTTTATCACACTTAAATGGTCAAAGACATAGCTTATAATAAGTATCTTTAGAATCATCTTCAAATGTGTTAATCTTGCCGATTTTTTGAATAATAAAATGCCTAATTCTTGTCAAATTTGGGATCACAGAGATTATCAATATAATTTTTTATCGTGAATATTTTACAAAAATTATCTCGTAATAAATTATACTAATGGTTTTATAAATGCGTTTAAAAATTAATAAATGTAAAAAATCTTAACACCACTGCACAGTTATGTACCGAAATACGACTATATTCTAAAACATTAGAGCGAGAGGTTTAAAAGAATACTATTTTATGTAACAAAAATACTTTATGCAGTCATCAAATGTTTAAAATAACTATAAAGGATAATAAGGCTTCAAAATTATATAAATAGATTATCTACAACGTTTAAGGAGTGTCCAGGATCATGGTTTGAAAATACAATAAAAACTCAATTTTGACCTTCGACGAGCATGTCCCCCCTTAACAGATTTTATTTTTATGAGCAATGGATGTCAGCCACTTGCTCAACCTATTAGGTCCATACTCTGACTCATACACAAATTGAAAAACAATATTTGTACTTGCGAGACCCAGGATTCGAACCTGGGACCCTTGACATTATAGACCGGCGCTTAAGCCACGCGGCTATCGTTATTATTTACAGTTTACAATATGTATTCATTTGATACTTGTCATATTATGTGTTGTACGCCCGAAAGTCATCTACATAACGTGTAAGCCAATTATTTACTATGTATGACTAAGCATATAAGCTTATTTATCTGATATGAATTATTGCAGGTGTTTTCCAAGTCAGCTAGCCAACTTGAGCTGATGGCACTGTCACCACTCATTGTGCAGGAAGGGGGCGTAGCATTGGTCACCAGTCAAAATATAGATGTCATACTGGATCATCACAAGTATGGAGTGCGTCCATCGGGTGTTTTGTTACATGTTATGCAGCCTCCTCAGCACGGCAGAATTGCCGTTGATCTGTCGTTACAACGTACACAGTCTCAAGTATCATTGGCTTTCATGGAGGGAGAAACTAAAACAAGACAGACTTTCACGCTATTGGACTTAACTCGAGATAAGGTACATTACATTATACAGACAGTTTAAAAAAATATCTAACACTTATTGATATAGGTAAAAGTTACTAGAAGCAATATTAATCATTTTTAGCATTACTAATTGTGTTAATTTTTTTAAAATTGAGATTGTATGTATTCACATGGATATTTCATCGTGGTGCATTGTTATGATCCTTTACAATCATTGGGGTATAAATCGCCGTAAAATGAAATACTCATGGGAAAAATATGTTACAAAGCCAGACGGATGACGACCTGACACGTGTCCGGTGGCTGGACGGATTAGAAAAGAACCTCACGATTCTTAGTGTGTCCAATTGGCATTCAAAGATTGTAGAAAGTGATATCACATGGGACATTGATAATAATTAAAATCTTAAAGACCAGTACTAGGTTTCAGTAAAACATGGTAAAATGCTTTCATTTGCTAGTTATAATTTTTTTAAATTTACCATTCTTGTGACTGATGTCTTTGATACATGCTGTAGTGTGGAGCAATGTTTCTTAACCTTTTTACATCTGCGGACCACAAAAAAATCAATAAGTGTTTTGTGGACCATCAACATTGGAATAAAATATTAAATATTTATATTTACACTATTTTTGAAGCAATTGTCGAAATATAATACAACCCCACTTCAAATGTTGGGTTTCTAGGCAACTATTTATGAACTGCAGAAAATTTTTGCGGCCTACCCATAAATCTTTGCAGACCACCGGTTAAGAAAGTATGGTGTAGGTAGAGTATTAATTGTTCTCAATCTTAGTGCTTGACACATATCAATGACTGCATTTAAGTATGAGATTAAACAATAAATAGTATTTTTGGCTTACTTTCCTCTTAGAGAATCAGAAGAGAATGTACTTGTTTGTACCCTATAAAGCATAAATAAAATTAATATATAATATAAATTAATAAGATGCAATAAAATCAATTCAATTTGTACTAATATGGCTTAGAAAAGTTTATTTCCAAAGTAATTAATTGTTTCAGTGTGTCTATTCTATACTCATCGACCGCTAAAGTGATAGATATTATCAAACTTAGGGTAGGTTTGTATCAAAGTATTAGCACTTATTGTAACAATTATAATCAGTTGGTTGTAATTGTTGCAATAAATGATATATTTTAACAGCAGCAAGAAAGGTGCTGTTAAAATGTAGCACGTTTTGCAACAATTACAACCAACGTATTGTAATTGTTACAATAAGTGCTAATACTTTAATACAAACCTACCCTAAGTTTGATAATTTTTATCACTTTATCACTTTAGCGGTCGATAAGTACAGAATAGACCCACAGGAGATAAATTTACAGCTAAAATATTGTACCAATTTTACAGGTTACCAATAAATATTAGAAATCAACACTGTGTTCACTAAATTCACCTTAAAAAGGGTAGGGTGTAGCAATACTTTTAAAACATAAAAAAAAGTAATCCATCAATGCACAAATTTCAAGAAAATATTTGAATTAACTACATAATAAGAAAGTTTAGTATGTATGTTCATTTAAATGTTCCTGAAAAATTAAAATTGTCATCAGTGGATTAAATGTAACACTATCACTTGTCGGTAGTATTTGGCTTGCAACAATGGAGTGGCAGATATTTTAGGGTTATAAATTCCCTATAAAAACCAATAAATATGCAGGAATAAACTTCCGGGTTACTCTTTGATTACTTTCTATAGGTGGCGAAGTGTGGAGGTAGGCTGTTAAGATCTGCCATAAATAGTACACACTAAACTTTGTCATGCATATGTATTTATTTTCATTGAAATAAGACTACAATTTACAGATGGTTTTAGTTAGTTTTTAAAATTCGATTAAACCTTGCAAAAACTAAGTCATAATAGATAATAGTCAAGAAATACTCCGCCTATCTATAAAATATCTAAAATTATGCAATTAAATCATACATAACTTTGAGACTATTTTATAGATAGGTGGAATAATATTTTTTATCTACTATAGTTTCGTTAAGGCCTTAATAAATTTAAAAAAAAATGAACTAACAATATGTGTAATATTATGTATTCTTAATTCAACGAAAACAAATAAGTATGAATGAAAATGTGTGAAAAATGGTCATATAGACCAAAATATATGGTTTGGGAAGGCAGGGTTTAATAGATTTAAAAAAAATAACCAATACCATCTGTAAATTGTAGTCGTAGTTCAATAAAAACAAATACGTATGACTAACAAAGTTTAATGTGCATTATTTATGGCGGATCTTAACAGCCTACCTCCACCCTTTGCTGCTGCTTTCTATACTGAACATATTATGTGAAAAAGTCATTTCAATTGAAACTATAATAAGCCTAGCGTTAGTTTATTTATTAATCATTTGTATGTAACGTTGTATTGTAATAGAATTCTTTTTAATTTCAGGTCCGCTATGTTCATGATGGATCTGAGAATCATCAGGACCACTTGGTTCTAGAGATGGAACTTGTGCCAGAAGCTCGGTTTACGCTTCCGAGCTATCTCCAGGGCAGAAACACGTTTGTTTTGCACGTCAACATCACGCCGATAAATGATGCACCCGCATTGAACATATTACCCGGAAAAGTCTTGAGACTCACTCAGGTTATTTTTATTTCTTACAGTAATATGAACTTTAAAAACTGCAGTGGTACATGTTCGTATTATTTCACATTTTAATTATTTAAAACTTAATTTTCTTGCAATCTAGTATCTTTTTATAAATTAAAATTAATGACTAATCATTTCTTGTAGAGTTATAGGTATGAATTTTAAATTTTTTACCATCTTCAACTGATTATTTGATATATTATTATTTGGTTCTCATCTATGTACTACATATTTTTGTTTATCAATGTTCTTTATGTATGTATCTAGAATTTCCAAGGAAACTTATAGATGCTTTTTAGCGTTTATTTTATTTTGAGAATCTAATTTTTTAGTGATTTTGTGAATTTACAAGACTTAATCATTTGTGAACATTAATTAAACTTAACCCGTAACCAATAAAAAATATGTATGATAATTTCTAGTTTTGCACCTAACTGCAAGTCAATTAATTGTGCAAATTAATTAACCACAAGATATATTTATATAATATGATATATATTTATTATATGATTACCATTCGATACGAAGTAATGGCTATATTATTCTACTTTTAAAATATAAATATAACTGCAATAATAACTAGTTAATAAATTTTACCCGAGGCAACTTTGATGCCTACTAAGCAGTTTAAATATTATATTGTATCTATAAGTTTCAGTGTCGTATCATTCGTATTTTTTTGACCGTTTGAGAATATGTTGCTCAAAATATTTCCTTAATTTCTCAAAAACTGTGAACTAAAATCTAGTAATCGTCATACTAATGGTTTTTTTTAATGTCTATTCACAGTTTGAAGATTTAATGAGTGGCTTCAGTTTTTTTTTTATAAAATTGGCTTAAAGCAATTTAAAAGTCCACATTGGTAAAGTATTAGTGTACAGCCTTAGTGGACAGCGTTTGGCGGGGCGTGAGCGGCGTGCACAACTCAAACGTATAACTGTGCGTGAAATGTTCGTAGACAATCTCTTTTTTTGGTTACACGGTTATACGTTTGAGTTGCGCCAAATGCTGTCCACTCAGACTGTACACTTACATGTATTTTACGATCTAATAATTTTCATATTGATCTATTATTTCAATAATAATGTTTGTGTACATACATTTATGATGAGATAAACAGAATATGTATTAATGGTCTCTTCATAATGTAATTACCTAACCCAGATGGCAATTAGTGGTAATGGTCTAAGGAAGAATACAATTATTTAAAGTGACAATTAATTTATTAGCTTTAATGACACTGAATCATAGGAGATACATGTATATACAAGAAATTAAATTTTTTGGTTTTTTTCAGGAATGAGCTTTTAATTTCTAGCAATAACTATCATTTTAAAGAATTATCTGACTAGGAAAATATTAAATTGAACTAGCTTTTACGTGGTAAAACTCCATTATAACAGTTTTGAAACAAAGTTTCTTTTTTGTTAATTCCACGATATCTGAGTTATTTATGTTGACAGCTATTTCAGGCTGTGAACCGATCTTCGGGACGGTTATAATTGACTATTCTGCTAGGTATCGCTCAGATATCGTAGAATTAACAAAATAAACTGCTTCAGAACCATTAAAAAGATATTCACACTTACATTTTTAAGCGTGTTTAAAACAAGTGCTTCATAGATTGTTTCAGATGCATCAATATGTTTATTTCAAACTGGATCTTTTTAATATAATATTGATTAATAAATTACGTACATTCAGTTCTAATTTAGATTAAAAATATTAGCTTTATTTAAAAGTTAAATGTCACTTGACAATGAAATTAAGTTTTACATCTAAAGTTACTTCTGTATTATGATATTATTATCTAGTGATAAACTCCGCATGCCATCATATTATTTAATGTTCTTGCAAATTTATTACAAAATAAGAATTACATGACATTCTGTTTCATGGTTTCAATATACTTATAAAATACCCAGTAGACATATTTATATAACGATCATTTTAGAGATCCATAGTGTTTATTGTTTGACGATGGTTTCACTCTATCGCACTATTTGATGTCATGCATAATTTAATATCACGATCAGCTATATTTACATGGTATTGTTTTAAATTGTGTAATAATTTTGCAAGAGTACATTCCGTTATTCATAATATTATGTTTTTGCCTTAGCAATTAATTTTTATTTTGTCATTTTTTAATATCATTGTGATTTTGTTTTTATTGTTTTTATATTTGCCCAGGCATGCAAGATCCGAGCTAATTTATTCCCTAACATTGAATGAATTGGCATGCTAGTTATTCTAACTCAGGAATTTTATGAAGGTGAGTCTTGTTAACTAGTCGACACTTGAATGTTTTTATTTCCACTTTATAATCCTCACAATATTAAAAATTATTTCCATCAACAAAAGAAAAAGTGATTTCCTATAGTTTTGGCGGGTTTTGAAACTTATAGATCATTACATAATATTGTGTGAAATTACATAAAGATTATGCACGTATTTTTTGTTAGATTTTATCCAATTATGGTTTTTCGAAATAGACTCCTCATATGGAAATATAACAAACTATTTCTCACAAATCTAATACAATATTACCAGCTGAAATTTCTGGGTACGCATTCTATTACTTACGTATTCTTTTATAAATCATTATTACATCTAGACTGCGGCAAGTATAATGTGAAGCGTGGCCGTTTCGAGAACTACAATCCTCCCTAGCTCTTTCTTCGTTCCCTTGCTGTGCAATCATTTGACATTCGTTATTTGTGCGTGTTGCAAGTTTGTGTACAGTGTTTAAACGTGTTAATAAATGGTAGCAGGAGGATTATAAGTCGTGTTATAACCTACTGCGAAAAAGAAAAAAAACATAATGAGCTCACTGGGCCTATAAATAAAGTCGATGATAGAGTCGCTGCATTGACAGGTAGACATTCTTTGACATTTCAGTGTTACCGTATAACTAAAAATATCCCGACAGATTGGAAAAATATTGCCTAGTATTGTATTCGATATTCATATTCTGAACCAAAGTAAGGGAAAAAAGGTTTCCTAATACTGACAATCCTTTTATAATATATCGCAGTGCCACGATGGCACGGCGGCCATGACACTTCAAGTTATAATTTTCGCAGTCTATACATAGTCACTTTTTCTTTTTTTACTGTTTTGTCTGAATTTTCTTGCAAATTAATTTATAAATTATTGTGGTGTTGTCTGTTGTTACCAGAGATGAAACGAAAATACCAAAATATGACTTTATTCTCAAACATTGTTAATTTCTAGGAAAAGGCATGATAATGGAATGTACATATTTTTTTTACAAAATCAACAGATTATTCAGACTTAGCTGTCAAAGATATATGTACTAAGAAAAATTATAAATTTTTAATTTTCACATGGCATATCGGCAGTGAGGAGGGGTGAAGATAGGGTGTTAATATTCGACATAAATGGTGCACATTAAACTTTGTCAGTCATCCATTGAACTAAGAATACAATTTGCAGATGGTGCCGGTTAGTTTTTAAAATTCAAGTAAACACTGCTTAACCAAACCATAATAGTTTAGGTATGCTATGGGCGATTCGATACAAATAGTGCACACTTTTTGAGTCATTCCTATTTATTTTCGTTGAATTAAAGGGGCACGTGTGTACAAGATTTTTTGTGTTTTCTTTCAAAGTAGCTCATACGAAAATTATTATTGAACTGCATTTTAAAAGTGCAATAATAAACGACATATTAAACTTACTGAGTTTTACCTCTGAAACAATGAAATATTACAATTATTATCAATTAAATACAGTGTAATACAATACGCAAGTCAATATCTTATTAAATATAAAATACACAATTAATAACTTTCAATTTTGAGATTACCAAGTCAGAAAGGTATAAGTATCAATTAGCAACATTTCAGAAGGATAATTTTAAATAAGAATTTTACTGGTTTAGTCATAATTTTTTCATTAAATACAACATCAAAAAATAGTTGATTTTAAATTGGTTGAGGTACTTTTAGGATACTGGAGATAACATTCTAAACAATCTAATCCAATAAATCAGTGCTTCTCAAACTCTTTCATACCACGGCCCCCTAAATCGGAAAAAATAAATCCAAGACTCCCCTCCCCAAAATTTTTAGTCTTTAGTGACCAATAGTACTTTATTTAACAACAATAATTATTATTATAGGTACATTTTCAAGAGAAATAATAGAACATTTCATTTACTTAAATACTTGTAAAGTGAAAATTAAAAAAAAAATAACTTCAAATTTATTACAGCTACAGCCTACAAAAATAATTTAATGAGAGGGGAGTGATTGCATATTTTTACATAATAAATCAATATTCGGTAAAATTTTTGCAATGCTAATTTGCAGGGTTTGCTCCAAAGTCTCCGTTGAAAGACACAACTTGTGCTTATTTTTTATAGTGTAACACAACACAAGTATAACACTTTTAATTATTAAAGTCGAGAGTGTTATTTCATTGGTGGGAAGAAACTAATTCAAGCATGAAAACATCCCAGTGCATCCTTGATTAATACCTTTTGACCACAAGGAAAGTTTTTTTAGAAAAATTAAAATGTTGATATCTTTTCCCTGAAGAGAAACATTCAATTCATTTACTAATCCGCCAAATATGAAGCAAAACACATCCATTTTTCATCACTAAAGTGGGAAGAAAGATTTGATTTTTTATCATGAAGAAAGAGGCGCAGTTCATTACTAAGTTCTGCAGTAGTACTGCAATAAATGACTCCACCAAAATGTCTCTTGGCTTAGCACCCTCGATATAATGTTAGATTTTATTAAGTGTTTTGATGAATCCAAAAAAGTCATAACTACTAAATACATCGGGTTCTATGTATTCATTGGACTTGTAGAGTTTGTGTGAAAAAAATCTTATAGTACTACTTTTGATGTTTATATTGTTAATATGATTTGTTTAAAAGCAAAATTGTTGCTCTATGTTGATGTTAGATCCTGTAAGAATTACCCTTTGAGCTGACTCAGGCAATAGCAGTTTGGTATTTAAACATTTTGGATGTTTTTATTAAAATCGGCTTACCAAAATCATTATGTTTTACACAAAATGCAAATAATAGTGCACTTTTAATTGTTACTAAACAGCAATATAACCAAACACATGTATTGTTCCCATCTAATTTAGATTTTTATTTAAATTTCCTTAAATCAAAAATAGTCCCATAAACACCATTTCACTTTCATTTTATTGGGTCAAATTGATCACAATGGATGATATATAATATTCACTTAAAATTATGTAAATACACACACCTGTTGCAAACTGTCACGTCACAATTGGGGAATGGTCTTACTCAAATCAGGACCTTCCAATATTTATATCTTGGATAATTAATTTATTTATTGGCCTATAAATGTTTTGCGTTAATAATTCATAACCTACCCAGCTATGATGTTACGGCTAGATGCAAAGTTAGGTGTTCAAATCCTCGAGCGAGACAGACAACAGTGCCAGGCGATACTACTGCATAGAGATGTAGTGTTGCGCTTTAATGAATGTATTGCAGAGCGACGAGAACAATAGTGTCATTCGTTGTTTTGCCATGTTAAAATGATTAGCTTAACGACAACATCTATACATATGGCCCTTAGACACCGCTTCCTCTCTTGAGAGAATGCTGATTCACAATTTCCTTTTCTATTCCAAATATATCATTCTTGTACTGCGGGGGTGGGGAAGATTTGTTTCATTTTTGAACGTCGTTTCATGCAAAAAGGCTTTGAATTCCTTGCACTCAATATTTTCGTAATTAGTTTATGTTTTTTTTAATATACTTTTTAAACAATTTGCAGCAATGAATCCGAACTCATAAATTTGTGCGAACACATAATATTAAATGTTCACTGGTTTTGTTCTGAAGTAATCTTGCATTTTGAATTCTTATTTTACATCTATGTTTGATTGAATTAAATTCGCAGGGCACCCGGAAGGTCATAACTTCAGAAATACTCAAAGCGGAAGATCCTGACACGTCACCGGTTGATTTACTTTACTCGGTGTTACACGGAAAAAATGAAGGAGCAAGGTACATTTCACATTTGATTCAACTGTCATCTTATAATATCATTAGTTTTTGCATCAATTAATCAAACGATTTATACCCTCCTTTCCCGTATTTAAGAGAAATATTCAGCTATGATTGGTTTTCGCTATTTCTAAGTTGGTGTAGTATTTCAAGCACCTATGATATTGCTGAATATTGTGCGATCAGTAAGGATACTCGTAGCTGGTGTACCTCTTGTTATAAAATCAGAACCACATTATCATGTTCACAAAGTCATTAAGGCCATCTGGGGAACTACAAATTTCCCTCAGGCATCCACATACAAATTTATTTATTTACAAAGAGCATATGCTCCTTAGGACAACAATTTATATAGTTTCAGTTGTAAATAAAAATTAAATACATTAATTAATAATAATGTAAACAGTAAAAATATACCAGTATAATTATAATAAAACAATTTAGTACAATAATTATAAAAACTACAATGAAAAAAAGATTAAACAATTAAAAACACAAAAATTTGAATACTCAACATAAAAAGTTCATTTACTGTAATGAGTCCTTGAAAAGAGGTATTGAGGATGTCAATAGATGAAACAGGTATTGAAAAAGAATGAATCCTTCATATTCAATAATCATTAATTAATTGAAAAATTGTATTTATAAAAATCAAAGTGAAATAGGTTACAATTTTTCATATTATGTTGAGTGTCCTCACAAACTTTGATCATTGTTAAGAGCTTAGGGCTGTCAAAGATTGAATTAACATTTTGTCACCTTGATTTTAGATATCCAAGCTCCCAATCCTTAATTCCGTCCTTCACATTAATTACATACAGTGTTATAAAATCATAGAATGGCTTTATTGGACATATTGCAGAATTTTGCGCCCTTCAGTGTTGGTATTAATTAAAATTTGTTTTAGCGGCCATATTGAGATGTCAGGTCAACCTGTCGACTCTTTTACTCAACAAGATGTCGATGCCGGGCTTATTTCATATGTACATGTGACTGGGAATGACAAAAGCTCTAATAAATCATCGGCAAGATTATCACTACAGGTTAGAAACCGTTTATTCTTTTTAAGTAATTTTGGTGTATTACATAATAGTGAATGGATCGGCTTATTTTAGTAGCCGGATAATATGACGTGTACTACTTTACACTTTTTAGATGTTAAGTTATTTAATTCAATCTAAAAATTGTTTTGATGGAGCAAGTCGGCAAAGCAGTCAGAAAGGGTAATTCAAAATGGCAATGGGAAGTTGGTACGTAGTGTCGTCCAATGTGTGGTTAGGTTTGCCTATGACAGTGTTGTGAGTGAAATGCAAAAGATACTTTTGACTTGCTACATAACAGTGACATGAATTATTTATGACTCATTGTCTTTAAGTGATAATTGATGTGTTCAGGATTAAGAGGCCATCCATAGACTGGAACCGCATGTGATTTTAAACCGTGTGGCATATTAAACTTATGTTTTTTTTTCATGGAAATATATTTTCGCTAAATACATAAGCGTCTGACCGTATCCGTCTATATACATTATACTTGTACGCTTATATAATTAGTGAACACATATTTCCATGAACAGAATTCATAAGTCTAATATGCCACATAGCTCAAAACCACATTTGGTTTCAGTCTGATGGCCGCTATACGAGTAGAAGTGACATAATTAAAAAATCAGTCAAGTGCAGTTTTCACATCACCACATACCTATTTATGCATTAAACACGATTGAAACATGTAACTGTTTTGTTTGAAAAGTTATAAGCGTTCTATTCCTAACATTAGATTATATCTATGGCGATAAACAAATCATTACTTGTGTCAGCAGATTGATCGAAGATATTAAATAGTGTACCGCAATTACAAATTCTTTAATATGCATTTCCGCAGTGTCAAATTATAGTACAATAAGTAAATAGTTTACGGCGAAGGTTATTTCCGCGATATCTTTATTTTATACAATAATCAGCTCCTCGTATGTCCATTGACGCAAATGACAGTAAGTAGCTGACTCGATTAATATAGTTATTTCCTAAATTATAATGGGCAGATATTATTTTGATTGTATAAATAGCGAATAATAATTCATCGGACATGTCACTCGAATCTAAGTACCTGGTCCGTTACCGTTATCAGTCTATGTACTGTCAGTTTATTTATATTATTGTACCGATTGTACCCTTGTACTTACGTAATCATAAATAAACTCTCACTCCTCCATCATCACAAATAACCATGATCGTCTTTCACCTACAACACCATCGACAACTCCTACATATATCATGGATGTGTTGATATTATTTTCATACCAATGAATGTAATTTAATGTGACCTGATTTATGCTCCTTCAACCCTAGAATCATTGTAAGGACAAGGATATAATATAATACGATAACTTGTAATAGTAATCATGATCATTTGAAAATATGACCTCATTTATAGGATGTGGAATGTAGAATTTACAATCGCATATTTAACTTTGTAGTTGATTTATTTGGTCACCAGTGCATTTGTATTCATTCAATCCTCAGTATCTCATTGTGCGCTACAAACTAATTATCATTTCTTGGAAATAATAGGAGTGGATTTGAAAACTATTACGGACCAAATCGACACCTTCTACGTATAAGGTCGGAACTGTAAAATGGTAACTTTTCAATAGTACGATTTCAATAAATTTTAATGACACCACAGCGTTAATTTAAATGGTTATTTATGGAATTTCTAGTTATGCCTATAAAATATTCAAAAAGTCATCGTTTTATTATCTTTAAAATTATTTAATAAAGTCAATTAAGTCAAAATAGCCAAAAACTCTGTTCCGACCTTTTACAATACGACGGCGAATCGCTCGCGATCGTATGTGTTCAAATCGTGTATGTGACCACTGGACGCCCGCTATATTGACCGCGCGGTCAAAGCTTGTATATTTTTTAGCATCTTCATTTTCTTCGATTTATTTTAGTGAGAATGTTACGAATATAGTTTATTTCTTGGTGTATTTGGAATAACTGATATATAGATCATCTAGTAATCTAGTTTTCAATTTGAAATTGATCTGTTTTAGCTATAGTGACCGTTTTAACAGATCAGTAGACTGAAAATAAATTCCTGCAAAAATGGTTCGCGTCGAAAGGGTTAATGAATTGAAGAGAATTTATATTTCCTCATATACAAAGAGTTAATATTACTCCCGCTATCGTAGTAGTTTGGTGAAAGTATTGTCGTCTTTTTCGTTTCAGGTATCTGACGGTATAGAAACAAGTGGATCTGCAACGTTGAGAATTGCCATTGTGCCTTTACAAGTTCGGCTTGTCAATAATACAGGCTTGACATTGGTCCACAATTCCTACGCTATAATAACACCAGATAATTTGACATTTGCCACCAATTCGGATGACATAACCGTGGAAGTGAGGTGTGTATATCGAGTGTATATATACCCATACTATGATTTGGTTAAGGCTGAAATACATGCTATTTCATATCAGGATATTTTTTTACCATCTATGTATTTACTTTATTGCCTCAGTTATTGTTTTGTAATGTCATGGGAATTTTTAATATTCTTTGATATCACAATCAGGAAATAATAGTTTTTCCAGTTAGCTTGTGATTGTATCAGCGCATGCAATTGTTCACATGATTGATAATTGTCTGCAGTATCGTATTTAGTACAGTATTTATATAATTATGTTATATTTTGTGTTTTTAGGTACGATATTATTAAACCGCCCCAATTTGGAATCGTGGAAAGACTCAGGGTCTTGGATGGAACTTGGCAAAATGTTGATTCGTTTACCAGTCAAATGGTGGCTTACGGCAGATTAAGATATATGCATTTAGTTGGGCAACCAGTGCATGATGAATTCAAGGTAATGTTAACTTTTTGCGAATATATTTATTTCAATCGATAATTTGGTTTTGCAATAATACATGGAGCATGATATCATTCAAATACCTCCCTGGGCCATTTTGCAGCTCACTATCTGCCTACACCAATTTTAGATGACTTTTTCACACAGATTATTGGCAAAGACGCTTCCTTTCGTGTAACTCCACTAGAAGAAATCCAACAGCTAATTAAAGTCGCTAAGTCATGAAATTAAGCGGCTATCAAACTTTTCACGCAATAAAGTCTGTGTTTCACGAGCTGTATGGCATATGACCCTATCCTTTTGGAACCACATGTTTTCCAAATCGTAATCTTCCAATTCTGATGATGATTTTTCTTGTAAAATCATTATCGGTTGCCTGCTCTTCCATGACTCAATTGGCGAATCAGTGGTCCGTTGGCTTTAGTTCTTGCTTGTACGGGTGAAGGTGAAGGTCTTTATGCAAAATTCACATTCGCGAATGAACATTTATGGCTCTTCGGCCACACTTTCGCCTAAAGCTGCAATGATTTTAGTTTATGTTTTCGTGCTAACGAGCTGGACGAACATATACATGTGTTATGCGATACAAAATCCTACCAGTCTCTTTAAATTATTTAATCAGCTTGCGAATACATCATCCTTTAGTTAGGCGATGATTTATACCGAATTCTGACATTAATTTTCGCAGTATGAGATTTTCAGGTTTATGGTCGCATATTTGCCATTTTCGCAGTATGATTGTACGATTTTTATACGTTGTGCGGTCAAGAAACGATCCATTGTGTTAAATAGTAGACTTTCAACTGACAATATATGTAAAAAATACACGTGAAATATTTGACATGACATAACAAATGACAGGACTGTGAAATTCGTACCACAAATTGGATAGCTGATGGCTTGATTAGGCAGGGTTTAATTGAATTTTAAAAACTAACCAACCAGATTTGCAATTTGTATACTTAGTTCAATGAAAACAAATAATTACTATGTCTGGCAAAGTTTAATGTGCACTATTATTATTGTAGTCGGATCTCAACAGCCTACCTCCACTCTTCGACCCGCTCTATTCTTAAAACTTTGGAAATTTTTGAATAAATGATAAAATTTAATTAATGATTTGCTTTCAATTGAAGACACTAACTTCATTCAGATGCAATATTTTGCAACAAGTTTTACTTTTACAGTCTTATGCTCTACACATACGATTTATTTAACTATTTTAGCATACTTTTATGTTTTTTTTTACAGTTTAAAGCATCCGTGGGAGATATAAGAACAAATACTCTATACGATTTTCGATTAACGTTTATAAAGCTGGAAATATTTCAAACAGTTAATAATGAATTACTTCTTAATAATACGAGAGAAGCGTTTGTTTCTTCGCACCATTTACGCTTTCAGACCAGACCTTTGATAATATCCGGAGAAAAAATACAGTATACATTGATCAGACCACCTAAATATGGAATGTTACATTTATCAACCGGAAAACATCATCTACAAAGTCATGACGTCTTTACTCAGAATAATATTGACTCTGACCAGTTTTGGTATAGGCTTCACAGAAGAGCATACTCCCACGTTCAGGATGAGTTTATTTTCATTGTTGGTGCAGCAGAGTGTGAGAACGTCACCGGAATGCTGTCGATCCGTCATATACCTGCTCCACCGACTAATGATCACCAGTCATCACGTATTCACACAACACTTGAAAGATTACAGGTGATTGAAGGATCTAGGATGGTGATACCGAGTACACATTTGGATTTGAAGACAGAATCTATAACAAATCTGATTTATAACATCACACATATGCCTCGGCATGGTAAACTGGAAGTTGTGGACCAATTACAAAAAGTTATTCGAGATAACGCCACCTATTTTACATCCCAAGAGTTAAATGCGGATTACGTTTATTATTGCCATGATGATTCTGAAAGTCGTCATGATTCTTTTCACTTCATGGCTTTAAGTCCGGAGCCGGAAGATTTCCAATACGTCGGAGTGTTTCATATAGATATTGTTCTAAAAAATGATAACAGTCCGGTTAGAGTGTCCGAAGGTATCTTCCACGTAGTTCACGGCGGGTCTAGACTTATAACAGGTCACGACTTGCGTTATGCTGATGCAGATATCGACACAAAGTCTTCAGATATTATATACACGACCAGAAGTATACCGAATGGAGGAATCTACAGAGCTGATAATCCATTTGTACCCTTTGCTCAGTTTTCGCAAGAAGATTTGGATAAAAATATGGTGTTGTTCAAACATCAGGGCGAGGAGTATGGTAAAGTGCAACTCTGGATATCGGATGGTATGTTTGATTCAAATGGTATTTTGGAGATCCAGGCATCCCCTCCATTCGTCAGAATGCTACCATCTAATGGGTCTATTGTTGAGAATGGCAAAACTGTAATTTTGACTTCCACCGACTTGCAAGTAAGATTATTATTGATACTTTATTTAATTTAAAAAATGGAGATAAATTACCATTCTTGCTTCTACGCAGGGCATATGAGCCTTTACAGAGGTTGTCGTAACAGATGTTTCTTATAAGGAATGGTTGTTAGCCATTCGCTTAACGCAATGTTCCTTGCTATGAATTAAACATCAATTAAAAGAACAGTATGTGAATTTCACAGACAAATGGATTAAAACCCACGATCCACAGCTTTGAAAAATCTGCTGGGTATTTTTATACTTAGGCTGTAATATTTTTATTTCAGTACCTACTTAACTTTGTAATAATGGTGGATAAACAAATTTTGTATATTTCCTTATAAAATACACTTAATAATAGTACCGATGTATATAAGTTATTTTTGTAATAGATCTGACAAGTTTAATAATGTAACCTGTTGGTCATAATTCTATTTTAATATGTACTGTCGATTCTTTTTATGTTAGCAACAAATTGTAATGTGAAACAATAATGATTGCTTTTCAGGTGGATACAAACATGAATTGTGCGGAAGAAGATGTTAATTTTGAAATATCTTCTGGCCCCACGAGAGGCATGATTGAAGTGGGCGGAGCACCTGGCGCAACAGCTTTCACGCAATTGGACATCAGTGCCGGCAGAGTTGCATACAAACACAGAGAAATCGGCTCAGCTGTGGACCATTTCGGGTAAGTGGAATTTTGTATTATTAATTTCTGGTCTTGCACCTTGGCTGCTCCGCTCTGGAATGGTGCAGTGTTGTCCATATCAATACAAATTTTTTCGAGAAATGGATGTTGGAAATTTGCTCACAATTTGAATTCAAATATAAATTACTGTAAAACAGTGTGTTAATTTGTCAGATGCGGGATTCAAACCAACGACCTATGGCTTCAGAATTGGATACTACCGTTCGTCCATCGCAGTAATTTCATATGGGGTATTAGCTATAATTTCATTTTCACAGTTCCGAATGACGTTGCCAGACCTCAATAATATACCGTATATGGTGATTAGTTGACGAAAGAAATAAATTCTCGTGCAACTCACTCGTAGTTTGGTTACCGTAAGAGAATGCAATCTTGACCAAAATTTTCAATCCCGGGATTAGTATTCTCATATCAAGATTCCAAGTTTATCGAAAAAATTGTACTTTGGCATTTTGATGAGAAGTTTCAAGGGTTTTGAAATAAATTATTTTAGTGATTTCTACTTTTTTTGAGTTATTTACGTTGATAGTTGTTTCGGCCTATTAACCCATCTTCTGAACAATTGACTCGGAAAGTTTTATGAAGAGTGGTTTTTGTTGTGTTCAAGAGTGCCTTGTTCTTTAGAAGCTGATGAGCTCCATGCTCTGTCTTACTGCTCCTTATATCAAATATTAATCATCAAAGCGAATGATGAGAAAATATCTTTCATTTGCATTATTCTAAACTGTGCTTGCATTGCATAGCTCCGCTAAACATGTGTCCTCTCATGAATGCATTTTTGACAAAGTGAAATCGCTGTAACCCCACCATCATATCAGTGGCACAGAAACCCGTGCTGGGTCTTCGCTTCCATCACCAACTCTCTCCACTCGTCCCTGTCCAAAATGGTTGCTGTTCAATCGATTTACTCACTAAATATTAATTTGAAAATAATCATTACAATGGTTGCGCTTTCTAATATGTAATTATTTTTCAGATTCAAAGTGAAATGTGACGATACATATGGCGAAGGTCAATACAACATAAGGGTGTTTCCATCAAGTTATTGGGAGCCGTTAAAAGTCTTTTCGAATAGAGCTATTGTGGTTGAAGAATCTACCAGTGTTACAGTTACAAAGAAATGCTTAGAGGTAATTTTTTAAATTTGTATTGGTACAACTTCCTACTACCACTAACCTTTTGTAGATACTTAAATAAAAATCATTCTATCAAATCTTAATTAATAATTTAGAGTAGCATGCATAGAATGTCAAATTACCTTCAATCTAAATAATGCCAATTTACATGCATAAATGAAAATATAAATATTACTGACCAAACTGTGCTTTTCAGTGTTTTTATATAACTTATATTAATTTTTGTAGGTGATGCATCCTCAAATTGAACCCAGTAATATAATTTACCGAGTGATCGACGGCCCCCATTTCGGCTGGCTTGAGGTTATGTCATCTCCCGTTGCCATTGAGACGGAGAGCACCAAAGACGAACCTAAGCCGTCAAAGTTCTTCGATCAGGCGATTATAAATTCGAAACGGTTGAATTATGTACAATCTGGTGTCAATCAAACCCACGATAAAATTATACTTGATGTCACCAATGGCATTGTTTGGCTGAGAGGGATTGAACTTTCCATTATAATAGTACCAGATTTTTTGTATATTCAGTCGAGAAATATGACTGTTGTGGAAGGAGGAAAGGCAGTTGTTAAGTCGGATTTATTCATCATCCTTACAGATTATTATAAAGGGAAGATTACTGAATTTCGTTTGGAAGTGCCACCAAAATTCGGAAAGCTTTGGAATGGAAAACATATTACCAAATTTCCAATAAAAGACTTGGAAATGAATTTGATTGAGGTATGAATATTCTATCATTTTCTTCTGTTATATTTACATCTTTCATTATCAGAGTTTTGACGAGTGCACTGTCATAAAAAATAGCAGTTTTGAATCGAATATACCAATCGATATAACAAGCTAAGATTACAAAATCATATAAAAAAATTAACCTGCCAAAACAGAACCGACATGCCAAAATTGTGATTTTTCAAACATTCAAATATTTTTTATCTCAAAACTATGTTTCTACTGATAGTGACTTTTGCCTTGTAAATTTAATAGAAATCATGTCTACATTATAAAGGAAATTTAACCAGAGCTGTTAAAACTCCCAATTTTCTAAAAGGTTCTGTTTCAGATTTGGTTCCATTGAAAACTTCGAATTGGGTTGGGTTCCAATCAAATAAAAACTGCAGTTTCATTTTTTTTAAATCAATATACTTATTTTATTTTAATTTTGAAAGTCAAAATGTAGGTTCAGTAGGCGGTCGATAATCCGGCATTCACCAATCCGGCACGTCCAATAGTCAGGCATTTTGCAACTCAGCTCTCCTGCTCTATAATCCGGCAGGTTTCACATTATACTGCCGGATTACAGAACGGAGAGCCATTCGCTCGGCAGTTCGATGCCCGACCTTGACTGATAAACACAAAATGGCTGACAGCCTGTTATCAATATTGATTAAGTAAACAATGTTAACAATTTTTTGTGTGTGTTTACATAAACTAATAAAGATTTTTACTGTGCAATCTGTGATAGAATTATTTCCTATATAAATCCAATAATCCGGCATATCCGACAATCCGGCATGAGTGAAAAAATTTTGCTGCCGGATTATCGAGCGCCTACTGTATGTATAATATCATTCTGTACCTTAGAGCTGAATGTGCGGAAGTCACAATTTTATCATTTCTGAGTTAAATAGGTACTTACGCAGATTTAAATGTGTATTTACTTCTAAAACGACGGTAGTCCAATTATTATACTTTAGAACTGAAAGAGTGGATGTCCAATTTAAGTTATTTTTGCTTTAATCTATAGCATAAAGATTAATTGCAAAATTGCAGATGTCCAACACACAGAGTTTTAGTCCGAACACGAGTGAGTATTTTAACTAGACTATATTAACTATCTTAAAACTGCTCTCCTGCAAAATATTGAATATGTGACTTCCAGACATTCAGCTCTAAGGTACAGCATTATCAGTGGACCATGTGGACACCACAGTTTATAGGTATTCAACCACATTAGCGAAAAACTGTTTAAATTATGTCAGAATGTCGAAAATCTCATTATTTATCTCGTTAAAAGCTAGTTTTAGGTTGCCTTTAAAGCTAAAGACATTATTGATGGTTTTGAAATAAAGCTATTTTTGTTAATTCTACTTTTATTTAGTGGCTATTCATAGACTGAAACCGTATGCGGCTTAGAACCGTGTGCAATATTAAACTTACGATTTCTGTTCATGAAAATATATTTTCACTAAGTCTATATATGTATGGTATAAACGGATACGATTAGATGCTTATAATGGCACATGATTCTAAACCGCATACGGTTTCAGTCTATGGATGGCCTCTTAGTCTTTTACAGTTGTTTCGGACTATAAACCCGTATAAACAAACTATAACTCAACTAAAGATATTACTTACCGACGAATTCGAACAATGTTTCAACGAGGGCTACAATGTTATTATATTTTGTTTTCAGTATGTTCACGATGGCTCAGAAGCAACTCATGATTTTTTTGAATTGGTCGCCATCACTGCAACAGCCAAGGAGAGCGTACCTTTCAGAGTCGTCATTAATATTTTGGGAATTAACGATGAGCCACCCATTATCATCGCAAACACAGGATTGTGTGTTTGGGAAGGAGGCCATTTTGTTTTCACAAGGCGGGAACTTTGTAAGTAACAAAACCTTTGTGAATTTTTGCCATCCCGTTGTAACAGTTTTATAATGATTAATAAAATCTGTTTTCTCTTTCGCAGATGTTTCCGATTTGGATACACCTTTAGATAATGTCACATTTAATGTTGTTGAAATGACTGGAGGCTATATTGCATTGAAAAATAATACCAGTGTTGCCCATAGACAATTTACCCAAGGCAATATCGACAGAGGTCAAGTCGTGTTTGTGCATACAAGTAAGTAAAGTATAATAATTTTATGATTTATAATGTAATTATGAAATCATATTTGAGGATATCTACAGCAAGCTTTGGATTATACTGATGCGGATTATTAGTGCATGGATTTTGCCTTTCTGCCCATCATTCAAAGTGTTGTTTTTCCAATACTCAATGCATGGCAGAGTTCTGTCACTAATATCATCTGTAAGGCATTTTGAGAGTAAACTGACATTTATTAGCCATATTTGTAACAAGGCGCTTAAAATGTTGGGCTTCGTCATGCGTACTTCCCGGGTCTTTTCGGATGTTACGGTATTAAAACTTTTATTTAATTCTTTAGTTCAACGCAGACTTGAGAGTGGGTCTATTGTTTGGGCACCGCATCAGTTGAAGTATGGCCTTATGGTGGAGAGGATTCAGAAGAAATTCTTGAGACTCCTTTACTTGAGGTGGTATGGATACTATCCGTGGCTTTATCCAACTGACTTTCTCTTAGGCATGCTTACATACTGCAGTCTGCAATTTAGAAGAAATCTTTATTTAGCTACGTATTTTTTCGACTTATACGAGGTATAAATGAGAACTCTGCCATTCTGGGCAGTGTTGACCTGTGTGTCCCTGATAACTATCTTAGAAATAGAGAGCATCAGTTGTTTATTCTCCCAAGGTGCAGAACCAACCTGCCACTGTTAATGTCAATTGGGAGGGCGATAACGATGTTCAACGAAATTGCTTCGGGTGTTGATATATTCCACCTACGTGAGGATGAGTATAGGTGGACATTGTTTTATAAATTCTTAAAATAGGGTCTGCTTAACTCATCCGGTTTCTTCCTTTATTACTTCCTTGTACCTATCTAATTTATATTTTTTGTATTTACACATTTCTACTGTTTAATAACATACCATCTATCTCTTTTTTTATGCAATACTGTTTTATATTTCTTTGTTTCTAAGTGTCATGTTGTGAACGTCTTAAACTTATAATTTGTAATGTCCACAATATGTTAAAAATAAATAAATTGAAATTAGCTTGTATTTATTGCAAACTACTAATAGATATATTTTTTTAATTTTCAGATAGTACAAAGGGAAAAATCATATTCAACATATCTGACGGAGTACATTTCCTAAACAAGATTACATTTATGATAACTACACGGCCGGTGCAAATTCACCTTGGACGGTTGCTAAATATTCACGTGTTCCCATTATCACGAAAGGCCATCACCAATGACATTCTCTTCAGCACATGCCCTGATCCAAGCAGAGAAATTCGCTTTGAAATAAAATCATCTCCACAGCTCGGCAGAATTTTAATCGACACAGGAGATAACCATCACAGGATTGTTAAAGAATTTACTCAAAGGGATGTAAACAATTCAGTGGTGTATTATGAGCATACTCATCCATTTACGGATCTTTACACAAACGATTCCTTCACATTTGATATTATTGCAACTTTGGCCAAGCCAATCAGGGGATTAACTTTTAACGTGGACATATCAGTCTCTTCCGGTGGCTTAGCTAAATACATACACATTCCAAAGATGGAGGTTGAAGAAGGAGGGCGACTTGAAATAAGATTAAATCTAACCGGAGTATCCAACTTCCTTGAACTGCATGCTGGATTGAGACAGTCCCTAGTTGAGGCACAAATGTCAATGCCGCAGCACGGAGTCTTGGATCCATATGTTGCCAGTTATACTCAAGCCCAGTTGCAGAGCGGCAGTATATATTATGTTCACGACCATTCAGACACATTGAACGATACCGTTAAAGTGTCAATTTATCTCATTCCTGATTATATTTTATTATGTAATATTTCATTGCCCGTGAAAGTCATCCCTATTAACGATCAACCGTTCAGGCTCTTGACTGAATCTCCGCAAATATCAGTTGTTCAAGGGGAAACTTACACCATCACTAGAGCCGACTTACTCACCGAAGACGCTGATACAGGTTCTTCGGAAATAATTTATGATGTTATTAGCGGACCTACTCAAGGAAAAATCGTTTTTCTTCCTGTCAGTGGAAATTTTGATGATGCCGTGTCTATCAATAAGTTCACGCAAGACGATATCAATAAAGAGAGAATTATTTATGAACATTCCGGATTACTGCAGACTACCACGTTTTATTTCAGAGTATGGGATGGAAAGTTCAAGCCAACATACACAGTGTTCAACATTATGATATTACCGGTATATCTGAATGTAACCTCCGGAGCTTCCGTATATTTACAGCAAGGTTCAAATGTTGTGTCACTGTCAAAAGAACAAATCCATCTAACCACTAATGCGAAGAGATCCAAAGTTTATTATAATATCACAAGACAACCGGCGCACGGTATGATCTATATTAGAGGCGAACCGACTTCAGTGTTTAATCAAGTTGATTTAGAAAATAATTTTATTATGTATATGCAAAATGACATGACAACGGCTAATGATAGTTTTGAAATTAAATCGAGCGTATCACATATAAGCACTTTGTTGTCTGTTGAAATTCACATAATTGTCCAACCGTATATGATTATTGGAGATTTAAGAGTGGATACGTCTGATAAGGGCAAAATTTCTCTAGTTACATTGGACGCTACACCTCTGTCCAAGTTAACCGGCAGTAATCCAACGTATACAATTATCCAGAGACCCAGATACGGCAAGATAAAGAAAATAATAAGGAGCTCAGGGGAGCACAGGAACGCCCGAGAAAGGGAAGTCAATTATTTCACTCACGAGGATATTAAAAGTGGGATTATTTATTTTGTTCCCAAAAAAGTTAATACTGATATTAACGATATGGAGGATAGTTTCCGATTTCTGCTGGCTGCATCCATTTTTCAGCCCGCTATCGGAGAGGCTAAAATCATCTTCAGGAAGAAATCAAAAGACGGTCTACCTGGACCCAACGATCCTGAGAGTCATGAAGGAATTCAGGTTTGTCAATTATCTTTTTTTTCTAACTTACTTGACCTTTGCTGTTGACCTCTATAAGGTAATTTTTTCGTTTTCATGAGATTTTGTAATACACTTCTTCCATGGCACTACAGCTCAAAGTGGACTTGGCCGCTTCAAGCAGATTCCTAGACTTTACCCAGTTGTCAGATCACTTCTAGTGCACGTAAATCTCTTTAGAGGCCATCAAGATGCCGAAATCGTAGTCTTCTTACACTCCATTTTCATTCTGGACTAATAAACATTAGGCGCTTTGTTGGTGTATGTTCATCCATATATCAGGCTCATCAATGAGCTTGTAGAGGTCATGATTATAGCAACGTCATCATCCTTGCATATTTTTGCAAAGATCTTTAGCAAGATTCTGTGATCTAACAACTCATCAGCTGAATGCAGAAATATTCTAACATACAGTTGACATTTTGAGGAGAGAGTATTTTTGAAACAACTTGCTGAATTTATTTAGTTATTGTAACTTCTAGTAGTCACTGTCAATTAATGTCCATGTCTCTAATTCGTAGGACAATATTGGACCCGATAGTGTTTTAATATGTGGATTTTTGAGTTTTATTGATAGTCCGGAAGATTTAAGGTATAGACTTTGTTAGCGCTTACGATCCTCCTTTTAACTTCGTCGCTCATATTGTAATGAATTTATTCAACATTATTTGAAAACAGTGGCTTGACACTATCTAAGGCTATGCTTTATGTTTTTTGTTAGCTTTGTAATAAGAACTTGAGCGCTATTTTTGTTTCAAATATCATTTAACTTGTGCTTTCTTCATTTTATCGTAGTTAGATGTAGACCAGTATTAACTATTATTATATATAAATATTTTTGACTACAGGTGAACAGCTCCCCTATTCAAAGCGACTATTTCATGATACTGATAATACCATTGCTGATTGTGTTGGTGATCATCACAGCTATCGGTGTGGTAAAATGCTGTAGAAAATCTGCTGCCAAAAAGGAGCAAAACATGATAGACAAACTGCAGCAGCAGTCAGGGCAAGGCACAGAATGTCCAATACCTCTGCCTCGACCCCCTGATCACCTAATGGCATCACCCATTCAGAACACACCACCAATCAAAAGGTACAAAAGTGGTTATGAAGACAATTACTTTATAAATGAGCCATCATTTCTAGTCAGTCAGTTTTTTAAAAAAATCCATGAAAATTTTCCTGTTTAAACACTTTCAAATTTAAAAACAAAAATCACAATCAATTAAAATATACTGGTAAATCTAATTGAGCATCCACGGTAGCTCAGTTGATAGAACTGTTTACTGAACGAGCTCTGAGTTCGATCCTATTGCTGGACAAAAAAATGCATAATATTTTTCCAATGTGTATTTCATTTTAAGTGCAAAAACCCAATGGGATGGGTGAATGGCTAACGACCATTCATTCTATAAACATTTAATACACTCTGTGGAGGCCCATATACGCTCTGCATAAAAGCTATAATGGTAATTAGGTACTTGTCATTTGATATCTAGTTGACCATATAAGACGTCTATTATAATTGAGACAAATCTGTACTCTTGCACATATGAACAGTAATTTGAATTACGACGATCTTATTTAATGTATGGAATAAATTTTGCATGAGAAACTGAATATATAATGGAGAATACAATATTATTATATTTGAAGGTGATGTCGATTTTATCAAGTACATTTTTTAAAAACCTAGCATGCATGAAATGAAAGCCACTCTACGTCAACAAAAATATTAAAATAGTTGTCAAAATTATTTTTTAATATCTATTATTTATTATGTCGCATTGCAGAAACTAAATCGCGCGTGTGTGCGAATGTTCTTTAGTTTTTTTTTTCTATAGTTTCTTGCGATTTACTCTATATTCTTTATAGGGTTTGTATTGCCGCTTGCAATTAAAAATGTTTCATTTACGTAATTATAAAAAAATGTGTCTTTTTTACAGACTTGCTCGCTAACTGAAAATATATTTTTTAACTGGAATAAATGTAATGTTGTTTGCAAACTTTGCACCCATTTATAATAAACAATATGTAGTTGTCTTATTTGGCGGAAGTTAATAACCTTTGTTGTATTTTAGCGGTAAATTTAATTGTGATATAAACACAATGAATAGATTAAACGCTCCCCTGCATTGTTTTATTTATAATTTGCGTGTGCGACTTTATGCAATATTTAATCAATTGCTAGACAATAAAAATTATGTGGTGCACATGCAGTGAAACCATTGAAAGCAACAGAACTTACTATGATGACTTTTATATTGTGGCCGATTTGTGAAAGCGATTTATGTAGTAGAATTGTGTGCCATCGCACATGACAATCACTAGATGTCAACACAAGCTGCAGGAAGTCCCAGGTCTGGTGTTCATTTCAGAGATAGTTTGGATATAGGAATTTCACGTGGGCCCATATGGATATCAAATTGTATGGTTACATGTAAATTGTACGTAAAACATTTCACCGTGGCACAGTTTGCCATGAGCTTTCTTATAGGAAAGAGACAACCGTATACTATACGGTCTCCAATTTTATTAGATATGAACATTAATTCAATTTTCATAGCTGATTTAGGCAAAGTTCATGAATTCAAGAATGAAAACCTAACCTAACAAATAATCCATTATATCGGCCATTTTCAAAATTTGTTTGCTGCTGGTTTCCTGTAAAGTGTAAACCGACAAGAACCGTGTTTTATTTAGACACGAATTTTATGTCAGTACTATACGACCCAAAGAGGTTGGTTTTTAATATACGGCCATGTATTTCCGATACAACATTTCACGGTGAAGTGTGATACAGTGAACTGCATACGTACAAGTTTCCGGACACTAAATTGTATCAGTAGAATAGGCGGTGGAGTTGAGTACAAGTTTAAAATCCATATATCCAAATTTCCTAAAATTAACACCTTGTCTGCGACTTATGGTAACGTCTAGTGGTTGTCATGTACCCACAATCTAAAGTGATAGGCACATGTATAGAAATATATGTTAAGCGGAGGGGATTTTTAGTTCCCCATATGTCCTTTCTTGTGTGTCATCCGTCACAATATGTATCGCTGAGTTTCAAAACCCGCTATAACACTTTTTTGAAATAATTAAGATATATATATCGTTGGATTCGTTTTTAAAATCTCTACATGAAAATTTTATCACCTCTTTCAAAAGCCGCTACGATTAACTGTCATTTATGAAACAAAATCAATGTGTCTATCAAATCCCACTATAACACTACTGAAACATTCAAAAACCTTTTTAGTTCGAAAAGTTTTTGTTGATTTTCTCAACATAATGAAAAAGTGTTATAGTGGGTTTTGAAACTCAGCGACACATATAGAAGTCAGTTTATTTGAAACATAATTATTATGTATTTAAACATCCATCACATTACACTCAGGTCTAATGCAGATACAACCACTTGAGTGTGTATCCACTAGTGGCTGTCACAAATCATATGTGGACGTTTAATCCACATGTTTGCTATTCTGCAACATCGCAATAATTTGCTAGATGTGATGCAATGACTGATCGGTAGTCAGTGGTCAATAGTAGTAACTAGCTGGGGCCCAGCTATATCAGCTGAATGTCATATATATTCAATGTAGTGGTGCTATATGTGCGAGCATCCCATATAAATAGTTTGATTAATGCTGTGGCAAACATATGCGGATGTGGTTAGCGATTGTGTTTTCGCGTGGCTTTAGATATTAGTATTTCTAGACCCTTCAGATAATTTATACATACATACTGTTAATTTTAAAAGCTGCCTTACAGGAAATATATGTACATACATTGCTTATTCCATTTGTAGTTTTAGAAAATATATTTCATTCCATGTATTATGTTTTAATAGTTTAACCCAATGATCACCCTATAATATATTTCCAGAAAAAGGGCTTATTGTGATAACCCTAGTTTTTGGATTAGTGGTGATTTGAATGATGTCTAGGTAATAGTTTATTTTGAGTAATTAAAATAATGCCTAATAATATTTTATTACCAGGTATGTATCGTCAGATAACTCAATGCACACTGGGACTAATACACCCTTGCCATCGATGGGAAGTATTCCACAGTGTAAAGTGACTCCGTTGCGAGTCGTCGATGCCGTCCCCTTGCCTCCGGGCAGTGCAGAGCTTAATACACGTTATCCTTATGGAGCTGCGGATGATCATACGGACGTAAGTTTAATAATGCGTAATCACCTAATTGATAGAAACATATCGCAAAATCTTATCATGCAGATAAAGCAGTTACATTGTTGTCAATCATGAAGCTGTAATACATATAGATAAGATAACCCTAGACTCTGCCCAACCTTTTTTGAGTTGCGGCAGTATTGCAACCGTACTATAATGTTGGTATAATACTACAATTTTGATTTCCTGAAAATACTAAAATTTTAGTCGATATATGCCAAAAACACTATAATTTTGAAGAATTCGAGATGAAAAATATTTTTGTGGATACTATGGTTTTTTCAGAGATACTATAATTTTTACATCATTGTGATAATAGTCAACATAGAAAATGATGGCAACACTGAGTCGCGGCTCCTTTTTATAATAGCCACGTAACTTGCGACCTCTTGCCACAATATATGTTTAATAAGGTGAAGACAACACAAAATAAAGATACAGATATAAATACAAAATATAATAAAATTATAATCATAAAATAGAATTTGACATCTTCATTTCACATTTTACAATTTATCAATCATCACATTGTCCATGTGATTTTGGAATAATCACAATACTGTGGATTAGGTGTCAATGATCACATTTTATTCACTTTACTACTTTGTTTACAGAGTCATCCATATATATGTCATATAACACTTTTTCAATATTTTGAGAAAATCAATAAAAAAAATTTGAGCTATAGTTTTTGAATGTTACACGTAGTGTTATAGCGGGAATTGATAGACGCATTGATTTTATTTCATAAATGACAGTCAATCGTTCGATTTTAAAAGAGGCGATAAAATTTTCGTATAGAGATTTTAATAATGATACCATTGATAATATAATATATCTTAATTATTTCAAAAAAGTGTTATATATAGCAGGTTTTGAAATTTAGCGACACATATACCATGTCACGGCCTAAGTGGGGGAGGGGGTCTGAAATAATGTGATGATTTGTGACGGGGGAGGGGGAGAGGAGTGCTCAAAAAATATGAATTGTGACGTAAAGACATTACGCGAGCCGAATACTACAAGGTTCTAAGTGTTCGTCCTTGAAAAAACAAACCCAACAATGAAGTAGTATTCTAAGCTGCCTCATTGTTACTTTTGTTTCTCCAAGGACAAACACTTAGAACCTTGTAGTTCTCCACTCGCGATTACACTTCTTCTAGTCTCTTGAATATTACACTGCATCGTTTCTACCGATAACTTTAATGTATTATCGAGAGTTTTTAATTTAATTTGTTTTTTTTTTATCAGGATTGTGTTTGGTAAAAAAAAAAATATTGTAATAAATAAAAAACAATTCCAGGCTGACGAGTGGAGCAGCTATGATGCCAGTGAGACAGCGTATCCCGTTAGAACAACCACAGCAAATCCAATGCTGCGCCGGAATCAATACTGGGTCTGACCCGAGGCCACTTCTGCAACACTCAACACCAAGAAAAATGGTGATTTCGTACCTACGCCATTCTTGTTAAGCAATTACCACAGAAGTGGTAAACCATCAACAGTTTTAACGCAAAATAAAAATGATAAAGAAATCACTCTATGAAAATTTAAGGGAAATATGGACAACTTTAAAATGTGAGACTTAAATTAATGTGGAAAATATGTGAATAGGTAATAATGCAATTTCGATTAAGTCATAGGAGAAAACTTTTTTTTTTACATTTAAATGATGTGCAACTAATGTTTAGTATTGTGTAATAACGGTCACTACGCTCGAATATTTTTGAATACTGCGCTGAATAAATTTTTGTCCATGTCGGAAATGATATTTTGTTTTTAAAAATTTTCTCTGTAGTTCATTTTATTTGTGGAGAAAATAAGTTCACTTTTTATAAACAGGATCTAAACAGGGTGACAACTCAAATAAGAATGCTTAATTTCATATGTTTTTACAATTTTATGAAATATGTGTTGGTTCGTTGATGGGCAACGGGTAATACATTAAGGTAGGCAATATTATTTGCTTTTAAGAAAACAATCATATGAAGAATCCTTTACTGTCAATAAAATGTTGTAAGATCACATAGAATCTTTTTACAAGCAGATTATGATAATTATTTTCTCTATATTCTAATACAATTGACGGTGAATCGTGTACGTATGTAAACCTTCTTAATACAAAATTGAATGGATTGAGATTTTTAAAAAATCCAACTTGCATAATTATAATAAATTTGGAAAGAATCAGCTGATGTTTTATTGAAATTGTAAATGTTTACTGAGACAAAAAGAGAATTTAAAATTACAGTTACAAGTTTCGAATTATGTTCGAGTCAATGAGGTTTTTCTGTGGTCTGATTTAAAAAAAATTATCTTTGCCCATCAATAAACTATTTTGAATGTTTTTGTGTTTATTTAATAATATCATTAATTATTGTGTTTCTTAGAATTAATGAAAAATACATTTCTAACTGCATTATTGGTGAGACCGTTGTTCTAAATGTCTGGTAAAATAATATGTATGACAAGTTTTGAGTTCTCTAATGTTTCGTTATCATTAATAGCTAGGTCACATTGCATTGCAAACAATAAGTAAGTAATTTAACATGGATTTTTACTCTAATTTAAAAAAATGAATAAAAACACCATGGTTAATGCAATTTTTAGATGTACGAAAAACAGATATTTTACAAAGGGAATGATTGATGTTCATGTGCTTATTTACACAATATATTTTTTACCCTTATATTTTTATCAATTTGTTGCAAGGGATGGTGTGATGAGGGGTAGGTGATGAATAAAATCAGAAGGTTTTGATGCGTATAAAAGTAATTCCCCAAATTTATTATCCCTTAACACAAATTACAGATTCAATTTACAGCTTGAATAATACAAAGTTTATAAATTAGATTACGACGATAGTGTTTGTGATAAAAGTTATTTTAACGTTGAAGCGAGCGGCGTGTTATTAAGACGAGCGAATTTAAGGTACTGAGTTCTTGTTGGATTGCCACGTCTGTTTTTATATTGAAAGTAGACAAAGGAAATGCTATCCACAGCGTGGGTAAATTTATTGTTTTGTTCCCACATTGCGGATAGATTCCTGGGATTTTGTCTGCGAAATTTGATTAAGGTACAAACGTTATCAGTCCAACAATGGATTTCACACGACACAATGACAGGAATGCACTGTTTACTCGTTCATTCCTGTGATGGACAACTGACACCCGGCACTTAAGCATTTCTTCAGCCGGCGGGAGGTGATCATATGTCCGTTCTCACGGCAGTGTTTTGCTGATTATTAAAAATATTGAATTATTAAAATGTTGTAATTTTTAGGTTTTAACTGCTATCTACACATTGCACTGTCTGCGGACTACTTCCACCCTCATACCCCCCTTCCTAGGAGGTTGGATGCTATTAGGTGAAGAAGTGCTCACCGCCCTTCCCTAAACTGTGAACAGGACCGCGTTGGTGAGTTGGGGCGCCAATGCGGTTCCATCCCCCCCCTCCATCCTGATCATTCAGGATGCGCTACAGATCATCGTATTGAGACACTATAAGAATCAAACCAAACTCCGCGTATAGTCGCGCGTCCACGACCCGACAAACCGCAACATACCTAAATAGCGACGATAACCTCCTAGGAAGGGGGGTATGAGGGTGGAAGTAGTCCGCAGACAGTGCAATGTGTAGATAGCAGTTAAAACCTAAAAATTACAACATTTTAATAATTCAATATTTTTAATAATCAGCAAAACACTGCCGTGAGAACGGACATATGATCACCTCCCGCCGGCTGAAGAAATGCTTAAGTGCCGGGTGTCAGTTGTCCATCACAGGAATGAACGAGTAAACAGTGCATTCCTGTCATTGTGTCGTGTGAAATCCATTGTTGGACTGATAACGTTTGTACCTTAATCAAATTTCGCAGACAAAATCCCAGGAATCTATCCGCAATGTGGGAACAAAACAATAAATTTACCCACGCTGTGGATAGCATTTCCTTTGTCTACTTTCAATATAAAAACAGACGTGGCAATCCAACAAGAACTCAGTACCTTAAATTCGCTCGTCTTAATAACACGCCGCTCGCTTCAACGTTAAAATAACTTTTATCACAAACACTATCGTCGTAATCTAATTTATAAACTTTGTATTATTCAAGCTGTAAATTGAATCTGTAATTTGTGTTAAGGGATAATAAATTTGGGGAATTACTTTTATACGCATCAAAACCTTCTGATTTTATTCATCACCTACCCCTCATCACACCATCCCTTGCAACAGTGGTGACCCCGTCTTCGGAATGTCCTCTTCAGCCACTGGGATTTGGTTGTATGCTCTCACCAGGTCGATCGTGGAGAAAACTTTCCTATCACGCAATGTTTGTGTGAAGTCTTGGATATGACGCACGGGGTACCTGTCAGGTACGGTTCGAGCGTTTAATCCGCGGTAATCACCACATGGCCTCCATTGATCTTCAGATTTGGGCACCAGGTGAAGGGGTGACGCCCAAGAACTTTCAGATGGTCGTGCTATTCCAAGTCTGGTCATGGTTTCGAATTCCTTTTTGGCGATGTGAAGTTTGTCGGGAGCTAGGCGTCTAGGACGTTGAGCTACAGAAGGTCCTTCGGTGGTTCGTATGTGATGTCTCGTGTTGTGGATGACTTCTCTACCAGCTCCATCTGGGCGCGTGAGATCCGGAAACTGCTGCAGTAATCCATGATAAAGGGATTTACCTGCGACAGTTTTGACAGTTGCTATCTCAGTGCTGCTGTGGCGTCCAGAGGTTGTAAGTTGAGTCGTCTGATCCAACAGTCTGCGATTCTTGACATCGACTAATAATCCGAAATGGATTAGGAAGTCAACACCAATAATGGGCTTGGTGACATCTGCAATCACGAATTTCCAGGTGAATTCTCTTCGTAACCCCAAATTCAGCGTCAGTGAGATACTGCCATAAGTAGCAATGACAGATCCGTTTGCTGCTGAAAGTTCGTACTGTGATTTTGGTCGGCGCCCCTGTACTTTCGTGCGTGGGAAAACGCAAAGGTCCGCTCCGGTGTCGATAAGGAATTGTATTTTCGTGGCGTGGTCGGTGACGAAGAGGCGGCTGGAGGTAGGGCTGTAATCGCTGGCCGCGCTTAGCAACTGCCCGTGGCGTTTCCCTTGTTGAAGGTGCATGGTGTGACGCACTTCTCCGCATCTTGGCCGAATCTACGATGATACCAACACATGCCAGGTTTGCTGTGGCTTTGGTCTCGCGGTCGGGAATGGTTCCTCCTTTGGCTGGCTGATCGTGACTGGTGACGTGGCCTTGATGGTCGGTTTCCTCTTGCGAGCTCTTTGGAGAGCTCCTCGCGAAGAGTTGAGATTTCCTCCCGCAAGGTGATCACCAGCTTGCTGATGCCGCACAGGTCTTCCATCGTGGTTTCAGCAATGGATGCCTTTGATGTGGAATCTGCCATGGCGTCAGCTAGGTCTGCAACCTTGTTGAGATCCGCGTCCTTCTGTGTCGCCAGTACCAATTGCATGGTATGTGGTAAGCGACCCATCCAAAGCGTGCGTAGGATGTCATCAGTAACGGCTGCTCCTGCGAGAGAACGTAGGTGGCGCAAGAACTGTGATGGTTTGCGATCACCAACTTCCTCGTGCTCCAGTAGTCGTCTGGTCTTCTGCTCCTGGGTAGAGCTCAGCCTTCTCGTCAGCTCCGTCCTGAGGTGCTCGTAGGCTCCTTCACGAGGTGGGTTAAGGATGATGTCTCGAACCTCTGACGCGTAACGAGATTCCAAAGCTCCCAGGATGTATCCAAATTTGGTCGCGTCAGTCGTGACGCCAGCTGCTTCGAAGCTTCGCTCCACCATGCAGAACCACATTTCCGGGTCTTCTGGACAGAATGGTGGGATCCTCACTGCCACGCGGCTGATCTGAGGTGTGGTCTGCTGGGCTGGTGCTGGTGTTGTCGTTTCTCCTCCGGCATTGCTGCCATACCCGCTGGAGAACTGTCCATTGGGCATCTTGACAAGGCAAGTGAATTTAAGAAAATTAACGCGGGAAAACGGATGTTGAAAACTGCGCGGGAAAACGAGCTCCAACGAAAAAATAATTCTCTCACAAACACAGTAAAATAGTAGTTAATAAAAAAATTAAACGAAGTCTGTAAAATGAAAATGAATGAATTGAATTTTACTTTACGGGTCACCACTGTTGCAAGGGATGGTGTGATGAGGGGTAGGTGATGAATAAAATCAGAAGGTTTTGATGCGTATAAAAGTAATTCCCCAAATTTATTATCCCTTAACACAAATTACAGATTCAATTTACAGCTTGAATAATACAAAGTTTATAAATTAGATTACGACGATAGTGTTTGTGATAAAAGTTATTTTAACGTTGAAGCGAGCGGCGTGTTATTAAGACGAGCGAATTTAAGGTACTGAGTTCTTGTTGGATTGCCACGTCTGTTTTTATATTGAAAGTAGACAAAGGAAATGCTATCCACAGCGTGGGTAAATTTATTGTTTTGTTCCCACATTGCGGATAGATTCCTGGGATTTTGTCTGCGAAATTTGATTAAGGTACAAACGTTATCAGTCCAACAATGGATTTCACACGACACAATGACAGGAATGCACTGTTTACTCGTTCATTCCTGTGATGGACAACTGACACCCGGCACTTAAGCATTTCTTCAGCCGGCGGGAGGTGATCATATGTCCGTTCTCACGGCAGTGTTTTGCTGATTATTAAAAATATTGAATTATTAAAATGTTGTAATTTTTAGGTTTTAACTGCTATCTACACATTGCACTGTCTGCGGACTACTTCCACCCTCAAATTTATTGATAAGCTGACTTAATTTGAAGGTGTATCTGATGACAGTAGCAGCTATTTTCGTTATCAATATTAAGAATAATGGGAAAAAAAACTGCTTATTGCTAGTTAACAATTTTTTGTGCATGTTTAAAAAAGAAAAACTGCATGACATAATACAGTGGTCCTCAATTATTAGGACTTATTGACAATGGAGATTGTCTGGATAATTAAAAAAAACAGAAAATCTTTTTTACTTTACTTCCTAACCTAACTATTCTTTTGAAATTCCACCAGTCATCCATGCCTTTTTCTGATTCTCATGAAATGATATTGAAAATGAAATCATTCAGATTGAAGTCCGCATAATCGAAGTACTACTGTATTTCGCTATCTCAGGTCTTGTCCACATGTCGCGTTTTGACTCGCGCGCATTCCATGTACATGTGACCTCAGCTGTCCACACGCACTCGCACCGTGACACGTGCCGTATTGACAAGGCGTCATGGAATACTTTTAATAGCCTGAATTTGTGTTATTTGAAACAGGAAAAATATTGCCAGTTTCATTATAAACTGTCAATTGTTGGTTGACAATATTACAGATTTAAGTTTTTATTAAAAATAAGACACTAAACTCGTAAAAACGTTCATATGAATCTTGAAGGGACACCATATTATTATCATGTGACAAGGACTCAATCTGTTATCGGCCAAATTGTAAATTGCCAGTATCATTTCAAATTAAAAATCGAGATAGCCGCTGTTGCAAATTCGATTTTTCCCCAATATTTTTTTTGCTATCATCAAATGACTCTTAAATTTGTATTTGGTAAATATATGATGAAATGGCAAGCATTTTGTCGATGAATTATAAAATTTAGTAACGGAGAGTATGTGACAATCTGTCGCAAGTATTAATGAACTGAGTCAATATATAACTAACTGGCGTTTCAACGTCGATAACGTAATCTGGAATTGTAGGACACACAATTTTTGGAAACCCTTATAATAATTGTGCACTTAATAATACAATAAAATAATCAGTAAGTAATTGAATCGATTATGCTTAATGCATTGTTTTGATTTGGTTTGTTAAACGTATATTTTTTATTTGGTCTCTTCAAGGATCCCATTAATGCGCATTTTTAATTGTGGTACATTTGAGTCTTAAACTATTTTATTACGGTAACAACGCTGGAGATTTTAAATGATACCAACACATGACCTAATATTTATTATACATCATCATCATTGGATCTACAATCCTTTGTGGATCTTGGGTGTCTCTACTGACGCAATCAAGCTATCTCTACTTTGGTCTTCCAATTTTTCTTCTTCCCTCCATGTTAGTTGTCATTAGTATTTTTGGGGGCTGTTTCCTCCATCCGTAGTAAGAAACAAAATTGTGTTATTCTTGGCTCCACAACCATGCGATAGAGCTAGTTGTAACGTGTTCCCCAAATGAAATATTCTTCTATGGTTCCAAAAATTCTTTCAGGATCTTTCCTCTCGAATATATACTATACAGGCAACATTAATTAATACTAAACCTAATATTCTGACTTCTGGCTACAGACTCACCATTCACTATAAATACTTGCTAAAATGTTCATTAAATACTTACCAGTAAAATACGTGTCATTTAAAATTCTTTCGTGTAATTTAACTTATGGTATACCTATTTCTTTAGGCATATTGGGCATAGATGAAATAATAATATTGTTTTCTTATATTTTATATTGAAATTAAATATTTTTGTACAAAATGAATGCTTCATTAATCTTATCCTTCACCATGTATTACATCAGACTTGTAATAATATATAATACTATTAATCTGCCCGTCTTATAATGTTCAAATCTAACCGACGTTTTTGTTATTGTTATTTTAAGATATTACCGGTCATCCATAAGTGATGTCACGTGATTTTCGGTATTTTTGATCCTCCTCTCCCTAAAATTCACATCACATTCTTTAAAAAACAGATCTTTCGGAAATGATCGATTTCAATATAATGTTCTTGCGAATATTTTATTCTTAGAGTTAAAATTTGTCTATTTTTTTTGTTGGTTTTGTGATATTTTCTACAATCCCCCTTATCCCTTCGTCACGAATCAGTACAATATATCGGACCCCTTTCTCCCTTCTTATATGTGACATATTATATTATGGACGGCACCTTATTTTTATCACAAAACTAGATTAGTATACTTTTTTTTTGAACATGTCTTATCCTAATAAGATCATATGGGCCCCCACATAGTGGAGGTTTGTATTAACAGATTTTTTTTTATGAGAAATGGACGTTAGCCACTTGCCCGACTTATTAAGTCCATACTTGGATTCAAACACAAATTGTGTAAAACAATATGTGTATTTGTCAGATCCAGGATTCGAACCTGGGACCCACGACGTTATAGGCCGACGCTTAGGCCCCGTCACGTCGGGTGGACGCGTTCGGCGCAGTGTTGAGTGGCGTGCACAACCCAAACGTATAACCGTATGTGAAAATGTTCGTAGACAATGTCTTTTTGGTTATACGGTTATACGTTTGAGTTGCGCATGCCGCTCAACAATCCGCCGAATGCGTCCACCCTGGACGGGGCCTTAAGCCACTAAGCCATTGGTATATTAACTTTGATTATAAATTTTGTTAACACGTCAAACTTTCCATAGATGTTTTTAGACTAAACAATATCGTCGACGTGAAATATTATATTTTATTTTCTGTTTTAATACAAATTTTAAAGGGTAATGTTTAAAGAAATCTATATTCTTTTCAATTGATATAAGCTTTTTTCCGATTTGAGATTCATCAGAACTTGGCCAGCTTATCTTATAAATTATCTATAGTCATCGAAATAGTGTAAATCTTGAAAATGTAAATGTTATTTTAATGTGATATTGACATTTATATTGCTTTAGATCAGCGGTTTTCATAACTCGTCAGTTTGCCGGTCTCTATACTAGCCTCGTTCAGTTAAGGAAACCCTGATCTAGGCGAGCACATATAAAGAATATAATAATACCGTGACTTAATTTTCGTATACAAAAAATGAGTTTAAAAAATACTAATTTTATTGAAATGTAGGAATCTAAGAAATTTTAATTATAGGTACCTAGTTTACACTGGTGTTGCATTTTGTCTACCATTTAGTACATATGAGTGATACATAATATTATTATAATTTTTTCTTATATTCTTTTTTTTAATTAGCTAGTCACTTTATTATTGTGTAATAATTTAATATTAGTACTCTTTAACTATGTATGTACTGCTGATATAAATACCTAACTGCAGTTTAAAATTTAGTTTTCAATAGTTTATTTCAATTTTCCAATATTAATAACAATTTTTATAATGCTAAAACCAAATAAATAAAGAAAATATTAGGCTAATTGAATAAATTTATTTGAGAAAGTAATGCAACTATTAAAAAATGATGATTAATAGTAAATAAAATCAAAATCTGTTCTTAATTAATAAATTATTGCTATAGTGTGTCATATTGCGTAGGTATGTTCTTATTAGATTTAATTTGCAATACAGGCCGCCCTCGACTTTCGCATGTAATTGGTTCCTGAAAATGTGTTCAAAAGTATAGGGATATAAAAAAAAACATTGAAAAGTGTACTTTAAAATATTTATTTATCAATGGGTATAATTAAGTTAACGTATTAGCAATCAGGTGTTTTCTTTATAAACTTGTCAAGAGATGGTTAAATACCACCCTTTTACGTATTTGAGAAGGTGAGGGGGAGCGGAGGAGATTGGAGCGACTGCATGGAAGTGCACAGTTTTTGCATTATCAACAAAAATCTAAATTTTAACAAATGTACGAAATAGCGAATTGTACAAAAGTAGTTCGTTCGAAAGTCGAGGGCCTCCTGTGATTTTAATTTTGTATGAATATTTTCATCACTAACCATGCAGATATTTTTAGACACAAATCAATTACACATTGTATGTAATTTTTATAGGAAATAAATTAGATCACCATTGTAAAAGAGTATACCTACATGATTTGTAGCACTATTCCTAGGAAATATTTTGCAGTTTATAATTTGTGTTTAATTTAAGTTAAGATAACATGACATGGTTTATTTTGTATTGTTAGGGCCAGATGCATAGTATATACTTATGTGAATAAGTGGGCTTATGCATTAACCACAGTCACAACTCTCATAATTATGTTTTATAAACAAATCAAATAAATATAGTTTTGAATGTTATTTACTTATATCTGTCAAAGCGAAATTCTATTGAGTACCGATATGCAAACATGAAGGATTAGCAGTATTAAAAATGTATTACATATTGAAACTATAGAAAACAGACTTTTTACACATGCTTCAACTGACATAGTGTTACAATACAAATATGTAATTCAAGTAGTTTTGTCCAAATGCTAGAAATATTTTATCAGCCGTGCGTGCATTTATTCAATTAAAATATTGATAAATTATCCAATTAATAATAAAATTTATATTGTGCAGTTTCATAAAAATATTTTAATAATTCAAAGTAAAATTGTTATTTCGAAAATGGTAACAATTTGAATTGATTGTTTCGCTAAACTGTCATCTATGCATAGGGTTCATAAATAGTTTATTTTATATAACGTCAACATTCTATGCATTAGACCCTTAGTTATTATTGATTTAAGTTAGATTAAGTTAAAGGTATTTTGTTGAACACACTGATTTCACTGCTTTTATTAACTGTCATAATTCCACCGTAAACCTTGTGATCTAAAGAAACTGAATGTAGGTAATTTATAAAATGTTTTCAAAAGAAAATATAGGTACAAAATCATTTTGCATGTTGCAATATATTGAGCAATAATATAATTGAATCTTGCAAACTACCGTACAATATAGAAGTAATGGTTAATTCCTTAATAAAAGACTTTCGCAATATCTACCTGCATCAATGTATATACTATGTAATAACATGAATGCAATAAACAAGTTTTTGCCTTTCACAAGAAAAATATTAGTAGTAATTTTAAATAATTTTCCATGCTAAAATAACACCCGTACTTATATTATTATGGTAGGTACCTTGCAAAAGTATTTGGACTTGCTTCAGGGATTTATAAGTCGCTATTAAATGATGCCGCCCTTAGCCAATAGTTGTTTAATTTTAAATTAGCACTTTATGTTTTAACATGATGCCATTTTCATATTGATGCATCTCATCATTAATATTAAATTTATTTGTTTTGATTATAATATAGGTATATATTTATAATGTGCTTTGTATTTATTATAAAGAAATGTTCCCCAATGTTTGATAAAAAAATCACTACTCGTTAAATAGAATGTTTTAAATTTTTAATTAACCCTGTGTAAGAAATACCTCAATATAGGCGGGTATAAAATGTCAAGCATTATTTAAATAATTAATCTGCAATAATCTACAAATCGTCTTGGAGCTGTTTAAATCTATGATGTGACAATTTTTTCAAATCGACTTTTTTATATTATGCGTTCCCTTATATTAGACTTCATAGTGTAGTAAAACTGTCAATATTCTATCTCCCATCAAAACTTGTCTCACCTGCAATCTAATACGTCGATGTGGCATCATCACAAAACACACATTGCCAAATGGAGGTCTGCAGATTGGTCAAATGTGACTTTTTAATTTGAAAAAAAGGCTGCGAGTCGAAGACGCCAGGACGCATACGAACACCTACGAATTGGTCATTCCTATACCGGCTCGCTAATCGTCACATCCAAATATCTATACGTTTCGAAGGTTACGTGTGACTGTCACTAGGTAGATGTGCCCAGTCTTCATATGCAACAACGGATCGACGTTCTTAGAAGGTTTGATTTATTGCTGTGCGGCAGACAAGGCGAGATTAGATGTGAGAGCAGGCTAACATGTCTAATTTTAATAAGACCATAATACCTCCAATGTATGTAGGTATCATGTCGGCATTATTACAAACATTCAATGGTGACAAGCCCCTCACTACCTGTTATATATCAAGTTATTCAGAGACTTAATATTTTGAAAGTACCTTAATTTTTGTGTTTATAAAGTAGTTTGTTGTAGTAAAATTTTGCCACATGTTTTTAAACAGCTCAATGACGAAATCCTAAATAAAAATCAATCTGTAGAGATATCGTCAAACTATAGGTCAGTGATGACTAACAAAATCTATCTATTTATAATATCTACTAAAAAAGAATAAGCAAATGATACAATAGATAGTGCTCATTTTACCTTACTTGAGCTTTTCATACATGATCTTTATAGAAAGTAATATGTATTGTTTTTGAACAAAAATTAAATTACTGATCTATAGTTTGCCAATATCTGTACCTACCATAAAATATTGTGATTTAAAAAAGTAAATTGCCATTTTCACTCCTAGATTATGGGCCTCCACAGGGCGGAGAGTGGAGTGATGATTCGTGATTTATTACATATACAATATTACTAATAATAATTACAATTACTTGTATAAGTCGTATTATATACCCGCCAGCATCGAATTAATGTCCTTATTGCTGTGTAAAAAAAAAACAATTATATTTAACGTTACTAGTAAATTATAAGACAATGTTGTTTTGCCATTTTTAAATTTGGCTCTATTCATTGTTGGCATTTTATTGAACTTGCCCCCATGCCATCAAATCAATATATATTTTTAGATACTTGTTACATTAAATTCATTTTAATGATGGCGCCATATTTAATGTGTTTTGATTTCATAGCTCAAACAAAATTGTACATATTTAAATGTGCCTAGATCATTCACCATTGCAATTATTTGTGTAACTTGAATGCATTTTGTTCGCACATTTTGCCTACCTTAGGGTGGTGACATACATGGGCATTACATAATATTTAAACAAGCGATACAGGTGTCTGAATTCCGTGTCGTTCACACTCATAATATAAGAGCATGGGTTCCCAACTGGATTTTGATCAGTAGCACATTTATGATTACTGAGTGAGGGGTAGGCACATTCTTTTTGCAATGAAACTTCCATAATGTTGAAGAGTGGAAATAGTATACTTACAATTAAACGAATAACCAATTTATTTTTTTAATCAATTAATACAGATTTTTGAAGATTAATAAGAAGCAAGCAATATTGAGCCGTAAGTAGACCACTTTTTTTATTGTATGAAACAAAAGAAAATATTATATTATTATAAAACTATATCAGAATTTACAAGATTTAGCAAAGAAATAATATGATATTGTAGGGTAATTTTTATTCCATAACTTTCCCATTTGAGGATGAAATTTTTTTTTCACGTTTTCACCAACTTGCATTACCTAATCGACATTAACACATTCGCAGACACGTGCTAGCTAATAAATGTTAGTGATATGACACATTGAAATTATTGTTTTAAGAATGTTTTACTTACTTTTTTTAATTTTTCGATTTAGGTACATATATAGAAATGAAGTCTTAAGATACGACATTATCTAATTCACACTGTGACACAAGTAGACAGGGAACATATTGTTTTAATCCAAAATGCGATTTCTATAAACGTTGTGTCCTATTCCATTCCACAGTAGAGGTCGTCAATGGACGTCCTGTTATATCACATCTAACAGAATATGACATTTATAGACGTTATGTCCGCGAATGTGTTTTAATTTATACATACCCAGACATCGATTGTAAAATTTACTTACCTCATAATAATTATATTAACAAATCCTAATAGACAAAAAATATACTTGCTATATTTTTACAGATTCGTTACGAAATTAAGATGTTATTTTGTCAGCCGACGCACTTAAAAATGTTTGGGGTATGTGCTCGCCAGCTCGCCATTGGGAAACCCTGCACTGAAGCATTTCAACGAATATTCAATGATTTATTCTTGTTTATTCCCAGCTTAACATTGTATTCCACCAATGCTCTTTAAGTATTATAAAATATTGAAAACTTTTGTAATGGGATTATAGTATGTACTTAAATTTTAAAATGATTTTATTCCTTCAATATATTTTTATTTACATTTTGATTTATTTTACATTGCTGATTATGGGTAATATTTTTCTAAATATATGAATTAGGTATACCTATTGGTATTATAATGATAATATTATATTTTTATGCTTTTTTTCGTATTATAATCTTAAATGCAGTCTTTCTTAAGTTTAGAGATAGAGAAGCAACATATAAAATGATTTAGGAGAGTCAACTGTTACTGATTTATAATTTTAATATTTAAAATTATTCACTGTAAAATTTCTTATTAAATGGATTCAAAAAAGTCTTGTTTCTTTTCATTATTAAAAAAAATGTTCTTTTAGTTAAAAACTTGTCCTGTGACTGAATAAGATCAACACTTTGCTACTGAGATAGTGTGGGGAAGGATTACAAAGATCTGCTGATATGGAAGGGGGCGGCCAAAATCTAAGTATTGTGGCGGTGCCAAATTGAATGAGGCTAAAGCTCGCAAACAAAGATGACGAATATAATATTATAATTGATTATTTTACCATGCGCCGAAAAATATGCAAAAACTTTGGATTGTGAATAATGTATTTGTCTCAAATAAGTCAAATATGTATTTAGACAGGTCATCTAAATGTTAGTAATTGTGGATCAGTTTTTATTTTGACTGAAAAGTCTGATTATTTACATATTATACGATTAAGTTTAGAAAAGAAAGTTTTCAGTTTCATGTATATAACAAAAAAAAAATGGCAACAGCAAAACAATGATTCCATTATCATCTTTTTTTTAAATTTACACGCTATTTGGTTTAATTATTCTTGAAGTTGTTCATGTCAGGTATAATAATGATATAATTTGATTACATAACAAGGAAAGGAGAGATAAATTTAAAATCACTACTTTTCAGGAGGCAAAAGAACATAAATCTTTACCAGTGGCGAAGGGTGGAGGTAGGTTGTTAAGATACGCCATAAATAGTGCACATTAAACTTTGTCAGTCATACGTATTTGTTTTCATTGAAATAAGACTACAATTTAGAGCTGGTGTTAGTTAGTTTTTAGAATTCAATATTTCCTATGAAACCAAGCTAGATTGTAGTCAAAAAATACTCTTGTATCTATAAAATATCTAAAATTATGCCATCAAATCATACATAACTTTGGATATTTTATAGATATAATAATATTTTTTATCTATTATAGTTTGGTAAGGCAGGGCTCAATAAATTTTTTAAATTAACCAACAATATGTGCAATATGTATCCTTAATCTAACAAAAACAAAAAAGTATGAATGAGAAAGTGTGTGTAATTTTTTTGTATTGCCCAAAATATACCAAAACTATTATGGTTTGGCTTAGGCAGGGTTTAATTGATTTTTAAAAACCAACAACACTGTAAATTGTAGTCTAAGTAAAGTACATATGACTAACAATGTTTAATGTGCACCACTATTTATGGTGGATCTTAACAGCCTACCTCCACCCTTCGTTACTGTTCTGTACATAATGTTATGTAAGCTACATTTCTACAGTTTCTCATTTCACACATAATATTATGGTGTGTTTTGGTTAATTTGGCATATTATTATATTTCAATTTTTAAGACTTATTTTCCTTTTGCACACAGATATGGTTTTTCATCCGTTTAAGATTGCTATTCTATTTTTGCTAATTCATTATTATTATGGAACACATTGGTAACATTCATAATCTATTCTTAAACACTCCATTAAAACAACAGTATTTGGTCATCATTATCAGAAGTGAAACATATTGTCGGTTTTGGCAGCTTTCAAGAAACGTCTCCATTCTGTTCTATCTACTACAAGCTAACACCACCTCATTCGCGTCCATTGAAGCAGAGCCTATTCTTTTATAACTTTCAGAGTCACCCACTGTCACATGTGAAATAATAAAAGAATCACTTAAAATCCAGTGATCTTCACATACGATACCTGAATAACTTTCTCTATATTGTTCTATCATAGATATCCAGCGCCCTCATATTTTTTTGATAAAACCAACTACTTGACTACTAAGTAGGTCAGTATAATATTATATGGTGCCTGATTTGAATCGTATAGTTCATATTATATACAATGGGTCCATTTTAATGAAATCTTATCTTATGAAAACTTATCATTGGTTTTATTTTATCGTCGCTGTCTTTTAAATACCTCCTATGTGGTTTGAGTCATATTTTGAGATAATCGAAAAAAACTGTTTTAAAAAATAATCAATAATCATAAATGATATAAGTAGATGCTTTAATATTTTTTGAAGATGCTAATCATAAATAATTAAAATTGAGTAATCATATTTTTTTTTATAATATATTTATTATTAAATGGTAAAATCGTAGCTTTTTGTTTTTATCACATAGGATTAATTCTATATGCACCGCGTTGAATACGTTGAATCATGTATACACATGCTGTGTTCACATAAGATTATTTTAAGACTGATCTATGGCGGACGCTCACATAGGATTAATTACCGTGCATGATTTTGGATGCTCTCACATAGAATTAATTTAATATAGATTTTATTTGGTGATTTAATTTTTGGTTTGATCTTTCCATAATTCATATTATAATACATACGGTAGAGAAAAAAAATGCGCATCACGTGGTATCAATATCTCATTTCCGTCAAAATCGCCAGAAACATAATATACAGTGACATTATGATAGTTTGTTGTTATAATACAACTATTTACTACACAATGCATCATTTTCATAGCATTAAAGAAGTAATTACAAAAACAATGACAGACTTATCGAAATTTGAAACTAATTGATCAAACTTAAAATATTTTATGACCAATGACTTTAACGGTTTCGTTTCTCAGTTCTATTGAGCAGCTATCTTGATTTTTGCTAATACCCAATTCTGATTGGCAGTCAACATAGTCTCGTGGACTTAACAACATTTGGAACAAACTTTACCGTGAACTTAATGTGGTCTGGAATTCGTCATGATTTTGAAACTCTTTGCATACCAATTTAGGGCTGATAGGAACTGATCAAGATTATAAATTAGCGTGGGAAACCACCAGTGGAACAAAATATCATTAGCTCAATTTTGAATCATTCAATTTTGAATTAACCTTATCACTGCCAGCCAACTTTTATTAGGTGGACACTAAGCTTGTAAGCCAGCTATTTTTGGAATAAAATAAATCCTTTAAAAAATATGAAATAGGAACAGAATGATAAATATTTGTAAAAACTTAATAAATCAACATGTTTCTCGAGTTTATCGTGAATATTTTCGTACTAAAATCATGAATATTGTTTAGAAAATATACATGAACAGTTAATTAAGAGGTTACGGTGTTTATAAGAACTTGCGAGTTAACTCATCCATGGCCTAACGCGACATACATGCTTTGGCGAATTAACTCGACCGTGGCACTGATCAGGAGAACTTATTGTATATAGGAACTATACAACTGATTTATGAGTTTATTATGGTTTTATTTGAGCGGATCTGAAGTGTCTTTGTAACTGTAAACCACAGTAGTATCAATCATTTGATACGGTAATTCTTGGCTGACATCGGTTTGTGCGGACGATGCATAAATTGTAATATATGATTTGATGACCTAATCATTAATTGTGGATGGTGAGCTTAGAGGAGTCATATTAAATTACATCTTGGCTTAGTTAATAGTCCCATTTCCTTGCCAAGTTTTTTCAGCACGATATATGCAAAAATGTTAAACATAACTTTCTTCTAAACCTAAACATAATATTATGAAAGTGAAGCAAAAAAAGGGTCTCATGTCTACTAATTTTCATACAAACTGAAGTGATACAGGAGCAGTTGGTTGATATTATATAGAAAAATGGCACTAATGATAAACAAGATCCTGCTTCAGATATTTTGATAGGGAAACCATAGAAGGGTTTCTTCAACATCTTTGAATATATGTCTTTTATATTTGGTTAGACCCTTGGCAGTATAATATCAATGTCATCTGAGCAGTAAGCTCACAATTATTCTAAAATTCAGACGTAGAATATTGTTTCATCCAGCAGGAATGCGCATAGTAGTTAACTTCACATTGGTAAATGTTATGTCGATCTGTATCGCAGAAAAAATTGTGAGGCTCTTCGTTACACATTTCCCTTTTATGTTTCTTTTTCTTATGTAAACCATTTTTTGATTTTGATTCATTTACTTTCAAGTTTTTCTTGATGTATCCCATAGTCGGGTAGTCGATTTTCCGACAGGTGTGCGGCTGCTTGTAGTACAATTGGTTCGCCTTGTTGCTTACGTTGATCTGGCACGAGTTTGATCCTTTTAAAGACGATTTGTACTGCAACCATTTGTGTCTGGATAAGGCATCTACTGGTCCCCATTTTCGAGATGGTTTTATTGCTGCTGTCAGTTTCTGGAAGAGGACATTAAAAGTAATTTTTTAATTAATAATACCTAATCTATAATACCTACTCAGTGTTCCGGGAAAGATTTTGGCAAACATCATTTTGATGAGAATAAGGGACCCAATAATGCACGTCCTCAGGAAAAACCAAGCCGGGTTTCTACCTGGTCGAGCGTGTGCAGACCAAATCCACAACCTTCGATGTCTTCTCCAGCAGAGCCATGAGTTGAACAGTCCGATGGCCTGCTGTTTTGTGGATTATGAGAAGGCTTTCGACAGTCCGCACCGCCCCTCCCTCTGGATGATACTGGGAGCATACGGGATCCCTCCCAAGATCATTGCCATAATCAAAAGCCTGCACGAGAATAGCGAATGCTGTGTCAGAATTGGAGACACTGTCACGGAATGGTTCGGGGTCTCGACCGGAGTCAGACAGGGTTGTGTCCTTGCACCGTTTCTCTTTATCATTCTCTTTGACTTCATACTACGGAAGTCAATACCACCCGACCGAGGCATACCTGTTACCCCCACGGTGAAGCTATGCGACCTGGAATACGCCGATGATGCTGTCCTATTCGACAACTCAATCGAGGGCATTCAAGAGACAATCGACAGGTTGCATAACAACTCCTCTCGCGTTGGTTTGAAAATCAACGCGAAGAAAACCAACGTCTTGTGCAATAGCACCTGTCCTGATCCAGATTTCCCTCTGATTAGCGATGGACAGAGCATCGAGAGCGTCGACAGCTTCAAGTACCTGGGGGTACACATCATGGGAGATGGCATTTTGCAGAAAGAGCTCGCTATCCGAATGGGAATGGCTGGAGCAACATTCAACTCGATGCGAAATGTCTGGGACTCACGATTGTACTCGGTCAAAACCAAATGCCGCCTATTCGACGCTTGCATTCTGACGGTGCTGCTTTACGGTAGCGAATCATGGCACCTTACGAAGGCTCAGAGCAACCGTATACTGAGCTTCGAAAACAGATGTTTGCGACGAATACTGGGTGTGCGGTGGTATGACTTTAGGAGCAACGAGGAGATAAGAGAACGTACCAAGCAGCCTCTCATCACGCTGAAAGTGAAGAGGCGACGTTGGACCTGGCTCGGCCACGTGCTGCGGATGCCAGAAGAGAACTTTAACCTGGCTTGCCTGTTCTTCAAGCCGACCGGATTCCGGCGTCCTGGAAGGCCGCTAAATACAATCTACAGAGTGTATACGGCGGAGCTACGGGATGCTGGTTTGACCTGGAACGAAGCAAGAAGACTGGCGAGCGACAGGGATTCTTGGAGGCGCCGCGTGGTGTCCATATGCTCCAGTTAAGGGGCGGATATGGGCAAAGAAGAAGAAGAAGAATAATTTATAAAAAAAATATTAATTTAGAATTGAATAGCTATGTACCACAACATTATTGCAATGTGTAAAGAAAAGTCCTCATCAAGGACTATAACATAATAATATCTACAATGTAGGGTCATCCATATATTATACGTTTACATGTAAATTGTATGTAGAATATTTCACTGTCCCACAGTTCACCGTGAGCTTTCTTATCGGAAAGAGATAACCGTATACTATACGGTCTCCAATTTTATTAGATTCAATATGAACATTAATTCAATGTCTCAGATGTCGTAAGTCTACCATACAAACGATTTTGAGGGGAAATTTGGGGTACGCAAAGATGTGCTCGATAGGTGCCCAAAATGCTGATGGAAGTTCAAAAACAAAATCATGTGTAAAACGCTTAGGTCTTTTTGAACCTTTTGGACTCATTCAAATGGGATGTCCTCTGTCATCCTGCTCATAGCCGACCTGGTGCCGAGTAATTTCAATCTTTTTCTTCATCTGAAGCAACATTTGGCCGGAAAATGCTTTGACACCGACGAGGATGCCGAGGAAGAGGTGAAAACATTTTTGAGGACAAGGGAATCAAGTACTTGTGCCACGGCTCACCAAGTGCATTGATCGCAACGGGGACGACATTGAAAAATAGTGGGGATATTTTTCATTAAATTTCGTAAGCTTTTCTTATAAAAATAAATTTTTCCTGATTTTTAAAATAATAAAGGTCTTTAATTCTTGGACAACTCTCGTTCAGTGTTGAAATTGAATATTATAAAAATTCAATGCATTTAAACTTTTTCTGTAGAGGTGTACACAGATACTCAAAACCAAGCAGGAATTAATAATACACATTATTATCGTTTACTTATTTATTATAAATTATTATATAGGTACATAAAATTTGGTCGAAGAACCACAGTTAAGATTTCCGGCTTCATAGCCATTCGAATTGACTACGTCTTTCCTTGGCAGGCTTTTTAGCCATTTTCCTCTTGAACCCTTCTGCCATGTTGACCAACTCATCGGGGATCACCTGCCCCGCCTCCTTGAGAATCTTGATAAGTCCTTTAGCTCTGTCCCAGTCATAGTGGCTAATGTAAGTGATAGCGTTCTCAGAGCATCTTGTCCGCTCGACACGGTGTACGTACTCCTCCAAATTTTGAGGTAAATTGTAGTTGATGATATGTGTAACATTTTCAACTTCAATTCCTCTGTTGGTAATATCCGTGGTGATGAGAATTTGAACTTTGCCCGTTTGCATGTCTTCTAAGGATTGCTCTCTTTCACATTGATCTAAGCTGCCGTAGATACATTGATTTTCAATACCTATCAAACCCAGCTCTGAGGATATATGAATAGCTGTCGCTCGGTGGCTGCAGAACACTATGATTTTAAACCTGGTTTCCATCGTCCTGCAGAAATCCACCAGAACGTGGAATTTTTTTTCAATGTCATCATTGAAGAACAACAAATCTTGCTTGACTCTGTGAATGGGTGCCAGATCCAGTGTTCCAAAGATGACTTGCACGGGATTTTTCATGTAACTCTTGGCCAACCGTTGCACAGAGGTAGCCCACGTGGCCGAAGTCATAATACTCTGTTTGTCAGGACGGATGTTAACCAAAGCGATTCGAATTTTTGGACCAAATCGCATATCCAGCATTCTGTCAGCCTCGTGGAAAACAATGTATGTGACTGTCATTATGTTAATATTTTTAGCCTGAACCATATCATGGAGTCTACCCGGCGTCACAATGAGTATATTTGTTGATTTAATCTTTTCCTGATCTTCTCCGCTGCCTTCTTCATAGAGACAGATGGATTTTATTCCCCTATAATTGTATTTATTGACCTCTCTCTCGATTTGGATGGCAGCCCCTCGCGTTGGAGTCAGGATGAGGACGTTCGGGCCGAGGCGGTCCTCCATGGGTATCGGTTGCTTTACGATGTGAATAAATGCTGGCAGAATGAAAGCGAGGGTCTTCTCGATGCCGGTCTGCGTGATTCCTATCATATCCTGTCCGCTTAGAAGAATAGGCCAGGCTTGCGACTGGATCGGTGATGGAGTCTTAAAATTCTGCTTATAAATTTGATCCAAAATCTCGGGGTACGAGGCGAAGGCCTGCTCAAATGTGATGACTGGATTGGGTATCGACATTATCTCTTGTGCATGAGTGTCGGTGATCACGCGATTCACGATGTTATCGGTAGCCAGGTGCCAAGCAGTGACATCCTCTGCGGACATTCCGGCTACTTCTGCATCTTCTGTATAATTTTGTTTATGAATTGGAGGAAGCTTAGCCCACAACTCGTCCCGCCGCCTCAGGCACTCTGCGGCGACCTTCTCCCAGTCGAACTCCTGATGGTTTTCGTTTTTTCCACATGGTTCGTAGTTAGGCAGCGCCAAGATCATCTTTCTGGCTTTAACCCTTGCCTTCGGTGTACCAGTTAACAAAACGGACGTGTGCTGATCAGACAAATATCGGGTTTTTTGTATGGTGACCTTGGCCTGGCTCTTCGCTCTGATGTTTCGGATAGTATTGCCTCCGCGGCCGATAATGGTACCGATGAAATTAGCTTTTATTTCCAGCCATTCAGAAGATTCGTTTTCTGTCCTTCGGTTCTCGCAGATATTTTGACAATCATCATTATCGCTCTCCTCAACATCTTCACACATTTCATCAAAAATGGAGTCCGAACCGCCATCGAAAGGGTCACAATTGATATCGGGGGCGAACCAAGTATCATCGACATCTAAATAATCGTCATCTTCCATGACAACTACGCAAAAAATATTTACTGAAGATTTCGTTACACTTAAATTGACGTGATCAGGAAAACCCGCTCGCAATTTGAAGAAAGATGGACGTATATCATAGACTAATAATATACCTAACGACGTAATATAATAATATTATCTATGAATGACTCTACAATAATATTATGACAATTGCACTATTGTACGCCCAATGCCTATTATCTCTATGGATATTGGGTGGGACAGTGGTGCCATATTTTATAAGTGGAATTATAGTACAGAACCTAAAAAATTATAGTATTTCGGCAAAAAATATAGTACCTACCTACTTGTTGAATGACCAATACTTTTCTGCATTTTCAAAAAATTATACGTTGAGTGATTAACGAGACCTTTTTTAAACAAAATTGGACGTAAACTAATTTATTAATGAGAGCTTTTTTTATAGTCCGACAACATAAATCTGAACCTTTTGATGTTCAGTTGTATTCGGCTATTAATTGTCGGCAAGTACACGAGACGTGTCTAATAATGAAACGGCCCATATCAGACGTAGAAAATCGTCAAAGTTACTTTCATTATGAATACATTATTAAACTACTGTCCACAACAAGATCTCGGTAATAAAAGAAAGTCGCTTTAGTCACGTGTAGAATTCGATAATTAACAATAGAAAAATAAATTAAAATAATAAATTTCACCTCTTAATTATTAGTAGATACCTATTATGATAGTTGGGTTAATTAATACTGAGTAATTATTGAGTTTGGAAGGAAATGCATCATTAAAATCACATTAACTGATTATATTGCTGCAGGTATATTGTATTAATTAGATAATTAGGAGAACACAAATTATGACTTCATAAGTAGAAGTGAACAGTAGGTAGGTATACATATTAAAAATATATCGATGACCCCATCACATTTTTTTATAATAATTTTCAAAAATGTCTTTTAAATGGTATTTTTGGTAAAGTTGTTATAAAACGTGAAAATCATTTACCATAAAAATATATATCTACCTATCATTTTAATAATTGTACTGTTATTCATTACTTTTAAAATTATTCGGTCACAATATTAAAAACAATAATTTCTCATGCTTGCATTTGTAAAGGTTTTTGTAATACCCCGATCGAGATGGAGTATTCATTGAAAACTGTGAAATAAATATATTATTGTATCGTGTAAAACAGACTTTTCACATACGCATACGTAGCGTTTACACACCTACTATATGCGCACGAAAGTAAGTGTGCTTCTGTGCAGGTCCGTTTTTAAGTTCTTTAGCTATATTTAAATCCTGTTGCGAACTTATTCTCCGAATTTTCAAAATTTTAGTATTTTCAGAATTTTATATCGTACATAGTAAGCGGGCCAAAATTATAGTACAAATACTATAATAGCAACACCGCCACCGACTTTTTGGTGTTGCCAACCATTCAGAAAAAAATACCAGATAACGTTAGAAAATAAGCTATGTAATAATAAGATAATAATCTCTTTGGTTAGAGTACAAAAATGCTTGATTTTCACGATGAATAAAAATAAAGTTTTGGATCAATCAAAACAAAGAGATTGGACGGAGTCTTCACTCTCTTTGGTCACAACATATCTAAAAAATTCCGTCCAGAATCAAAATTGAAATATTTCTTGAACTTCCTTTGGCGAAAAAATATTTTTCATAGAATTTAACAAAATCTTCGGCCATAAAAAATATTGGTATGTATTAAAAAGATTAGCGCCACTGCCTTTTATAATATTAAGATGAAGATGAATAAATGGATATTGAGCAACTTATAGCAAATTGCTGTAATAATATACCTACCAACCAAATCATTCGATCAAGCATGAATAATAAATTGTGACGTGACCACATGACTACGTTTTTTTTCTTGAAGATTTAATTAATTATTCTACATTAAAAATTTCGACTAAAATAGGTACGCACGTACTTAGGTATAATTTTAATATTTCTGTCCTATAAAATTGTTGCGAAGTACCTAGGTACCTACTATAATATTTTGCAATAGAGAAAAATTTAGCGATCCGAAATAAAAGTTCTTCGATAGGAATAAAGAATCCCCGGACTTTGATTTGAAACAGATTTTCTTAAATTAATTCACCGGTAAAATTCATTACTGAAAGAGGTCCTTAATAAGAAGAAGTCTTCGGAGTTTCTTAAATTCTTCATTAGGTACATTTTTGTGAGAAACAAAAAACCTACTAGGTAGGTATCAAAAAGATTAGACTCTGGCACCGTGCAATTTCTTTGGTAGCTATGCATTTTCAACCGAAGACAACACGGCGGATGGCGACAAGAGATGGCAGATGGCACGTTGGCAGTATGTGGCAGTACTCAGTACTGGTCAGTGTTGCGAAACCGTACTATAATAATTTTATTATAGTATTTGTACTACAATTTTGGTCCGCGTACTATATACGACATAAAACAAGTATAGTATGCCCGAAATACTATAATTTTGAATACCGGAAGAAATATGTGAAAAGTACTAAAATTTCGTTATTTCCGTTTGATAAATTGGTTTAAAGTACCTACTAGAATTTCGCAATATAAGAAGATTTTGAAAACTTGGAAAAAACTACTCCAAAAACGTTAAAAAATCCCTTGATTTTGGTTTAAAATTAAATTTCTTGAATTCTTCGGTAGGCATTTTTAGTCGGAAGACGTACCGTTATTTTTTTTCTGAGAAATAAAAAACTTATACATTTTCAACAGATAACAACGCGTACTATATTTTTTCCCCAAATACTATAATTTTGGAGGCTCTGTACTATAATTCCACTTTGAAAAGATGGCAGCACTGGTACTGGTCTATGTCTACGGCAGTGTTGCCATATCTACTGAAATTTTGGTCAAGAAAAGAGGAGATTATGATATTTGTGATGAATAAAATTCACTTTTACGTGATTTTTCAATATACATTTGTGAGATTATGTCAATATGCACGCTTTCACTAAACACAATCGTTGAATTTCATATATTTTTGTCAATCTACTGATATTTTGAAGAAAAAATCAAAAAAACTACTGAAGTTTGAAAATTTTAGTTGGCAACACTGGTCTACGGTATATTATCTAGTGTGATCTAGCTCTTTTTTTGTGATTTTGATTATTTATCAATCACTATTGTATAGATAGGCGACACTAGCTGAAAAAGATTGAAATTGATTGAAAACTATATAAAATACCTATGTGCATTATATATTTGCATGGGATCTATAAAAGTTAGTTAAAACTCCGTTGAAAAAGTGAGGTTATTTTTTGTGTCATCTTTGACGTTACCTAGTATTATTGTTTTTTAATGGTAGTATAAAAGGTGTGGGTGAGTTGGGTACCCTATTCTGATCAGCAATATGTATGTAATGGGCCAAACAATGTTAAATCACCAGAAGCAAGTGCCGGGAAAGATTGTGTCACTGTGCCCTCGAGATGGTGATCTAAAAATGATTTTCGAGATTGTTAATGAGAATTGGACACTTGTCACTCCTGTTCATTAATCATTAATAAATGCTTTATAGAACAATATTTTCGATATACAGTAATTAATTGCAATTGGCCCGACTGAATATTGAGCTGAAGTCAAAGCTCCGCTAAATGATTTTAAGCTTTTCAAGGATTTTAGAAAGTTTCAAGCTGATTATCAGTTCTTCCGGGTGTAATATTATGCAACCAGAAGATCAATCTAACTAGTTTCAGGTAGAGACTAGCTCTAGTTGTCAAAAAACAACGCGGGCAGTTGGAAAGTAAATAGAAACAAAAAGTTGCTGAATCAAAGAAAACGCATTGGATGGAAAATAAGTGAAACACTTTCTGGCAAGTGTAATAAAAATTATATTCAGAACAAATCAAGAAAATAGGACTACGGTGCACATCACAAAAATGCTTGAAATCTCAAAAATTACCAACATAAATAGTGCAAACTAAACTTAATCAGTAATACTTATTTATTTTCATTGAAATAAGAATGCAAATTGGGGCCATTGCTGTTTACGATTTTTATGAATGACAGCAATGGTTATTAAAAATGTTTTGCTGATGACTTGAAACCCTTCATGGAAGTTATCATCTTGGACGATTATCGTCAACTCCAACTGATATAGATACTAATAAATAATAATATATTAGATTGGAGCAGGCCAATGACATTAATATGGACGAATCATCTGGAAAAGAAAATGACACTCACTTTATTGTCGGGTCTGCCGAATGGCATAATCTGTTCTAACGCCATTACAATAAAGGTGATATTGCTATAAATTCCTGATGCTTTTTGTTGGGTCTGCCGAATGGTTCGGTTCGAACGGGTTCGCTCAAATGAACATTGAGATTAGAAACATTGCTCTAACGCCATTACAATAAAGGTCATATTGCTATAAATTCCCGATGCGTGATATCACATAATGGAAATTGCGTGACGTCTACCTATACATGCGAATGCGCGAATTTACTTGCTAGTTACTGTATTGAGTGCGTCGTCCATTAATAATGTCATTGGAGCAGGCGTAACAAACTGGTATTGAAAAAGGCAATATTTTATATTATTATTCCTCTGTAAGAGATTTTGGCATTTCGATTGATAGTAAACTGATTTTTTGGCTATATGGTTATCATTTGTGAAAAGGCGCTACAAATATTTATATAATAATATAAATAATTATATATAGGCTTCGTCTTACGTACTTCACGGGTTATTTTGGATGTTACTTTTTTAAAAATCCTTTATAATTGCTTAGTTAGAAGCCGGCTTGAGACTGAATCAATTGTTTGGGCCACATCAATTTACAACCTTATGGTGAAGCGAGTTCAAATTAAATTTTTGGACTCCTTAACTTTGGGTTCTATGGATAGCGTATACGCTTAACTTTGCACTTTTTACTACACTGATATGCCCAGGGAACTCAGAAATAATGGGAACTGAAATACCTAACGGGTAAGGAGTAGCAGGTAACCGATCTTGAGTAAGGAATAATCCGGGATAAACTTCAACACATGTCAAGAATACGTCATACGTCGAATACTGACAACTATTCTCGGTTTATGAATTGACGCTTATTTAATGTTCGTGTATTACACACACTATTGCACGTGCATAATGCATGTTTCATTTTTGTAGGACACACATTCAAAACCCTGCATCAAAATGTAATGTATTGAGTGCTTATCGGAATTCTATTTATTGTCTGTTCTATGGATACGCCTCTTTATTAGACTGTTTATTTCACATAAAATTAGATCAAATGATATTCACTGGTATTAATATAATATGTAGTGATAAATAAATAAATAGATTATAATACATTATGTAAAAATAGAGCTGGAGTGCAAAGTTATGAAGTGGCAACTCTACTATCTGTAGCTTTATCCAACTGGGTTTCTCTTAAGGCGAAGTGAAGTCTTCACTGAGACTTTTTTAAAGAGGGCACCTAGCGGAAAAATACGAAGCTTGCAATTTGAGATATTTTTTTGATAATTTACAATTTCAATTGTATTAATGAATAAATATGTATCTGAAAACATAAAAATTTTTTTTTTCATTTTAAGTCAAAGATAAACTTACAATTGTAAAAAATGTAATAAAATCTGAATTTGTTGAATTGGACCGCACCCTATTATTACATATATATTATGGTCATATTTATTATTAAAATTTCTAGTTTTCTAAGTATCACCTAAGAGAATTTTGACTAATTCATAGTTTTAATATTTTTTATATCTATTTTAAAAAACATCGATTTTTATAAAAAATATAAATGTGTATAACTTGAAATCCTTTTTATTTATATCAAATCAAGCTTCAATATTGGGACCATACATAAATAAAATTTGATATACAAAAAAAAATATTTTTCTTTTTAATGTTTTCAGATACATATTTATTAATTAATTAAAACTAATTAACAGTTGAAATTGTAAATAATCAAAAAAAGATCTCAAATTGCAAGCTTCGTATTTGTCCGCTAGGTGCCTCTTTAAAAAAGGCTCAGTAAAGGCTTCACCTTAAACTAACTCCATATTATTACTATAAAACGAACATGTCACCATTTCTGCCCTTCTCTATACCAACTTTACAACTGGGGAGAAAGGGAGAGCAATGACAGTTGAGTATATCATAGCTAGACATACGTGTATTATGCTATCTCGCTCGCGCGCATTTATTGTCTTAAATTAAAGTCTACCAACAGTACCAACTAGCGAGTCGCGGCAATGATCTCATCGACATGCATTCGAACTTCCAAAAAGTTTCTTTGAATAAGTGTATTGGACCACACGTACTGAGTATGGGCAGTATATTCTGAGACTTGAGTACGCAAACTGGCGACAGTATTTTTAACTCACCTCTAGTCAGTGTTGCCATATTTTTCTATGCTGATTATAGTACAATGGCGTAAAAATTATAGTATTTCTGAAAAATATATAGTACAGGAACATTTTTCGTCTTGAATCCTTTAAAATTATAGTATTTTGGTATATTTGGCGTAGAATTATAGTATTTTGAATTTTTCGCGAAATCAAAATTAAAGTATTGTACTATAATTATAGTACGGTTGGCATCACTGCCTCTAGTGTAAACGGTAATGTAACGGATGATGAAAAGTGGATCGTCTATAACAATGTTACGCGAAATCGACAATAGTCAACCCCTGGAGCAACATCCCTCTCTACATCTTGAGCTGAAATGCACCAAAAAAAAGTAATGTGTGTGTGTGGTGAGTTATTCAAGGCATTGTGTATTATGAGGTTTCAAAATCGAATGAGACATCTGTTGTAAATAACCTGTCAAATATGAAAAAAAATTTGTATAATGAAGTTCATAAATTAGTTACCTGCATTAACCCATAGTCTTCTTTCCGATACGTGACCCAAGCGGCCCAAATGACCACATTCACCAATGCTACGACCATCAAAAATATCAGCAGCCAAAATGTCCATTGCTTATTTGTCCATTTATTTATAAAAATTGAACATTTCCATATTGTGAACATCAGGAGACTAGCCGGTATGAGTCCCCAAAAAACAAACCAAAAGTAACTTATGGGTTTGTTAATAATGAATTCTAAATCTTGTTTGATGAGTTTGAAACCTGAAATATAAGTACAATCTTTAATAAATTTTATCGCAGTATAAAAAATATGGAATAATCTTTCCTCGTTAAAGATCAGGCTGTCTCAACCGAAAGATCAATAACAATAACTTATTTCCTTTGAGGGCGGCTTAGGGTCCTACTGTTCGCTGGGGTCCTCAATAATTTTCATCATTGGTAAATAAATTATGGTACCTATATTATGTAAGGACGTCATATCGAAAGAAAAAGTATCGATCCCTGGTATCGGTATCGTGTCTAAAGACAGTATCTTTATCAATGTATCAATACCTTTTTTACGTCCCTACGTATATGGGCATCCAAAGAGTGGACTATAGATGTTATTTTAAAAGACCAATCCACTAGTGGACGAGGACATGCTATAATACTTTTCTATACTATAACTATAAGTTTAACCGTATCTAAGCCTCACGATATTGCTATGGCAGAATCTGACACACCATAGATTTTTAACGATACAATTTGAATGTAGAGCGAAGCTCTTACTACAATTGCTGTAATACTGATAATTTGTGGCGTAGTATTTCATAATTATTCAAACAGATATCACTGTGTTTAATTGTATAGATTATGCAAATCAATCGACAGTGGCCAGTAATTTGAGTTTTTAAGTTGGGCGAGATAACTCGCGAAATTTGTATGTGCGGCCTGTCGATCACAGCCTTATACAGCGAGATAACTCGCTGAAGGCATAGTACCAGTTAATTAAAAATAAAAATCGTAGATAACTAACTCACCATAAAGTAAAAATAGTCCAGACAACTCGACAAACATGAAGAATATTGTATAAATGGGTATGACGTCGAAATCAAGAAGTGTAATTACATCAAGTCCGAAAATGAAAACTGTCAGCGATATAAACACACCAGTCATGGCAACGGTCCAGCCCACTGTACTTTTTTTACAATGTGCCTCGGCATGGATACACCATATTATCGGGTAAATCAACGCCAACTAAAAAAATAAACGTCAATAACATGTCTTATTTCACAGACTTTCCAAAACAAAACTCAGGACGTAATCTGAAGAAAGCCATCTTCTGTTAGAGCTTTATGTGAGCAAATTCGTTTGTCATAATTGTGATTTTTCTATGTGACATCAATGAACTGTGCCAATATCTCTTCATAGTTTGTATGAAAATTAATTGGAGTCATTTTATTGCTTCACTTTCATATTATTTTTAGGCTTCATCGATATAGAAGAAGGTATTCTTCAACTTAGACACAACCAACAGTTTTATCATGTTGTAAATGCAAGACTGTCCACTGCATTCTATGGATTTAATAAACTATAGATGGCAGTGGACTATCATTCAAAAGAGGTATATGATCAGTGCCATGGCTCCCACCAGAGGTGGACTGACAGAGCTCTAGCCTGGGGGCCTGGGCTCAGGAAGGGCCCGGTGTGGCAAGTCGACCAAATAAGTGAGATAAACACACATCACCAATTTGCTCTAATAGTAAAAAAAGTCAACTGAGGCGCTATTTACTTTCATTAATGATATAATTTAAAATTATGTGGTTGGATAATGCAATTTTTAATTGCGTATCGATATCCGACAACTCCATAATTCAAATGGATGTAGGTAATAAAATATACAAAAAAATACTAAAATATATTAATTTTACCGCTACTGTAGAGCGTCACACTGCCTTTATCCTTAGCGATAGGTAGAGGGGCCCGCCAAAGATCCTAGCCTGGGGGCCCGCTTCAGGATGTGGGGGCCATGGTCAGAGCCCACACAAATGTATGTCGCCTCAGAATAATAACTTGCAGTGATTTTTGAATAAGCATTTGATGTACACTACCAACTGTGTGTCAAACGCATTGTTATAATATCTGGATGAAAAATAAAATGTAGGTACCTTGTAAACTAATCTGCCTGTACAAACTTAGTCTGGCCTGTTTTCTATCGAAACTACATTTGAAAGTAGTTGAACAATAAACTCTACCTCCATTGAAATAATGATAATTTTTCAGGTTTTCATCAGACAACCTATTCTGCAAAGTATGTCTATTTTAGTATTGATACGAGTATATTGATTACATAACGCCCACAATGGTTGAGCGATATCGTCATGGGTCCCCCGTTGGAATCTGGGGACTGGTAAAAAATTTCAGTGTTTTTCAATGTGTATTTGGATCTTGAGTATGGATCTAATAGTTTGAGCAAGTGGTTAACATCCATTATATCTTTTTCATCACAATATTTCTTTATTTCTGGAATGAAACAGTTGTCAAACCAATCTTGAAAAAGGCATTGTGTCGCCCATTTCTTTTTATTCCAATAATAATGTAGCGGTAAAGTAAACTTATCCATTCCTTTGAAGGCTCTTTGATTTTTAGAATGATAAATAAAAAATGGCTTCAGTTTATAGCCAGAAACATTTCCACCCAACAAAAGGGTTGCCTGGTCGAATTTTACATAGCTGGGCATGCACTTAACTTATATTTAAACCGCGAATAAACCACCATTCACAAGTACACACAAAGGGTCACTAGTATTATTGAATTGTACGCAAATTCTTGTACAATATGTGCCTGCATTATTGTTATATGAAGACATGAATAAATATGCTATTTAGGCACAATCCTGATTAAATCAGTGATGGGTAAAAGTTTTTTTTATTTACACCTAGTTAGATATAGTTATATAATAATATTTTATTTACCACTGTGGACAAGCCAGAGAACATCAATAGGGAATATGCAAAAGTAGGCCATATGGATTTAACATCCTTGAAGACTGAAGAATCGTAAATCATCACCAGGATCATTAAAAAAGATGCTTCTCGGTTAGTACTCGAATCTTCTTTGCAAAACCATACTATTACACTTAGCCAACCGATTAATAAATTCAACACCATAAACGTTACAGAACTCCTAGAAACAGAATAAAATACCAAATAAATATATATCTATTATAAATACGCCCACGATGGCTGAGCGGCTTACGCGTCTGTTTATAATGTGGATTCCAGGTTAAAATCATCAGGCAAATACACGTGTTGTTTTTTTAATTTATATTTGGTGTCAGAGTATGGACCTAATTGGTTGAACAAGTGGCTAATATTTAATTCTCGTAACAAAAAAACATGTTAAAAAAGCCCTAGGTAAGTTAATACTAATAACATTGAGGTAGTATAATTTTATCTTCCCTGCCTGGAACGTTCATAATATGTCAGAAATGTGATTTTTGTCAGATGCGGCATCTAAAGTGGCGGGCACCCACTTCTTCAGAGACAGGCACTCATAATAATAATATATAAATACATAATTGAGTTTTACAAGTACTTACCATAAAACATCGCTTTTACAATAAATGCTTCCTGCTGCAGTAATGTGGAATCCAAATCCAAGATGTGTAGAAAACAGAAGTTGTACAAAAGCAGCGTACCAAATTTTCATGGACATCATGAGCTCCCAATTGGGTGTATCAAAAATATGTTTAAATTTTCTGGACTCCCCAAATATTATTACTCCTATAGCCAACGATATTGATCCACTTCCTAATATATACAAAGATGTTTGAAATGTTTGGGGTATCTTGATTAAGCTGAAAAATAAGGAATTCGTTATGAAACAATTTTAACGTAAAAGAAAAGTTCCTATTGTATAAGAGAAAGAAAATATACGCTCGTTCCCACCAAGAATCCACAAACGTCATCTTAAAATTGTATTGATCAAGAATAATTATGAGTAGCTCTCAAGGGTCTAGGACCTAAATTAGTTAAAAAATTCCTAATTTGTTTTATCAAAATTTTAGTGTTTTTTGAAGTTATACATCTTTTCGTGCGTTTGGGAAAACAGATCAGAGTGTATTTTTGGCATGTGACGAAGTTGCGCGCGCCGATGTACCTAACACATAATTTATTATTATGATTATATTCATTTCGGTCTCAAGGGTACAAATCAGGGACGGCACCAATTGGAGGAGAAGATATAATACTGAGCTCTATAATACGAAGATTGCAGCGTAGTTCAATCAATTAAGATTGGGAGACTGCGATGGCTAGGTCATGTGTACCGTATGAATGACAATGAACCGGCAAAGAGAGTGATGTCCGGCAATTCAATCGGGCGTAGAAGAAGAGGCAGGCAAAATATTCGCTGGTTGGATGGAGCTGCCAATGACTGCCGCGTTTTAAGGGTACCAAATTGGAAAGCAGCCACACTGGATAGGGACAGGTGGAATGAGCTGTTGGAGGAGGCCAAGACCCACACCAGGTTGTCGGGCCTCTGATGATGACGATATTAAGTTCTTTGGCACTGTACTAACCAAAATCAACAGTGGAATTTAATTATGGGTCATATAAATATAAACAATTATTATCTAAAAAGTGTTTTAGTGGTTCTATTCTATACACAAGCCGACTATTATACGAATTTAGAAATATGTCTGTGGGCGCACCTGCCTGGATACAGAAGAGTATGTATTTTTAAATCTGTGTAGATTGTATTTTTTTTTGCAATGGGTCGATAATAATTAAAAAGTTTATTTCATTGTGTAAATTTTTCATAATAATAATATCGATATACTAATCGGCCATATAATAATAATAATTATTTTTCCATGTGCTCTTTGTGGAGCATAGAGTTTGGTTTATGCACTGACGCTCATTCAATATTGGTGTACTTGAAGGTGGCAACACGTATATAACGTGTTTCATTTTTATAGGACACTCACACATTCAAAACCCAGCTTCAAAATGGCCTATATGGGGTATAGCCTATCTGAATTATATTTATTAATCTGTTCTGTGGCTGGGAAGGACTGAACTACAATATGCGCATGATAACGATAGGTTATCAAATTACTTACAAAATAATATTGATTTATTACATCTAGAAATTGATTTTAAATGAGAAGTGATGAGTGATAACACTGATTACTATATTCCTTATTTTAATTTTTATGACTTTCGTTCATTACAATATCCATTAATATAATAAAATAGTTAATATTTAATTAAAAAAATATATTTACCAAAGGGGTATAAGAAGCCATAACGTAAACATGATTGCGGTAATTATCCCATACCACATTGGGTCTTCAAAAACTGGCTTCAGGAATGTTTCACTAGAAATAAAAAAAAAAGTTTCAGTCTAGATATTTACAATAAATAAATCAAAACAATAATTGTCTTGTAAAATTGAGTATTAAAATTATTAATGTAACATAAAAATAAGTGAGGGTCCCAGTCTGTCAGAGGAAGAAAGAACGGATGGGGAGGTAACAGATTAGTTTGAATTAGAAAAATTGATAAAACGATAATCTATAATATAAACAAGGGAAAATATATATTGGACTATAATATATCTACTTAGGGATATCATATCGAAAGAAAGTATCAATACAGATACATGTCAGTATTGAAAGAAAAGTATCAAAGTATCGGTCAAAAAATATCAATAGGTAAATAAAAAAAAATCCGTACAGATGGCCAATTCTTCTTCTTGGTACAAAAATTTATAACTCAATCGTAGCAAATCGATTTCGTATCCAGCCATAATTTTCTATATTTAAGGAAGGATAGTAATGTGCAATCTTTTCATCCAATAAAGTTAAAAGTTCTGTTATAGCGGAAATAATTCCCTTGGCAATGTTTTCGTTAAAGTCGAAATCACATTAGATCTTTGTCGGTTTTCACTATTTCATGGTTTTTCTGCTTTTAACATTTTTTTCGCGGTGCACTTGCAACAAGCTAGCGGTGCATCAGTGCTCCGCGGTGCTCCATGGTATTCCGATCTATGGCCAGAACCTAACCCGGGTTGTCGCATTAATTATGATAGTGCTGAAATATCGGTGATGACGTAGAATGGTACTTAAATTAATTTGATACGTTACACAACACGTCTTAGTTAGGTAGGTAGATACTTGATAGATACTTTAGGCAAAACAATGATCGGCATGAAAATAAAATTAATCCATACTTACTTGACACATTTTTGGCCAGAAGTTCCATTAATTTGATATCCATTCTGAAAAACAACAGTTGATTACTACAAACTCACGTAATAATATAATTAATTATTAACTTACATTAAAATTTAAATGAATTTATAATAACGAATGTGGAGAAATGTAACATAACAACACTGTATTTTGACCCGTGACAGATTGGCATTTATGGGAGCCATAATATGGCTATTTACTATTATTTTTAGTCTCCAATATGTAACATATTACGTTCATAATTAGAGACCAAAAATACTACTTAATATAAAAATTTGTATTTCAGAAATATTACCTATTAGTAAAACCCATGAAAAAAGATTGGACCGAATGGGATTCGAACACATGTTATTAATTTTCCGGGTGCGTTTTTTTGGTAGCTATTGATTCATCTACGATGCATGCGAATTATTTCTAAGAACTACGCCTAACTAGGGTACAAATACCGCACATTGACAGAAGATCAGCTTTGTAATTAAATAATCAAGGTAAATGACATCTACTATTCTTGTATCTACTTGTGAATAATGAAATAATAATTTTTATTTTTCTATAATATACACAAGATGTAAGAATGTTAGAGTGTATAAAATGCATATTAATTTCAATTAGCGGAATTTGAAGTTTCAGATAAATGTACTTATTATAAATAATTCACTTGAATTATAGACACATCGATAACTTAAATAATATAGTACTCACCCGGAAAGTGAAAGATGTGAAGTCGAGTTCACTTGATCCAACATGTTCTCTCGGATTTCACTAATAGGTTTATGAGGTTTTTTTTTTAAATAATATGTTTTCTTTAAGTAATCTTCAGTTTCAGTGTTGAATAATAAGAAAAAAATCATATAAAGTCACTTGTTGTCTTACCTCGCCTCTGTGAAGTTCTCTACATTCTGCCAGTGGGATAGGTCCTTTTGCCGTCCAAATAAGGAGGGCTGTTGCAAGACTTATATATATCATGCAACAAACTGCTAACAAAAAGCTTGCAAACAGTTTTGCATATCCAAGACCTATATAAAGATAATAATATATAAAGAACAATTATAAATAACACAAATATTTAGCTATGTAACTACAGTGAAACCCCGATCCTACGATTTTCAAGGGACCCTAGAAAAAAACGATAAATGCGGGATATACAAAAAAAATAAATAAAAAGAAACTCGTTTTTCTCCTAGATTTTTTCGACGTCTTGAATTATTTTCAGTTTCTCAGCTTCTAGTTTTCTTCATGGGGGGGGGGGGGGGGCATTTTAGTTGCGACTTATTCCCTACTAAACGAAATGAAAAATATTCATCAAAAACGGTCAATCGGGATAATATTTGTGACGGGACCATAATATTTAGATGATAGATCGAGGAAAGCGATAAATCGGGGAACGGTTAAGGGCCCACATGCCCAACGTAGGTCAAAATGGAGATTTTATGGTAGAGTATAATCCTGGACATTCCTTAAACGTTGTTAGATAATCTATTTATATATTTTTGAAGCCTTATTATCCTTTATATTTATTTCAAACATTTTTTGATGACTGCATAAAGTATTTTTATTACATAAAATAGTATTCATTTAAACTTCTCGATCTAATGTTTTAGAATATAGTTATATTTCAGTACATCCATGTGCAGCGGTGTTAAGAATTTTTAGATTTATTAATTTTTAAATGCATTTACCATTAGTAAAATTAATGTTAACATTTTATAGTGAAATATTTACGATAAAAAATTATATTTTATAATCTCTGTTATACCAAATTTGACAAGTGTAATAAAATAGTATGTAATAAAATACTTTATGCAGTCATCAAATGTTTAAAATAAATATAAAAGGACAATAAGGTTTCAAAATAATAAAATAAGATAATCTACAACTTTTAAGGAATGTCCAGGATTATGCTCTGAAAATACCATAAAACGTCCATTTTTACCTACCTGGGCCGAATATGTGTAAAATGTTTTTTTTTTATACAAATGCTCAAATTTTTGTATTTCGCCGCAGATGAAATAATATAATATGCAAATTCACTGAAAAACAAGAATGTGTGACCAATGTGTGTTTACTCTTTTTTTACTCTTTCATCGGAAATAGCGACGGTGGTCACGGCACAGTAGCAAACGAAATAGTATCATTATAGTATTAATTTAATTTATGTTTCCAAGCAATTATATGATATACGAGTATTATTATGTAGGTAAAATAATATGTTTGTAATTGATGGTGTATTTTCCATAAATAGCGTGCAAAATAATATCACAGTAACTTAAAATAGCATACATAAATTGAAATAAATAACTAATATACCCAAATGTTTATATGTTTCCAGATAACGCTTTAGCGAAGTATTAGAAAATAATTTATATCATGAGAATTTAACGAATATTAGTGTATCAATGATCTACGAAATAAAATATTTAATTAAACTGTTTCTTTATTAAATATAATATGTAAAATATTGTTTCATATATTTCCTGTAGATAGTCAGTCGTAACTTCTTTCTCCATATTAATGATGTTTGAACGAGGACAAGTGAGGCTAAAAATCAAGTTAGATACACTGCAATGGAAATAATATGAACATTATTTTATACACAGAAATCTATGGATCCAAAATTCTAATGGCCCAGTTTGAGAGCTAGAATGTTTATCTTCATACGAAGCAGTTATGAACATAATTCGGGGGGGTTACTGCCAAAAGTTGGTAAGTTTCAAAATCATGTTATGGAGTAATTGGAATTTAAAGTTTGACATGCTCTCTGAAATCAGGCATAATGCTAATCTAATGTATTTGTGCTTTATGTGCACGTATATCGGATGATCTTAATTTTTTTTTCTAGCATACACATTTATTATATAGACACATAATCCGTTGGTTACTCTAAATATCTGAATTATCGACTTACAAACTTTTGGCAGCAGCCCACGTTATATTTAAATCCTGGTTCACGCATAAATAAGTACTTATGTGGTGATGTAAAAGCTACTTCTAATTTAAAATAGTAATTTTATATTATTGTTTTTGGCTATTTAAATTTTTCATTGATAGCTATTTCTTGTGTCATCTCGTGTATGATAAATATTTTATTTATGATTACACACAATATGTTGTTTTAATATATAACATGTGGACGCAAAAACGCAAACAAATTTGAGGCAAAACTATTGATTTTGTGGGGCAGGAAAAATTTTTGATATCTCTTTGGCTAATACAAAAAAATAATAATACAAGTCATAAAATTAATAGGAGTAAATAGATTTTTGAAATCAATCAAAAGCAAACTCTCGTAGTAATTGCGACACATAATTACAAAAACGTAATAGTTTATAGGATAGCAAATTTTTTATGTAGATACTTTGGTCTGAGTTATTAAAAAAAATAATCACCTTTTAGAATAGGAACTGCGCGCCATATTTTTATAGCTCCTTGTTCACCAAATCTACCGAGTCCGATTTTGAGGAAGACCAGTGGAATTCCGCAGACAAGACCGAGAATTGTGTACGCCGTAAGGAATGGCAGGAGTCCGTGACTGGCTGCTTCACGAGGCAGTCGCACCGTGTTCGATAGTCCGGTCGCTATTGCCGCAGAGCATGCCGTGGCCTGCCAGCGATACCACTGAGACCTCTGTAGGTGCAGGCATGGAACAATAGAAAACAAAGATAGTGTATACTTGCCCACTTTTATATCTCTGTTAGTAGTACAATTTTCTAATCGTCCACCGGTTCCACAGTAATGGTGATATATAAAGTAGGGAAGTAAGTTTACTTTATAAAATTTATGAAGCAAAGAGTTACAGCAAGTTAAAGCATATAATAATAATTACTTACCAAATACCTACTTTATGTCAGACTTTCGCTAAGTTTGGCAGAATAAATCTTTATAAAACGATTTACTGTAGTCAAATCTATCTTTTTATTTATACTTTGTATATGCTGTCTGCATGAAGTCTGATAAAATTAAATTTAATTATATAAATATTTGGATAAAAGACAGGCATTTTTTCATTATTTTGCCATAGGTTTACAAACCCCTACCGCCCACCATGGAACGCCCACTAGTGGGCGGGCGGTAGGGACCAGGTTGACTACCACTGGTGTTTACAATAGTCATCATGACTGGCAGTTCAATCCAATGTGGGTCTTGGCTGACTCCAGAAAACATCTCTATATCCCTTTATCTGCCGGAAACTTTGTCCATTGCGTTAACCTCAGGAACTTCTTTTGTGTTTCTTTCTACATAGTCCAACTATCACAGTGTTGCTCTTCTGAATCTCACTTTCCCTTATAGTATATAGAAGACTAGCAGGGTTTTTTCCATTCTTGAGACATGGCCTGTCCAAAAGTATGATGCGTTAGGTGAATTATCATGCAACTTGTATAGTTATTGGTTGTGACTTCCTCACCACGCGCCATCTTCATAGCATACGGTTCCGAAAGCCTTTTCCTCTCAACTTTTTCAGTCCTTACCTTACATAATAGTATATCACTTTTTCCGTTTTTATAGCGCTTGTAGTGGTGCAGTAGCAAACTGTGCGTTTCTCAATTTGTGGATCATCCTAGGTTACTAACAGTTTAGTTAGAAACCATGACCAAAAGTGGTGTAGTGTCAATCAAAAAAGTCCCGGTGCGTTGTTTGATTACAATATTTTAGGTGCCCTCCCCCCACATTTTGAAATACAGTGTTTTGATTCAGAAGTTAGCCACGTTATCACCATGTCAACGTAAGATTGGTGTGAATGATCGACTAGTAAGTCACATATTCAATATGTTGCAGGAGAGCAGTTTTAGCATAGTTAATCTAATCTAGTTAAAATACTCACTCGCGTTCGGACTAAAACTCTGTATGTTGGACTTCCGCACTTTCGCAATTAATCTTTTTGCTAGGTAGGTATAGCTTAAAGCAATGTTACTCAACCTTTTTTTTCTTCGGGCCAAATACATATATTTGTAAAGTAACGCGGGCCGCATCACTAATGGTGTGACGAAAAAAATCATGAAACCCCCCTTTTTTACAAAACATTTTTGAGATTTTAAAAATTATAAACAAAAGTAATGTGTATCCAAGCGTTTATTTCAAAATTAAAAATCATGTTCCTGATAATAAATGTGTTTCGGGCCGCACATAAAAGCTTAAAGGGCCGCAGGTTGAGTATCGCTGGCTTAAAGCAAAAAATAATTGACTTAAATTAGACATCCACTTTTCAGCTATAACGTATAATAATTGGACTACCGTCATTTTAGATGTAAGTATTTTGAAAACCATGTGACATTAGACTCCCAAATTTTCAGCATTAAGAGAACGTGAATACATATTTTTAACTAAAAAATGATAAAAATGTGACTTCCGCACTTTTAGCTCTCAGGTTTTAAAAAATGTTTTAACCAGGAGAGATCAATATACAGAATACATTACAATCAAGATTATTCAAAAATATAAACCAATCAATGACAAAACCATTGTTATTGATGACAATTATTATTTGGTCACTGCAACAAATTAATATGTTCACAGTATGTAGGTATGACCAAAATCTTTGTTTTTTGCAACAAATTTCAGAGCGTACATAAATAACATTTGTACGAGTATTATACAATGCGAATGAAGTTAGTTTTGAATGCGTTGTGAAATTTGTATAAAGTTGTGGCATTTATTACTTAATCTGACATCAATAGTTTGAATTATCTGAGTAGGTACAGTCTCTATATTTTGTACCCTATAGTTAATACCAGGGGTAGGAAACCTTTTCATTTCGGAAGGCCACAGTTAGCTGTAGGTGGTGGTGGTGGTTACCAGTGGCGAAGGGCGGAGGTAGGCTGTTAAGATCCGACATAAATAGTGCACACTAAGCTTTGTCAGTCAAACGTATTTGTTTTCATGAGCTAAGACTCCAATGTATAGATATCGTTTGTTAGTTTTTAAAATCCAATTAAGCCGTGCCTGATACAAGACAAAAGAAGACAAAAAATATTCGTTTGTCTATAAAATATCTAAAATTAAAATATAAAAAAATACATAATAGGCAGGGCTTAAAAAACTGACCAACACTATTTGTAATACTAATTAATATGTATTCTTATTTCAACGAAAACAAATAAGTATGACTGAAAAAGTGTCCACTATTTTTGTCGGACCACCCATAGCATACATAAACTATTGTGGTTTGGTTAAGCAGGATTTAGTTGAATATTAAAAGATAACCAGCACCATCTGCAAATTGTACTCCTTAGTCCAATGAAAACAAATACGTATGATTAACAAAGTTTATTGCGCACTATTTATGTCGAATATTAACAGCCTACCTCCACCTCTCACCACTGGTAGGTACTGTAATATGGGCTCTTTTAATAAACTTCAAGATGTTCATTATTTTTGAAATAATCCATCTAGGTACGATGTAAGTGATAACTAACGTAAACAAATGTGATAGTTTTTTATGGGAAAGAACTTATTTATACATTATTTGCTTCATTTTAAGATTAAGTAACATAAAAATAATACAATTTAAACATAATAAATAAACATAACATGATTTATTTTGTAAAGCTTAGATTCATTAAATAAACCACGTGCGTTCTTAAGACCGCTGGTTCGATACCCCTTGGTCTACATATTATATTATCAACGTGATGTGTAGATCAAATTTAATATTTTATAATACATAATAATATTTACCGTATCCTGGGGGTTTGTGACGCAATGCAAACAATGCATAGAAGATTAATTATAGATGCCACTTTTCTACAACAACAACTTGTTATAACATATTACTTATAAGTGGGAAGTGACTGATTATTATATGTTTGTATTAATTTGGTTTTTCTTATAACACTATACACTTTTTCTTTTTCTCAATAAATAAATAATAATACTATAATCATACAATATCATCACCCCAATACAATATACAACTTTAGCAAATTAATTTGTGTTGCTTTCGCGATACTAATTATTGAATATTATGATATTATTATATTTCTTTATATTTATAATACAAGTGACATAAATCAATGTAAATAAATATTATAACGCTTTCAAAATTTAGATATTATATATTTTGTAACTCTTACTATCAAAATTCGAGAAGTAGATATCTACAGTTATCTACTAAAATATTAACATTTTTTTTAGATATTTAGTTGTGACCATTTTGGCATTTAAAAAGATATATTACGATATACAATGAAGTTATTAGAAATTTAACCCAATCCAGTTAAATAATAAATATCTAGGCTGTATTAAGTTTACGTATAAAATTGGAATTAACTTGAAGTCATTAAGGGAATAGGGATATGCTTTTATGGTGACAGACAATATATGAACACTGTTTTGAAGAAGCCGGACTTCCAGTATAGGCTCTCGGCAATATGAGCAAGACTCAATTTATTTTGCCATGTTGCTCGAAGGAGCGCCGACAATCTGGAGAGGCTGGTCATTAGAAAGTGACAGAAAATTAGTGACCAGGTTATGCTGCGTGTATACGATAATCAATTATTTTATTGTTGGCACAGCTGGTTACAGATCAAGTTTTTACATTCCACACATCAAATCCTCATGTCCAGACAGTTGCTGTAATGAATAGCCGATGCCATGGGATTTCATCTGCCGATGCTACTCAGATATTATGCGCTGTGCAGGAAGAAACAGCAGAGAATTGTCAGGGGTTAATTCAACTGTTCCAGTCAGTGGAGGATAACGACAAACGAAGAAGACAACGCACTGGCATTATAACACATTTAGAAAATTTTGCATTTACAATAAACAGTAATTAAGTGTTAAAAAATAAGCAATAGTTATTTTGAATATTTATCGGATTTTATGCTTTGATTTACACGTAGATTATGAGAAAAGGTTTTGTTATTATTATTGGTATATTCTGTCGAAGCGACCGCCTCATATGTATAATTTATGTAAACTGTAAAGCCACCATTGAGACAACGTTTAAAATTTAACTTACCAATAATGTCAAAATTAAATATAATATCTAGTTGTAATATTGGGGTGATGATATATATATGAACAATATCAATTTCATAACACTAGGAAATCACATAACCGGTCACCGCACACCGCCCGCACGTTGACACGAAACAATGTTAATTATGCAGGTAATATTTTGACATTTATTTTTTAACCAATTTTAATGGTTACAAAATGTACACTGAAGAAGCAAGCACCATATAATAACAATTGTTACAAATAATATGTTTATAATCTGAGTGTGGGTGGTTACTTGTTTGTGATTGTTGCTAGACTGAGGTGAGTAATGCATACGATGCTTAAAACGCTACTCTGCTTACTGTTTAAACTAATCACTTACAGGCTGTCCTAAAGTTAAATAAAATTATAACGAATAGGTACTAGTTCCAAAGACAACAAAACCGAGGGCATTCAAATGACAATCGAGACTGCATAAGAATTCGTCTTGTTTTGTACAAAAGGATCAGATTTTCTTTTCTTGAGAGCTTCGGGATGCTAGTATTTCTTGAAAAGACTTACAAGCGGCAAGGATCCTTGGTGACATCGCATGGTGTCCACTTGCTCTAACTAAGGGGTGAAAATTGACTAAGAAGAAGTAGCAATGTCAATTTACCTCCATACATTTTGTTTCTGATTTTTACTCTCTTACTCCTGATTCGTTTATTCTTAATATTGTAATAATACTTTCAACGTCTATTTATTAATGTGACCATCACACTTATTCTTAAATATTGTATATACCTACCTACATATTTCTGTGAATGTTCATGTTGCTCAACCAATAAATAAAAAATCGTAGGTGTTCACAAAAAAGCCAAACAACGATGACTCATGGGGCAGGCGGGCACAATGCGTCGTCAAATCCAGTGTGCGCTGGCGTATTTGATTACGTTGTATTTTCGATGATTTACGCGCCACTTGTGAAATTTTGCGCGAGAGCCCTACTTGCTGCGTTAAGTGGGTTTTACGCCTATAACTCACATATTCCAACAATAAAGTTTTGAGATTATCGCAAAAAACTATCAGAGAACTGTTTTTTGTAATTAAAAGAAAAGTATTGAGCTCCCTTGAATATTATTAATGAGTGAGTCAATTTACATCATTTAAAAAAAATATTATTATGTAATACTCCAAAGGGTGCAACACACACAGTCACTATGAGAAATAGAGCTCCCTGATTGGTTAGAAAAACCTTGATGACAGAACTCACATTATTCATTGAAAAATTTGAGTTATGACACTAACAGTCAACTTTGGCAACGATTTTCACATGGTTTAAATTGACTTTTGATAGCCAACTATGTTTCTTTACATATATTAATGCCATTAGAATCATTTTTTTATATTCAACTCCAAAATGACATAATTAGTTATGACTCCAGCGACTCGTATGTTAAAGTTTACTTATAATTTATTCAATGCCTACTAAATTTATATTCAGAACATAAATAAGAATGTAGCATTGTATTATTTTTATCATGTTTTATTAAAATATGAGTGGTCTTAGGTATTTACTTTATAATAATTATTCAAGCACCCTGTATATTATGGAGAAGATACCGAGCAAATTAATTGCGTTTAATATTTTCTATTAATTATTTTATTTTTAGATTCCAACACGCGATGTCTCAATGGAATGCTGTAAATTGATAGAATTGACATGAAAATTTGTCATTGACGTGGTGAAATGTCCATTTTGAAAGTAAGCGTATGGTAAATAATTAATCAACGAACGTGTTGAAGTTGTTCGGATTCCATACATGGATGCGAATAATCAAATTATTCACCCCAATGCGGGCTGACGAGTTGATACGTGGAGCTGCTCACCATACCGTGGCTTCGCGCAGAACCGAATCGTAACTAAAATTCATTATCAGAGTAAGAATATTTGTTTCATTCAGTGGTGTATGGGAATAGCCTGTTAACTGTTGGCCACAATAATTGTTGGCCACAGTTGGCCACATAAATTTCGGTTCATTTTTTTGCTTAACGTTGAGAAAAACATTTAAAATAAATAACTGAAAATACGACAATAATAAGATTATCAATAATTATTCCACTAATTATGAAAATAAGGTCACTTATCAGTGATCAAACTATGATTAGGTTTTTGGTCATGTTTTGACCAAACTAACCGCTGTGTTTGTTTACATATATGGGGGCGGCAGTTACTCGAAGGGCTATAGAAATAGCTACCTAAACTTAGTAACAAAATATCGAACATATATTTCCATAAAAAAATCAGCTCACTGATTGGAAACCAAATGTATTAATTAACATAAAAGGTTTAACAGGACTATAATTTTTTTGTTGGGTTCGCGATATCTAGTTTACTTCCGTTGACCTTTGACGTCCATGGTGACCAGAAACGACACGTGCACGGTGATAAAAATACTGTAAAAACGGGGCTTTATTATGGCGATGCCATGGCATTTTATCTAGGGACGTCACTAATCATATCATCATATTATTACAATAGCATTTTCAATATTTCAAATGAAATATAGATATCGGGTTATTACCAAATGAAAGATAATACTGTAGTGACCCAATTTTTACTCTTAACGATCAAAAAAGCAGTTATCAGGTTATGTCCAAAGACCACCGTATTGTAAACCATTTTATAAACAATAGTCATGTTACTCACACATTCTACGGATATTTTGAATGTGGCGATTTTTTTGTGATTCACTAGACTTTCATCAAGAGTCAGCTATCTTTTGACATGGTGACAGATATAAGCATCACAACGACGTGTCATCGAAGAGATTGCAGGAAATAGGTGCACCATCGTTGATGTGTTTGAAGACAATGACGCATGTTTGGGAAGAGTGGTTTTAGGTGCATCTCTCGGACAAGACAGAGAAAAAGATTTGGTTTTTTGTCAAACGCCATTTATACATTATTTTTGGGGTGGGCACAGTTTGAAGAGACTGTCTATGATTAGTAGAGTGGACGGTAAATAAATGCGTCAAGACCTTTATTTGTGTGGGTAATCCTTTCAGGAAGTCCAGGGGCAACCAGAGGAGAACTGCTTTCTCTGTGGTATTTTAACTATTTCGAAATATCGGAGTTTTATTTTCACATGTAAATGTGTAGTGAATAAAATATTCTAATGTATAAAATATTTACATACTGTTATTATAAGCAGCTCTCTTAGTATTTTTGAGATTTTCCATAATTCTTTCGAGACCTTATAACGAATCTGTTCAATAAAATGACAAAAGTTAATATAGACTTGCGGCCAAATATGTCGAAGGTTTTTTAGTTTTTGTCGGTTTAAGGGAAGCCAGCGGCAAAAAAAGAATTAGCCGATATACTGGATTATTGGTTAGGTTAGGTTAGGTATTCATTCTTGAATTCGTGAATTTTGCCAAAATCGGCTATGAAAATTAGCGCGATTTCCGCCTGACTTCTCTTAAACCGACTTGTACCGGTTTTTTTATAAGAAGATTTTCTTTAACATCTTGTTCGGGGCTCTATTTCTTTAAAATAAATTGGTGATTCTATCATTTTTACATATATGATATCAACATAATGTAAAATATTATATATAAATAATAATACATATTTAACCGACATGCAATTTAAAAAAACATTTTTGGCGATACGCTCATTTTATTTATTGTATTGATGGGATGTGAACATATCTTTTAAATACAATTAAATCAAAGCAATAATTCTTACATATTATATATTACACACTTTCTTTAAAGATACATGGTACTCGTACCTACTCTTCTACATAATATATTTTTACCATCTCTAATTTGTAACTCTTGAAATGTATTTTACTAGAAATACGGCAAATAGACTAAACTATTTTCAGTTTTATCAAAATAATTATTGAAATGCTCATAATCCAAAAATCTTTTATCGTGACAGTAGATTTATAAATATGGATATATTAAGCTAGTTACGGGGAATACTATTATGTTTAACCATTTTTTTTTTAAATTTATATCAATAGGATTTTTAGGCCAATTAAATTTTAGCTTAGATTTCAAATGAATTATTTTCATGAAGGTATAGGATATCACATAATAATTAATATTTTGAATAGCCTTATTACGGGTCTGGCTATGGATTAAACTAAAGCCCAATGAAAGTCAGTGGCAGAGATAAAAAAAAGAAATAAAACTTATAGAATGATTAAAACTATACAACCAGGGAGTAAACAGATATTACATAAAGTTTTTTTCAAATGTATATAAATGTGCACGCTGTATTATTCTATAACCGGGTTCCTACATACTTATTTATCATTGTAATGATAATACAATAATGTTGTAGGAATATTTTTTTATACAATGACGATTTCTTCTTGTATTAATAATATTAATGAGTAGAATTAATTAGTCTTCTTTCTTTTGAGCATGTCTGATCCTATAGGATCAATTGTGCCTCCACATTGTACAGGTTTGTATTGACAGATTTTTGTTTTGTCGAGAAATGGATGTTAGCCACTTGCTCAACCTATTAGGACCATACTCTGACTCCAGTACAAGTTGAAAAATAATGTGTGTATTTTCCAGACCCATGATTAGAACCTGGGACCAAGAATTAGTACAATCATGTTTATGCATAAATATCACGTATCTGTTATGTGTTAACCTACGGTTCATCAAGGAATAATGAAGGAATAACATTTTTTTAAGAATGTTTTTAATGTAGATTGTAATATAAAAGAAGAAGAAAGAAGAGCAATTATTAGGGTAGTTCATGAAGTCAATAATTCAGTATAAGTAGGGGCCGTCAGATCGAAAGAAAAGGTATTGATATATGAAAGTATCGATTTCGCATGATGCTTGTTTGCGCGGGAAAATCGCAAAATATCGGCATGAAAAGAAAAATATTTACACTTTTTGATAGATAAAGACGGCGTTTAAATATAGAACGTCTTTTTTTGAGCATACGCATGACTGAGGTTTGTCCTAATTAAATAAATACTCATAAATGGAACAAATCTTATATTATTGTGTTCAGATGTCAGGGTATTGTCACGTTCAAACACATATAATATTATACTAACGTTAATTTAACCCTTTTCAAAAGATTCGATTTTTTAAAAACATAAAAATTTGGACATAATTATGTATATTGTGAATGGGGAAGAACCGAGAAGCTCTGCGTAGTATCAAAACCGGGAAACTACAGGGCCTCATTATGAGAGGACAAAGTACAGTATTCCCCAACTTGTCAATGGTAAGCGTAGCAGAGGACGGCGCCGCATTTCGTGGCTTAAGAAGCTCCGTGATTGGTACGAGTGCAGCTCCACTGAACTGTTCCGGGTAGCAGATGAAAAATTTAAGATCGCCGTGATGGTGGCCGACCTTTGCTAGGGGAAGGCACAATAAGAAGAATTAGTATATTATTTTTGTTTACTAACCTGTTGCTAAGTTGCTATAATAAATTCTTAGTACTAAGCATGATAGAATATAATATACTAGTTGTAATACTTTATAATATAAAGATAACCAACGTTTATTTCTTGGATACAGTAGAAAATATTATTTTATAATATTATGCAATGCTGTGTCCCTGAATGTCATTTACGCTCCGTTGGTCGCTAAATTCAAATAAACGCGAATAGCATGTCGGCTCGGCAATGGCATGCTACATTAAAATTATAACGTTCCTCAGAACATAACGGGACAACTCTGCTTTCGTAAGGACGCATTGCCTAAAATAGTATTCACGTTTATTCGCACTGTCAATTGACTTCACCTTTACCATCGCGTTGAATTTTAACTATTAAAACAGCACCGACTAACTGAACATGCCCATATTAGGTAATGATATATATAGATATCCGGATATTTTAAGTCTTCCTCAGACCAAAGCGCGATGGCGCAGATAGCGGCAAAGAAAACTTTGCGTGTAACGTCACAACAAAGCACCAGTTTTGTCGCAACGCAACATTTGCTGAACTTTTATTAATTTTGACAAAGATCCAAATCGGGTAGCGAGATTAGAATTTTCCAGACGAGACAAACTTATAAACTAATTTGATGAATTGATACTGTAATAAATAGATTATAATTACTAGGTATATTGTTTTTATTTAATTTATTTCATAGTTTGCCTTTTTACCGTATAATTTGTAATCTTTGGGCTGATACACACGGGGTTGCAATATGCTGCAAGTTGCAGCACTACGTGTGATAATAGAGGTCATCTACGTCATACGGTCATACGATTTTGGGTATTTTTACCCCCCCCCCCCATCGTCACATTTCGTCACATAACCTTTTACCCCACTGTCTATATTACGTCACATTTTGACACCCCCCTTAAATGTTGAAAAACAGAAAAAAAATGTTTTTATCCTTAAATCCCCGTATTTTTTTGTTTACCTTATGACGTCACATTTTCTCTGATCCCCCTCCCTCTTCTTCATAAATCATCACATTATATCAGACCCCCTAGAGCGTGGCGTCATATTATGTGGATGGCATCTTTTAGTTGAAAAAAAATGGTTATGTTGTCTTAATGGACACACTATCATCTTAATGCCTCTAATACAGAAAAAATGTGAATATTTAATGCCAGATGTATTGTACGACATCTTTTTGGTTACGTGTGAAAACTGTGAACTAACATGCTCCGCCCATTTTTACCCGGAATTCCATTATAAACTAACAAGCTCCTCCTATTTAGTAGACAGCAGCGCCTAGAAGCGTAGCCAAGAAGATGTTGTCGTACAATAATACAGATAAGTATTATAGTAAAATAAGACGTTTTGGAAACAATACAATTGGAAAGTTAAAAAGTACCCATTAAAAGGAAAACATTATATTTTTGATACAGATACCTAATAAAATAAAATAAAAAAAGCTCATACAGGATGTGTCCATTACTTGGTATTTTGTTCTTAGTGGAAAGACACGGTATTATAAAAAAGAAACGTAGGTAAGTATTTGTAGCCCTGGAGTAAAACATTATTACGTTTTTCTTAGCTCGTATTCTTATTTGTCCGGTGGTTCTTTGTCCAGTACAAATCTTGCAATCGATTTTTAACTAACTTTCCGACTAGCTAGACATTTGAAACTTTTAGAATATAATCAGAACACGATGCCAATGCATTTTTTTACTTTTAGCCATTTTTAAGTAGAATTGAATTAATTTTCCTATACGATGGTCCTAGCAACTTAAATGAAATCAAAATGAAATGTCAATATGACATTTCAGTGTTCTATGATCGTTTGAGCTAGTCAAGTCAAGTTTATATGATTCACCACAAAATTTAAAAATGTTGTATATAACAAGTTCTTTTTATATTGTAATAATTTTAAATATCTTTTTCGTCTAAATCACAATATTGATAGGTACTCTGGTTACACTGCTTTAAATATTTGCAATCACATTGGCCAATGTGACATTAAATATATACCATATTTCATTAGGTGAAAGCTGTAGATATTATGTGTATTGACAATTTTATTGGTTAAAACATTGCATAAAAATTATATACCATTAAGTAGAACAGCATACGCAATTCACGTAATGTTTTTACGCACGCTGTTAATGGCCACATTTTTTATACATATTCGTTATGAATTTATTTAACACGTTCACATTTTAGTTGTGTGGTCACCAATTTAAGCGCATACTTAATATTTTAATGTTATATTTACTTTCTATTAGGTATCAATAATATAACATTAAGAGTTTTATTGAATTTCATTAGTGGAAAATTATTAAAGTAGTACATGGAGAGGGCCGAATTTGGACTCATTGATGTTTGTTCCTTATAGCAGGGATCGGCAATGCGGCGCCCTCGGAGAATAATTGACGCGCCCTCAAGATCATCTAATAAAAAAATCATTATCACATTTCCCAAAAATCTTAAACATATTATTGAGAATTTGGGAGAAGAAAACCTTATTTGTACATTATATTATAAAGATTATGGACAAGTACCTACTGTCATAGAAGAGTTTTCTTCTTGATTTGAGGAATTTATGTTATTAGAACAAGTAGTGAGATTTTTTTACAAATTCATTTAATTATATCCAGTATGATTTCAACATATTTTGAAATTAGTAATACCTAGACCTAGAATTGGAAATAATAAATATACAAAAACTATAAACTCTGATACTATATTAAAAGCACATTCCTAATGATAAAATGTTTTGGAATTTAGTCGAAGAGAATTGTTATTCTAATTTAGGACAATGTGCATTAAAAATATCTTGATACTGTGTTACGACATATTCTTGCGAGTTAGTATCTGTTTTCTACCATGATATAGGTACTTAAAGTCAGATAATTGCTTAAGGACGTTAATTCTAATTATGTAAGTACATGACTATAATAATAAGTTAGCCGAAGATTTACGGGGCCAAGTGTCGCAATTGATTTTTTTTGCGTAGCATGAATTCGTATATAAATATAATATGTATGTATAGTATATTTAAATATAAGAACACCCATTTTAAAATACATATTAACAATTTGAATTTATAATAATGTTGAAAATTTGAATCATGGTTTATTGTTTAACCTTTTTAGTATTCGTATTTTTTATTTTAAAGCTTGAAATATTAGTTATATATTTTTTATATTGATCTATGTCAATAAGTATGTATCTTATTATTAATATTAATTGATTGATTAATATGGTGTTTAATTTATAGAAATCCATACCATTAATAATGCACATTTCTGTGGTTTTCGGGATTCGGACGATTTTAAGTTCTATTTGGATCTTTAATAGTTATCAGCTTTAAAGAAAAGTATGTACCTATATATTATGCGCCCCCGGCTATGTTCAAAATATGTATTGCGCCCTTCGTGGCAACAAGGTTGCCGTCCCATGTGTATACCCCCAGTCTATGTAAGTTGATAGATGACAAATACTCCACAAAGTAATAATTACAAATTATTCAAGGGTTCCCGTCTATTTAGTAGAAGCCAGTGGCAAACAAATTTTGAAAATAACCGATATACTGGATTATTGGTTAGGTTATGTTGCCGAAATCGGCTATAAAAAGTCCCGCTGTTGCCACCTGGCTTACAGTAAACGGACTTCAGACCTCATCAAGCATTTTGATCAATTTAGATTATGAATGTGAACATTATATTATAGAAAATAATTGATACCTATTTGTATTTAGGACGTCGGAATATATAATAATGTACTTATATATAAAAATCTAATATATAAAAATCAATATTTGTTTGCTTGTTTGTTCGTATTTTATGCGCTGCCATACCGTTCATCCGATTACGATAAAACTTTGTCAACTTATTGCTTGCACTGGCGCGAAGAGTATAGGCTATATATTATATATAAAAATGAATGTCTGTCTGTCTGTCCTGTATCCATTCCTATACCACACCCGCGAAGGTTTCTGAATTAGAAAAATCATCATCTTCTTCTTCTTTTTCTTCTTCATTCTATTTTCTTTTATTCGTATGGTTCCAATACCATTCATCCGATTGCGATGAAACCTTCATCAGTTGTTGTGGTAACACCCGCAAAGGTTTCTGAATTATTACAATCATCTTCTTCTTCTTCTTCTTCATTCTATCTTATTTCATTCATATGGTTCCTATACCATTCATCCGATTGTGATGAAACTTTCGTCAGTGGTTGTGCCAACCCCCGCGAAGGTTTCTGAATTAGTACAACCATATTCTTCTTTTTCTTATTCGTTCTATCTACTTTTATTCGTATGGTTCCTATACCATTCATCCGATTGCAACGAAACTTTCGTCAGTTGTTATACCCACACCCGCAAAGGTTTCTGAATTAGTACAACCATCTTCTTCTTTTCCTTCTTCTATTCGTATTCGTTAATATTCCATTCATCCGATTGCAATAAAACTTTCGTCAGTAATTGTGCCAAAAACCCGCGAAGGATTCTGAATTAGTAAACCATCTTCTTCTTCTTCTTCTATTCCATATTCGTCTATTTGTATGTGTTTCTATACCATTCATCCAATTGAAATGAAAGTTTGATCAAGTGTTGTTCTCATGCCCGAAAAGGTTTCTGAATTGGTACAACCATTTTCATCTTATTTTTTTTTCTATTCTATCTTCTTCTATTCGTATACGTTCTTATATTATTCATCCGATTGCAATCAAATTTTGTTCAGTTGTTGTGCGCACGCCCGCAAAGGTTTCTGAATTAGTACAACCATCTTCTTTTATATTCGTATGCGTTCCTATACCATTAATCCGATTGCGATGAAACTTTTGTCAGTTGTTGTGCGCACACCTGCGTTGGTTTTGCTGCTGTTTGTTTGTTCCATCCAATTTTGGATTTTTTTCCTGCATATTAATACTATTAATAACGTTTGCATATTTTGGATTCGATTTTATTTAGTGTTCTTTTGTTTGACCTTTACTCCAATTAGAATTATTTTCATATTGCTATATTGTATTACACAGATATTTCAATATTAAAAAGATAATTAATTATTATTATTTTTTTAAATATCTAAGATAAATGTATCCACGAAGCGACCCTGTGCGAAGCCGGGTACTTCAGCTAGTATTTTATAATAATATGTTTTTATTCATACTCAGTTACAGTTTTAATTAGCCGATTTAAAATAATTTTAGTTACTTGGCAGTATTTTGTCATGACGTTGCATATAGACGTTAAAAGTAGTATTTTGAGTACTGTAATAAAACTCACTGAAATACAGTAGTTTGATTACTATCAGATACATGGACATTACTAGTTTATAGTGATTCCCAGAAGCTACAGGTCTTTCAGTGTACAATATTATTGGCATCATCTGAAACATGTGAAACGTATGAATCAATACGTACCGACAAGACAAGTGCCTCGAAGGAAAACGAAGTGTGGAAAGAATGCGATTTAGGGGGATTAAAGGCATACGACAAGACTTGCAAGATCTAGGCGTAATCTCTTTAATAATTCGTCAATTACTTTCAGACTGCCTTTCTACGGGGCATGCTCACTTTTCACTCTCTTAAATCTCGTAGCTCACTTCTGCTCTCGAGACATTTTTGCATGTTACCACGAAGGATGGTTTCCAATCCTGACGTAATACAGAATTAAAATTTATATACACCTGTCAATTACTTACGTGGTCGCAGCCATAAACTATTCCGTGTCAGGACCGTTTCCTATAGTCAAGCCTATCAGGCACCATTAGCGAGGGATGCAAGTCTAGTCAATGCGCTCTCTGTTTGTGGATTTAGAGATATTTTCAATGATGTAGGTATTGTGCATTTTATTTTACTGTATATAGTAATTGTTTATATTTTTACTAATTACTATTATTTGAGAGTTTTTTTTTAAACAGCCTACTTCATTTATTTATTATTTATATAGACAAATATAATAAGCACCATTTTTTTCATCATCTAAAAAATGATCCATAAAATTAATAAGTACATAATTTCAGTAATATGTCTCAAAATATTCTCTGCACAAAAAGTTCTGCATTCAGCTGACGATTTGTTACGATGTAAATCTCATGTTGTGAACGTCCTAAATTTTGATTTCGTATGTCCACAATGTTATGTTTTCTCAAATGAATAATTAATAATCTACGTATGTCCTGGGATAGCGCCGGAGAAAAAAGTATAAATAAAAACCGTTTTTAAAATATAAAAATATAGTTTTATTTTCAAATAAGGTATGAACGGCTCGCTTAATAATAATAATTCAGCATGATGATGAAAATATGTTTGTATTATCTACACCAATGACATATTAAATGGACGACTCACTTCATACCCGGCGCGCACGAGAAATTGTGCATGAAAGTCATTCACAGATGTATAGGTAGATGTCACGTGACCATTGACGTATCCGTTTCCATTGTGCGATACAAGCTTCGAGAATTTATAGTAATATAACCTTTATTGTAATGGCGTATTAGTGTCATGACTCATTGCGTTAGAAACAGATTCTCGGTTACTTACGACTTCTCGGAGATTAGACGCAAGTGAGCGCAGCGAATCACAGGCGACTGACTGTCCAATGGTTCCTGTCATTCAATTGCATTGAATAAACATTCATCAATATCTTAAAATGGCATTTTATAAATAATAAATGATACTAACACATGCAAAGTGATATCCCATCTTTCTTGGAGTGTTTAGTAGATTTTTTTACAATTTTTAACTAGGCACATTGGCATTTTGTAACACAATAATAACGGTGGAGTCGAAACCTGACAGTCAGAAATTTTGTATGGGCAGACCCAGCGGTGTCGCCAGACCGCTTGCAAGCAGAATGTTCATTTGAGCGTAGGATACCGATATTAAAATATGAATTTCGCCATCCGGCAGACCCGACACAAAGTGAGTGTCATTTTATTCTCTAGATGCTTCGTCCATATTAATGTCATTGATCTACACAATGAAATAACATGAGTAACAAAAAATAACATGAAAACTTATTCTAAGAGTGAATTAATAATGAAAACATCTAGGTCGTCCTTCTACAATAATATTGAATAATAATATTACCTTGTTGTTACCTCTGAATGTATTAAACAATGTGCGATACAAGTAAAAAAATATGTTTAAAATCATAATTACATTCTAGCTAAAATTAAAAAAAGGTAAAACATCACATTGTAAATTAATTTTAGTTGATAATAGCATCCATAACAATTATGTTTAATTATTAATAAATTTACAAAACTAATAGTTTGAATAAGGCATATAACCCGTAATTTAAATCATGAATTTATTCCATCAAAATTAACCGTTTTAATTCAAAATTTTGTCAAAAAGTAATTTAATATTGTTCTTTAAAGTAAACTTATTATCAAATCACAGAAAAAAATACAGTTTCTCATACAAGTTTTGAGACGTGATTTATAATATCACCGTCGAATGGAATGTTGATTTAATTTACTCAAAATATATTTTATTATATCATTATAATGATTTTATTTTATCTGTAGAAGTAAATTATATGCATAATATATAGAAGTAGATTATTATATAACGTGCAGTAAGTGCATTAGGCAAGCGAGCGATTTGACAAAAAGCACTCGAAGACGTATATGCCTCGTTAGATATCACAATATATTTTAATTATTTATATTTATTTTTAATATACTTTCAAATGAATGTAGTTATTAGTTGAAAAGTCAGTTGTACACAGGGAACACATAATTAATGGGAATTGAAATACTTAACGGATGTGGAGTACCAGGCAACCGATCTCGAGTGTGGAAGAATATGGGATAATCTTAAACACGTATCAAGAATACGCTTGTCCTTCGTTCTGACAACCTATTTGAATTCTATTTATTAATCTGTTCTGTGGTTATACATTTATTTGTCTTTGAAGTTGGTTGCAAATTCAACAACGTTTATTGACCGATATTAATACACCTATAAACCATTTGAACAATAACAAAATAGGATTTTTCTGATAATTAGAATTTATTTTATGTCAGTATATTGTGCTATTTGCATATCTTATTATGTAATAGTATGCAAGAGATGCAAGCTAATATTATATTTCCAATACGAAAGTGGTTTTGTGAGGTAAGTGCAGGGAACTCATAATAAGAACTTAACGGGTAAAGAGAAGCAGGCAACCGATCTCGAGTAAAGAAGAATACGGAATAAATTTAAACACGTGTCAAGAATACGTAATACGTCGAATACTGATAACTGCATTCGGTTTATGCATTAACGCTCATTTAATATTGGTGTATTACACACACTATTGCACTTCTATAATGCGTGGTTCATTTTCGTAGGACACTCACATAGTCAAAGCCCTGCTCCAAAATTTACTGTATTGGTATATATCCTATCGGAATTCTATTTACTATCTGTTCTGTGAATAACTGATTTTGCAGCTAGTACCTTCAATTGAATAATATATCTAACGATTAATAAAAAAAATATTTAAAAATTAGAGAGCATAGTAATATTCATAGTAGACATTCAATGCCAACTGAACACTCTATTGGAATTTAGCTTTAACACCAAATTTCTAAATTATCAAAGATATTTATTTACCAACAATTATTAATTGTCACTTGACCTGACTTTTATTCTGCAGTGCGAAGATATTCGTACAATAATTTTGTAATCATTTTTACCGAACAATAATAAAGTAAATAATGGATGGTGGTTGTTTTAGAACAGTCTTTGTCAATTCAAATTTGTTTGCTACAGTATGTATATACATATTGGTATATTTAAATAAGTTTTGAAATTCGACGTTTTAGTCACATATTTTATTCAATTAATATATTATTATACTATACTCACGGTACATACTATATATTTTGATTGGCCACGTTGCAGTCAATACAATTTTATAGGCTAGTAGTATTCTGGCGTGGTTAAAAAGACATTAACCCAACGACATACGCAATTCCCGAATCTTATTAATTTTTATAAGTTGAAATAAAGAACGTCCGATACCTATGATTACTTAATATACTGAGTGGTAACCAAACTTCTGCCGTAATAGAATATTTCAATATTAAAAAATCTGAATTTCAGAATTATTTTTGGATAGTAGAGTACAAGAACCAATATATTTTTCTACCACATAAGATGTTCTAACTAAGTCGTAATTTGGAATTGAGTTGTTATTTGTATTTTTCTATGTTGTCATTTTAGTGCTGTGCATTCTACAATACGTAGCCCCAATAACTAGGGAGTAGCAATCACAAGAACAACGAAAGATAAGAAAGGAGAGTTTTCGAAACTATGAGACGTTGTCATCAGTCTACTTCCAGCTTCCTGAAGTTTCCGGTGATTCCTCGCAGAGGGTCTCCTACAGCACCACAAGACAGGTTGTCTAAAGACCTCAGGGCGGAAACTGCTCCTTCACGGGCTGCTTCGCTGAATAGTTCCAGTCGTACGCTCATCTTGTCGTTGGAGAGGAGGACATCACGGGATTTGACCAGCTCTTCTTTCCACAGTTCTGAAGAGTAAACACAATGTGCATGAGATGGGATTCGAGGTTTTAAGATGAAACAATCAGCCAAGACAACAATTTTACTTCCGAAATACTTTCCGCAACGAGAAGTATTAATTACCTACTCTACCTTATAATGCAGGATAATGTAAGGAATAACAGAAGTGTAGACATAAATAAATTCTCCTTTAGTTAATTAAGACATTGGTGATTTAATACGAATGAACCAAAGCACTGCAATTTGGTTGCCAATCTTTGATAAAAATGACGTTATAAAAAGGATATGTTAATATTATTTGCATATTGCATATTTGCATAAGACTTACTTATCATCTCATCCATGGGCATGGTTCCTCCGTATTCTTTGGGCAAAACACTGTTGTCGATTTGGACATCTTTGGCACAGGTGTAAAGCTTCACCCGCTTGCGGATCTTCTCCGATATCAACGCCATCCCGAAGTCCAGCGCGAACTTGATTGTGGGGTGGACGTTCATGCCATGGATCTCTTTATGTCTCATTGGGATGGTTCTCTGCCGATTTTTAAATTTGAACAAAAAAAATATAATAACAGTCATTTATAAAATCATAGCAGTCATGTCATTTGTATGGATTTTTTGACTTCAGTTTTATAATATGTTTTTAGAAAATTGAAGTTGAAAGATTTGAATCGATTGAAATTCGAAGTATGGAGGTTAAGTTTACGTTTTATAACTACATATTTTACTATACTGATACTCCTCTTTGACTGATTACCTCATATAAAATTAGATCAAATGATATTCACTTGTATTAATATAATATTATTATGTAGTAATAAATAAATAAATAGATAATATATGTAAAACATATATTAATTACATTGCATCATTTTCATCCCAGAACCGTAGTGGAAAGTTATGAAGCATTGACTCTATATCCTATTTGGATGTACAATGTCTTTATAGCACAACATTCGATAGACGTTTTTATATACCTACTCAATTTTGTTCTGTACATATTATAGGTATACATATTTGTTTTGTACATAAGTAAACATCTACTCAACTTTGGTAAAAATTGTACACTAATACATATTATATAATATGTATTATGAAAATGTATCGAGGTTATATTTCATTCAGTGAGGTGCAATGCTGTAAATAAAAAAAATGCTTTCATATTGCGGAAAAAAAGATATGGCATTTTGTAATGACAATTTTCTCTATCGTTTATGTTGTATATTATAGGTAAGTACTTAATTAAATTAAGGTAGGCTGATGATTTAACGGGGACGAGTGACCAAAAACTACAAAAAAATACTTCGCACCTGTTTTGACACCATATTTATGAATGAAATAATATTAAAAATATTATACATATTATTATTTCTTATATTGGTTTATAATAATATTTCATAAACTTTTTGTTGTTACTACGTTCAAATATCGTTTTAAAATAAGACTTCGTTTGTGAATGTTAAAAACATTTATGTAGAATTTATAATCGTATAAGTATTTACTAAATTTGATTACCTGTACACATACGTTCAACCAACAGCTCTTCAATTAATTATTATATAAATTTATTCATCGAATTGAAATCTTAATGTTTAAAATGTTATATAAATTTGTTTTAAAATTAAGAGAGAAAAGTTGCAAGTAATAATACAATAGAAGAAATATTAAATATCGTATTTTGTACGTATCTACTTATATATATTAAATAAAATATTACTATGTTAACGTTCTTCGTAAATTTGTACTTGTACTGTAGTACCTACGAGCGTGGTCCCAGAAGTACCCGACCTAACAAAGAAAACACAAAAAATTTGGGAAAATATATTTTTATTTTTCTACGTAGTATTCTTTTAGGTCGATACACTTTTCCCAGCGATGTTGGATAGCTTCGATACCCTGTTTATAGTGAGAATCATCGAGCTCCTCAAAATAGCCATCAACCGCAGACTCCACCTCTTCATTGTTGGGAAATCTTTTACCACCGAGCCATTTTTTCAAGTTTGGAAACAGAAAATAGTCCGAGGGGGCTAAATCTGGCGAATGAGCAATTCGAACTTTAACTCATTGATTTTGGCCATCGCGATAACGAATGTGTGAACTGATGAATAGTCCTGATGAAACGAAACTTTCTTTTTCGCCAAATGCGGTAGTTTTTTCTTGATTTCATCACTGAAACGCTGCAATAAGTTTGCATAATACACGCCGTTGATTGATTTTCTTTTCTGAAAATAATCAATGAAAATTACCCTACGCGCATCCCAAAAAACTGACGCCATGACCTTGCCTGCAGATAGAACTGTTTTCGCCTTCTTTGGAGCCGATTCTCCCCTTTCGGTCGATTTTTTTTACTGTTCCTTCGTCTCAGGTGTAAAGTGATGGACTCATGTTTCATCCATGGTTATGAATAGATGCAAAAACTCTGCTTTATTGCTGTGAAACTTTGCCAAACACTCGATTGAAACATCCTCACGATGATCTTTTTGTTCCATTGTGAGTAATCGCGGCACCCACCTTGGGCGCAGCTTTCCAATTTTTTCCATGTTTACAAATTTATTGAGAGCGTTCATTGTTGATGGCTGACTGAATAATTACTGAACAACGTAGCGTCATCAAACTTCAAACTTAGGCTTTATAAGGTTGATACTTTCTATCATGATCATTATTTTCAAACAACAATTGCTATATATAAGCCAGGTCAGGTACTTCTGGGACTACCCGGTAGTTAAGTAATTACTACACATTTTTCTTAATTATTAGTTAAATTTGTAAAATATTTATGTTTTGTATTACGAATTAATTCGCTTACCTCTCCATTCTTTACAATTCTCACAGCCTCTCTTGGTGTGAAGAGTGTGAGATGAGGGAAGCTGACTCCACCACCGTCAGCATAATGAACGAAACCTCTGACCTGATTCTCCTCGTTTTCCATCAGGGTTTCATAACAGATGCCATGCACTCTGCACATGTCTTGATTTGTGTACTTGTAGGGGTCAAATACTCCTGAAAAACCGTGTCTTGTAAAACAGATGACGGCCAGACGTGGACTGTGTTCAAATATGACCATTGAATAATGCATAGAGAATAATTAATATTTATAAGAGAATTAAATTCTGTAGTTTACTTTTTAAATTTAATTACTTCTTGATAGATACGAAAGTTTATAGGTAGACACATATATTAAATTTGCATTGGTCACAATTAGATGTGGCACCTTGACCGTCTTTCGGGTCATCTATTTTATATGAGAAATAATATTATGTAAATGTTAGAATCTACAAAATACACTAGTCTCAGCAAGAAGTAGTAAATCCATGATGATTAACAATGGACATGCTTTAAAAATATAAAAAAATAGATTACCATTTTCGCTCCAAAGAGGAGTAGATATTGGCCTTCATATAGTGGAGGTTATCTTTAAGATATTTTAAGAGGAAAATGTGTTAGCTATTTGCTAAATATACTAAATCCATCGCTTGGATTTCAACATGCATTGTAAAAACAATACACCAATTTTCCATATTATGCGATATTCGAATTCGCGATGCAGGTGGAAATTATTTTATATTGTAGTCTTTATTTTCTAAAATTTCTGTTGTTATAATCGTATAGCCATTGGAAATTACACGTGTGGATAAATTCACAACCTTATTAAAAAAAAAATACAATAATTTCGAATAAAAATTAAAAGTAAAGTTAGTAAATATATATTAATGTATTTTGTTTAATTACTGTTTATTTCTAAGTTCTTCTATCATCAAAAATACTATATGGTATATAAGATGTTTAACTACAATGTAATGAATAACTGAATGATTTGATTACCGAGCTTCTGTCCAAAATTTTTTTATATAATTCAAAAACTTTACCTGGTCTGTAAATGATAACTCGGCGACCTTGAGAATCCCTGATGGGACTCGCAAAACAATATCTAAAACACAAGATAACACGTTATAGAAATACCAATACCAATACATACCAATAGAAGAAAATATTTTTTTTACTGTAATTTTATATCGAATGAAAATGTATTGTATAATGAAACTACCATATTTTTTATAGAATTATTATTTATATTAAATTATAAAAGTAAAAAATAAATGTTGTACGTATGTTATATTGTGATAGTAATAATAACTAAATATTTTAAAGAAAATCAGCGATTACTTAGTGGTTCAATTCATGATAGTTCATAAAATCACTTAGAAGTATCTATCATATAATTATTTATAATGCTGGATCACACTCTCGCCGAGCCGCTTGGTGAGACGTTTCCTGATTTGGTGTACGAGGGGGGCCGAGCGCGCACCTACTTCACTCTCGCGTTCGGCTTTGTTCGGATCGTCTCGGCGAGAGTGCGTTTTGGCATAAAATGCGTTTGCTATTTGATTTTAATTATTACAGTTAATACAAATAGTATAAGATGCTGGTTATATATTATAATAGATTCACGTTTTGTGTATTATTTCTTAAATATGGCGAATGTGATAGAAACAGTTTACACAATAAAATATTGTTTTCTTAAAAAGTTCAGTCTTAATCGATGAAACCAGTGTCGATGTAAATATAAAATGTGCGGTAGAAGTAACAAATTTCTTAATATTTCACGAAAACAGCTTTCCACCAAAAATTAATAATTAACAATGCTAATTACGATATTGACATCTACTATTTTTAAAAGCTAACTAATAATATTAAAAACCGATTTAATATTAGATCTCCCAAAATGTTAAATGAATTGAATTAGGTATCGTATACTTAAAAAGATTAGCAAATTATGTAGGTATATATTAGAGCTTAAAGTCTGGAAGTCAGTTTTTCATTATTCTACGAAGAAGATAGAAACAATAATATGTCAGACTATATTATGTAATTAGTATATATATATATATATACTCCAGTTGTTCTGAAATTACTTATTTTTAAAACCATGCAGCACCAGCGTCTTATATTCTTAGCATTCTCAACAGAACGTTATTTTATTAAAATATAATCTGTAAAATTAAATCAAAAAAAATAAATAAACTACAATTATTACAATTATTAGAGTTTCAGTTTTAAGGTACAATTTTTTTTTTTATTATTTTATTATGTAGGTACATTGAATGATTACTTTTAGATACAATATTATTTTCATATCAGAAAAAAACTTGCATGTAGATGTAATGTTATATTATAAGTAAATATGTAGTAAATAAAGAAATCTTTTTACCCCAGTTCGATGAGTTCTATCATAGCAGGTATCTTGTAGTCGAGCTGATTGAAGGCAATGCCAAAGGATTGGCGAAGAAGTAAATATCTTTCGATGGCTTCCTGTGCCATTGGGACACTGAATTTTTTCGTTCTCAAAAAACGTAGAAAGAAGCTGGAATCTACGTAAGGTTAGACAGTTTTAAATTATGGTTAATAATATATTATGCGCTACTGGAATCGTAATAATTATATATTAAATTTATTAAAAAACATATTTCGATATTGTAAAAAAATATATCAAACCACCCTTTTCCAGTATGTACGTATTCTATGACACACTACTGAATAGGTACGGGAACACAGTATCTGATACATACAGTTTTTGACTATACATAATATTATATGCTATGAAAATGAATAGAGCCTTTTTACTTTTATTGGTTTCGAATCACATTACAAACTTATCAGTGGAGAAAGGTGGAGGTAGGCTGTTAAGATCCGCTACAAGTAGTGCACATTAAACATTGTTAGTCATACGTACTTGTTTTTATTGAACTAAGATTACAATTTTCAGTGTTTTTAAAAATTAATTAAACCCTGCCTAAACCAAACCATAATAGTTTTGGTATATTTTGAAAGATACCTACGACAAAATTGTGCACACTTTTTCATTCATACTTATTTGTTTTCGTTGGATGCAGAATACATTATAACACATAATATTACTGTTTTTTTTTTAAATTCATTAATTCCTGCCTAAACCAAACGATAGTAGATAAAAATACTTTATCTGTAAAATGTCCAAAGTTATGTATGATTTATTTACATAATTTTAAATATTTTATAAATAGACGTGTATTTTTTTACTATTACCTATTATGGTTTACATTTCGCAGGGTTTATCTGAATTTTAAAAACTAACCAACACCATCTGTTAATTGTAGTCTTATTTCAATGAAAACAAATACGTAAGACTAATAAAGTTTAGTGTGGACTGTTTATGGCGGATTTTAACAACCTACCTCCACCCTTCGCCACTGAAATAATATTATATAGTCGCAGAATTACGAAACATGAATAATTAATATAATTTGCTTGAAATTAACAGTTTTTAAATTAATTAAAATTTAGAGAAAGAAAGACATATTATGTATTGATAATCTGAATTTTTTGAATAATACACCTATAATTTATTTTGAACTTTATTTATAACGGATGTGGTTTTACTAGATAATAACAATGTGTTTATCTTGAATTCTTCTTTATTTATATCTACTCGAGTTTCGGTGTTGTAACGTCACTAGACTATCACTCTATTGAATCAAATACTACATCTCTGCATTATCAATACGATTATGGAGAGACAATTCATTGCATTGATGAATAATTAAAAAAGTTACAGTAATAATATAATTGTTTGTCACGATTGAAATTATTTCGTCCATTACCCATCCTGATGGCAGCGATTCTTGGGTTTTGGATAGCCCATTCTCGGAGTGCCCTCAGAGCCTGGTCACGGCCCGCGACGGTCTCCCTCAGCTCGGCTTCCGCCATGGTTTGCACTTCCGCTGACAGAGGGCAGTCATACTCATCAGCTTCGGAGACGAAACGCTTCTTTCCTTTGCACGCCATCTTTTATCTGAAACAAAAGTCACACTGAAAACTGCCATTTTTCTGCAACTGGTAATAGTCGGGCGCACACGCAAAAATCTTATAATATTATGAGGGCTGTCCAAATTTAATGCATTATTAAAATATACAATATAATACGCAAACAAATGATATAAATTATTTATATGTAAACAATTGTAGTAAAATATTGTAGATGAAGATGTTATCATTTTTAATATAATATATCTGATTCTGCAGTTTAGTTATTAACTTTTAATTTATTATTTATTTACGTAAATCAAGAAAAGTAAGAATGGTTTGATTTGCGAAAACTTTTTCACATAAACATAAAATTTACTAAATGTATTACGCTTGACAATGATATGAAACGAAAGAATCACTCTCACATAGCACAAAATCATTCAGAGACTCATATTGTCACCATGCTTATTAATTATTTATTACACTCAATTTTTAACTGACTTAGGTCCCGGTGTTAATTTTGAGTTCACTGAATGATCAATTTGGCAGCCGTTATCAAATCCAAAATTATCACCATATATGAACAATAACATTCTAAAATTATTATAGAATTCACACAAAACTATTATTAACAGCCACTTCGTAGAAAAATAAATATAAAGACGACTAGAATTTATATAATACATACTAATATTATAATAATCACTTTAAACAAAAAAGAAAATAATCACCATGTTATATTTAAAAAATTGAATTACTTACAAAAATATTATTATGTTGATAATACATACACTGGTCGCAAGCAAACTTTGAAATAATGTTAATTGCAGAGCGCGCCTTATATAAATGATAATAAAAAACGCATTAATGCAGAATTTTATCACAAATAATAAAATAAGATTCAGTAATTTTGGATAATCCAAAAATGTCACGTTTTCGTTTTTTATTGTTACGTTATGCTGCAAATTAGTGCATTTATTTAATACGTGATTTTAACCATACATTATATATTAAATGCAGTGTAAGCAATCATAATATTTAATTTCCGGGGAGAAAAACAAAACAGCGAATGCATTTTCTTCCCACGTATTTAAAAAAATCGTACAGTGACGTCATAATAAATGCAGTCTGTCTCATTTGTAAAATATAATAGAATGCACATTGTCACTTCATGTCTGTTTATTAATTTGTACTTAATTGAATGAATTTGGGGAAAAACTTGTGATAATTGATACAATATACTAATGTTTACTGAATTGAGATAAAATCAATACAGTTTTCTGGTTATTGATATCAATTTTCCCCATGGCTATATTAGTTAGAAATGGGATGATGATATAATACATAAGCCTATTATACATTCAATCAATTATATTGTAATATATATTAAAACATAGTAAGAAAAACAGCAATGGCATAAAATAATATACATATTTATTTATATTAGGTATAATATCATGATATAGCGCGAGAATAATTTATTATTAATACATAAAGTGCATAGGATGGTTTTACAACATTCATTAAAAATTTAGATCATACTAGTTAATGTGTGTAATGTTATATAATGTACAGGTTATACGATGTCTATGAGTCAGTTAAGTTTCAAATGATGTTCAATTTATACTAATGATTTAGGTCAACGAAAGATGACTGTCATTATTATTGTCGTAATATGGCTATCAATAAATAATAATAGTTATTTATTGATTTCAATTTTACTATGATATTGCACATAATATTATACACGTATATATAATATATGTAGCTTATATAAGTAAATTAATGTTTTAGATTATATTTTGTATTTGATTATGAGACACCTGTATTAACATATTATTATATTTAAAAAATATGATTTGAATGAGAACTACTAATAACTATAACTACTAATACGAAGACATCAATTTTTTTGCAATATAGTATTGTTTACAATAACAATATAAGAATTATTTTAAACTAATACATATGAATTAAAATAGTTATCACAATTATATACCTACCGGATATAGAGTTTTTTTTTCAACGGTTAATAATATAACAATAAATATCCTCGATGATACATAGGTATAAGAAGATCAATAAAAATAAATCTGTAAAATGTAATGAGTAAGTATGTAAAAAATTTAAATAAATAAAATATTTAAATTTAATGAAATCACAATAATAACCATCGCATTACGATTTTAGAATTATCTAAATATAATTCAATTAAAATTAATATTACATTATTATCTAATTGACCTGTGTTCGGCACTATTACGGATTGTAAACAGAAAAGTATGTAATGTAAACTTTTTCTTTAAAAGTGGAAGTAAACTTTTTGACGCTTTAGATGTAAATGTTGGATATTTTATTTGCTGTCTGCTGAGATAGTAATAAACACGGTCTTATTAGTATTATCTAATATTATAGTTACCTACTACGTTGGCAAGTATGAGTTGAATAAAAGTAAAAATAGTTACGGCGTGTTTAAGTAGGGCGTAGTGAGTATTAAAAACGATATTGAGAACAGACAAAAATTGTTATGTATTATCGGTAAGTGTGCCGAAAACGTTATGCCTTTATTCATCAACGTGAGATAATAATTATTATTGCACGCTATTACCAACTGGTTTTTTTGTTGTAGAGAAGTAACTGGTTGAGAAGAGAGGTTAGTAAAAAATTTGGCCTGCAGCAACGATTCGACAGTGACCCACTTAGCCATTGCATAAGAAACTGCCGGAACGCAGTAGAAAGAATAACACGGTGACTTGAGTACTGACGCAATTATTTGATCGTTTCGACACTTTAGGAAACCGAAAAACACCTACAGGTTTCAACTACGGACCACCGAGATTTACCGAAATTTCGAAATGCATTTTGTACAGTTCCGAAATTATGTATTGCGAGTACCCTATTTATCTATTTATAGTATTTGGGTATTGTTTTTTTTTCATTTCCTTGACACTGCCTAGTTGCTTACTTTGCAGTTTTCATCACAAGTAAACTAGCGATAAAAACTGCAAGCAAGAAGAAGGAAACAAAACTGTTTATTTAAAGAAAAAAATATGTTAAAAAAACGGTTAGATAATAGTCACGTAATTGGTGTTCTACTTTCCTCTGATATAATAAAATCGGTCATGATTTGATGTCTTGCAAATTGTGGTAATTGTTTAATTAAGTTGTGTAAACAAAAATATCATATTTCCTTAATAATTGTAATAAAAACCTACTCATAAAAAAATCGTCTTATACAATAATTGCTGTCGACAATTATTGGTGTTAGTCGGTCTATTACTAATCAGTTTTTAATATAGCTATCTATTTTGTGATAATCCTATTTGGCAATCATAAATAAATCTTGTAAGTATTTTTTTAAGTGTTTTTATTTTGTTTGTGAAAAAAAAACCTACAAAGTAACATTATTATTATGCATTATACAATATATTAATAAGAAAAGGTACCTACAATCTTATATATATATATACCTTTATAGATACGGGTTGGTGCACAGATTTTTGTATATTTTAAATAAGCCAAATTTTAAAGATTCGATTGACTGAGAATTGAAAGTGAAATGAACATATTATTAGTATTTAAATATTTTCTCAGATAGCATATTATAATTAATTACCTACAATATGTTTACAGTATATAATTTTATTTATGATATAGAAGGGCGTTTTATGTATAGTAATATATTATAATGAAATTTCATTGAAATATTATTTATATTCAATGTACGTAAGTACCTACTAATTTTTTTTATTAAATAATTAAAACCCGTATCTATAAAGGAAGACATATGGTGTATCGGAATTTTATAAACATAATATACGATAATACATTATATTATATCAATTATTTTGAGAAAAAAAACAGAAACACATAATGCTAATAATAACTCATAGGAAAGTTAATTTATTAATAATGTTCATACTATCACGGTGTTTTAATTTTTTTATGGATAAATTCGGTTCTAACTAGAGATTCTTCATCACTTAAAAATATATTAAATATAAATATATCTGTCACCTGAATAAATAAACAAGTTAACGTTTATTTGCGTGGAGCGTTAAAAACTTAATTTTTATTTGTTTAATTGATTAGGGTGAACTATTCAAATAATGTCTTGTAACAACAAAATACCTTTGCGTACTGACTTTGTTGACATACAATTTAATTGTATAATTGATTTGCCCACTAATTTGGTGAACAGCCTTCAATATACAATTAAAAGAAAATCGATGAATAAAAGTTACCTATTTTACATATTAATATGTAAATTACAGCATTAAATGTGTAAAATTTATATTGATTTAATAATTTCAAGGACTTTGGCCAGATAATGAATTCAATTTATGTATTTTTTTAGTCACTTAAGTACAATAGAAAATAGATTGATGTTTTTATTCCAATTAGAGATTCATTTGCACTTTGCTCTGCATTTTATTAAAAAAAAACAACGATGATTACTATGTGGAGTTGTAATTATCTATATAATTTTCATTTTTCTTTTTACTCTGAACTGGAATTAGTTCATCTGAGAAGCTATTTCACGCATCTTTCAATACACAGGATATATATTATACTTCATCAGAGTCAAGAAAAAAGAAGATTTTTTTTTATTTGAATTGAAAATAAATACATATATACAACTCGTCGAAGAGACGATCGCTAGACAAAATATCTACTCGTCTGGTAGTATTTAAGAGACAGGAAATATTCGGAAGGTAGACCTAGGTATAGTATAGGCCACTGAACCAGTGAGATGGTAGCAATGCAGTGTACACGACCTAGAGTAATAGAACCTGTTTAAAGAAAACTTCATGCTGCCGTTGACTGATTCATATACTATTCTCTGATACTTTTTGTTATCGATATTAAATGGAAATTGTTTAACAATAAAAATAAAATAAATGTTTTGGCATTTTGGTATACCTGGTTCTATATAAAAAAATAATCATTTATATAATATTAGCTGGTAGACAATTCGCAATGCAACTTAAATTACTATTTTTACCTAGTATACATATAGAATAGAACTGACGTACATTCACTTCTAACTCATCCATACGTTTTATTTTTAATTCGATAATATGATATAATGTTAATTATTTAGTTTGATTAATTTACATTAGGCATCTTTTGGTGATTGAATGATAACCATTGTACTTATGTATGAGTTATATATAATCAAAAGTAAAGCTGTTCACTAATCGAATATTTATGGCCATATTATGTATCTTTGTTATTCATATTCATAAATGAATTAATAATGTAGAATAAATAAATAGATATTTTAAGAAAATTCATTACGTTCTAAAAACATATAATGTTTTTCAGTATTAGATATTTGTAAATATTGATCTACATTTGTTTTTATAAATCGACTTAGCTGTTTTAATTAATAAATAGTAATTAATTACGCTTTACTATTTAACTTATTATCAAAAATATTCTACGAGGGTGGGTCAATAAGTCCTTAGAAAAGCCGACAGGTGGCACGACTAGTACTGTAAGCGGTTTGTTTTCATGCAGCGGCACTACCGATTCAGTATGCTGCGAAGTTTCAATCAGATTGGTCGGGTTGTTGTGTGTTTCTCGTACATTTAAAAAAAAAATTTGCTTGTGGAAAATGGAAAAATGGAAAATGGAGAAAATTGAGTTTAGAGCTGTTATTAAACATTTTAATATAAAAGGGTTAACAGCAAAGGAAATAAAAAATGAGTTGGATTTAGTTCACGGCATATCTGCTCCTTCACTTGCAACTATTTATAACTGGTTAAATGAATTTAAACGTGGTCGTACATCAACAAAGGATGAACCACGCTCAGGACGTCCTGTAGAGGTGACTACACCAGAAATGATCAATAAAATCCACGATATGGTGTTAAGTGACCGAAGATTAAAGTTGAGTGAGATAATTGAGGTTACAGGGATCTCAAAAGGTAGCGTCATTTCTATTTTACATGACAAATTGGGCATGAAAAATATTTCTGCAAGATGGGTGCCGCGTTTGCTCGCAGTCGACAATAAATGCAATAGGGTAGTGGCCTCTAAAGCCCTGTTGTCGCTCATGCAACGCAATCCGGATGAATTTTTTCGTCGCTTTGTGACTGTAGATGGAACATGGATACACCACTATACTCCCGAGACGAAAGAACAGTCAAAGCAGTGGATTGCGAAGGCAAACCATGTCCAAAGAAGGCGAAAACCGTAAAATCAGCTGGTAAGGTTATGGCTACTGTATTTTGGGATGCACGTGAAATTATTTTCGTTGACTATTTGGAAAAAGGAAAAACAATAACAGGGGATTATTATGCATCTTTATTGGACCAGCTAAAAAACAAAATTGAAGAAAAACGGCCTCATTTAAACAGGAAAAAAATCCTCTTTCATCAGGACAATGCCCGTGTTCACACATGTTTACGATCAATGGCTAAAATTGAAGAATTGAAGTTCGAATTGGTCGACCACCCACCGTATTCGCCAGATTTAGCCCCCAGTGACTTTTTCCTTTTCCCAAACTTAAAAAAATGGCTAAGTGGACAACGTTTTTTTTCAAATGAAGAAGTCATCGATCGGACAAATGCTTATTTTGAGGACCTTCCGAAAACTAATTTTTCTGACGGTTTAAAAAAAATTGAGAAACGTCTAACCAAGTGTATTGAGCTCCAAGGAGATTATGTTGAGAAATAAAAAAAAAATACAAAAATAAAAACTGTTTTAATGCTTTTTTCTAAGGAATTATTGACCCACCCTCGTATTACGATACGGTTCTTCTAAGTATCCAAGTGATTGCAAATAAATTGTTAGAATTCTCAGTGATGGTTTATGATAGTGTTAATGCCATAAACCTCATTTAAAACTGTTAAAGATCTCACGACGCCGTAGATTTTTTAAATTTATTTTTCTACATATTTTTAAACCATATTATTAAAGGTAGGAGCTTTTTTCATACTACCCCAGATTGTCTATGCACACGTTTCTGTTTACCTAAACTGGGCAGATAGAGGTATGGAAATTTTTCCGATAACAGATAAAGTTTCGTCATTGCAAAAATGCAAAAAAATGTCTCTTCAAGTCAAAAGCTTAACTTTTTAAAGGCGATTATAAAATAAAAAAGGTATTTTTGTCAGTTTTAAATATATTTAAGTATGTTGCCTTCTAATTGTATAAAACCGTCACTGATAGTGCCATATGATAATAATTTGATTAAAATTATTTATTGTATGGTAACATGATTCAAATTCACGCGAGATCGCCCTGTAGACAAGAGATGAAGATGCTTGACCCACATAAAGGCAGCAGCTGCCTCTATATGTTACTCAGAAGAATGGAAGAGAAAGTGCTGTCCGCATATTCAGATATTGGTTCAGTGTTCACAAAACAGCCATTAATAATTGCAACACTTCGGCTATAGGTAGTATTATATCATAGATAACGATTGCGCAATACTTTTTTGTATGTCGGCGTACTCACCAAAAGTGGCGCACAGCTTGTGGGTGAATGGACCGTCGTTTTGTGCCACACGATGCGATGATGTTGGACTAACTTCGATTGACTTATCTGCACTCTTATGTCATGTAAAAAAATAAGGCTACAATTCAGTCTAACGGTTTGACCTCGATTTGTAAATATTTTTATTGACTATTTTGTTATATGCCATAACAAAGCCACACAGTCAGATCGATATGACATTTGTATGATAATACATTGACTTAATATTTGAATAATGATTTATTGAAGATTTTTAATCTTACAATCAAAATAAAATTATGTACGTTTTAAACATTGTCATATTATTCAATACTAATTCTGGCAAAAATAGAACACTTAACATATATTGACTAAAAAGAAACAAGTTAGTAAAGCTTAAATAATTTGAAAACACTCTATATGTACATAATATATCTACTAGAAAAAAACTTTGAAAAACAAAATACGATATCGGCGGGAAAATGTGCTTTACCAATAAAATTAAGCCACGTGCGTTATATCTAATAACGACGAATTGTGAATTATTTGTTAAATAAAAAAAAAGTTTATTAGAAAATCTTGTTAATTGATTATAGTAGTAAGTAATTGAGTCAATATAATTGTTGCATATAGAAGATTGAGCTTTATTTGGTTTCTCTAACAAAATTGCAAAAGTAAGTTTTAATTTAAAATAAACCACTTATGATTGACCTTCAACATGCATATTTGGGGTAAACCATGAAATATAAGTGATTGATTATACTGGCGCTTACATAAATCGTGATAAACAACCTTAAGTTATTCTTCTAATTTTATCGATGTGGGGATTGGTTGTAGGTATAGGTATCTATAGTAAATTTTAAATGTATGTTATTAAAATAAAATACTATATCTTTTCAATGAGAATTGACAGTTAACAGTACATAGAATAAACTAAAGTTTTTTTAAAGTATGTTTGAATACATTTTAGTATATAACCAACTTCATCGTTTAGAAGCAATATGATAAAAATAAATAAGAAAACAAATATTGTCAACTCAATACTAAAACTAAATATCAAAATTGAATTGATTGTCATACCATTTCAGCATGATAATATTTAATTATATCATATGTCAAACCGATATAACATTCAGATATCTCAAAATCTATCTATACTTCAGAGTAAGCCTGTCGTATATATAATTTTATAAACAACGATTTAATATATCGAAGTTAATCTTTCAAAGCAAATGGAGTATATTTATAACAGAAAACAAAAATTTCTAAATTCAAAAAAATCGAAAGTCGATTGTCCATAAACTACATTTTCCCGAAAGTATTTTTTAAACATAGATCTCACTTACAGATATTTATGTTGTTAGTTATAATTTTAGATGCTTGTAGTAGATTTTAATGATGTTTATGCAATGAAGATATTAAAAAATGAAAGCCTTATCTTATATGAATGGTTTGATTTGAGATTGTCGTTATTATATTGTGTAGATATGGATATAGTGGAGATAAAATGATATTCTCACAAGTAGCATAAATCAAAATATCTAGTTATAAGTGTAATAATGAAATAATAATATTTATAAAATGATAGTTTATAATATCTAGACCGGTCACATCTATCAATACCTATCAATAAATAATCTTTTAATCTTAATTAATACATAGTATAGAAAAAAATATCTCAAATAGGTAGTTGTAAATTTTATAATACTTTGTTGTTATGTCAGTTTTAATATGAGATTTTATTAATTATGTATACATGTCATATCAGAGGCATTACCTACCGCAAGTTTACTAAGCCATGCTGTTTTGAGAAAAGTTGTTTGACCCACTAATGAATCATTGATGTTATATAACAGCTGATCTCAGGGACGGATTTGTGAGATTATAGTAGGCCCGGAAGACAATTTTAGGGTCAGTTATATATTTATGTTTACGTCCAATTGATAGATTATTAAAATACTTGTCCGCACAAAACTGGTGCATTACAAGTCTGATAATAAACCTTATTTGAATATTAAAACTTACGGTTAATTACGAAATATTTGTCATTTGATTTTAATATTTGTAATAAATTTAATAAGAGTCGTGATATATATTATTTTAGAAACATGTAATGAACATTATTTGTTATATAATTTAAAAAGAGTATTTAATTGAATAGAAGGGTCCTAATTTCTAATATCTGTGTAATTTGTATTTGGATACAGATACATATTAATTTGATTATATATAATAATCATTGTATATGATGTGTAATAGTGTTACCATAAAAAAAACAATTAGCTCTTTATTTGTGTATTTAGATATGTAAAGGTATAAATGCGGCGAGATTTAGAATCATTTTATTTACTTTTGTACCAATCTATCCTAAAGGTATGTATATATTTTTGTGTATGTCCAATTTAGCAAAAAATGTATGTACTTACAGATCTTTTACCAAAATTATCATATCTTTTAAGCCCGATTAATATTTTGACTCTATTTATAACCGAAACCCGAAATTTGCCATTAGTATTAGTATAAGACATTAAAATCTAAAATTATTTCGTTTGTGTTCATTTTATCACGTTTTTATTAGCTCGTATTCTTGTTTGTCCAGTACAATTTTTTTCTTGTGTGTCCAGTCCTAGCAACTAAATTATTAATATATACGTGCGTTACTATGGAAATCAATATGCAATGTCAAAATGACATTTCAGTATTCTATATTTATTCAGTATTTCAGTACAAAAAAGTATTTATTAAAACGTAGAATTGTCAAATTTATACGATTCATCAGAAAATTTAAAAGTATGGTATATAAAAAGTTCTTTTATATTGTAATTATTTGGTTTAAGGTAGTCTAGGTTAGATACAGATATCTTATATATTTTTTTTAGAAAACCCTTTTAATTATATAAGGCTGCTGGTTAAAGAAAGTCATATTGCACAATAATATTATGTATATAAATTCCATATAGGTAAAACAAAAGCTCATATTTTTTTTTCGTTTTAGCTATTCGTTACAAATACTAATTAATTTAAATATAATGCATGTCTTTAAATCAGTAGTAACATGAATCCGGAATTCATCACTGGTAATGTTTATCAAAAGTGTTAGCTTTGATATTAAAGCATCTATTTTAATGACAATAAAATTCCAATATGATTCATTAACAACTACTAAGCATAACTGCATTATGACCATATTTATGTAGTGTATTGAAAAATCTGTTTTGATAATTTTTAACAATCTAAAAGTGTTTTCAAAATGATAAATATTTATGTTAATTAGATATATACAATTTTGGATTTTTTGGGTCTTTTTCATTTCCATTTTTGTATGGTGGAATTAGGATGAGATCTTGAAAAATGTCAGAAAGCTCGATGTAACATTCTACTGATTTCTAAAAGATAATATAAAAAAAGCTCTAAATAATTTGATATATTACAAAGTGTGGAAATAATTATGTTAACTGTGGTAAATGACGACCATAAAATTGTATCAATATTTTACTGCAACCAACTTTGTATGAATTGTAATTTTATTATACTTTGAATTAACGATGTTCATTGAATTTAATTGCAGTGGAAATAAACCTCATTTCTTATTGTACCTTAAGATTTTATTGAAAGACAGTATAATAAAAACGTATTGAAATCTTTCCGCAATTAAAAATTTAATGATATTGTACTTGGCGTTTAATTTCCTCTGAATGCGGCTTGAGTGCAAGAGGTATAAAAAACTAAAAAGGAGTTTTATTCCTTGGGATGTCTGTTGAGAAAATTCATTTCAGCATTCAATCAGACTATCGGAAAGCAATCAATTTAACAGAGATCTAATAACGAGAGATTACAAAAAACTTTACTATGTAGTAGCAATGTATACGGACATTGAACGAAGAAATTCAAATTTAAAATTAGAATGTATTTATTTTACATAAATTAATAAGTATAGCATTATAAATTACGAATTCAAGAAATCAATTCTCACAACATGACATAAAAACAAAATTTGCAATTTAGAATTTCAAAACTTATTATTTAATATATTATATAAAATTTTAATATTGCTTCCTAAATATTTTATAATACATTTATTAAAAGTTTATGGTGTTTATTTAGTATTTTTAACTGTCCACAGAACGTGCTAAAATAAGCATTGAATAATTATTAATAATTTATTACTTATCCGCCAATACTTTTATTATGTGATACAATAATTATTTTACACCCACGTTGGAGTAGTGGCATAGTGATCACATTTAAAACCGTATAATGCTGATTCAAATCTCGCGTCTAAAAAACGTCGCAAGCTATTTTTTGTTGATCCAATTGAATGGCTAACAACCACTCCTCAGATAAAATAATATGTTTATATTTTACTAAGTTGTTTAGAAAGTTAAAAAAATGAACAATTTTATTATTTTTTTATACATAAGTATTCTGTTATATTTAATTAAGATGCCAAGTAATTAATAAATATGTATGTAGTGCGAATTCAATTTATATTTTTACTGTAGTAAATAAGGTACAGAAATTATTATATTACAATTTTTTTAAATCTGTACATTAATGGCTCGTAATTTTCAGTTTTTATTTTGCTCCTAAGTATGTTATGATAATTGTATTGTATGTACCTTTTTCGTTTAAAATTCAAAACACTGGACACGAACTATCACACAAATTCGAGTGCAATCGAAGTTTTTTCGAATTCCAAAGTAAATATGTATTCGGTATCACAACAATAATCCAAATTCAAAGTGAAAACTTTGTAGAACACTTTTGGCCTGGAAAAATAAAAAATTGACTACTGCTTTTGATGTACCAAACTCACAACTGTACCGTGTGTAAGTTTGACAGCGGTATTTGTAAGTTAAACCCCCCTTTCCAAGGCGCGGGCGGTAACGCATTGGCGTGCCACCCCCACTTTGAGGAAAACTCCGCTAGGGGGGTAAAATGATACATAATAATTAGTGGTATGTCCGACACATCAACTTGCCCGTTAGTATGTCAGGTGCACGTCGTTTTTTCTTCTTTCACCGGCTTTGTTGTTTTGTGAAATATGCTAGGAAATTAATGACTGTACGGCGACTTCTAAAGCTGTGGTTCGAGTAACTATTTAAAAAAAGTGTCTCAATTATAATAGTCAATAAGAGTTTGAACTAAGTATAACTTTACTTAAATATCATACACTTATAATTTCACGTATCGTCAAAATTTAAATCTAAATAATTACAAGATAAAAAGAACTTTTTATTTAAAACGTTTTTTAATTTTCTGTTGAACCATTTAAACTTGACTTGACTAGCTTAAACAATCAATAAAATTTGTACTTGACATGTCATTTTGATTTCCATAGTAACGCACGTATATATTAATAATTAATAATTAAGCTGCTAGGACCATCGTATAGGAAAATGAATTCAATTCTACTTAAAAATGGCTAAAAGCATTAAAAAATGCATTGGCATCGTGTTCTGATATATTCTAAAAGTTTCAAATGTCTAGCTAGTCGGAAAGTTAGTTAAAAATCGATTGCAAGATTTGTACCAGACAAATAAGAGTACGAGCTAAGAAAAACGTTGTAAATAAAAATACGTACCTACCTATTATAATATAATAGGTAGGTAGTGTATATATAATTTCTAAGCCCCGATTTAAAAAGAAACTTAATAATTTTCAGAAATCTATGAATAAAAACGATAAAAATAAATTCCTATATGTTTAATTTAATTTTGCTTAAATTTATTGCAATTAAGGGTTTATTTATCTGCTAATAAAAAGTGCATATTGTTTTAAATAAAAAAAATACAATGAACTATCGTTAAAACCAGCCATTTCGCTTGAAAATTTTATTTACGGTGACTCTTTTTCATTTCCCTACAAGACCGTTAAGCCAGGCCGTGGCACTGAATTGCATGATAGTGGTAGTTATTGATTATCTTTGAATGAAATGCGATAACCTGGTCGCAATAAATGAAGATTTTACATAAAATTATTATCATTTATTTCAGTATACAACAATTATCATTACCTACAAAGAGCTAACTATATTAGGTATATTATTTGAAGTATGAGCCACGGCCGACTATATTCAGGCCGCGGCACTGAATTGCGTATTACGACAATAGAGCTAGTTATTGATTATCTATGAATGCAATGCGGTAATTTATTCGTAATAAATGAAGAAGAATAAATGAAGAATAGCTTATTAAAATGTATTTCAATATGCAACATCATCATTGTCTACAAACAGTTTACCATATTACATTTGAAGTATAAGCCAAGGCCGACTATAATCAGACCGTGGCGCTGAATTTAGAATTACGATGGTAGTGCTGGTTACTGGCATTTGGTAACCTGTTCTGTTTGCAATCAATTACCTACATATTCCATACCATCATAGAAATGATTTATTTCACTATGCAATAATAATATTTTTTTACAAATAGTTTACCATAATATTGCATTCGAAGTATGAGCAATTACTATCACTACCATCGAAGTGTACAGTTTCGTGCCACGGCCTGACTGTTTATAGTCAACCTTGGTTGCCGAAAAATACGATAAAATAATATAAATTAATATAAGTTTGTTGAACATTTTGTACATCTGGTTGGGCCGATTGTGGGGGCCGTCATCCTTATTCTCCATCTACTCAAATCCCCTTATTTATTATTGTCACAAGACTAAGTGACCGACAGTTACGGGTTAAGAATCGATCGTAATTGCGAAGAACATTGAGTGACTTCAAGACAGCCGTCGCGCGTGAGTCAGCTCAAGAGAACGAGCGGGTGTGCGTAGCCATACCGCGTTATACAGAGTGATTCAAAAGTTAACTCAAAACATATCTGTATGACCTTCTTACGCCAAATCTGTTACGGCTTGAGCGAACGTCGCATCTATATCATCCATCCTGAGCTTAACATGATCATTCATCAACCTCATATAATATCATCCATCCAAAAATGCATCGTCCGTTTACCAGTGCGTCAGTGCGTGAACACTGAACCACTTCCAGTGCATGCTAGCCCTGTCAACATCAAAGGTCAGGGTCTGGCATCCTGTATAACCCCCCTCCCATAGATCCGTTTTTGCTAAATTTTATTTCTTAACTTTATTCTTTAAGCACTATGGTGCATGGTTGCAGCATCAGTCCCGTGCGGCTTCATCTCGGGACGGAATGTGCACTTAAAATCACTTCTTTCAGACACGTTTAAATCGTCATAGAAAGCGGCCGTGCATATCCACGGCTGTGCATATATGACGGGTGGTGGTGGGAACTTTAACGTCAGATCCGTATTCCACCATCCACCATCACCTTCACCTTCAAATTATACAGTCCACTGCTAAAAGCGCCACCAATAGCTTTAGTTTAGCATTATTTCAGTGGAATCTTGATCCGAAGTGTCTATGTAAACCGTAGTAAAATTTATTATTAATTATTGTCAGTGCTATTCTTCTTTATATAGGTACTATCATTTCCCTCCATTTTGGTATGTGAAAACAAAGTGTCACTTTTATTTTGTTGTCTGATTTTTCGTCTGGGTTCGGGATGTGGAAGTGAACAATAACACACCGGAATTGTTTTGGAAACGGCAAGGTATATTTACGTTAATATTATATTATAATAGTTACATTTTAAATAATTTAATTCTACGGAGGACGAAATGTACGTGTTCGCGATTTAGCTGCTTGCAGCGTTCTCCCGCCATGTTGTGTTTTCACTTTTCAACCGAGAGCCGTTGGCGAAAGAAGGCGACGTTGCAACATCTCCAACTGTCAACAAAATTTACGGCATTGCCAGCTGGGCTCTTTTATTATTATTTATTTTCGTAATCAGTGCTTTATTATTTGTTGGGTTTGATACCGATTCGGGCCTCTCCAAAAACACAGAGACATCCCCAAATGGGGTCCATACGGGGGTGCCACAGTACTTTATATACTTATTAACTTATTGTTTGATGTAGTCTTGTCGAGTGATGTTTGATTCGAGATAATATATGAATTAATAATTCGTTAATAATTTGTAATACATAACAGTTTAAGCAGCGCTGGTATTGGTTGGTTAGAAGCTCGCTCAGGGGATAAGATACTGATGTTTTGCAAACACTACTCTAGTGTAGATTACGAGCATTATTGCTCTACCACATTCCGATATTGCCAAATTGTTATATAACTCGACAGAAGTGATATAAGATTTTTGTTAATTCGGGCCACTCGGAAAAAGGTGCAATTAATGAATTTAAAACATTGCTGACTCGCCTTAATATTATTTTATAGTTATTAGGTATGCCCGAAAAAACACGTGGGTTGAAGCTTTCGGCCGTTAAAAATGGTATTACATTGTCGTTTTATTTAATATTTTAACCTCGCCACCTTACGGAGATTCCTTGACATTTCGCTATCTTTCTCCAATTATTATTGACCCCCGATTTTCGCAATTATTTCTCTAGCCCTATTCTCCACAAGTTTCACACAATGTGATCAAAACGTAACGCATCATACGTACCTACATTAAATGGTATTTTACATTACAACGTTTTTATTAGCTCGTATTCTTGTTTGTCCGGTGGTTGTTTGTCCAGTACAAATCTTGCAATCGATTTGTAACTAACTTTCCGACTAGCTAGACATTTAAAACTTTCAGAATATATCAAAACACGATGCCAATGCATTTTTTAAATACTTTTAGCCATCTTTAAGTATAATTGAATTCATTTTCATTTAATTCTGTTTTGTATGGAAAGTTATTTCAGAAAAATCCGTAAAACGTAAAAGACTATTATTGGTTGCTAAGGGGGTGGTCCTAGCAACTAAATTATTAGTATATAAGTGCATTACTATGGAAATCAAAATGAAATGTCAAAATGACATTTCAGTATTCTATTTTTGTTTGTTTTTTATTTACTTCGTATCAAGTACAAGTTTGAGCATATTGAGCATGATAATTCAACAGAAAATTTTAAAACGTTGTATATAAAAAGTTCTTTTAATCTTGTAATTATTTTGGATTACTTTCATAATTTCTTTGAATTCTACAGAACATTTTCAAAAAAAAAAATTGGGCAAAATATATATCCAAATATTATAGCTTCCCTGACCGAATTTAATTTCGTGTCCAGAAATTTTGTCGTATCATAGATAGTTATGAATTATTGAAGTAAAAGAAAGAGTGTACAATTAAAAATGTACATTGCATATTGCATATAAAAGTCCATATTATAAAAATAGAATCGGAGACAATATATTCATTCGTACAAAAACTAATATTGTCTAAATAAGAATGTTGTTTGATTATTTAAAACTTTTTTGATATTAAAATATGCTTCTCCTTATAAGGTAAAATATCATTATGAATACCGTCATCTTGACAATGGGTATGTGAACCACGGTGGTTTTAAACCACCGTTGCACCATTCACGAAGATTTACAAGCCATGCTATATTTCTTTTCATTTTACTCCTCAAAATATTATGTCTTAAGTATTTAGGCTTTTATCTCCAGTATATATTAAATAATGCTCTTTTCTTCATTTTCCCTATTAACTCTTCTATATTTTAATGGCCTACGATGGCCAAGCGGCTTTCTTGTCGGCTTATAATGTCATGAGTCTTAGGTTGTGTTAGTCTGGAAAATACACATATTGTTTTTGAATGTGTTTGGAGTCTTAGTATGAACCCAGTTGGTTGAGCAAGTGGCCAACGTCCAGTTCTCGTAAAAACAAAAATCTATTAATACAAACCTCTACCATGTGGAAGGCCATATAATGTTCTTAGGATCGGACTTGGTTTAAAAATATACTCACCGAGTGGGTATTTAATAATATCCTTTATTATCGCACAGTGGCTATGGATGGAGGTAGGATGTAAAGATCCGACATAAATAGTGCACACTAAACTTTGTCAGTCAAAAGTATTTGTTTTCATTGAACTAAGACTACATTGTGTAGATAGTATCTGTTACTTTTTTAAAATTCAATTACACCTTGCCTAATCCAAGCCGTAGTAGATGATAGTCAAAAAAATTCGTTTATCTATTAAATATCTAAAATTATGCCATTATGCCATTAAATCATACATAATTTTAGATATTTTATAATTGGGCGAATATTTTTTATCGATAATGGCTTGGCTTAGGCAGGGCTTACTTTACTAAACTAACCAACACCATTTTTTTGTATTATGTATTAATTCAACGTAAACAAATAAAATACATATTAATACACAGCTGTTATCCGACATAAATGGTGCACACTAAGTTTTGTCAGTCAAATGTATTCGTTTTCATTAAATTAGGACTACAATGTATAAATATCGTTTCTTAGTTTTTAAAATTAAATTAAACCCTCCCTAATCCAAGCCATAGAAGATAATAGACAAAACAAAATAAATATCTAAAATTATGCCATTAAACATAGTTATAGATATTTTATAGATATGAGAATATTTTTTATCCATCATGGTTTGGGTAGGCAGGGCTTAATGAATTAAAAAAAAAACTAACCAACACTATCTGTAATAATATGTATTCGTAATTCAACGAAAAAAAAAAGTATGATTGAAAAAGTGTGCACTATTTTTGTCGGATCGCCCATAGCATACCTAAACTATTATGCTTTGGTTTAGGCAGGCTTTAATTGAATTTTAAAATATCACATCACCATCTGCAAATTGGACATAGTTATGCAGAAAGTAGCCAGTCCACAAAAAATAAAAAAAATGAGATATGATATAGATCAGATGCGAGAAGGTTTTCTCTACATTCTGCTGAAAATAGCCAAGCCGCAAAAAATATTCTTGAAATAAAATACTATTTACAATTTGACATTTTACACACATTTTTAATAATCATGTTGTTACTAAAGTGCCATTATCTCAGCTTGAAATTATTGTGGACTGGCTACATTCTGCATAACTACGTTCAATTGTATTCTTAGTTCAATATAATACAAGACAATATAATCAATATCTACAAGTTGTGTGCACTACTTATGACGAATCTTGACAGCCTACCTCCAACCCTCGCTAGTATTATCGCAGTTATTTTGTTATAGATAATCGTGCTAGTGTTCGTTTTAACTAGAGGTGGTAATAAATAAATCATGTCTCAAGAATAATTCTCAAGAAATAATCAGAAAAAGAAAATCACAAATCTCGATTGTAATTAAGATAAATATATGTATCGATCATCGAAGTGACCTCGCGAAGCCGGTTACTTCAGCTAGGATATACATATCTTTATTTGTTTCTACCAATAATTTGAAATTGTCACCATAGATAATATTATAAAGTTTAAACAGCATTATATTGGATTCGACTTTAATTGGGTGGTGTTTTTTTTTTTTAAGTTTTACTGAATTAAGAGTAATTTTCATTTTGTCATACTGTATAACTAGATACATTTATTTTATGAATGAGAATCAAATCTTCAAGAAGTGTGAATTGATAATATACGCTTTTTAGGATATTTATGGTAGATATATTTTTATGTAAAAGGCAGTGTGGTCACGGGCGGCTCTACCTTTAGGATTTGTAGGGACCATCCCCACATCGTTATCATGTCAACAATTAATACACGTCCGATATTTTTTATCATTGTCATAATATACCTACTTAATTACATGATTAAATGAACTATTTAATTTATTTTATCAATTTAAACCCGTCGCGATTTTATAGAGATATTTATTATTATTATAAAAATAAATAAAACAATTATTGTAAATCGTCACTGTTCTGGCAGAAGACACTAATTCGAAAAAATTAAATATTGAGTTAGTACCAAAATGTTCATTATTTCAATCTTTACCGTCTGGAAACCTTCTAAATAAATAAACAGTCTTTATTTTAAAGTCATCCTTTTTACGATTACTTAATAAACTCACATGATAGACCATTATTTCAAACATTTTAACAACTTGAAAGTCAAATTACTCAAAACTAGTATTCTCCAGTTAGTGTGTTCTGCCAGACCAGAGACGAAATTATGTAATATAATGATCATTACTCGGAATTAAAATAATTTATTCAATTAAATACCGACTATTTAATGGTGACACCTATGTATAAAAATTAATAAACATATGTCATCTATTTTTCGCTGACCGGAGTCACTCAGTCTCATCTAGGGATTCCAATCCCGGGATCCCGAGCTATTTTCGATACCTATGAATCCCGGGATTGATAAACATAATCCCGGGATTTCGGGATTGATTTTTTTATCAATTTGTATGGAAAATAAAATAAAAGCGAAAATATAACGGAAATAATACTTTTAATAAAAAATAACTACATCAAAATAAACTGAGTTTGAATGAAATTTGATTTATACCCATGTGTAGGTAGCCGATTCATATTATTTTTTCACATAAATTATTAAAAATGAGAAAGATTGGAAAAAAACAATGCTTCGCATTTTTAACAAAGTAATTCCACCATGATATCATACGTTTTACGGCAATTTCATATTTGGCTGACTAATTAGATTTATGAAGCGGAAAGGCCATAAGTAGGTACGCCATGATTATTTGCTTTACTATTTTAAATCTCGCTAATCCATTCATTATGTCTTTACTATCAGAAACAGCAATCTCATATTAAATTCGCATTATTATTTATATTACAATATTATTTACTCCATTAAACTTGTGTATTTCCAAGATTGAACGTATAGGTACAATATTAACAATAAATTTCTTAAATAGAATGAATTATACTAGATTTATTTTTGGTCGATTTTATCAGTGTTATTTGTAAATATAAAAATTTTATATAAACAATGGAAAAAAATGCCAATCCCGGCATTGTCAAATTGTAGTCCCAAAATCCCGGGATCAGAATTTTGGCTCGGGATTGGATTCCCTAGTCTCATCCCGTCGCCGCGGTACAAATCTCGTTCTACAAAGGATGTAAATGCATTAACGTTAGTATACGCATACTAGGGAGCGAATCAAATGACCCCTTGGTGAGTAAAAACACTCGCTGTATGTTGTTGTTCAAAACTGATAATGGTAAGTATATATTAATAATTATTAATAATTAAGTTAATATTTTGAAGCACGCTTTTTAAATGTGATTAAGTAACGACTCAGATAATCATATTATTTATTCTGAAAAATTACTCATTTCCTCATTAATAAATTCATATTATTATAAGTAGCTTTGTAGATAATGTATAATATAAGACAGTAGGTAGGTATTTATGTATATTTAAAATTAATGGCTAAACCCCACCTCACAGAAAGTCGTAGAGCTGCCACTGAGTGTGGCAAAATATTGGGAACGTTCATCTAATTACCTATGCTATACATGTGGTATACATTTAAGAAACCATTACTAGGGCTGTAAGCCAACAAGTCATTGTTTAATAGTCGGTAATTTTCTATAACTATAATCATTGATGCGCAGCTCTTGTTCATGAAATTCCCGAGATAGTCGTTCTGTCTCATCAATCTGAGATATGGCTTTATAACAAAAAATCTAACACACTTATTTTTATAAAATATTCATGAAATTAGATAAATAACATGTCAAAATTTTTGGAAAATTATCGAGCGCTCCAGTTATAAAAATTGTCCATTTCAAGAACTGTATAAATTACACGGTAGCCAAGGGTGGAGGTAGCCTGTTAAGATCAGCAATAAAAAGTGAACATTAAACATTGTTAGTCATATTATTATGTATTAGTTTTTATTGAACTAAGACTACAATTTGCAGATGGTATTAGTTAGTTTTTAAAAATCAATTAAACCCTGCCTAAACTAAACCATAATAGTTTTGGAATATTTGGAATGATACGGAAAAATTTTGTACACTTTTTCATTCATACTTATTGGTTTTCGTTGGATTTAGAGTACATATTACACATTTAAGTTAGGTTTATTATAATAATTATGAAATGCTAAACCGGGACAAGAACGGGAGATAGGGCAAAGAAACAGATTTAATCACTAAAAATTGTTTTATTATTAATATAATATAATAAGTATGTACAAATTAAAAATACAGAAAGTATGCTGCAGCAGAAATTTTAATTATTTTATTTATTTATTGTACCAGTCGTACTTCTCGCTGGAATGAAGTTTTTTCAGCATTTTACCATTTTTTTTTTTTAATTTTTTCTCATATAAGTTGCAAGTAATACCGAAGTTCAATTTGTAGTACAGTAGCGCCCGTACCGTAGACTCCTGCATGCGGTCTCGGTCATTTGACCAAATGTGTTTCATGATCGAAAAAACACAGACGTTCCTGGTAGACACAAAATTGAATAACTTTTACTAGATTGGGTACATCGATGTGTTGGTCTTGAAAATGTTTGAATAATAAAATATACTTGTCAACATACTCGATTTGGGTCTCCTTTGAAAGTTTGATGCAAGAAATATTTTTGCGAGTGACATCTAATCAAAAAGACTGTTAGTACCTATTAATTTTTGTCGATCATCTGAACCATGCATTATGTTTATAGCTACAGCAGATCGTTCAATCTCGTCACATTTCAGTACATGATGAAGTCCAATCTATACGAAGATCTCAGTGCCACCGAAACTGTTTTCCCAGAGTTCAATGTAATAAATACATCGTCTATAAAAAGCGGTTACATCTATCATAAATGTATTAACATCCTGGCTACTAAGTTTTCTCAAGAACTGTTTCGCTCTCTGCGATACAAAGATACTATCTATCCTTTCCCGAAGATAAGATATTAATTTTATTATTTCTAAAACAATGTCTATGTTGCTTGCTGATGTGTGAAACCGGGACGTATGGTAAGCCTACCTTTAAGTTATTAATTTCTCTTGAAATAGATTTTTTCAATAGTTAGATCTTAAAAAAAAGATTTTTCAAAAGTAGGTTTTTGTCACTTGGTCTACTTGTATTTTCAGCCCTACAATTGTAAAAGCCATTGCCATGGACCACGATTTTGAAGCTTTATGACGGACAAACCATAACACTCCAGTAGTATTACAAAGCACGCCGACTGCTCTCAAATATTGAATGCGCATTACATTTAAGCGACAAACTATAATGCCTATTATTATGATATTGATGTAATTATTTAAAATAAAATATTCTTTAACATGTGTTTAAATTTATCCCATATTTTTCCACGTTCGAAACACAGTGCTCGTTTATGAACCGAAGTGCTCGAAAAATTTCTGAAAATATTTAAATGTAAAAGTTTTTTTGTTGTTTTATAGGTATCTTATATACCTACCCACCTACTCTATGACAATGTTCCGGTAGGCGATGTACTTCAACGCTGCAGGCGAAAAAACTAATATTGACGAAGTATGCTGTAAAAAAATGTATTATTATTTTCCCTTCCTTTATCTGGTGTATCTAAGCGGTGTACGGCTTATTTACCCCCACGGGACGTTGTTGTGTTGTACTTTAAATAATGTATTATTTACGATTGTTTAATCAGTCTAATTAGTAATTTCATATTATATTCACAGACATGGTATATGCCGGAAGACTAATCCTGGACTACTAGATAAATAATCCTATGGAATGGTATAACAAAACTTACTTAGGAACAAAACAATAATATAAATATAAAGTTTATTAAAATATGTAATAATTAAGGTAATATAATGATTTTAACAATGATTCTGAAACAGAAGCGTCATTTTTCCAAGAGCTGTTCCAGTGTGTGTTCCAAGGTGTGTTCCAGTCTATTTCGAGCTCTGGATCTATAGCCTGTTATACTAAACCCAGTAGGGTCAGCTGGTTCCCATTAATTTTGTGTCCCCTGATCTAAGTAATTCAATTAAAACACAATGTGTTTGTTATTAAATTTATATAGAAAATACATTTATTTTTAATTTACGTAACTTTTAATATACCATATTGATTTTAATTGACAATTTTTTTATTCAACGAAATGGCGGACGTGCTCAGCGTGGGTCAAAATGGAGCTGTTTTCTATTTTCAAAGCTTGATCCTGGACATACCTTAAACGTTGTAGATAATCTATTTATATAATTTTGAAGCCTTATTGTCCGTTATATTTATTTTAAACATTTGATGATTGCATAAAGTATTTTTATTACCAAAAATAGTATTCTTTTAAACTTCTCGCTCTAATGTTTTAGAATATAGTCATATTTCAGTACATAAACGTGCAGTGGTGTTAAGATTTTTTACATTTATTAATTTTTAAACGCATTTATAAAACCATTAGTATAATTTATATCGACATTATTATAGTAAAATATTTAGGATAAAAACCTAACATATACCGTTACCTAACCGATTTTTTTTAACGGTACATGTTCAAACACGCGCGTTAACATCATTTTACTCCCTACTTCATTTATCGTTTGTCAATTTATGGCTACGGCCGTATGTTGCAGCTTAGCCACTCGGAAATGCCAATACAAATGGTGTATTTCAAAAAAATACTACCTTATTAGGTCAATAATTATTATAAAGCAATCATTATTCGTAGGATGTTTATCACACTTGAATGGTCAAAGACATAGCTTATAATGAGTATCTTTAGAATTATCTTCAAATGTGTTAATCTTGCCCATTGTTTGAATAATAAAATGCCCAATTCTTGTCAAATTTGGGATCACAGAGATTATCTATATAATTTTTTATCGTAAATATTTCACTATTAAAATGTCGATATAAATTATACTGATGGTTTTATAAATGCGTTTAAAAATTAATAAATGTAAAAAATCTTAACACCACTGCACATTTATGTAGTGAAATATGACTATATTCTAATAGAGCGAGAGGTTTAAAAGAATACTATTTTATGTAATAAAAATACTTTATACAGTCATCAAATGTTTAAAATAAATATAACGGGAAATAAGGCTTCAAAATTATATAAACAGATTATATACAACGTTTAAGGTATGTCCAGGATCATGCTTTGAAAATAGAACAAAAGCTCCATTTTGGCCCACGCTGAGTACGTCCGCCCTTTCGTTGAATAAAAAAATCGTTAATTAAAATCATTATGATATATTAAAAGTTACGTAAATTAAAAATAAATGTATTTTCTATTTTCTATGCATGTCCCCTCTTAAGAATGTAACATTATAATTATTGAACATGCATAATTTTGAAAACACTTCTGAGAAAATGTATTAACCAAGAGAAAAAAATCTTTTTGAAAAAAATAATACACCCCGCAGAAATCGAACCTGCATCTCTCGGGTATCGCGCCCACGCACATAGACCATTATGCTAAAGGAGTCATGCTTAATTGCGACAAATTATAACTAATGGCTTTTAATATTCACTGAAGGGCTTTTGAAATTGAGCTACTATTGGCGATCGGGTTTTGTCGATTAAAAATTAAAAGCCATTAGTCAAAATTTGTCACAATTATGTATGACTTCTTTAGCATAGTGGTATATGTCGATAGTCGAGAGATGCAGGTTCGATTCCTGCGGGGTGTATTACTTTTTTCAAAAAGATTTTTTCTATTGGTTTTAATATATTTTCTCAGAAGTGTTTTCAATAATGATTTTAGATTAATTTTAATGCATTACACTACCATTTGGTTACGCCAGTCGGCATTAAATTCATTTTGTTTTTAGAACATACTCCGGAAATAATGTTATAAACTACATATTACATGGACATTAATTATAAATTCTGTCGAAAGCAAATGTTTATTTCAGCAGCGTTATGGATTACATTAGAGTTTGCGACATTAACTTTTCTTTGGTGAATACCTGAGCACAAGCTAAAAGGTGAGTGAAGTATGCACATCGTAACATCTCTTACCGTAGGTAATTATTTTTAACCACAGACCGTCAATTGCAACACCATTAATTCCGAATATACGTAATTCAACGAAGAAAGTTTTTTTTTATAATCGCGTACCTACATACGTACTGCGTCTTGTTCTAATGCAGTCCAGGCAAAATTACGGCCCGCGTAGGTATAACACACGTTCACCGATATTTTCTTAATTATGTGAAAAGTAGTTTGTTTTACTAAATAAATTCTTGGATTTCGCATAGGATTGGTCGAGTTCCTAGATTGCTAGAGTTCCTTGCTTTCTAGTAATATACCGGTACTTTTGAATACCTACTATAACGTCGAAATATTCTAGAAATTTAAACATTCAAAAAAATCCAATGTGATTGTACCTACGTATTACATTTTTTCATCGCACTGGAATGAGATTTCCGTATAGCATCGAGTTAAGAAATACGTGTTTTTCGTGGAGCTTTGCAGATAGTAATGCTCCAATTTTATTAGGTTCAATAAGAACATTAGTTTGAAATTGATTTGTATCAAAATTTTTATAATAATGTTACAATTATTATCATTTATATAATTATATATATACCTATGATATGATTGTATTTATAACTTACCTTTCTATTTTATTTTGTCTTTATCTTGTAGTCCTTTAGTTTTAAGTGTTTTATTTAGACATAATGATGCCTCTCTTACTTATAGTTTCGACCATTTAGTAAAAGATTTGACGTTACCTGTTTAAACTGTCATATGCACAAAGAAGCCTTCTTAGTAATCATAATGATTGTGAAATGTCCGACACTTAATAATTGTATTAAAATATGCATAAGAGCCTACTTATTTTTTGTTAGTATCTCATTAAATTCAAATGAATATTTTTATTGTAAATTTTACGTAAAATACTTGGGCACTTACACTCATGAACACGCATTTCCTGGATTGCATATGAACAAAATAAATAATCAGATTATATAAGGATTCCAAATAAACTCATTGGCTTAAAATTGATTGAAATTTACATAATTAAGATAGGCGTTATATTACGAAATACTACTTCTTTATAAACGATGACATTTTGTTTAATTGAGGCAATACAAAAGAGTTCTGAATACAACTGTAAAGAGACTCTTAAGATTTTTTTTAAATGAAAGTACAGTACGGAGTATTCATGAGTACAGGCCCATTATCTGAAGTCCTTGTGAGGTTTTCTACAAGCGTGTTTTAGAGCGTGTCCATAAGATTTTTATTTCAACAAATATTTAATATATTAGTATAAAATGCAGTCACCCCTACGATGATAGCTTCTTAGCGTCGTAGGTCCCATGTTCGAATCCTGGGTCTGGCAAATACACATATTATTGTTTTAAAATTTGTAAATTAATTTTGTTGTCAATCTTTTAATACATACCTCCATTCTGTGGAGGCCCATATGATCCGATTAGGATCGGACGTGGTAAAAAGAAAAGAATTTCAACGTACCTACTTATATAAATATTTTCCTTTTGATAATTTTCTCAAACGACTATTTTCCGACCAGCTTTCTTCAAGGCATGCTCATCTTTAATTACCTTAAAGCTCGTAGTTCACTTCTGCTCATAAAACATTTTCCCTGCTTTCATGTGGTATAGTTTCCATTCCTGATATTATAGAAAAAATGAATTTACATGCACTTGCCAATTACATGCAAGGTCGCAGACATGACCTATTTTGGATAAAAACTGTTTATTCGAGTCAGACTTATCAGGCACCAATAGTGATGGGTGTGCGACTGGTCAATGCACTCCCTAGAGACGTAGACTTATTTTTATTTTACGTAGTTTTATTTTTAAAATTCTACTTTATTGTTTAATTTGTTTTTTTATTGAATTAATTGTGTCGTTCATAGTTTTTTCATTCAATAAGATTATTTTTTGGCTTGTTTTTCTACTTAATTGATTTACCGGTTTTTCATTCTAAATGTCATGTTGTGAACATCTCGAATTAATAATTTGTTATGCGCATACACAATATGGTTTTTTTTTAAATAAATAAATACGTACTAGATGTCGTTTTCATAACGTCATTTTTAATGTGAGTGAATTGATTGCATCCACGGTAGTCAAGTTGACAGAGCGGTTGCCTATGAAGCCATGAGTCGTGGATTCGAAACCGCGGTTGAAATTAAAAAAAAAAAAATGGAAGTTTGAGCTAGTGCAAAGAACCAATGGTTAGGTGAATGCCTAACCATTCATTGTAAAAAATGCTCTTCATAAGAGCAAAAATAGTAATTAACCTTTTCATTTAATTTGTAGCTAATATAATACTTAATAAATTGTACATTGGCGCAGTGACGTCCCAAAGTGCGGTCATTAGGCAGACTTAGAATACAGTCCCCTTTCATTTATTAGTCTAAAATTGTAAGCAGAATAATAATTGTTAGGTGCATACCTATTTTATTACACACAAATGCAACAACAACTTGAACTTAATGACATACATATTATCATTTATTGAGAATTGCAACATTTTTACAAAACCTACTCACAAATGACAGTGGCTGTAGGTAGGTATGTGAAAGGCCTGAGATTTGCTGAAAATACGATAAAATTATAAATTATTATAAAAAAATACTGAATATTATATTTGACTATAGTATAATGTTAAATTGGGTGAAAATTAAAGATACAATGCGCGTGGAGACAAAATAATAATGTATTTTTGTGTATGAACTGTCTAAATATTGTATATTTACAATATACCATTGTTTGAATTATTTACCAACTCAACATTCACAAAATTTATTTATTTATTGATATATAATTTTACTCATAAATAAAAGTTGCAACATTCTATCTTTACCCAACTGGCCCAAGCCACAACCCTCAATATCACAGCTGAACATTACAAACCTACAGCATTTAGAACACCCGAACGTCGCCGCGCAAAATAAATTATGTTGCATCGGCGGGAAAAACTTCCGTCCCACGCCAAATTAATGCGTTACATTTGCGCGCGCATTTTCGTCCCACGCCATAAATAGACTCTGATCTGTTTTCCCAAACGCACCTAAAGAAGTATAACTTCAAAAATACAAATAATTTTGTATATTAAACAATACTTACTTAATAGCCAAATTTGCGTACATGGCTGGTAATATATTTGAGCACCTGTATTAATTTAATAAAGCAATGCACGATCAGAATGAAAATATATTGACGTGCTCTGATATAAAGTAGAAGGAGTTAAGACAAGGATCTCTACAAATGTATCACAGGACCTACCAGACCACCATTCAAAACAAACAATTAATAATTTTGGATCCGTCTCAAATTAACTTTGCTGCAAAACAAATTTCATCATTACTTTCAAACAATGAATATGACTGGATTCGAAACCCTTTTGCAACTAATGCCGAAAATTTTATAGAAGCGCTTTCCCTATAAATTCGAGAGGACTTTGTTGAATTGACAAACAATGGGATGCTAAAACTAAACTTCGCCAATGTTCCACTGGCTATTTTATGGATTTCAATAAAGAATATCCACGTATTTCCGACAAGGCTATCGCAATTCAGTTCCCATTTTCTAGGTGAGCAAAGTCAACTCAAGTTAAAATTAAAAATAATAAACAGTCTTCCTTGAAGTGTCTCGATCAAGAACTTCGAGTTGATCTTTCAAATATCAAGTCAAAATATATAAAACTTTTACGTTCATTGAAACAAGCTCAGGTAGCACATTAATTATTTGTTATATTGATAATATAAATTGGTACATGAAAATATGTACACTTGGTTCTTCATCGTGTGTTATGTAGGTATATTTAATAAAATAAAAATACATAAAGTAATGTAATTTTGGTGCATGGCCCCCACAAGGTGGAGGGCTGACAGGGGTCTAACCTGGGAGCCCAGGTTCAAGGGGGGGGGGGGGGCGGCGTAGCATGTCAATCAGATAAGTGAGATAAACACAAATTACAAATTTGCTCTAATAGTAAAACAACGGCACTATTTTATTTCGCTGACATTAATATTTTAAAACATAGGATTGTGGGATACAATTTATTATTATTGTGCCAATACTCGGCAAATAATTATTCTTAACCCGACAACTAACCATAATTCAAGTGGATGTATTAATAAATACAAAAAATCGCTAAACATACAATAAATACCATTAATTTTCCTTCGAACACCATTAATTGAAAAACGCTATTTTAGAGTAATACACTGTCTTTAACCTTAGCAATAGGTAGAGAGGCTGCCGAAGATCCTGACCTAGGGTCCCTCTTTAGGATGTGGGGTCCATGTTTTGGTGTATAAATTGTTTTACGTGTGGTGTGCCGCGGAATTCTGGAAAGACCTTTAGTGTGTGTGCCGTGGGTGAGAAAATGTTGCGGAGCACTGTTTTATGTGATATTAAATGCTAATTTTTAAGACAAGAAAAGTTAAGGAATAATAATGACGTGTACATCTTTCTTACGAAATCTACACGTGAACTAGGCTAAGCTCGTAAAGATACCTCGAATCCTTATACATAATATACTTAATAAAAATAAATTATGGAAAGCAACTTATATGAAATCAGGGTTCCTGAAGATATATAAGGCGATACTCATGGCCCTCACATATTCAGGGTCTTTGACGGCCCTCCTACCCATAGCTAGAGTTAGAGGCAGTGGGACCCTCTACACTCTACAGAATAGTAAGTTGTCTAAATGTTGTTTTAAATAAAATTAAGAGTATTTGGTGTATTTTAAACGATTTTTTTTTATATTGTTGAATAAACCCACTTGAATTATGGCGTTGTCGAATAACGGCACACAATAATCAAAAATTGTAGGTATCACACAACTAGATATTTTAAAATGTAAATATCCTTCAAGTAAAATAGCGCCGCGGGAGGCTTATTCTCATTAGAGTAAATTTGTGATGTGTGTTTATCTCACTTATCAGGTCGACCTGCCACGCCGGGTCCTCCAAGAGCCCGGGCCCCCAGGCTAGAGCCCTGTCAGCCCTCCCCCACCCCCTCGTGGGTGCCATGCCGATACTCATTGAACAAAGTACGACCACCGCTTACCCAATATGTGTCATGAACTGAATTGAAGAAATAATCAATTATATTATTGATAATGAATTTTTGTGAACAAAATCATGCTTTGTACGCATACTGTAGTATTTATATTCTCTATGCTAAAATATATTATACGAGTATATACACTTTTGATATATACCTGAAGTATCACATCGTAGGTAATTATATTAAATTTTATTTAAAAATATATCCGCAGTTTATGAACTTTACAAATTACAAATTCAAGACTTTCACAATACAAAATGGGGGAAAAATAAATAAATATTTAACAGTCACAGTGCTTAAAATATTTATTAAAAAAACAGAATAAACACCAATATAAAAAATACACGGAAGTACAACGAATCAAAAAACAATTAAAATATATATATATAAAATAACGTCTACTCAATGTCATGCTCATGAACGAGTGATTCTGTTGAACACAGTTATTGCCCTCCTAATTGGTAATACAAATGTCTTGGGAGAACAAAATAAATATCTATTATCTGGGACACACTTAGTACTCACAACTCCTTTTTAAGTGGGTACCTACCTAATGCAAGTCATACATAATTCGGATCACAGAAAAATATATGTGCTGGGCTGGACTCGAACCCGCATCAATCGGATTCTGGTCAATGTGCTTTACTAATATAACAATAATACGTTGTGTTCGAGGTTCTTACGAAATATCGGCGACCATTTATTGTGATTTGGAATCAAGGGATTAATAAACAATAATAATGATAATAATTGTTTCCTAATTATAATATATGAGCAATGAAGAATGCTATATTCTTAAATCTTGTGAAATTCATATTAGATTTTTGGGTTTTTACCGTGTGTCCTTCTTCCTTCTTTCCTCGACGTTTCGGGCTCGTTGCAGAGGCCATTATCAAGATATGATGGACTCTGCAACGAACCCGAAATGTCGAGGAAAGAAGGAAGAAAGACAGACGGTGGAAACCCAAAAATCTACTACGATAAAAAACAACCGTGAAAGTCTCAAACATCATAACTTGTGAAATTCGTTGAATATAAAAAAATATATAATACAGGTCAATTCAAATTAGTAAATGAAACGAAATATTACGTTTTGTTATGTTTTCATTCATGACATAAGTAAAAAAGTACAATTTATCCACAAAAAAATATTTATCTATAGTTATTGAGATTCGTACCTACTTCAATTATATATAGGTATTATAACACTATGTGGTTCATGAAGGTGATTGTTAGGTCATTTGTTTAGAAATAATAAAAAAGGTTTAAAAGTTAGATGTATTGATTTTAAATAGGGTTGTCGACATTCTCATTTTAATTTATATGGATTTGTAAATGAGTATAAATGTGCTAGGTAACAAAATGTCGCTTCGGTTTATAGAAGGTATCACGTACTAGGCCCTAGGCCATCGACCCGATGTTTGAAATGAATCTTGAATAAAACACTAATAATACCAGTTGTAATGTATGACCCGGAGTTCTGGTGCACGACTAAAAACATGGAGAAAACATGGTATTGGGCTCACTTGAGCGGAGAGTGCTGCGTGGTATCTTCGGAGCCATCAATGATACATAGTTGGAGTAGAGACAAAAATACAATTACGAGCTGTACCTACGCTTTGTACAATCCATCAAATTGGGCCGCCTTAGATGGCTGGACTATGTATACAGGTTGGACGAGTCACGCATGACGAGGTAAACGAACATCTGGTCTACCTCGTACAAGATAAATTATGTCGAGTTGGATTTAAAAACCTCGGACGTCCTAAGCTGGAGGGAAGTGGCTTTGGACATAACTGTATAGAGGTAGATACTGCAGGAGGCCAAGACTCACACAAGGTTGTATTGACAGGAAGAAGTTTAACAATCATATGGGTAGTGGTAAATGTGATTAATATAATAATATGTCATAAAGAATAATTGAAAATTAAATTATATTAGGATAGGAGTAACTATTTGCTAATAATTTAAATCTATAGCATTATGACAATTAAAATATAATGACTTATAGATCAATGGTTCTCACGTGAAATTTAACTGTGGCCGCACAATAATTGACATTGACAGTTTTATGGAAACGTCTGGAGGCTGCAGCAAATTTCACTTTTGTCATGATTGAAAAAATTAAAGCTAAATTTTATTTACTAAAAAAATGGATCAATTTATTTATAGACAAGTCCATTTAATAAAAGACATTTGAAAATTTTAGTATATATCTATTTATTTAAAAATAATGAAAATGGAAATTCTTCAATACCTACTCCTTTTTACCAATGCGAGCCGCATGGCTGCTTCTAAGTTTACATCTGTCAACTGGCTTCGATATTCGTTTTTTTATGAAGTGCATTACACTGAATGATCTTTCACAGTATACAGTAGTAGGAAAAATCGACAATATTAGTAAAGCAATTGTTGCCAATTCTTTGAATTGACTTGATTCTTGGTCAACGTATAACTTCGACCAAAATTTTTCATCCGTGGTATTATTAAAATGGTTTTTAAGTACTTCGTCATGACTCATTTCCAATAACGCATATTTAACGTTAGCCCAGTTAAATAAATACTGAAAATGATGTTGGTGGCCATAAGGGCAGCCCATAAGAACCACTGTTTTAGATTGTTTTCGATACATTGATTAATCTATTCCTCAGATTTAATTTGCGTTCACGTAATATTTGAATAACAGTAGCTTGTAAATAAAAAATTGCATGAAATTCATGGGTTTTTTTTTCTTCAAAAAAAAACATGAAATCCCGAAATTTTGGAATTATAAATTACGACAGTATTGCGAACCCTAATATTAAAGTAGCAAAACTTTATTTAGCAATCATTTATATCGTAGAAATGAACATACGGCACGTGCCTTACTTGCACAAAAAAAGTACCGTTTACTATTTACCAATTCAAAAAACGATACAAATAGAAATGCTTTTTTTCTTTACCATATTGTATATTTTTTCTCACGAACTTCAGAAAAAAATGGAATAATTGATAGACGCAAATAAAAAAATTAATAATGAATAATAATGCATCAATAATATGTTATAAAGCATTTTGAAGTACAATGTACAAAGTTTATTAATTTGCATTCGAAGCAGTAGTGTTGATTTTTTAAACGTCGCGTGGCATAATATGATTAAAATTATTTTAAATCCAAATATGCCAGTCACACATACACTTAAAAAAACATAAAAATTATTTTAATTCAAAATATGTTAACCAATATTGTGGCTATCGATGGACAAGAGTACAAAAGTGGCGGGTTGAGTGACGTGGAGGAAAAAAACTACAAACATACCAAATAAGGTGACATAAATTTTACGTAAAACATTTCACCGTGGCACAGTTTCCCGTGAGCTTTCTTATCGGAAAGAAATGACCGTATTCTATATGGTCTTCTATTTTATTCAATTTAATATGAACATTAATTAAATTTTCATAGCTGATTTTGGCAAAATTCAAGAATGAAAACCTAACCTAAGCTAACAAATAATCCAGTATATCGACTATTTTCAAAATTTGCTTGCCGCTGGCTTCCTAAACTAAACCGACAAGAACCGTGTTTTATTTAGACATGACTTTATATTATCAGTACTATACGACCCAAAGAGGTTGGACGGTCTTTAATATACGGCTATATATTTCTGAGACAAAGTTTCACGGGGAAGTGTGATACGGTGAATTGCATACGTACAAGTTTCCGGACACGACCAAGTAATAAATATTATATCAATGTATCTCATTTCAAAAATCACACCATGTAAGTAAAAATAATAATTTTTGAAGATGACAAGATACACACTACCCTGTGGCTTATTATTTACGGGGCCTTTGATGTTATTCGCGGGGAATTAGCTATGCTCAGTAATTCAATAATTGGCCGCCGCGCCAGCTTGATATTTTATGGGTTTCTAATTGTAAATATTCATTTTTATCTTAGAATTAGTATTCACCACCATAAGACTGAAAAATCATTAAAATCGAAATTTTCGCTATTTTCCCTTCAATTATTGGCCAACTGTGAAAGTTTTGGCGTACAATTTATTTTTATATAATACATTTATTAATTATTCGCGTAAATAAAGGACATTGGCACTAGGGAATCCAATCCCGAGCCAAAATTCTGATCCCGGGATTTCGGGATTACAATTTCACAATCCCAGGATCCCGGGACCAGTCCCGGGATTGGCATTTTTTCCATTGTTAATATAAAATTTTAATATTTACACATAACATTGATAAAATCGGTCAAAAATAAATCTAGTATAATTTATATATTTAAGACATTAATTTATCGTTAATATTGTATATCTACGTTCAATCTTGGAAATACATAAGTTTAATGGAGTAAATAATATTAAATATATATATATATATATAAATAATAATCTGAATTTAATACGAGATTGCTGTTTCTGATAGTAAAGACTTAATGAATGGATTAGCGAGATTTAAAATAGTAAAGCAAATAATCATGGCGTACTTATGGCCTTTCCGCTTCATAAATCTAATAAGTCAGCCAAATATGAAACTGCCGTAAAACGTATGAGATCATGGTGGAATTACTTCGTTAAAAGTGTGAACATTGTTTTTTGCCAATCTTTCTTATTTTTAATAATTTATTTGAAAAAATAAAACGAATCGGCAATTTACACATGGGTATAAATCAAACTTCATTCAAACTCAGTTTATTTTTAATGTAGTTATTTTTTATTAAAAGTATTTTTTCTGTTATATTTTTGCTTTTATTTTATGTTCCAAAAAATTGATAAAAAAATCAATCCCGAAATCCCGGGATTATGTTTATCAATCCCGGGATTCATAGGTATCGAAAATAGATCGGGATCCCTAATTGGCACGTATGCTGTGGATATGTATAAATCCCGTCGCATGTTTTTTTCATAGATTTTTTTCTAGTAGGTAATATCTGAGGTATTTTACAATAATTGTGTACTTACATAAATGTTCAATATAAATAATAGTATTTCATTTCTCAAATCTTGTGAATTATTCGTTGAATAAAGAAATTGTTTATTAAATTATACAATTGTTAGCATATTATGTTTGCTGTTTACTATTTTACAATAATTGTATACTTACATAAATGTTCAATATAAATAATAGTATTTCATTTCTCAAATCTTGTGAATTATTCGTTGAATAAAGAAATAGTTTATTAAATTATACAATTGTTAGCATATTATGTTTGCTGATATAGGTACAAATAAATACACATGCATTAGAATTTGTTTAAAACTCATACCCGCCATCGGACAAATTTAACGCACTCTCGACAAAATAGCATTTCACGAGAACAGGCGTCGCTACTTCCGATTAAATAGTTAAAAAAAAAAACAGAATCCAACCCAAAGCCTTCGGATAAGACAGTTTCTTACATATAATTTGACTACGAGGGCCGCTAGTGTCAGTACTATCATCTTATTGGTTCTATCGCCGGACGCGATAATATGTAAAACAAAGATGTGTTAAATTTATATAGTTAAATTTATAAGAAACTAATAATAAAACGTAAAAAATCTTCTAGATGATGGAAAATATTTATTTAACTATTAATTGACTAAATATGTACTAGATACGTTTAAACAAGAGCTTCGAACTGGAACTGAACCGAAAACCAGAAAAACCGTTATTTTTGTGGGAACGAAAATCGGAACCGAACCGATAAAAAAATATCGGTTTTTGGTTCGGTACATGTTCAAACACGCGCGTTAACATGGTCTTACTCCCCACTTTAGTTATCGTTAAATTATCGCGACGCATCTCAACATAACTCTCATAATAATTTATAATACATTATTATAAAAATATATGGCCACGACCGTGCGGCACAGCATAACCGTTGGTTTCGGAGCTTAGCGCTGGGCTTTCATACAAGTAGTATAAAATGTTCTTAATTATTGTAGAAAATAAATTTTTAATACAAAAATTTAATACAAATAAAAACATATAAAATTAATCACTCGGAGCTGAACCGAAAACCGATAACCGAAAAAACCGTTATTTTTTTCGGAACGAAAACCGGAACCGAACCGTTTTTTTTTTTTTTATTTGAACCCAAACGAAAACCGAAGTGCAAAAAAATAACGGTTGGAAGCCCTGGTTTAAAGGGAAACATTATCATATTGCAATATAAGTTGGTAGGTTTGGGAACATTAACATAACTTTAATTGTTTTTCATTGTAGTGGATTCCAGTAGTAGGAAGATACCTACGAGATATTATATAATTAAAGGAATTTTACCTCCTGAAACAACTGACGATATATTATGACTGTAATATTAGTAATACAATAATGAATAAGTATGTTATTTATTTATTATTTTTATTCGGTATTCACATTTTGAGTAAAAATACTTGTACGCACCAGGAAACGAACAAAACTCGTTTTCGGTTGACGCTCTCGATTTTGGTTTGAATTGAGGGCAAGTTAATTTTCGAATCAACTTTATGTAGAATATTGTGTGGCGGTGTGGCTCCTGTCCCTATTGACCCAATCAAATGTTGGATGAAGTATTCCAATGATTACATATATCTTTGAGTTGATATTAATTTGCAAGTATATTTATATGTACTGATTTAGGCACTTACTACATACTCAGTAGGTAGGTACTGTATAACTCTATACCAGAATTAAGTATTAGTAGATTAACTACTGAATATTTACTGAATTTAGAATTAATTGAATTAATTACGTAGTTAGGTAGATAATATATTCTAACAGTGGCGAAAGGTGGAGGTAGACTATTAAGATCCGGCATAAATAGTGGACAATAAACTTTGCCAGTCATAAGTATTTGTTTTCGTTGAACTAAGACTGCAAATTGCAGAAAGTGTTGGTTATTTTTAGGTTTAAGTTAGGTTAACCAAGCCATAATAGACAATAGTCGAAAAATATTTGTCTATCTTGAAAATATCTAAAATTATGCCATTAAATCATACATCATTTTATTATATAGGTGTATTTAAGGTAGGCATGTATGTAGTCCAGTGCAGGCGCATACAAAGAGGGTGGGATCGGAACCGGATCCCCCCAGAAAAGGAAAAAAAAACAAATTATATAAGTAAATGGAATGGGATTATTCTTCCGTCAGGTTCTCATTACCGAACATCGTAAACCAGCACATGAACGCTGATGATTCTTATAATTATGGCCGTTAATTTCTTATCCAGATAAGCCGACCGCATTCGATAACCACTTGTGGATGCGACAGTTCGCAATAATTAGTAGGTGAGCACCCTTAGGTATACCTGTAGGCCAAATATTCATTGAAGCGACGAGAAGCTATAATTATTAGTAGGTGGAGTAAATTTAAATATAAATTTTAATTTTAATCAACTGAGTAAGTAAGTGCACCGCCTTAAAAAACAAAGAAGTATGCATATTTTTCAAAAGGGATCCCCAAACCATTTTCTGTGTGCGCTCGACTCTGCAGAACTATGAATGATGATCTAGTACAAGTGTTTTGTTCTGTTGTCTCTTTTAAAATACGGTGTTCCATAGCTACATCATCATAATTATCATCATCAGCCGCCGCCGATCCATTGTTGGATGAAGGCCTCCCCCAGCTCTCTTCCCCCTTCTCGGTCCCTAGTTCTTTGCTGCCACGTACATCCACTGAATTTTATGAACTCATAGCTCATAGCTACATACTCACCATTAATAATAACTCGATAACAATTTTTCCAGTCTTATATGTAGCTTCCTGTCCTTTTTTAAATAAATATTTATGTTTTGTCGTGACCTACTTACTGATTTTAATTTTATAAATTTTCTCTCCACTGTACTGGATCCAGTATTTTTCAACCGGGTACCTAGTGGCCTCTTCGAGGCCACCGACCTTCGAAATTGCACGAATATCGTCATACATACCATAAATTGACATTTATTGTCCAAGATCAACGTAGTTGTTGCCTCGCTTGATTTGAGTGCCATTAATGAGAATTGCTTTTGGTTCACCAAAACAGTTTATCATTACTTTTGTCTTTGAGACGAATGTCTCAGATATAAATCTTTTGAAAAAAGTATCCCAGCGAGACTTGAACCCATATTCACTGGTGGAAGTGCTCAAGAAATGGCGATAATTTTTTGCAATCGGCTTGAATAAAGGTACCAATAATATGTTTGTAATTACTTTGATTGATAGCTGACGTCAGAAAAAAATGTTTATTAATTTATTAGCAAGTGCAAGTACGTTAAAATTAAACCTTGGAGAGATCCTGACGTCGTTTAATAATTAATGTAATTGATACCTTCATTTAAGTCACACAATCCGATTACCAAAAATTAACGCATTTTTTTGAATGCTACAATATGTAAATACTATTATAGTTAATTTGACACGAATCCAGGGGGCGCAAGTTCAAGTTTGAGATGTATATAATATAATATTATGTAGATATATTTTCAAAAGATTTTTGAAAATTAAAACAATGAAAACATTTTATTAATAAGTATGACTGACAATGTTTAGTGTGCACTATTTATGTCGAATCTTAACAGCCTACCTACACCCCTCGACACAGATCTGAGGTGTTTTCAAACTATCTCTATAAGTTAATTGTTTAGAAAATATATTGTTTTGTAATGCATTTGTATAATAAAGCTAAATTAATTCAATATAATATGAATATGTACTGGTTAAAATGAGAAATATTTTATTTCATACAGTACTTTCACTGATTGTGTATTCACCGAAAAGATACCTCGTTTCGTCAGTGTGCGCGTATCTACGTCAGTTACAATGATATGTTGCAATCATATCTGCACAAAAGCGTATATTCTTGTTAAAAATTAAGAAAGGTTTTTTTTATGTTGTTTGTGGATAGAGTAATTATTATTACGCTATTGCAAGATGTATCATTTTTTTTTTGGTCAAACTTACGTATGTTGAGGCGCATGGAACGATTGCCCAATACAAGTATATTAGGTAGGAATAATAATTTATAAAATTACATCCACGTTAATTGTGATTACTTATGTGTACAATAATATTATGTAAACACTAAAAATTATACTTACATATTATTATTATGATATGAGTATTTTCAAAAAAATTGTCAACATTTAATAAAAAAAAAAATCAATATGTACGTAATAAGATAATAATATATTATTATTTTTAGCACTACAATACGACTACTAAATCTGCAATCCAGCTCACTGCACTTTTGACCAAAAAATAAGATTTTGATGGCATTTTGTTATAAAGTATGTTTTCTATGCTCAAACAAAATTTCAAACTCCTAAACCTATAAATAAATGCGTTATCATTCTTCACACCAAACAGCCAACTGCAGGTACCAAATTTACAATACCGTAAAAGGAACAACCCCGCTTTTTATAATTTTTTTAAAGTTAAAATAGTAATTTTAAATTAAAATAGTGTGTTTATTCATAGCATTTTTGCATTGTATTTTTGGAATTTTTAAATTCCGCTTGATAGTTCAATTATTAAGTTTTTTCTCTTTCCTGAACAATTAGCCCAAATGGAGTTAGCTGGTTCGTAGATTAAGCAGTAGGCTATGCGGCTTAATGGCAGGAGTGTACTCAATCAATATGAGTTTTACTAATTAAGGTGACGATGTGATATTTTTACCAAACGCAATATTCAAGCCCGTAGCCATGCATACCAACTAGCTTTATAGGTAATAATTTAGCAGCGAAGGGTGGAGGTAAGCTGTTAAGATACAACATAAATAGTGCACATACATATTTGTTTTTATTGAACTAAAACTACAATTTACAGATGGTAATCTTTAGTTTTTAAAAACCAATCAATGCATACTAAACTATAATAGTTTTGGTATATTTTGGGCAATACGACAAAATTGTGCACACTTTCTCATTTATAATTATTTGTTTTCGTTGGATTAAGAATACATATTACACATATTGTTGGTTCTAAACCAAACTATAATAAAAAATATTATTCTATCTATAAAATATCCGAAGGTGTGTATGATTTCATTGTATTATTTCAGATATTATATAGATATACGAGTAGTTTTTGACTATTATAGTTTGGTTTTTGCGGGGTATAATTGAATTTTAAAAACTAGCTAACACCATCTCTAAATTGTAGACTTATATAAATGAAAACAAATACGTATGACTGACAAAGCTGCTGTATGCACTATTTATTTCGGATCTTTACTAGTCTACCTCCACCCTTCGCCCCTGGGTAATTTTGAATATATACATATATTACAATACTAAAATATAGTAATTTTAAATGTTTTGAGATTATTCGGATGGTGACGAATGATTAAATAAAAACTCAGCTTTAGGGTAGAATATTTATATTTTCTTTTTGCTTTTGTGTCTTCAAGGCATTAAAAAGTGTTTGACGACATTTTCCAATCACGTACAGATCTTACTTACAATACTCTTATTGTTTTATACATACAGTATTATTACATCGAAGGGTTAGAGCTTTTTTATTTTATATATAATAAAATGGTTAAGTCACATAAATGACGGTAAATAAATAATAGCCACAACAATGGCGTTATATACATATTTTTATATATATTTCTAACATCAGTGGTCTTCTATGTTAAAATACTTTTAAAATAATAAATTACAATAACAATGTTGATTAAGGATTATTACAATTAAGAATACAATATGAAAATGATACCAGAGTTGGCAGCAAATGCAAAACATTAACTAAAAGATTTCTAGATTTAATTATAATTGCAAAATTGTAAATATAAAATCAAATGCAGAGTTCTTTACATTTAGAATGAGAACCAATATTGAGTCAATTGTTTATTACTCAGTTACAAATAGTTCATTATTTTAAAAATAGATACTTTTCTTACGAACACATCCATAATGGTATTTTCAAATGATAGTGCAAATTCACCTTCAGAATAATCTTTTAAACGGATTTTTTGATCAAATTATACATCCAGATAAGGAGATAATACTGGCACTCTTATATAATATCTATACGATACAATATTTGGAAGAGTCCTATAGAGTATAATATGATAAAGATTACATACATCTATCGGTGTAAAAATATTGTATTTGAAAACAATACTTTCTCCGCTAAGCAAAATACACAAGCTTACGTATACTGAATCATCATTTCTCGTGCGTCGGGGGATTGAAGAAGTCCCAGTGGTGATGATGGACCGTTCTTCCGTCTCCGACACCTAACATAATGAGTCCTGCAATCATAACTAAGATTATGACCAACGCCATTTGTACGTCTTTTTTATCTTCACCTGTTCCGAAATGCGATGTGATATAGGTCAGTATATGCTGAATAGTTCTAGTTACTGAGTTTTGGCATGCACGGAACAGTTGAACTGATAATTCGCCTACCGATGGCTCGTTTTGGCGTGACATAGGCTGCCGTCTAGCAGAAGGCCTGTATTCCTCATCGGAACTGGATACTGGTTCCCGTTTATGCTTTCGACGACGGGATGGAGCAGCAGGAAAGTCTTCAGAAAAATCAGCTGGATTTCTTTCATTGGGTGATCTCAATCTGTAAAACGATCCTGGTGGTAATGAATATTCAGGGTAATACGCCATAGGATATAAAGATGGAGGAATCGTTGGCAGAGGTGGGCGTTCAGGGGCATCATTTGTCACAGGTGTTGATTCTGAATGAGGAAGAGGGACCGATGGAGTAATGGGGACTGATGGAGTAATAGGAACTGATGGAGGAAGTGGAACTGGGGGAGGAGCAACTAGAGGAGGACTTTGTTGGTTTTTGGTGATAACAGCTGTCTGTTCAATCATCTCAACATCCGGAGGTAAGTTATCAGGTGAATATGCTTCGCTTTCAGTTTGCGTTTCTTGGGTGGTATCCGAACGTGATTTTTGATCCGTGCATTGGGATGTCATCTGAGAAAACTTTTGCAGTATTTCTTCTACGATCCCTGGGGCTAAATCTATGCCTCTTACATATATGTGGCCTGACTTAGAATTCATGTCAGTTACTTGCAATGAAAGACCTTCTATTTCTGATACAAGAATTTTCTGCGCTTGCAATTCTGTGACATTTAGGCGGTCCACTTCCAAATCAGAAACTTGTAATCTTTGCGTTCTGACAACATCAGCTTCGAGGCTGGTATTATTAATATGTTGAAAAAGATTTCTTGGTAATTCTATTGGACTTGTACATTCTTCATCTAAATCTAAGCACCTATCCTGGATTGGTATGCTTTCGACCCGACATTGTTGCTTAATTTCTTCATCTTTAGGGAAGGAATCTTTATTTTGCCACATCATTTGTGATTGTATTGGTAAATGAGAAACATCCGGATATGCTTGATTTTGAGAGCTATAAGTTCTAGATTCACTACTAAATGTAAGTGGCTCATCAATAGGTAAGACAGTAAGAGAAGCTTCTGTTACAATTTCATCCCGTTCGTTAATTCTAGTAGGGCTTGAAACCCGGCGTTCTACGAGAATTGCAGTGGGTGACATTCTCCCTAACGGAGTTTTTGGACGTTCTGTTGGAGTTTTCTGTCTTTCTGATGGTGTTTTTGGCCTTCCAGATCTAGAACTGGGTCTTGAGGATTCCCTGAATTTCTGAAGCCCCCTGGATAAAATTTCAACATCGATAGAGTTTTCTTCGGTGTCTTCTTTCAATGTTTCTGGAAGCGCTTCTGCTGTAGAAGAAACACAATCAAGATTATCATTGAATTCAATACCTTCCATTCCCAACTCGTAATCAAAATCATCTGGTAAGGGATCAGTTTGAGTAGAAACTTCTATTTCTATCACATCATCTTGATAATAAGGATCAGGATCGTTTTGCTCTTCTTCTACACAAGCTACACTTTCTTTCAAATCTTCTTCGCATTTCAGGTCATCTATCATTTTTTGATTATCTAATTCTAATTGAAAGTTTGCATTGAATTCAAACACACCAGGATCAATGTCTTCATCATCCAAGTACTCTTTGTTATCGGGATGCTTCTTCTTTTTTGGTCCTCTGGGTGGTCGCGGAGGAGGAGGCAACGGCCTATCCTTCATTTTACTGATAACTTCACCAGATTTAAGATCTTTATGAATTTCTTGATCTTCATCATCAATCTCGACATACTGAGTGCCATCTGAGCCGGGTTCATTTATCGCCAAATCTTCTAAATTTGTGAGACTAGTCGTAGAGAACTTTTTTCTTGGGGGTCTTGATGGTCCAAGAGTGCTGTAATTTCTCAAAGGTCTCTTGGGAGGTGAAGCTTCTTTAAGAGCTCGCGGAACTGTGAAATAGTCTCTATCGCTGCTAAGGCTTTTTGCAGATCGATGTCTTCGGAATGGAGCTGGCGGCTGAGGTGCTGGAGCAGTATTTTTTTGTGACATAATTTTATCGACAATAGCATAGCCGGGTCCATCGTCCAGGTCATCAAGAAAGTCTGTATCTGCAGTTGGCAGTTGAGTGTGGGAGTCTAGTACGATAGATTCTGCACCTCTTGAGGTACGATCATCGTCACCTACAGATGTAGCCCGAGATCCTCGAGATCGGGAACGGGTTCGTCTAGGCACAGCTGGAGCTTCATTGACAATCGGATTAGTATATTTTTCCACCATGTACTCCACTCTGTGAAATACAATCTGTAAAATAATACAATAATTTATATAATTTAATAAGTATTTACTTGTATTAGAGGATTGAAGGGTTATGAAGAATTTACATAGGTGGATACTTATATTACAATATTATATCTTATTATATGTATAATATTTAACTTGGACCGAGTGGGATTCGAACACATAATGTCAATGATAGTAGACAAATAATGATGGAATTTGAAAAATTAAATACCTATGTATCTTTATTTTTACAACTTTAGTTATACCTATATTATTTTCAATTAAGTATGCTAAATACTGATCTTGTGTTGTAAATGGTAAAATGAATGTTATGAGAAGTCAATTGAAAATTTTCCCTTTTTGGTTAAGATTCAAGACTACTTTTGAGATTTCCTTAGCTGATAATTTAAAATCATCAGAATCACATACTAGAGATTTTTGAGTACCAATTACATACGTTTTTTGAAATTTCCACGAGAATAAAGTACACATACAATATACATAATTTCGAAATAAAAAACAAACGTAGATTTTTCTTCACTTGATTTCATTTGGTTATTGCATGAAGAAACCAGATGACGATGTATTTGATTTTTTTTATTGTAACCGTACATCAGCGCATTATATTATTATACATATTTTTTTTAATATCATGCGATATCCCATGCCACTGCGGTGCATGTTAAAAAAACTACTGATAGCTATAATATATATAGCTTTTTAAATTATGTATCATATATTTCACTATATTAAAACAACATTTATATATTATAACCTAGTATTATAATGTTTATAAAAGTATCATTATATCCGTGACTTATATTACAATAAATTGTATTAATACAGATGATATCCGTGGACGTTATTATAAATTATAAATGTCTCTGCAAAATTACTACATGAAAAAAAAAATGATACATGCTGACTCATTATTAGCTGCAAGAGTTTATATTATATAATATTATATTATAGATGTAGCACAGAGAAGTAAGACGTCGTAACATAACATAATAAGATAAGTTGCACACTGCTATAATACTATTATATACTGGTAGGTTGTATCGTTGCGCAGTATGAATGCTCCACTTATTATGTAGGTAATACTTATTTTGTAAAACCGCTAAGGGCCACAATCAAAATATTTTGCCAAACACTATTACCGCACATTACTCTCCATTGTGTTTTATATCGCTAACGAATAAACCGTACTTGCGTAAATAATATTATATTTGTCGTTTTGTCTGCGTTTCAAATACTAATTGACACCCAACAATGTAATGTCAGACTGATGACGACGCCATTTTTGTGTGGATTGAGAAGCTCCGTGATGTTCCACCAACTGTTTCGGAGATAATAGAATAGGTTACATGTAAATTGTACGTACAGTATTTCACCGTGGCACAGTTAGCCGTGAGCTTTCTATCGGAAAGAGATGACTATACTATACGGCAGTGGCAAAGGGTAGAGATAGGCTGTTAAAATCCGTCATAATTAGTGCAAACTAAGCTTTGTCAGTCGTACGCAATATATTTTCATTGAGATAAGACTACAGTTTACAGACAGTGTTGGTTAGTTTATAAAATTCAATTAAACCCTGCGAAACCAAGCCATAATAAATATGTAATAGTCAAAAAATATTTGTCTATCTATAAAATATCTAAAATTATGCAAATAAATCATACATTAGTTATTTTATAGATAGAATAATATTTTTTATCTATTATAGTTTGGTTTAGGTAGGGCCTAATGAATTTAATAAATATAACCAACAATATTAAATATTGTTATTACAAATTTTGTAATATCAATATGTATTCTTAATCCAACAAATAAGTATGAATGAAAAAGTGTCCATAATTTTGTCGTATCGCACAAAGTACACCAAAACTATTATGGTTAGGTTAGGCAGGGTTTAATTAATTTCTAAAAACTAATCAAACACCATCTGTAAATTTATTGTAGTCTTAGTTCAATATAAACAAAAAAATACGTTTGACCAATAAAGTTTAATGTGCACTATTTATGGCGGATCTTAACAACCTACCGTCACCCTTCACTACTACTATACGGTTTCCAATTATATTAGATTCAATATGAATATTAATTCAATTTTCATAGCTGATTTTGGCAAAATTCATGAATAATTCAAGAATGAAAACCTAGCCTAACCTAACAAATAATCCAGTACCAAAGTGTAAACCGACAACAACCGTTTTTTATTTAGACATGAATTTTATGTCAGTACTATACGACCCAAAGAGTTTGGACGGTCTTTAATATACGGCCATATATTTTCGATACAACATTTCACGGAGAAGTGTGATACGGAGAACTACATACGTACAAGTTTGCGGACATGAATAAAACAAAGATCGCCCTGATGGAATGGCACGATAAGAAGAATATAGTCAGAATAGGATTCATTTCTGCGTGAGCAAATACACATCGTATAAAAACTGTTTACGAACATTTAATAATTTTTAAACATACTATTCAGTAATTTATTATTTGTATGAATGCATTTTTTTAAACAATACGTTTTACAAAATTTATCTGTACAAATAATAAAAATATTAAAGTGAAGTAGGTTGTTTCAAAAAAAGTATTCCAAATATGACAAAAATACTGTCAAACAAACAAGTGTGACCATGCTCGGGGAGATTTTAAGTATTTTATCGGAAGTAGTGACGCGTGGTCTTGTGGAATGTTTATTTGTACGACGTAAGTTGAGTTTAAAACTTTGGTGGTCTGTGCACGGAAATTTGTGTCGGGACCGCACCGATGTATATTGGTCTAGTCAAATCCAATAGCGGATTAAGATCCGATAGGGCGCTAGACAATTATTTTTTGATGACCTCAACCATAAACAAATCTTAGGCAGTTTATATTTTTAATTAAAAAAAACGTCATTTTGCATTATTAATTTTACCTTTGTTTGAACTATTTTTACCAAAGATATAGCTATACATATATGAAAGTTGGACAGCATTTTGTATTGTAGATTCACTAAGATCAATATTCACAATACATATTATTATTGTATTAAGAGATTTATTTGCCAGGGGCGCATTTTGCTAAAAACACACTGCATTAGTATAATAAATGCAAAGAATGACTCATTTGATTTTTATTTAATAGTGAATATACAAATGATTTAATAATGTATATTCATTAAAGATATATCAATAAAAATAAATAAAATATTAATTATAATCATATGCAAGGATGTTATAACGAAAATAATTCGCAAACCTGAAAGTTGGATGCTAATCCTCGCATCACGCGGAAAATGAAAGTTGTCAGGTCGAATTCCATTGGGTCATTTTTTGAATTTTGTCTGATATGTATATCATTATTAACGATTTGAATGAACATTCCCATAACATCGTAAATATACGAAAGTGTCTGAGTAGGTAACCAAAACATGGTAATATAATCCAAACAAACGCTAAAATATGATCAATATGTTTAATTTTCGAGTAAGTATAACATTCAATACTGTAAGTAACTAATAAGTGGTGTAGTGGGAAAGGCACTGGCCTTCTACCCGAGAGTTTTGGGTTCGATTCCCGGTCATGATAAAAACATTTATATGTTATTCTCAAAGCCGGGGTGTTTGTAATTGTTCAAAAATTACTAACAACCACCTTGTACGAAAAAGCAAGGACATGGTTATTAATAATTAAAAAAAAAAAAAAAAATTTAATACTGCCATCGCTGAAAATAATATTTTTTTAAATTGCTACTTCCACAATAATCAAATCATCTGTGTATTTTAATACTAAAGTTCGCAATACTCTCATTATAACAGAAGTTTATTTGTTTTGAACTAGGTATAATATATTATTTTTTGGCAACTTTTCCACTTTTTAGTACCTATGTTGAGTTTGCCAATAATAATTAAACAAACCAATCAAGATAACGTATTTTTGGTATTTATAAGTTTTTCGGTTGTTGACAATTTTATGACAATTGTCTAAAACAAATCATTCATAATATTACGGATCACTTTTTATTTGACATAATATAGAATAAAAATCTGGCATACAAATGATTTTATGCAAATATTTCTTTCTTTGTGACATTGGCTGCCAATATATATGTAACTTCAGAGTATATTATAAAGTATGTTTTTGCCGAAAATGATTTAAGTATGGATTCCTACATAAATCGTCATATATTTTGTAGACAATTATTTACTTTTTGAATATTGTGGGGTTGCTTCCAAAAGTTGGTAAGTCGATAATTTAGGTATTTAAAGTTAACACCGGATTATGTGTCTACTTATTATGAACATTTATGCTAGAACAAAAATTCAAGGTCATCCGATATATAGAACATGCAAAAAGCACAAAGAAATTATTATTATGCCTAATTTTAGACGGCATGTCAAACTTCAAATTGCATTTACTCCATAACGTCATGTTTTACGAGACTTAGCAACTTTTATATTTTATAATTTATTATATTTACAATGGAAACAAAAAAATCTTAAAACTATAAAGTCATTAGTCGCTAAATATTAATGACGAGAATAATCTTAATTGAGTTTTCCCGAACGTGTTATGTCCTTATGATAAACTACCTTAGATATCCGGTATATTATATTGTATAATATCGTCACTATTCTGGCAGAAGACACTAATTCGAGAAAATGACATATTGAGTTAGTTATACCAAAATGTTCCTTATTTCAAACTTTATTGTCTGGAAACCTTCTTAATAAATAAACAGTCTTTATTTTAAAGTCATTCTTTTTACGATTACTTAATAAACTCACATGATAGACCATTTCAAACATTTTAACAACTTCAAAGTCAAATTACTCAAAACTAGTATTCTCCAGTTAGTGTGTTCTGCCAGAACAGAGACGATATAATAACTGTAAACATCTGATTTGCCAGTGGCGAAGACTCCATACTAGGCGATTATTTGAAGCCTACCTTCTTAAGAAAAATATTTTTTGATTGCATATTGACATATTTGTATAATCACTTGATTATAATATATTCAATAAAATAATTTATGTTGCCAACGAGAGATGCCGTATGTGTAGGAATATATTACACAGATAATTATTATAAATTAATCTGCAAAGGTTTTAAAAAATATACCACAGTCTTGACGTAAATAAAGGTCGGATTATGTTTCAAATAATTCTCAATTTTTTTCATATGGACTTTACGTGACGTAGCCCCGCCCAGTTTATCGAATTGTATGAACTAAGGTAAGCTCCAATCGCAGAGCCTAAAACTAAATAATTGATAATAAGATAATCAAAAAAATAATTTCTATGGTGCTTAATCGAATATCAATAAATATACACTGTTTTTAAAAATAAAAAGAACTTTTATCTAATGATTTTTGATGAGTAGGTATAAATGTTTTGAAAAAATGCGTACTTAATTTAAACTGATCGCTTAATTTTATACCGTCAGTGAGTTTTTGAAGTTTCATTAAATTTGTGTGTTGTTGTCATTAGTGTATACCTATTCATTAGTAGTAATATCGTATTATCTTCTTATTTCTCGTAAGTATACCTGTTAAGTGTGTTCTTTTTATCAGATCTCCACAGCCTACATATTTCCAAAAGCCACCCTTAGTCACTGTGATTTACAATATGATTTCATAGATCTTATAAGAATTCTTTTTGAGGAAAATAACTATCGACATTTTTGACTGTTATTTTATTGGTGTAGCTTGTTTAGAATATCATCTCCAGTGTCTCGTAATTGTATCAGCAATATTTTATTCCACGACGAATTTATAATTATTATTTTTTATTATGTTAGTTAGTGAAAAAAAAATCAAACTGCTCGCTTATAAGTCGTTTTAGTTTAATAAACTCCATTAACTTGTATTCAGTAATAATAAACGGAAAATGAATTTATTTTATTTGAGGAACATGGGGATTAACCAAAGAATTATAGAAAGAAGAATTCATATGAACAGTTTATATTAAAATATTGACAGCATTAATTTCGAAACAATTTTAGTGTGTAGCTACTTGAATTGGCAACTATGGAAAAGTTTACGTTTTCTTTTGATTGTTCATTTAAACATCGATGGGTAATTTGACGATAACATCTCTTATACGTTTTTAAAACTAATGTAATGCATTTTTGTCTCTCAGTGCGACTTTGGTAAATTGGAAAATAAATCTTAGATTAGTCTGATATGCAACAAATAAATTTGCAATGCGAAATTGATAAAACAATATAATATTATATGGAATACTTTTGTTTGGCAAAACTGTTCTGATCGAAAGTTAGAGGAAAATAATATAGCTCGTTATATTGTATCATATTACCAGATTTACACATTTGTATTAATTTAGAATGACATTGAAATATAAATAAAATAATTTGTAAATATTTGGGGCAAGCTGAAGAAAAAATATTCATTAGAAAGTAATTTTTATGAATCTTTCACCAAATTAATACTCACGAAACACAACTAGTGAATAATGACAAAATTTTCTTCAAACGTATTTTATTAATATCTGCATATAACGAAAAAAAGTTGGATGATCATTGGATCGCATTTCGTAACTTAAGAATCTATATGATCGTTACGAGTACATATTTACCAAGTTGTTCTGGGTTGCTACAGTACTAAATTTGTGGATCTATATTATTTCTTTCCATTTATTAAATCTATCTCTTGCTAATCTTATATAACACATAATATACTTCAGTACAGATTACGTTAATAACATAATATGAAATATTTTTATCTCATTTTTTTCATTCTTTCAATAGGCTAATTAATTCTAAATGATTATATGTGAAATTAAATGTATAAAATCTTCAATATTAGGTAATTAATTATTTAATAATAATTATATGATCTAAATTAGTTCTTCTCTGTAAGTTCTAGTAATGTATGAAAATACCACGGTTCTTTATATAAAAAAAATATATCTTTCTTTCTATGTCACCACAAATAAATCTGAATGCATTGTTAACAATATGTCATAGAATAACATATTATATTTAATAAAGCTATTTCTTATTCACTGAATATTTCATAGGATTCAAGCATTCTTTGGTAAAGCATATTTACCGGAAATTAATGGATGAGTGTTCGAGGTACGTATATTTTTAAAGATTTACAAATTCGTTCAATTTTAAACATTGTGTATGCAATGCCTAGTCCAAGATACATATTGTGTCCAGCTACAATTAATTATACTGGGCTATCACCTTTTAACGATACACAAATAATCTACGTACATAGTACGCACATCCACACCTGAAAACTTTGCTATCAAATTTAATGTATTTTAGACAGTTATATTATATCATATAATATTGCGCGCTTTAATCAGAACAATATTTAACAGTACCACGCGTCGCAACTTTCAATAAAATAATAAAAAAATCTGCCGAAATATTATTCTACCTGTATGTGAGTCATTATATTTGTACATGTTTTAAATCCGCGGCGGAATACAACAAATATGTCCATTGTATAAAAAGCTCTCAAATGTTCGTAAACAGTTTTTAAAAATTGTTTATAGATAGATTACATCGTAGTTTGAACGCATGAGAGTTACAAAATTAAAAAGTTAATAATTTGTACCTGTGCAATTACATATAATTATAAGATTACGTTTTAAAAATTGGTTATAATTTGTTCCTAAATGCGTTTATTCCCTTGACACATATTACAGAAAATGAGACTTTTTGTCATGTCATTTTATAATGATTTAGTACTAGGTACTTAAATGTTTAAGTCATGGACGTTTATTAATAAGTGTAAAAAATGCTCACCTCGTCATTTATACTTTTATCGTCATTGTCAATAGGCTTCTCCCAATTATCATCTTCAAATGTCTCTTGCTGGAAAGAGTCAGTGTCTTGGTAACTATGTGGTTCCTTTGTATTTTTCTTGCGTCTCTTGGGCACAGCGGGCATCTCTCGAGTTTGTTCAATTTCATTCTCATATTCATTTAAATTCTCCAAAATATCTGGATCCTTATATCCGAACGAATTTATTCGCATATTATCGAGATTTTCTTCCTCGCTATAGGATTGGGAAATTGGCTCTGAAAACATTTCTGGCGCTGGAATACTCTCGATTGCTATGTTGTGAACTTGTATTTCCGGTTCAGGCTCAATGATATCTTCTATGTAATTACTTGTGTCTTCAGTAGGCTTATTTCCTTTCATTTTCCTTGCTCTTGAAGGTCTGACTGGAGGGAACGTGTAATATCCGTCATCATTTTCTGTCATGAAACCATGTTCATTCTGGTGGTATTCCATTGGCTCATCTTGTTCTACGCTGTCATCTTTTCCAAATTGGTAATACCTATCTTCTTGTTGTGGATAATTAAAGTTGTTGTTATCAGGTACACTTCTTTCTTCGTATCTATCACCTGTATCCATCTGACTCAACGCGTTAACTGGAGATCTGAAAGCGTCTCGTATTTCATCTGTAAGATATTTTCCAACTTCAATATTGTCTTGAGATATACCTTTTTGACGCAAGAAAAATTCATCATTGTCAATTTCTTCTAATACGCCTCGACGATGATTTCCCGCTGAAGCTGCAGACGATTCATCGTCTTCATGTCCAGTTTCACGATCGAATGCTGGATCATGTGTTTCTTCACTGGGTAAAATATACGGAAGTGAAACTCTGTGGTCAACTTTTGCCGCATTATTTCTCTCCATTGCGTTCCATAATTCAGCATTTTCTAATTTTGCTTTGACAGTTTTTTGAATTTCCAAATTTTCTTGTTCATATTCTGCTTGCATTTGGCGATAGTCTTTATCAACTTGTGCTAATTTTGATTCAAAATCTTTGTCATTCTTGTACGAATAGTCTTTATCACCTCCATATTGCCGTGGCTGGTCTTCAGTTGATCTGGCACTAGATTCGTCCCAAACGCCTCCCACAAGTAGTCTTTCTTTTTTAACTCTCGGGACAGTGGCAAATGTAGGGGGCGGTGTTCCAGGCCGATTAGCAGACGAGGCGGCAAACTTATCCTTCTTATTCCTATTGAAAAATCTCGGATAAGTTCGGAAATCAAAATTTAAAATATTTTTCTTAGAACCTGATGTAGATTCCGTCGATGGATCATGCTCATCTTCAGTGCGTCGATTATTTTCTTTGTTTCGAGTAAAAGTCGAAAAATTTATTTTTGGTCTATCAGGAAATTTGAATTTAGACCTATCAGGTAAAGAGAACTTTGGTCTATCGGGGAAGTTAAATTTAGGTCTATCGGGGAAATTAATTTTCGGTCTATCCGGTAAATTAATCTTTGGTCTTTCGGGTAATTTAAACTTTGGTCGATCGGGTAGATTTATTTTTGGTCTATCGGGGAAATTAATTTTTGGTCTATCCGGAAAATTGAATTTCGGCCTCTCAAACTTTGGACGTTCAGGCATACTGAATTGTGGTTTCTTCATGCCTTTTAGTTTCGTTTTGAGTTTTCCAGCCTGGTTTCGGATTTTCCCCGTTTGAGTCTTGATCTTTTGCTGCAACTTCGATGCCTCAATGCTCGCTCTCTTTCTGTTTTCTCTCTTGAGTGGTAGATCCTCTAGGGCCGAAGAATCAACTTGGCTTGTGCTTATCTCGCAGTCTGTCCTTGACTCGGTAGTGGTGGGCGTGTTGACGAAGTACCTGTCTTCCATCTGCTTTTGCATGGCAATGGCAGAGGAAGCGGTGTCCCTGTCATCAGTCCCGCTGTAGGCTTCGTTGTCGCCGGTGGCCTGATCGAGGGGCAGCCGTAAGACCTCGCGCTCCTGCGAAGTGGTGCTGGACATGTCGTCCTCGACATACACCTGATCGACCGCGGCCGCAGCCTCAGAGGTTGGCTTACCGATCGGTTCGTACTCATGATCGCTGAAAATAAATCGGAATTTCATTAAATCTATAATTATATGGATTCATGCAACAATACATTTTACAAAATAATATAAATGAAAATTATTGCAACGAAAACTAGTTTGAAATCCTATATAAATTTTGTTTTCTTACTATATTAGTTCAAGCTGAAAAAACCTTAGTAGGTAGGTAAATTATTGGTATAAAATAGATGATGCAAATAAAAAATATATAGATTTATTACTTGTTGCTTGTTCATTACCTAATATTAAACATAATGCACATTTAAAAAAATATTATAACATAAATGCCAAAAATATGAAAAAAAACATACGCAATAAATGCATTCAAAATCATTTGCAATAGATGTCCCTTTTGGTATTTATGCAGAATAATATTATATAATACAAATAAAATGTCAACAAATTTAATGCGAAGAAATCTTCAACCTCTACTATAACATAATAATATGCTGTCGACAATTTTTAAATATTAAGATATACATATAAAAATTGGTAGGTTTATATAATAATTATTTAAACTGATATTTCTAATATAGATACCTACCTGCAATATAATACATATTATAATTATTAATATTAAATATAATATAATATGTTTATCATTTCGAATATAAAAATAGTAGCTTTGAATTAATTGAAATACCTACTACATATGTTTGTTATTTGTTCGCAATGTTTACATGATCAGGAAATATTGGTTTTCGTTGGATATACTTACTGGAAATAAATTTCAATAATAATAATATTGTAGTTAATTCAAAACAGCATTTCATTAAAAACTAATTGTTTTGCTTTATACGATACGTGGTTATCTACAATATTTTCTTCAATGATAAATAGTATTTATTTATTTTACCAACTAAAAATCTTAATACAAAACCTCTATTCTGTGAAGGCACATAATATGATCGGTGTTTTGTGAAAAGAGCGATTTATCCAAAATGCTATTTTACAGGAGGATTTTTAACTTTTGACAATTATTTATTAATTACCTATGGATGATTAAAAATATCTAACAAGTTTATAATAAAGCTTAGAGAGAATACTGTCTTTATAATAGGCTTTATAATATAATATTTGAAAAGGCTTAATATGTCACATTCGCTGTTTCTCCGTAACACTAAGTAGATATTCGCCCTTACGATTATCGTTTAAGTATTTTCTGTGGAGATACAAATTCGCCGTTTTTACACAACAAAGCTAGTGAGATACATATAGTTTTTTCATTGAAATCTCGATTTCGCCAAAATAGTTGATTCAACCTTTTTACAAAACAACGATGATATGATCTTATTAGGATCGGACATGTGGGGGGGGGGAAGGGCGTAATATCAATACATTTATAAATGCGAAAACCACAGAGCTTATATTTATGTTTGATGGCTTGATATAAAATATATCCAGATTTGGGATATTGTCTCAATAAGACGATCGTTTAATTAATTATAAAGTCATGATAATAAATTTATTGCTGTTAACAGTTCAATACCTTTCAAACATGTTAAACGTAGTTATATTGAACAAAACATCGACCCACGTACGTTTGCGATAAAAAAATATGATGTAAAAATAATATTCAAAAAATCGCAGCGCAATGTAGGTACATAGTCATAATTCAACTTGAGAAAAATAAACATTCTCTTATAATACACATTGATTATAGAAAATTCCACAAACAAAACTCAAAAAATATCAGTCATAAAACGAGCGAAACAAGGTAGGTATATATCAAATCTAATATACCATAGTAGACGCAATATAATACATGCAACACAATATAATACATAAGACAAAATATGCAATTTATCAAAAAATTATATATATAACATAATAATTCAATGCTAAAAACCTTTTAATTTCGTTAAATATCAATTTCAATCGCTGAACGCTAAAATATGTTTAGTAATATGATAAATAATCAATCGGTGTGTATTGATTTTTCTGATCAATTTTATTATATTATATATTATAGTAAGAACAACGGTATACATACTAGTCAATATATTTTAGGGATTATATTAATTATAATTTTTAGTATACCTACACATTCGGCATAAACGTATAAGATATATAAATATAATATATAGCGTACCTTTAGTTATTGTAAGTAATTTTCTAATGTTAATTTATTACATCAAAATCTAATCGTCAATATTATGACAATAAGCTCATACAATTTGAGGATTCTATCATGCTGATATTTATCTGTTATAATAATATATAGTTTTTGTTTATGAGGTTTTGATTTCAATACAGTTTAATGTGTGGTTATATATTATAATATAATATATCAAAGAGAATCTGCAATTTATATAATCATTCAGGAATGAAGTATATTTTAATTAATGCTGTCATCGTATAAATAAATTTTGTAATTAATACAAAAAGAAAGGCTTAAAAGTGTGACAATAGTCGTTCACTTTTCATTATAATAGACTTTCATAGACGTGACGATTGAATAATTCAACATTTTTTAATTGCAAAGCATTGCGTTCGGATCAAAATTAACATCGCGCAAGTGTTTATAGAATGGAAACATTACATAAAGCTCGCAAAAGACGCGGCGCTACTGTTACCGTTTTAGCATGAGCACCGGCTGATTCTCTTTCCTCATTTCAATCGAGTCTTTTCACTTTATCTCTCGATGACGTTCGCCGTACAACGGCCAAACGAAAATCCACAGAAACATTTTGAAAAAAAAACCACCGGCAAATGTGATACTTAGTTATTTATTTTTTTAAATATAGACAAGCGTAGGTTATAGCATGTGGGTTGGAAAACATGACTAACCTTTGGAAGTAAGCGATGGTGGCAGGCCGCGGAGCAGGTCTTACTATCGCGTGAGGTTCAGGCCGGTCGGGCAACAAGGAGTCACTCTGAAAGAACTGACAAGCGCACCGGACGTCCAGAGACACCGTGGGTACGCTGCCCTCGCGTGAGGGTCGCGGGAGCGTCCGCCTCGGCGTCCCTCCCTCGGAAGTCCATCGCCTCAGCGTGCTACCTTGCATAACTCCGCTTCATTGCATTCAGCGCACCCTCGCTATACCGCCCTCTGCACACATGCACATTTATAATAAACTCTGACTTCGTCTCGGATCGCGCGGACAATTCTGTCGACTTGAAATATTCACGAGAACGATAGCGTTAGCTGGAACGAAGTATGCGTGGGGGCGGTTTAACGAGGGTCCGCCGATTTTAAAATAGAGTATCAAATGGATTGGTGCGGTGACAGATCGGACGCCAAGTCTGCGTTAGACTGTCTCCGCAGGAGACGCTAGTACACTAAGCACCACTCAGCTGCTTCGCAATCCCGGCGACGAACCTTTGCGACCACTCTGCGAGCTGCACAGCGCGACCAATCTATTTTTATGCCGGAAGGTTGCGATATTATTGGGATACATTTTCTGCAGTAGATACTATTTCGCGCTGTCACATAAAGCGTTTGAGAAAGTGTAATTATTGCGGCTGAGGTTCGCGCATTTGCATGCTATTAAATATAATACACAAATAAAATCACAAATGGTGTTAGTAAACAATGCGCACATTATTTGAGGAATACAGTACTTATTGTAAAATCTACTCACTTCATTTTTGACCATAAATTTTCGATTTCGTGTGCAGAGGTACTACTTTCTTCGATAGGTTCAGGGTCGCTCAATGATTCGGATACTTGAAAATGGACTCGCTTATCCAAAGTCCCCATATTTTCGGGAGCGTCTTTATCGTTACTGGCCGTATTGTCAATGACTACTGGATCGGCTATGTTATCATCTTCTACGTAATCCTCTATTTCTGTAATTGTTATATTGGGAGTATCGTTCTGCGGCCGGTTGTTTTCTTTTAATGTTGAGCTTTCGGTATCATCCGTTTCTGTTATTATCGCTTCGTTTTGAATTTCTTTATCATGGTTTTCTATTTTTTCAGGGGTCATGGCCACGTCGTACATGGTTTTTAATTTAGAAATACTTTCAGAAGTCGATTCTTCATCTTCCATGGGCTCATCAATGAGAAGACTCGGGTCTTTAGAATCGCTTGATTTTTGATCGATCTCAATTTTTGTTTGGACATTGTCAGGTTCATCGATCAGTTTTGATAAACTTTGTTCATCCGGTGATGCTGTTATTGAGACATCATCATCTTTCTCTATATCCTCATAGATGTGCTCTTTTCTTTTTCTTGTAGGTGGTGACGGTTCTTCTAAAAATTCACTAGGAATAGAGAAAACATTATTTTTATTTGAAGACACTACTGGCTCTTTTTCAATAGTATCAGAGTCAGTTTGCATTACCAATGATATTTTAATTTCATCAACACTATCTTTCTCTTTATGCAAATCTTCATTTATTTTTATTTTTTCTCGTCTCTCCAATCCAGGAGAACAGTCAAGAGGTATAATTTCTTGGGGTTCATCAATTCGAGGTTTCCTTTTTGGTGAAGTAGCTTTCTTATGCAAATTCTTTTCAGCTTTGTGTATAGTCTTATCAGCGATATGTTTTATTTTTTCCACAAAAGGATGACAACATTTCGAGTTCCTTGGAGAATCGTCATTATTTGGAGCGATATGACTCCTGTCAGGATGTTTACGTTTTAAAATTCCTTTAGGTGAGACAGTTATTTTGGGTTCATTCACAGTTTTTAAACTGTCAACATTGGCGGGCCCCGGCAGTGACTCACTTTGATCTACGTGCATATTATTATCTTTTTCTAATATGTCCTCTTCTGAGTCTAAAGATATTTCTTTTGAAAAATTTGGAACGTGTACACTGCCATCGTCTTCGCCTTCTCCGAGCTTTCGACTGCTACCTGGAGAGGAATCCAGCATTAAAATCTTTTGGGGCCCCCCATCGGTTGAAAGTGTGGGGGACCTTCCGCCGGAGCGGTCCCTTGACGGTTCTCGCGACATGGATCTTCTTATAGGTTCAGAATTTTTCAGTATAAACTCAGCCGTAATATCCTCGCCTTCAAGGGGAGGTTTATCCAGATGAGTCCAAGGGTAACCACCTTGTATTCGCGATCTCTTGACGTCCTCCCACTGATAAGTCTTAATCGGCACCGGTGGCACTGTCCCCTCTTGATGCTTTTCTGGCAAAGATGATTGCATTTTAAATTATTTTTTTTTGAAAACCAAAATCACAATTTTGAAAAAAAACAATATTTTTTTTTAAAAAAATATTTAAAAAAAAAATTAATTATTTAACTATTTTTTTGAACTGTTGACAAACTGTCAATTAAATTTTGAACATTTCTGAATAAAAATATTTACGACCGCGCACTTAAAAAAACAATGAATAAACCGAATTGAAATTTTATCACTGATTCACTATTAAAGAGAACGGCAAAAACTAAGCGATCAATCGGAGCACATCTACATGTAGGTGAACGGGAATGCAGCTCTTTACCTGGTTCTTATTGGACTGCTCCTATGTCCATTACGTTCCATGGCTCACGAGTTGGTGGATCATTTTCGTGATCTTTCAGTGCACAAATTATAAAAAATACAAGATTTTGTAAGAAATATTTGAATTGAAGTCCGCCGCCGAGTGGATCGGTGCTCGGCGAAGAGCGTTGGCGCCTGATGTGCCACGGGGCTAAATATACCGCTGAGCGTGTGATTATTTTGGGTCAGGATTTCGCGGCGCAGGGAGATCTGCTTCAGCAGTACCGCCGCCACTCGACAGAGGCCCCCGTCTTCTCCCGACTAGCAAAACTAAATTCTGATTCCATTAACCCAAACGCACCCGGCTGCTAATTTATACCATCACCACAATAATTGAACAAAAAAATGACTTAGAGTACAGACCGATTCTTCTGTACAGATCAGTGGCGATGAATCGGTACTAAACAAATAATTAGCGTTTATCTGGACATAATATTTTAACAAAAAAAATTCACATGTGCAACTAATAAAACGACATAATATAGAAAAAAAGCATTGCAAAAGTATTATTTCCAAGAATCCTAATTTGGATTTATGTAAAAATGACTAACAACGCAGATTCAGAATTCTCTGTAAATAAAAAATCACATACCCATTGCACGTTTACTCAACTGTATTTGTTAACCATCACTGTATAGGTGCATAATTTATTTATATTCTTATTGTTTACATACTCAACGTTTGTTTTCATTAAATAGACATTCGCTAATGATACGGATTCCCTACCGGTTAACGAAATCATAATCTTATTTAATACATAAGTGTACCTAATGAATAAATAGGATATTATGGCAGTTTTGTGATTTTTCTATATTTTCATTAATAAATAAATGTCTTCTTATTCATTGAATTCATATTAATAGACAGAGCTGATACTATATTACTCCACAGCTAAAAGATATTTTATAATAATCGGTTGTAAGTCTTTTTATCTAGTTCAGGTAAATCTAAAAAAGGGAAAAGAGGAATACAGGTTTCAATACCGGGATCTAAAAAATTGAAATCCCGATTTTATAATTGACAATAATTAGTTACAATTTACGGAAGGTGTCCAATTCACACTTATATTAAAACATTACACTATAAATGAAGAATTCCTTATACGTAATAATTTATAATTTAATTTGATTATTCCATGGCTGTTGAATTTATCACACTTTATAGATGCGAAAGAGTGTCTACGCATGGAGAGAGGCAAAATAAAATTCTGGAATAATTTCAAATTTTGTAGAATTTTGCAATGTTATAGTAATTATTTTATAAAAACATTCAAATTTAAATATGTTGTACTCATAACATATCGACTGTGTTTAGGAATAAGGGCGTAACCCTCGATTCTTCCAAAAGTGCCTTTATTATAATATATTAACAATATATACAATTAAATACACGTTATGTAAAAAGGAAGTCAGCCGCAAATGCCGATTTATTATCTAAATTCAGGTTTTATTGAGCTTTAATTAAGTTTTAATTTAAGGAAAAAGCATTTACCCTCAATTTTATTGATTTTTCTGTAATAACTTCTTTAATTATTAGTAGATCGAAAAGATATTTCACTAAATCATCAATCATCATGCACCCAATGTCTGTTCTTATTTTTTTTATCAATATTGAACCAAAATCATTCAAAAAAGGTTTATTGCGTCTCCTGTAAAATTTGATCTGTGTGGGTTACGCCCTTTTCCCTAAACACGGTCGATATATAAGACAAGTATATCAATCAGTTAGTGCGTGTATTGTGTTATATGCTAATTTTGAATGTTTTAATAAAATCGAATTTTAATGATTCGAATCGATCGCAATGGATATACTATAAAAATAGTATATAGCAGGGATGGTCAACCTATGGCACGCGTGGCACTAGTGGCAAGCGAGATGATTTTGCATGGCACGCGAATGTTTTGTGTTGAAGAGAAAAAAATAGATAAATATAATAGAAAAGATATTTTTTTACAAAAAGTTTAACAAATACCTAAATATATATTGGGTACCTATATAATATTAAAAATGCGTATTTTCTTTCGGTTTCTAATAATATTTTTACCAATAATATAAGTAGGTATATAAATCGATGCGCAAACGGAAACGACGAAATTCATGCATGCAGCTGATACAGGCAGGCAGCTGTTACTCTTGAAGAATAAGCATTATAATTAATAAAAATTGTATAGATAGGTCCTTAGGTTTTATGCGTCACACATAATAATATGAAAGTATTGGTTTCATCAGACAGCGGGGTAAGCCGTGTCGCGAACCGCTGGTTTTGATCGATTTACAATCATTTTACAATGCTTGAGAGTGACTTGAGACCACTGTAGCGAGAAAACGCCTCTCTGATCCGAGAAATTTTGGCGTCAATTTGTGCGTAAAGAACCAAACTAAGTAGGTATTATAGTAATAATACTCTAGAACTTAATTGGTTATAATTTAATTTTTTTAAAATAGAATTCTTATAACTATTTTTACATTATTTTCCTGCTCGAACTACTCGAAAAACTGCTCGGCACGTCAGACGGTCAAAAATTTATATTTGGGAAATTTTGGCACGTGTACGTAAAAAGGTTCACCATCCGCTCGCCGATATATAGTATATCACTGGCGAAGGGTAGAGGTTGGCTGTTAAGATCCGACATAAATAATACACATTAAGCTTTGTCAGTCATACATAATATTTGTTTTCATTGAATTGAGGCCACAATATGCAAATAGTATTGGTTAGTTTTTAAATTAATTACACCCTGCGTAAACCAAGCTGTTATTAGATAATTGTCAAAAATAGTTGTCTATATTACACAGTTTTAGATAGTTTATATTTTTTTGGTTTGGTTGGCTTAATGAATTTAAAAAAAATACCTACACCTTCTGTTATAAGTATTTTTAATTCAACGAAAATAAATAAGTATGACTGAAAAAGTGTGCACTATTTTTATGGGATCGTCCATAGCACGCTTAAACTAATTGTGGTTAATATAAGCAGGAATTAATTGATTTTTAAAAACTAACTAACATTATCTGCAAATTGTTGTCTTAGTTTAATGAAAACAAATACGTATAGTATACATGTACTATGTAGACGGACGGTTTTGTGTATACTAACTTAATTTCAATGAAAACTGGATATCGCATATTTGTGTACATACTAATTCATCGATATATTATCGACTGTGGAAAGAAAAAAGGGCGTAACCCTCAGTTTTTTCAGAATAGGTTTTATTGCATAAAAACGTTGTACACGTCGTGTCCAAAGGATGTAAGTTGCAAATGCCGATTTACTTTTTAAATTTAGCTAACAGTTAAAAAAAGAACGAAGTGACTTGGGAAAAACGACTTAACCACAATTTCTGATGTTTCTTTTAATCAGCTCTATAATTAATATCAAATTAGGCTTATAAATTAGCATGCGCTTCTAGGTTATGTCTATTTTATATTTTAACTTTGACCGATAACCATAATTTTTTTTTAAAAAAAGTAAAAAAAACTCCTGCAAAATTTGATTTATGTGGATTGCGTCCTTTTTTATTTCCAATTTTCGATACTTATATTATTTTATTTAAAAAAAAAAAATGGTATTGATCGGATTATTTCTTATTATGTAGATTGTTATTGTGTTGGGGGTGCATATGGGTTAACAAACATAAATCTGCTGTATACTATGTTATCGAGTTATCGACATTAAAACAGACAGGAATGACCCAATTCATGTTGGTGGCGTAAGAAATAAAACAAACCATTGAGCATAAGTTAATATTTTTCAGCATTTAATGTATTTAATTGAATGACGTGATACAATATAATATTTTTGACACCGTGATTACATTCCGGTGCAAAGTCTTCTTAAAACTTAATAACCATAGTAAGCTATTAGAAAGAAATTAATATAGTTATAAAAATGACTTCATTGTTCAATACTTACATTATAAATAGAACATTATTTATTCAACCAATTGGATTAATTTTAACCATACCTTGATGCAATATGGATGTAAAATATGAATATAACATGTTTATCGGTGTATTGAATGAAAATGTGGACATACAATATGTATGATAGAGGATACAATTTTGCATTAAAGGTAAGTTATTGCGCAACTCTGTGATTATACAACGTAAGCTTTAAAGATTACAACGAAAACTATTTTGCTATACCGTACGAAATACTTAGTTGAAAATGGAACTATAGTAATATATTTTTATTGTCTTGGCATACTGCCTAAAAAGTTCGGATATTTGACAAAGAAAAATTTGTAGATGATTGACTGGGTTATGAATTAAAATATCAAGCGTAGGTACCTACAGACGAAAATTGCATTCCTGAAAAATAAAACGAGACGTATTTTTTGTTGTTGTAATTAGTGCTGTAGTATTTTGAAATCAATGGGATACAAGATACATACATACTAGACATATTATTTGTTGTGTTTTTGTTTTTAGTGAAGTGAGAACCCAAGTTTTAAACTACCTTTTCTCTTATATCACGTAAAATTATTGGATTGTTTGGACATTAACTTTAAATATACACATAATATCTTGCTGCCAAAAGTTGGTAAGTTGATAATTTAGGTATTTAGAATTAAAAATGGATTATGTATCTATATATGAATATATATGCCAGAAAAAAACAAGGTCATCCAATATAATATAGAACATGCATATAATGCACGAAATTAGCATTATGCCTGATTTTAGAGGGCATGTCAAACGTAAAATTGCAATTACTGCACAACATGATTTCGAGACTTACCAACTTTTAACTTAAAGAAAAGAAAATGTAGTTTAAAACTTAGGTTCTAATTTCACTTAAACCAAAAACACTGTCTTTTTGCTTAGCAAGGCAGTATAGTTATGCCATAAAATGTTTAATAATTTCATCACAGCACAGTGGAAGTTTTCCATGAAGCAGTTAAAGAAGTTCGTTAGAGAGTATGAACATTTAAAAAAATACGCAACTATTTTTAACAATCTCAAAAAATAATTTGATTCATATAACTATCAATTAAAAATCCTGCAATTAATATATCCTGGGGCATCAAAGTATCTAAGACTACTATTATGAAAGCTGTATTTTGGTGGCGAGGGGTGGAGGTAGGCTATTAAGATTCGACATAAATAGTGCACACTAAACTTTTCAGGCATTCTTATTTGTTTTCATTGAACTGAGAATACTATTTGCAGATGGTGTTGATTAGTTTTTAAAATTAAAATACACCTTGCCTAAGCCAAACCATACTAGTTTAAGCATGCTATGGTCGATCCGACAAAATATCGCACAATTTTTCAGTCATACTTATTTGTTTTCGTTGAATTAATAATATACATTACAGATGGTGTGGGTTAGTTCTTTAAAATTCATTAAGCCTTACCTAACCAAACCATAATAAAAAAAAAATATTCTTCTATCTACATACATAATATCTAAAATTATGTATAGTACCTATTAGGTATGGTTTAATTTTATTTTTAAAAACTAATAAACACTAAGTCTTTGAAAACAAATACGTCTGACTGATAATGTTTAGTGTGCACTATTTATGTCAGCTGTCAACTGCCTACCTCCACCCTTCGCCACTGTTGTCTATAATGCGATAAAAATCCAAAATTTATGGTCAAGGTATGCAGAAAGAGAGAGAGAGAATAAACAGATAAAAACGAAAAATGTAACCCAAATTTAATTATTTAACTAATCATTAATGAATAAACTCGTGGTGCTACAATCGTTATAAAGTTTGATGTTATATTATAATATAAGTGTGTCTGTGATAATCTGTATTATTATTTTGTAATAGATATTTTTCAATTTAATCAATTGATTTTTAATATTCAGTTTGATATTGTTTTTGATCATGCTTTGTATCGGAGGGATACAGGCGAATACTTTATTGTGTACACTCAGTATTCAATGTTTTATTTATAAATTTAATATATAAGTAAACATTTTGCTTTGGCTCAAATAGCGTGTAGATAGTTTGACATGACGTGGCATCCAAAAATCGTAAATAGTCATTTATATTCACAAACATACGTACATAATTTTTCAATCTTATAATTATGAGATTACTGAGTGAATGTTTTGATCGTATTTTATTTTCAATATAAACTGTAATGGACTTATAAATCAAAGAAAGAATAAAAAATAATCAGTTTAAAATCACCTTTTATTGGTAGAATTCTTTAATCAGAAACTAATTATTGTCTAAGAAAGTAGAAACTAGCATAATTCAAATTTTCTGAAAAAATAGTTTATTAAATTATTAGCAAGTGAAAGTATATTAAAACTAAAATTTGGTGACATCCAAATCCCTAAATCCAGATTCCTGATGTCGGCTATAAATCAAAATAAATACCTATTGTTGGTACAGCGATTCAATTCAATATTAACGCAACTTGTAAAGCATTTTAGATGTAATATTATTTGATAAGTTCACTGTAATGTAGGACGTAGGTGGTTTAATGGTACTGCATATTGGCGAAAATCTGATGGATACGAGCTCGATTCCCGTTCAGCATCGTATTTTTTCTAATACATATATTATAATTATACCTGAGTTGTTTTCAAATTATGTAATATGTTCAATAAGTAATTTAATTCATTGAATCTGACAATAAGATAGTATTGATCGTGGTTATTATATTTTATCAAAACAGTTTATAGTGATAAATAAGACCTGATAAATAATAATTGTTCAACTTAGTCTGTCTTTTCAGTGTCTCCAGTTTGGTAAATTAAGACATACTTTATAAATAATATACATGGAAACCAAAATATATTCATAAACTAGAATAGAAGTACATAAAATGAACTATTTGTATTTGACTACGTGATAATGATTCTAGAGCGTGTTTAATATGATTGAACTGGTAACAATGGAACAATTAATATTTTCTGCGTTTCCAGCTTTCAATGCACTGTTTTTAATATAAAATGGGATACTGTTGTTAACATATTATTTTAGTCAAAATTTATATTCAATTTTACGTGCTTGTTCAATTACATATTTAAATTATGATGTCCCAATATATGATAAACTTAACCTTGTATAAACACACAATTATTTTTCTTACTTCGTGTGATCCTATCGAATAAATCTCAAAATAAGGCGTCTATTTTTAATAATACATCCATTTTCGTGTTTCAAGAGTTAAGTTTATTTTAATGTCAGCTTCTTTCCCCCAATAATATTATATTTACAAATTAGGAACGTACATAATTATAACCTATATAAACCCTATATTGCCATAAAGAAAATAAAATATTTTTTCATATTTAGAAATTTAACTGTCACTGAGTTTTTAAATAAGTATTTTATTTCGTAATCTCGTATTATTTTTGGAGAGTTTTAAAATTATATATTAAGCAAAAGATTGCTACAAATAAATCTGTAAAGCGATATAACTTCCAGCTGTATCTTAAGTAGGTAACCGTTTTTTGTATAGTTTTAATTTGACTCTATAACCATGTCTACTTTCATATGAGAAGGTTTTTATTTCTTTCATCATTGGTGGACTGAAGTATTTTAATAATATGATATATTAAATTGATATACTCATGTCTAACGTTATATACAAGTATGTAAATATTTTTCTGTTCTGTGATATATTTAAAATTCTTGCATTCATGCTACTAGTACGAAGATAATACGGAGTTATATTTTTGTATGTAGGTACCTAACGCTTGCAAGCTGCCAACTTTTCCATTCTAAAAATATATCAAAAGCGTAATCAACTCAAAATAATAATATACCTAACATATTCCGAACGCGTTTGGTAATTTCATAATATTAGAAATCAAATATTTTTTAAGAATGATTTCTATTCGTTTGATCAGTATTTTAGTGCATTCGGTAAGTATTTTAAAAATACGGCCAGTATTATGTTTCACTTTTAAACAAGCGAGTTTACCAGAGTGATTTTGTTTGACACCATATTTTTTTTATAATCAAATTTAAAAAAAGACTACGTCGAATATAAGTAAGCTCAGAATATTCATACATATTCTATCTGTCATGTTAGCATAATTACATTATTACATCACTGTGTCCTAAAATTGTCCATAACATTTTTGATTGATATTTATTTTTTTCTTTTGAGCTTAAAAATATAAAAAATAAATTACTAATGCAGTACAGCTTTATGGTTATAAACATTGACTTATACAGGACAGGAGTAATTCGTTTTTCAATCACATTCATTATATGTATCAATGTATTGTCCATATATGGCGTGACGCTCTGAGGGAGGGAATAATAGACAATGTGATGATATGTGATTAATAGAATATAATATAATATACTGAAATCAATAATTTTCAACGGATGGGAGGAGAGGTTCAACTTGTGTAATTTGGACATCGTCAGAGTTAGACCCCCTACCCCATATGGTAACAAAATCATTTATTTTGTTACCATATGGGGTAGGGGGGGGGTCAAACATACCGTAAATCATGTGACATCATTTATGGACGACCCCTAACCTGTTTACGAAATAATAAAATTGTATCGTTGTTTCCTGTATGCGAAAGGAAAAGGGGAATAAGTCTTAAACATTGAAAATCGTAAAAATGACTAATCGAACCAACGCCTCTGAATTACTAAATTCCGCACAGAATAATATAGAAGTTGCCATACAAAGTGGTCTGAAATGTATCTTCTTTTTTAGACTTATATCTCTTTTCATTTCACGCATAGCAATTAGCAGGGTCTTTTAATAATGGGCTTTTATTATTCAAGTGGTGCATTCTGTAATAAGTCAATGATTATGCTGGAAAAAATATTGCATTAGCAGTTTTATAATCTAGTCGTAAAATGGATAATTACCGAATCAATCATTCATTATATATTTATTATAAAAGCTCTTTAGTATTAATCAATTTTAATATAAATAATATTATAATAATCATATTTAATTAATATTTTTAGACTATGTTTTAAGTGGAATTGCATAATGTTAAATTAAGTATATAATAAATGATTCAACATTTCTGTTTGACAAACAATAGTAATTGTATAAATATTAATCGAAGTGTACATGTTGCTCAGAAGTTGCAATGGAATAAAGATATTATTTTTTGGATTAGGTAGATATGCAAAATTATTTATTAATATAAAGGAAATAAATAATATTCAATTTGGGATGTTGGACACAATAAAAAGTATTTCATCAATGATATAAATAATTAACAATATCATGTATTCGTATCTACGCAATAATCATTTGCAATAATATCTCTTGTCTTCTTTAATATGCCGGATAAGTCCTTAATTAATTTAGCGTAAGGCATAATATTTTCATTAAATATTTTATCACATTTCACAATAAATTATGAAAATTTTACAGATATTTACATAATTGAACAAGATTCGCTATTTTAATTTTTTTGTCAAGATGATTCTGAAATGAACACCGATAATGAACGAGAGAGTATATTTTTAAGTAAAGGCAAACAATTACTTTAAAGGTAAATATTTTCTTCTGTTTTTTTTTTGACAAGTTTTATTTAGGTACCTCTAAACATTTTGAACACGGTATAAAAAATATATTAAACTCAACGTTCGCTAATTATTGTTAATATGCCTGTATGACAAGTTACATCAAATTTAAAACTAAATTTACGAAGATAATAATATATTAATGAAATTTATTCAAAGCAGTACAAAAACACAAAAGCTAGTATTCCTTAACATTATTCAATACTATACAATATAGACGTTAAATAATTATTCTACGCGTCTTGACAAATGACAGAAAACATTGCAAGTACTGGAAAATATTGCTCTTTATGTTGTCTCAATTTGAATTTGTTTTGAAAATCACATATTGCCAGTGGTGCAGTGTTGCCGTTGAGGTGTCAATATAATATTCTACAAATACATATTAATTCTCTCAAATTATCATTATGATATTATATAATATAGGTATATTATGTAAAATATTGCGTGTTACTTAATTTCATAAAATTATAATAAAACTAACTAATTTACAGAAAATATTTAATGTGCTTTCCATAATGTGTATTTTAAAGTATTTTTTCTATATATCTAGTACAGTGGTGCACAAAATATCGTGGGGTTGCTGCCAAAACATAGTAAATCGATAATTTAGGTATTTAGAGTTGACAATGGATTATGTGTACCTATAAATCTATATACTAGGAAAAAAATCAAGGTCATTCGATATATAAAACATGCACGTAAAGCACAAAAAAATTATCATTATGCCTGGTTTTAGAAGCATGTCAAACTTCAAATTGTAATTATTCCATAACATGATTTGAGACTTACAAAATTTTGGCAGTATCAACATGATATTTGATTCCGCATTTTCTTATTTTTGCAGTGCATAAAACTTTTGAAAAATAACGATAGATGCTAGACGACACATACGTTTTATTATTTTTAATTTAATAGTTACATATGAGCTACTCTCAATCACTCTTTACTCTGCACTACGTTCATATGTATTTGCACGATAGAACTTAGTATATAGGAAATTAGAATTGTGTCGTATCCAATGAAAATCTTTGTGATGAACTACTTGTTATTTTGGGCCGCATGCGGTTCGCGGATCGTGGTTTGTGCATCACTGGTCTAGTATAACCACTGTAGTAAAAATTTATTAATTGAGTTAACTGTCAATTATTGATGGAAAGATATTGTATTAATCAAAATAAAATACAACAGATAGTTCTTACCCCACATAATTTAATAATTAATGATCAGAATATTCGCTTTAATAGAATATTTTCAACGAGGGTCATTTTGATAAAGGGGGACAACCAATTGCACATTGAATAAGTTAACATTTACTTAAAAAATAATTTACCCCAAATATTAGTTAAAATAATGATGATCTTGGTAAAAAATACGAAATATTTTAGATAAACTAATTATTATTGACAACATATTTTTATTTATGTTTTCTTCTTTTAGTTATATTATTAACAATACGGAAAAGAACATATTCTTCAACATATTGTGTTAAAATATGTCTTGAAATGATAAAACTACTTTTAACTGCTAAGTATTTATTTAATTGCAATACATCACTTGAAATAATTTATTGACAAGTGACAACCAGTTTTTTCAATGGTAATTAGTTAAAACTTTTAATGTTGCCAATAATTATTTTTACTTTAAAAATACCATTTTATTGTGTAGAATATAATATTATTCTCTCTACAAAATTTTTGGGCTACAATATTATAAATGAAAAGTTGAATTATAATAATATTGTTTAAATGTATGTACTCGTTAAATTGCAAGTGAAAGAACTGTATATTAAATCAATGCAGTTTTCGTACAATCATTATTTAATATGTATGTAGGAAGGTATATTATAATGTATCATAATTTTTACATCGGTTTTTGGTTTGTTGTAAATATTAAATTTCCCTTACGGTAATTATTTCTTTGGCACCACACCACTGCATATTGCTGAACTAACTTTTATTATACTGTAAAATGTATAATATATTCTCACTATTTCATAACAGATCTGTTAAATATAGTTATAAATATGACTGATCAATAATATATAGTCTTTTCAAGATCCCAAAGATAAAAATGCCCAATGGAAACCTTTAACACTGTTGTCTTACAGAATATATACTTTTCATTACATAAGTAAAGATGTTACGGCCAGTCAAATACTACATTCAAAAAATCACAGAAGTGTCACTTTTGGTTGAATTATTTGTATTAAATAGCTTAGAAAATGTACTTATTCGACGGCATGTTATTATAAACACATGCATAATTATATTATTTAAGAACTCGGTCATTACTGATTACGTGAAAGCATAGTAAAGTTTATAATATTATAATATATTTTTTCGTTATTAATGTGAAGCATATACTTTATATTGGGACCTATAAACTATACAAATTAATATATTGAAGAAGTAGCAACCAAAATAGAATATTTTTTAATTAAATTATTTTTATTTAGGACTGAAAAAAATAATTAATAAACACTATTATCATGCAGGTGTCAATAGAAAAAAAATGAATTACTCCTGACGACGTCTACAAATAAAGTTAATCAAATTAATTTCTTGATGAAATTTGAAACACCCCAGTTATTGACAATTATTCTCAAGAAGGATACTTGGGTAGATAGGTTAATTCTTTAAGAGCATTCACAAGATGTATTTTCGAATCCAACTTGGTCCAAAACTAAAAAAAACTATTAGTATGTATATTTATGAGGTTTAAAAATGTATTTTAGAATAGGATACGTCAGCATCCAGTCAGTGATTAAGTTTGATTGATTCAACAAGAGTTTTGATACAATTTAAATATAATATATTCCTTAATGTTAATTTTATTTTATTATTTCAATCAACATAGACTGTATTAAATGATAACAATTGATTTTGATCGCCACCCCCTCAATCATATTATTTCAAACAAAATATTACATTGTTTATTGTTAATACTAAGACAAAAATATAGTAGTAATGAAGAATAATAAAATAATCCGTTAACTTAGAAAATAAAAGTATTACTTTTTAATCAAATAATAAAATTATTAGTAAATTATATTATTGATTACATATTATATAACATGATAACCGACTATGGTTTCTAGAATTCAATGACTATTTAATTACTTTCATACTATTAGGATTGATAGAACACATTCAGTAGGATCAGATATTATATCGCCCAATTCTAAAGTGTATATTAATTTTGAGTTAGTCAAGATTCAAGATTGAATCCAAATATTATATTCCATACTGGCACTTATATAATGCAGCATAGTTTTCCGGGTAGCAAAGACATAATATTAATTATATGAATACGTGTATTAATTAAGGCGCTAAGTACCAAAAACAAAAAAACTGACATTTTTATAGAAAACTGTTCTACATACTAACGCTAATAACTTCAACTAAGGTCTAAGTGCCTCAAGCAAGTCAAAAAAATACAGCAAAATATTAAAACTGTCGACGTTTTAAGTCCGTTGGCCTGTTTTATTTATAATGGTGTAAATAGCACTACAGTGGTCAACCTCATGCAGTATAAAATGGCTGACGATGGTGTGTAGACACTTGCGAGTTCTTAATACCTAAAATTATAGAAGCTGCCGTGATTGCTTCACACTGTAAAACCACATTTTTCAAAAGATCTGCTTCATGAAATTTTACTGCAATGACTCCGGTATTTTGTAACTACAGGCAATACTACTGTTTGGTACTTAGAGCCTTAATTAATACACGTATTCATATATTATATAATACTATACAGCAATGCTTACTGAAAAAATACCGAAACTATATCGTCACCTCAATACCACAACTAGATAACTCTGATTTGGTCATTGGTGGGAAAATGAAATTCAAACGTTACTTGATTAACATAAATCTAGGCTATAATTATTATTTAAAATAAAAATGGAAAATTGTGCTTGTGTAATTGAGAAAAATTAAATAATGTTCAACTGTATGAAAAATATTGTAGATATCTAATATTTTCAAACACAAATTTAATACAGAGAAGGAAAATATGTAGAATCATAGTATTCAATAGCTATCTAAAAAAAAGTTAAAATCAAGTTATCTAGTTGTAGTATTGAGGTGACGATATACATTATTTGTGATATGAATGCCAATTAAAAATGTGACCGTAATATTATTCGCCTATCACAATTTTTACCCCGATTTTTTTTTTGCATTGAAAATTCTTCGCTGGATATAATAAAAAAATATAACTATTTTAGATGTGATAAGATATTATTTAAACGAATTCGTAAACATATTTTGTTCAAAACAGTTTTATGTACACATCTACCTCCTCTTTTTAAATAGTATTTTTTTATTACGTCAATGGTAAGTACATTTTGGCATGCGGGTTGGCTTTAATACCGATTCGATATATAACTATATTCGTATGTAGAAAAATATTGTTTGGTTGAAACGGGTTTGGTCGTAGTGATTTGAAAGTGCATACTGCTCACAATTATCAGATAATGACCTCATTGTCCCAATATTCAGTTACAATATTATTCAATAAATGCATCGCCTATTTATAGTGCGAAAACATTTTCTTGACTATGCATTAAAACTGTGAACTAACATGCTCTTCCCATTTAGTCACCAACAGCGCTTCCTTACGTAGCCTAGAAGATGTTTTCGCACAGTACTTCAAAAACTTTTTGTTTAATAAATGCATTTTGAACTTTGTTTTTTTGATTAATTATGTATTATTTTATATGTTCTACGCTGTTGGGAAACCCCCTCTTTGCACCTTGTTTTAAATAATAATTTATATAGCATGTATTTTTTTCAATATATGCGACGAATAATTATGGTGTAAGAATTGTGGTCGCGAATAACTGAGCGTGAAAATTTTTTCTGACTACGTTATTTAATTAACATTTTTTTTCTATACGCAGGGTTAGGAATGGTGTGATGATGTTGAAGATTATAGCAGATGCGATATTGTATATTCTAAATGTCACTTTATTATTATGCTTGTGTTCAATGTCAAACATATTTTGGATGTTTGTCTGCCGCACCTGTTAATGAACAGCGTTAAAAAATGTGTAGTTAGTTGAAACCATTTGCTATATTGTGTAAACTATAAAGATGTAAAAATATATACTATGAGAGAGACAATATTATTGATATCATGGTTTATAGAGTAGGACCAATTTTTTTTTGAATGCATTATGTCGACTAGGGATTGCAATACCGGTTTTTAAAAACCGGTATACCAGTATTTTTCGATACCGAAATACCGGTTTTAAAAATCAGACAATACCGATATATTCGGCATTGAAAGTGGAAACCAATTGAATACGTGTATTAATTAAGGCGCTAAGTACCAAAATAATAAAAACTGACATTTTTATAGAAAAATGTTCTACATACCAACGCCAATAACTTCAACTATAGTCTAAGTGCCTCAAGCAAGTAAAAAAAATACAGCAAAATAATGAAACCTGTCGACGTTGTAAGTCCGTTGGCATGTTTTATTTATAATGGTGTAAGTAGCACTGCAGTGGTCAACGACATTCAATATAAAATAGCTGACGATGGTGTGTTGACACTTGCGAGTTCTTAATACCTAAAATTATAGAAGCTGCCGTGATTGCTTCACACTGTAAAACTACATTTTTCAAAAGGTCTGCTTCATAAAATTTACTGCAATGACTCGGTATTTTGTAACTACAGGCAATACTACTTTTTGGTACTTAAAGCCTTATTTAATAACGTATTCAAATGTATTAATTAACATAAAAAACTTAAAAGGACTGTATTTTTTTTTGAAGGTTGTGCGATGTCTGGTTTACCTCCGTGGCTCTTCATCGTCCTTAGTGGCCAGACACCATTCTATCAAATATTAATATTTTAGTAAGATTTTTTTTTAAATTGGTATTTACGAATACCGGTATTGTGATTTTCATTCGGTATTGCAATCCTTAATGCCAACGTCAGCAAAGTTGCGCGATGGTTGACGAAATTTTATTACATTTCTTAATAATTGAAGACCAGGTAAATGATTTTTAAACCAAATAATTGTGGTAAGTATATAATATTTCAACTTCTAACAATACGACGAGTATTGCACTTGTTGTTTGGATAGTTGTAGCATAAAATATGTATGGTTTTTTTATTAGTGTTTTTAGTTACATATTGTTCACCTTCAAATGCAACTTTACGGTGCATTGTGTGTTCGAAGCGTCTATTTTCAAATACCGTTAAGTTCGCAATAATAATATTATATTATAGGCTTAAATGTTTGGCTTTAAAATTAGTGTCTTATTATTAAATTTTGAATGGAGATCAACTTTTGTTAGCTAATAATTACTAATTCATTCATTGCAATAAATATAAGCAGAGATAAAATTATAAATATCATTTTAATTGATGGAATTAAGTCATTAAGTTTTAATCAATTTAAGTGAGCTTTTGGAAGTTATATATCATTGAAATATTGTATTTAATTACACATAGAATAAGGACGTATATCTCATTATAATATGGCCATATTATTTGGTCTCCTCTGTTTTTTCAGAAAATAAACTATACTTTTTAACATACCATGTCGGTAGTCTCTCAAGTTGTGTGTTAAATTTCGAATCCAACGTCTATCAAAAATTACATTAGGTATCTATTATCAATGTATGTACCTACAGCATTTTTTTTATTAAAAAAAATATGATGTTCTTTAAATGATCATTCAATAAATTATTTTTGTTTAGTCGATTGTATATGATCCAGCTGAATACATACTATCAATTATTGCAAACAGTAATTAGGATTAATTGAGTGGGAATGGATTTGTTGAGGTTACATATTTGATAACACTATTTTTAAGTCCAAACGCTGAGAAAGGATATTCCTACCACACCTATTCGGCACCTCACCGCATGGTTCATAGTACTGTCCGAGGTGCCAATAAATTAAGGCAGGCTTATATGTATGTACATAGTTGAATATTATTATGTATACAATTTCATAGTTTTGAGTGATGATTAACATATATTAGTTTTTCTTTACGTTTGAGATCATAACACAATGAACAATATTTATGTTTATAATAATAATATTTTTTATGAAATTATATAACTAAGTACTTAATCTACACTTATAGCATAACATAAACAAACATTTAATAAGAATCAATAATTTGATTTCAATAAAATATCAGTCCAAATCGTCAATACTCTTTTGGTTTTAAATACTTAACTACAATAAAAATAACTCGGAAAGTCAATAAATATTTTTTTTCTAAATATCTGTAGGAAATTTTTGTAATATTTGAGTTAAAACAGTTTCAATGAATAGTTTTATTAAGTATCTACTACATTGTGTATATTATATTTTGTTAAACACTAAGTGCCAAAAAATTCCTTCTATAGATTGATATTATTAATGTTTATTGTATGTAGTTACATTGTTTTGTTGATGTCATGACATACGAATATATTTTCATTTAAATTATAAGTATGCAAAACTTATAATTATTACTTAATTGTATTTTAATCAAATTAATAGTATATTTTGAAGGTGAACAATCGAAGGCCTGGATAGAAAAGGGCTATATGAAAAATCGGGGGCATTCTGCCATAATAAAACTGACGTTTCTTTCTTTACCATGTCACAAAATAATCATTATAGGTTATGCTAGTGATAAACATTTAAAAATACCTATACATATTACGTGTACAAATAAAATATTAAGACGGTTTTTTTCAAAACTATAGTTTAGCACTCATGCTTTTCTACCCAGTTTCTCAATTGTTGAAGTTAACGAAACCATATTGGTAGTTTAATTATATCACAATCCTTATTTTTTTGGGAATTAAAATGTAGTTATAAAATATTTGAAATAATGTTATTTTATCAAGAATTGTTCCCATGACAATAAAATAAAATACTCCAAATTTTGACAATGTCAAAATAATAAAATTAGAGATAATTTATTTAATATCATCAAAGTATTGGGAAAGTTTTAGCATTACATTTTGTTATACGCTGAAAACTAGTCAATTTGCAATTAAAATTAGTCTAATGTCGATATAATTATGAAGAAAATTCTTGTTCTTTTATAAATTCACAGAATATACCTATCTATGACTATGAAGGGTTGAAAAACTATAACACCGAAGTCGAACGAACACATTTGGCATATCGATTTCATATAATATGTTTTGAAATACACAATATTTATAATAATGAAGAACCAGTCAAAAACCAACACGTAGTTTAAATTTGACTAAACTTTTCTTGACACGATATTAATATAAAAAATACATTTACATACAATGAGAAAATAATTAAATACAATTTGAATGAAATAATTTATTTTTTGTTATGAGAATAGTTATAATAATAGAATCATCGAAATTGTGTCAAAGTAAAATAAATATTGCAATTAACGACTTCCAACAAGCACAATAATATATAGACGTTGTCAACTTAGCACTTTTATTTCCAGATCTAGCATTTTTTTTTGAGTGCTAAGATTGGAAAAAATACACATCTGGCATATTGCGATAAATTTATTATTTTTTCACAACGCATCTAGCTTTAAAATTATCATAAAATGTTAAAGCTTTGCACTTTCGCGTAAACAATCTGAAAAGCAGATTTTATTATCGATCTTCTTTAAAATTTTGTTTACGACAGATTTTGATAGAAACTAATTTAAATGACAATTATTCACTGAGATAGAGGTAAAGAGCTATCATTCTCATTTTGTCTTGAAAATTGAATTTTCATCGAAGACATGTTTCTTTATATTTCACTTTTCACAAAGATTTAAAAAAAGTTTAATTTTTAGCTCTATGATATTTTTTTGACATTGCATTTTCAGAAAATCTATCATGTTTTCTGTTAATTTTAACGTCGTCTGCCATATATAAGTTAACGAGAGTTAGCAAAACTGTAGTGACAAGAGCCATTTAACAGGTCAATAGTTGTCTGAATGGTGACATAAAATGTATTTTCTAAAAAATATGTTGAAAAAAAGTGGGGCTTAAAGTGCAAAGCAACTAAGGACGGCACTCATACATCAAATTAATGTCCCAATAAAAGCTAACAATTTTCTGGAAGTTATGGAAAATGTGTTATAAGAACCGTGAATTTTTCTTTTTTTCATATCACGGCTAAAGAAGGTGCAAGAATGCAAACAATCTTTGACATATTATTATAGTTTAAAGGAATTTTGTCAGACTGTGTTGGTAGAAAATACAAATTTAAAACAAATAAATTAGTCGCCGAGTCACAAAACCTACTCTGGATTACAAAATAGCTTTGAACATTTTTAAATCACATAACTTTTTCTTGAGAATATGGATATTTATTATTTTAGAGAAAATAATATTGACGTAGGTATGAAAAGAAAACGGTTTTTTGTATATTTTTTTTGTGAGTCAACGACTACCTAAACGAGTACCTACATACATACAAAATGGCATATATATATACTAATATGTCACAACTACGTATCGGTATTCAACTATATAAAATTCAATTTATGTGGGGAGCACCAAGCACTGCAATGTTCTAAATTTACAATTCTTCATTTTTCATATTTTTTCCCACATTAATATCAGTGAGAGTAAACAGTTATAGCAATTCATAGCGTTTTGATTCATTTGTTTTCAAAACATATAGAAAAAAAAATAACATGTATAATAAATTGTTTCATTTTAATTTGGCTTACAATAATCTACTGTTAAAATTCAATATTATAGTATTATTAAAAATGTAATGCTAAAACTTTTTGTGGTAAATGAATTGATAAAGAGATTATACGGGTTGTTTCTTATTGTTCAAACAAGAGTAAGCAGACAAACATTTTTTAAGAACAATTTCCTTTCTCTTCGAAAGGATTATATAAAATATTTTTTGACGATTTTATGTTGATTGAAAATATCTCACGATAATTTGTAACAATTTTAAAAATACATTTTCGTTAACTCTTCAATGCAATGGATGCACAACTTTTTTATCAGTAGATTCAAGTTATTATCAAGTATAAATGTATTACTGTTCGCAGGCCATACGGTACCTATTCAAAACGTGTACCTACCATTTTCAGTTTGTTTGAATGTACCTACATAATCTTTGAACCGAAAATTAAGCCAGAAACTGAATACTCTTAATTATTTAAAATCACAAATTGATTTATGCTTATCTATATACGCGCTTCGCATATACAGTATTGTGAGGGAAATATTACTGTTTATACCAGTGGCGAGGGGTGGAGGTAGGGTGTTAATATTCGACATAAATAGTGTGCATTAAACTTTGTCAGTCATACTTATTTAGTTTTATTAAACTAATAACACAATTTGCAGATGGTTCTGGTTAGTTTTTTTTTAAATTCAATTAAACCTATTTCAATGAAAATAAATACGTTTGACTGACAAAGTTTAATGTACACTAATTATGTCGGATCTTAACAACCTACCTCCACTCTTCGCCACAGTGTATATCAATGATATATCTTGCAGAAGAATAAAGATCAAAAGCTATAATTATTAACGGATGAAACCATTTACGATGATTCACTAAAAACCCGGGTTAGGTTATTAATTTTTAGATTTTTTTCGCTTGCACTTGCTTTACCATTGACTACGAGTTGAGCACCACTGCTTTAGAGAATAAATTATTGCGTAAGCAATATATGATACATTTATGTTTACGTCTCTTCATCCATTGAGTAAACAATGTGATTTAATTTAATATAGAAAAATATAATTATGAAATAATTGAGGTGTTCGGATTAAACGAATGCAAGTTTGATTTAATAGAAAATCGGGTTAAAACCTGTTTTCACATTAACACAAACATATAAAAAATATAAGCCTGTAAGAATTACCATAATACATAATTTGAATACTGTCGCCTGACTTGTGCTCTTCCAAGTACTATGAAGAAGAATCAAGTTTTTTTCTCGGAAAAGTGTTAATGGATCTCATTAACAAAATATTAAAAACAATTGTGTAAAATTTACAATCATAATATTTAACTAATTTCGAGTCGATTTTTTCAACATGGTCATCGGTACATTTTTATTCATTCAATCCTCATCACCTTAATTGTATTTGTAAAAATGAAGTACGTAGCAAAAAACTACCAAAAAGTAATAATTAATCGCTGGAAATTTTCCAAAGTAGCTCATCTAAAAGGCACAATATTTTTATTCAATAATTTTTCTTATATAAATGGCTTACAAAGAAAAATAAAAGTAATGAAAATATAATTAATTTATAAAATAGTCCGGTATTTGATTAACTCTGGAAACAACCCGCATAAAGTTAACATTTTTACTAAATATGTAGGTATAATAATATACATATATATTACATTGGAGGGTGATAGATACTTATGGACTATAGTAAATCTAAGAAAAGTGATAATAGTACGTCAGATTACATATTATTTCTAGCGCTAACGACAAAATAATTTTATGCAGGAACGTCATAAAAAAGCAGTAGGTAAAGACACATATATGTATGTATTTTTAAAGATTATTCCATTTTTTCACGATAAAAAATACATAAAGCATTATTGAAAAAGTCTATAAAAACAGTATTGCTGACATAGAAAAAAACATAAATCTTTTCTCTAATATAATTATTCAGAATATACAGTTTTATTATGTATTTTATAATTTAGTTGGATCTAAGAATAGGTACATTAACTATGTAGTAGGTAATTGAAAACATGTAACAAGAGTTACATGAGTTATAGGAATACAGTTAAAAGAATTATTATTGTTTCATTGTAGTTATTATGAATATAATATAATAATATAGTTTTTCAATAATATTTTGTCGTATGCGCCGGAATAATGTGCCATTTAAATTATTTCTACCAATGGGAGTGGAAGTGCACCATCGAATTCAAACTAAGAAAATAGCACCTACCCTAGTTTTTACACATTTTTTATGGGAATTCATAAAAAAAATAGTTGCTATTATAAAATCTTATTATAGCTTTGCATTTTGGTCGTCCATTTAAAAGTTGGATTTCGTTGGTGCACTGTGCATCCTATCAGTGTATTTAATAATATTTTTTTTTAAATATTACCTATAAGTCATAATATTTGATGAGTGTTCCCCAAACCATCGCGTGCACAAGTAATTAATTAATTACTAAATATCAATTTATCATGTGTCATGTGATTGGGTAATAATTATGAAAATCTATTGTTTATTTTTTTATTGATCAATATTGGAAATTATACATCTACAACAATAAATACACTATATTATTTTCAGGTCCTTATAATTCGCTCAGTAATATAGAAAAAATGCGTAACGATTATTTATTATATCTTTGAAGTGGAATATGCCAATATTAATAAACTATTTACATTATCAGTGAATAAAAGATGTAATAATAATTATTTAATATTCCAATACACCACTGCATTCACTATGTCCATATACATTCGGTAAATTGTTACCCAAGCACGATTTATTTATTATTTTTCTGCTATTAATATTATTATCAATAATACAAATTTTGAAAAACTTTTTTAAAATCTGAGATACATCGCTTTTACAATAATCTTAAACGACCGTTGTAATAAAAAACCGATTTTTTATTTAAATAATTTATCCATAATTATAATAATAATTTCAATGATTCATTGAAATTTACTCGGATTATAACAGATTCGAGTTTATACTCTTTTTTATGACAAGCCTATAACTATTATTATTATGTATATTATAAAATGTATATAATTAAATTAACGTTCAAAATATCAAAAACAATACGACGTCAAATACCGCGCGGAATTTCTCTCTGTAAAATCCGATCCAGCCAATCAAGCCTTTCAAAGTTTATCTTAAATATAAATTTATATACACCATGCCTACCTAAATATTTACATGTATCTTATATTATTGATTTCGAAATAATTCATTAACGAAATCAATATATTTTTCATAAAATTTGAGCCGAATTTATTTTTACAATGACACGTTTAGAAATTATAGAGTTAGATGACACATTATCAAGAATAATTTAAAAATTTAATATCACTAAATATTATTCCACAAATCAAAAGACTTAATATGGAAATAATGGACATGAATAAAAACTAATTCTCACTGGTGAAATAAATTAAACTATTAACTTAATATATTATGTATTATATATTTTATGATCTATTTCTTCCAGTTAAAAAGTAGTTCGACAAGATCATAATGTAACAACTTTGACACAAGAATACAATGCTCCCAATGAAACAGTTTTCACAGAATGTAGTAACAATTTAAACGCTAACTATTAATTATTTTTGTTGACAGTTTACGGTGGCAGATGGATATCATAACAAATTTATAATAATTAATTAATAAACTCCCAGTCTCTTCAAATCTCGTAAATATTTGTCAAAAGTTGGCTCTTTCTGTGGATAGATGTGAGGTCACGTCATCAGAAGCTCTGGAAAAAATAATAATTTAGTTATAAATGAAAATGATATTCATAAAACATAAAAACCCACAATTTATTCAATGTATTGGTTTTTATCTGTCACTATGTGTTTTTAATTCTTTCCTCGATGTTTTGGGCTTATCGGAGATGCCATTCCAAAGAGCCCAAAACATCGAAACATACAATGATAGAAATACGAATATTATAAATATAAAAACGAAATGCAATAACAATCGCCCATTGAACTCTGAAGTAGCTAATATAATATTTATTATTGTGCGATATTTATTCATTATCCATCTAACTCAGGGGTTTAAAACTTTTGAGATAGAATAACGAAAGTAATGAATTATGGCAACGATTAGAATTCTTTTGAATATACGTATATTTTTTATATAAAATAAACCACACTCAAGCAAGTATATTGTCAATATATATGATCCTTTCTTTACGATTTCCTGACTGACGATATAGTTTGAATAATTGACATTATTTGAAAATCGTTTTCAATAGATCAGGGGCTTCCAGTTTTGATCGGGAGAACACTTAGGTATCACCAAGAAGAGACTGGTGGATTTAGCTAATGGTCGAGAAATCTCGTCTGAAGAATTCTCGAGATATTAATATACCGAAAGAAAATTGAAATGGAAAAACTAAGTTTCTGACCAGAACCGGAATTTTAAAAAATCACCAGTAAAAGTTTTTTGTGCTAAAAAACGCTGTAAAACTTATTCGAAAAAAATTGGCTGCAATAACTATAAAAGCTCTCGTCTTAATTCTGAATAAAGATTCTCAAGAATTCTCTAGAAAACAAATATTTTTGATTTAGGGAATTTTCGCATCTCGAGAAATAAATAAGTCAAGAAATCACAAGCGCTAGTGGCAGGCACATATTTTCGCAATGAAAATTTTAGAGAGTGGAAGCAACATATTATCCACACTTTCAATAATGACTACTCTCTTGTTTATTTTTTGACTGACCAAGCATAGTTTTTTGTCATGTAAATGAAAGGAAAATTGCACAGCAAGCTACTTATTTGATTATATGAAACAGATAAGTGGAAGAAAGTACAATTTCATTTATGACGGAAAGATGATACTTTAGGGATGTTTTTCGATAACTTTGCCATTTGAGAATGAAATTTTGTTGCACTAATTTCCAACTAATTCCAATACTTGTAAAACACTATTACACTTTTATTCAACGAATATGATAAAAGATTTGAGAATGTAACATTCTATATATTGAACATACATAATTTGAAAACGTATCACCCGATAAGCATTTCACGTAACAACTACTGGTTTAAGTCATCGTAATTTAGTAAGTTGCTCGTAACTTAATTGGAAAAGCATACTGGCGCGAATCCAGCAGATACTGGTTCAAGTACCGTCGGATGTCGTATTTTTTTCTACAAATGATTTTTTCTAGTGTGTGCGTATATGCATGAAATGTTTTCAAATTATTTATATTCCGATACTTGTGTTCAAACATGGATGATAAAACTTAATCAGGTAGGTACCTTATATTTTTTATTAAATGCAATATTAATATAACTGCAATATTTTAATGGATTACGAAAAAAAACATTATTCTTTTCGTTCATTAAAATTGTACTATGGTCTACTTCTGAATACTTTTAGAAATCCCTGTAGTTGGTATATAAATACAAGTCTTCAATTCATCATATTTTCGTACCACCGGAAAAATACATGCTGGCGAATAACCAGTATTTGTTGTTATTTGGAAATATTGTCACATTGAATATTTTTGAAGAACTGGCTTGCGAGCCGTTGTTTTCCGATCCCTGTGTTATTATAGCTCATAACAAACTAAAAACTGACTTTTTTTCACGAATACGTCAGAGCTCTGTATGCACATAATATTGTATATGACAGATGTCGGTAACGCGTTGCGTGCGGGCAACTAAATACACGCGAAGCATTTGCATAACCTTAATTCTGTAAAATACTTTTAAAAAAAATAATCCTATAAAAATGTCATCCTGTTTTCCATAAATCTTGTAAATTATGGTCCTAATGTTTTCTTACATAATTATTACCTATAAAATTGTAAAATGTAAGTAAAGTAAAAAGATAAAATGGATTAGTAGTTATATACAAAAAAGAAAAATACTTGCGCGACACTACATATTTTTATGTTTTAATGTTTTAATCTAATCGATTCATATGCCAATGGCGATTTTCATATTATTTTATTTTACACCCTCCATGACAAAAATGTTATCGACCTCTGGTTTATGGTATGCAATGCGATAGGTAGTGAGCAGTGGGGAGGGGTGAGGAATTAGTTTTACCTAGCCACATGATAGAACTGTAGTTGAGAAGTTATCGTGATGTTGTATATCATCAATAATTTGCTAAATAATGAATACGTATTTAAAAAAAAATAGATTTGGCTTGAATTTTGGCAAGCAAATATTGTTGTTTGTCATTGAGCTGTTATAACCTTCGATGTGACAATAGTTTTGACAAAATATTTTCTTTATAATAATAATATCCGTTCGTTTATATTATACACCACATACTTTTAGAAAAACCTCTATATTTTATATTATAAGTAAGTACCTACCGACAAATTAAAAATTAATTAAAAACTTAAAAATTTCCGATTTTATATAATATCTTAATAACACTGTAATATACCCAGTGTGCCTACGTAGTCATTCGAGCTATTATAAATTAATCTATAAATAGGTAGGTTACATAGATAAATTCAATTCTTTGGGTATTTGGAAAATTACAAAAAAATAACTGAAAGTCTACCTTTATTTTTTTTGTTTCGGTTTTCATTCCGGTTCAACTAAAAATATATATATCGGTTCGGTTCCGGTTTTCTTTCCGAAAAAAATAACGGTTTTACCGGTGTTCGGGTGATACATTTTTAAATGTTTTTATTTGTACTTATTATAAATTTATTTTTACCTTAATTTATAACATTTTTTATGGTACTTGCATGGCAACTCGGCGCCACGATCCGAAACGAATGTCGATGGGCCAAACCCAAAACGAAAGACGTGTTGCGCATACGACAACTGAAGTGGGAGTAAGATCATGTTAACGCACGTGTTTGAACATGTATCGAACCGAAAAAAAAATATTTTTTTTTTCGGTTTGGTTCCGTTTTTCGTTTCGACAAAAAATAACCGCTTTTCCGGTTTTCGGCTCAGAACCGGCTTGAAGCCTGGTTTTAACAGCTCAATTATGGTTTATTATAAAAAAAAGACGATTTTTTTGCTTCTGATCAATATATTAATGTTCTTACCATACCTGGTAGGTACCGTTTTGTCAGCTGTTACACATTTTTTGCAGCACTAAATTCTAGCTGGTTGTCTGATTGTGAGGTATTCAAGGAGTCGCGTTAAAATAACGAAATTGCACCGATTTATTTATATAGTCTTATAAAAAATATATGTTGGTTATAACAAGTCAGGTTTTTATTTTGCAGTATAATATAACCATTCAAAAATTTCTTAACCTAATAGATGTTTTGCAAGACGCTTACATAGTAGTTAGTATACGCGACGATAATCATAGTGTTATTGGTAAGTAATATAATATGTTACTATATACTAATAATTGGTTATAAGAATAATATTAATAGTAAAACCTAGTAGGTACATAATATTCACACATCCGTAAACAAATTATAGGATTGTTTATTTATACGATTATCTATACAGAAATTTAATATTCCACACCTGCAATATTATAATCAATCAAATGAAATGTATTTAGAATAGCTAAAATTAATAAAAAAACAGCATTAAAATTTGCATGGTTTAATCGAAATAACATCTGACACTACTTCCGATGAAAGAGTAAACATTTTCACAGAAATATGCCTACACCTTTTTTTCAGTACATTTTCTTATCCGTTGCCAAAATCTGTATGTAATATTTGTAAATAGTTTTTATAAATGCAGTGACGTCCCGTGGGGGTAGGCAGATTGAACGTCTTTTGGGGGCGGCAGTTACTCGAAGGGCGGCAAATCGAGGAGATTCATTAGATATATAGGAATAGGTACCTAAACTTAGTAATAACGGAAATATCTTTCCATTAAAAAATCAGCTCACTGATTGGAAACAAAATGTATTAATTAATATAAACGGTTCAACAGGACCGTAATTTTTTTTATCGGGTTCGCGATGTCCAGTTTACTTCCGTTGTCATTTGACGTCACGTCCTTGATGAAAAGCAATAAGCAATAACACGTGCAGATTTGCGAATTATATAGGTAAGTACATACTTTCCTAATTAATTTATCCAAATATTTTTGCCAGCAATTCGCGAGCTTTGAAAGTTGTCAGGCGTATTTTTAAATACATATATCTGAAACCGTGGACTCTCAATATTGTCTATTGAAGTAGATATGGCATTTAAATTAGATTTTGTGGTAAGTATATATTTTGTTAGTAATGTATCCATACAACACATTTCTTAGATATTGGAGTCATGAAAATGATGATAAATGGGTTGGCATTTTGGCACTGTCTAGGGGCGGCATTTTGTCTAGGGACATCGCTGTATAAATGTATTTATTTGTTTGCGAGCAGATGTATGAACTAGGCTAAATAGTTTTATTATACGACCCTCAGCTAATACAGACAATGACTATATTTATAAAAATCCTTCAAATACAAAATATTAACACATTAGATAAATCGGTCAAAGACACGAATCCTAATTTGCAGTAATCGCCTTTATTGAATTGTAGATAGGTTCACTTTTTCAACGACACACAGTGTAACAATAATATGTGTTATATAAGATAATATGAGGACAGCTGCATATGCTTTGCCAGAATAGGATAAATAATTACAAGATAAAAATAACTTTTTATATACAACGTTTTTAAATTTTCTGTTGAATCATATAAACTTGACTTGACTAGCTTAAACGATCAAAAAAAAATGTACTGATAGAAATAATACTGAAATGACATTTTGACATGTCATATTGATTTCTATAGTAACGTACAGATATAGTAATAATTTAGCTGGTAGGACACCAGACCCTAGCAACCAATAATGGTGACGAAATAACTTTTCATACAAAACAAAATTAACTGAAAATGAATTTGGCTGAATGAATGATGGCTAACTGCCGTATTCATATACATTTGAACTGCGTTCAACGTAGTAAGCCGTGTATCGGCCGATTAAGGAAACTATAAAAAATGCATACGTCACGAGATGCGCACAGGAATGCGCACCAAACTTAAAATGGCGGCGATCTGCGCGAGCTGTCAGTGTCACTTTAATACACAATGACTTCATCACAACAAACGTTTAGTAGGAGGCTTGAAACCTTCGTAGGTTTTATAAATTATTGCGAAAATGTGTGTGAAACAGAAAGGAGGAGACGCTTGCGACTGCAAAAAAGATACATCAGAGATATGGACAACCCACACTCAAGGTATAGTGCGGTGGAATTTCGAAACAAGTTTCGATTTTCGAAAGATGTCGTTCGAAACGCGATATTCCCGATGGTGAGAAGTGACCTGCAAAAAGTTACACAGAAAGGCTTACCCATTGCACCAGAATTGCAACTTCTTCTTACCCTCTAAATTTAAAATTAGGTAACATTATCCATGGCATGACGCGTATTACGTCGGCGACGTGACGTCACTATCCGTCAGATACATTTAGGTTTATGCATGCAAATTTGCAGTAAATAGCTTGAATGCAGTTTGCTGTTATATGCATACGCCTGTAAAAGTATTTAAAAAATGCATTGGCATCGTATTCTGATGTATTCTAAAAGTTTCAAATGTCTAGCTACGAGGGTGGGTCAATAAGTCCTTAGAAAAGCCGACAGGTGGCGCGACTAGTACTGTAAGCGGTTTGTTTTCATGCAGCGGCACTACCGATTCAGTATGCTACGAAGTTTCAATCAGATTGGTCGGGTTGTTGTTATTTATTTTCGTACATTTAAAAAAAAAAATTGCTTGTTTACAAAAATGGAGAAAATTGAGTTTAGAGCTGTTATTAAACATTTTAATATAAAAGGGTTAACAGCAAAGGAAATAAAAAATGAGTTGGATTTAGTTCACGGCATATCTGCTCCTTCACTTGCAACTATTTATAACTGGTTAAATGAATTTAAACGTGGTCGTACATCAACAAAAAATGAACCACGCTCAGGACGTCCTGTAGAGGTGACTACACCAGAAATGATCAATAAAATCCACGATATGGTGTTAAGTGACCGAAGATTAAAGTTGAGTGAGATAATTGAGGTTACAGGGATCTCAAAAGGTAGCGTCATTTCTATTTTACATGACAAATTGGGCATGAAAAAAGTTTCTGCAAGATGGGTGCCGCGTTTGCTTACAGTCGACAATAAACGCAATAGGGTGGTGGCCTCTAAAGCCCTGTTGTCGCTCATGCAACGCAATCCGGATGAATTTTTTCGTCGCTTTGTGACTGTAGATGAAACATGGATACACCACTATACTCCTGAGACGAAAGAACAGTCAAAGCAGTGGATTGCGAAAGGCGAACCATGTCCAAAGAAGGCGAAAACCGTAAAATCAGCTGGTAAGGTTATGGCTACTGTATTTTGGGATGCACGTGGAATTATTTTCGTTGACTATTTGGAAAAAGGAAAAACAATAACAGGGGATTATTATGCATCTTTACTGGACCAGCTAAAAAACGAAATTGAAGAAAAACGGCCTCATTTAAACAGGAAAAAAATCCTCTTTCATCAGGACAATGCCCGTGTTCACACATGTTTACGATCAATGGCTAAAATTGAAGAATTGAAGTTCGAATTGGTCGACCACCCACCGTATTCGCCAGATTTAGCCCCCAGTGACTTTTTCCTTTTCCCAAACTTAAAAAAATGGCTAAGTGGACAACGTTTTTTTTCAAATGAAGAAGTCATCGATCGGACAAATGCTTATTTTGAGGACCTTCCGAAAACTTATTTTTCTGACGGTTTAAAAAAAATGAGAAACGTCTAACCAAGTGTATTGAGCTCCAAGGAGATTATGTTGAGAAATAAAAAAAAAATACAGAAATAAAAACTGTTTTAATGCTTTTTTCTAAGGAATTATTGACCCACCCTCGTAGTTGGAAAGTTAGTTAAAAATCGATTGCAAGTTTGTACCGGACAAAGAAGAATGCAAGCTAAGAAAAATGTTGTAATAAAATGCTGTACACGAACACAGATTTTCTTATCTATCAACCAGATGCGTTTATATTATTAGGACAATACATTTTATACATTCTGTCCTGTGGGGGGGGGGGGGGTTACACCGATTATGCGAGAATTAATTATGAAAATAATGAGGACCAGAGTTGTAAAAGAAATCTATATTTTCCTTAAAGGATAAACTTCATATTGTATTATATTGAGTGGAAAATTCAAATATTTAAAATAATGACGTCAGTAAAAAGGTAAAATATGGAAACCTAATATCATTATTATGCATAATTTTTGGAAATTCTGTACTTATGTACGTTTATTTGGCTATGTATTATTAATTTATATAAGTGTTAGATTAAATGGTCGTTTTTAATTATATCGAAAATACTTATTAAATATCTTGTAGCTCATACTAATTATTTTGATAACATATAAACAGGTGTGCATATGCTTTTAACAAGATTTTTTAGATTCTGAAAGTTGTAATCACTTACTAAAAAAATGATGTATTGCTCAAAAATTAAATTAGAGTAAAATATTGCAAGCACGTCAAAGTCATGAAACTATCAGGGATATGTTTAACATAGGGAGCACAAACTTAATGGGAACTGAAATACTTAACGGGTATGGAGTAACAGGCAACTGATCTTGAATATAGAAGAATACGGGATAAGCGTAATCATGTGCCATTTTAATCTTGTCCTTTGTTCCAACAACTGCTCTTGGTTTATGCACTGACGTTCATTCAATATTGGTGTATTTGAAGGTTGCAACACACACGATTGCACATCAATATCGTGTGTTTAATTTTCGTAGGATACCTACTCACACATTCAAAACCTTGCTTCAAAATGTAGTAGGTATATTGAGGGCCTATCTGGATTATATTTATTAATCAGTTCTGTGGTATAGCATGACGTAATGATATGTGCATGGTTTTCCCACAGAGAAAAAAGAAAGCTAATATAATATTGTGTATATATACGGCGCCTTTTCAATTCAATAAATTTGAGTCGAAAAAAAAATATAAATAATCGTAGATGAGAGTATATTAAATGTATGTATTTTTTAAAGTCAAACGATAATTCTTTTATTAGGCATTTAAACCCACTCAAAGTCAAATATATGTTGTGTGAATGACGTACTAAGCGATTCGAATGTATAATAGTTTAGACTTCAGAGCAATTACCCTGCTAATCATATTTATATATATACATGTATTCCCTCTAGGTGTTTCGCTTTGTTGGGAATGATTATTGTTGAATATTATGAAAATTCTAGAACGACATTAATTTACATGACAATATATTATTATATTGGACGTCTTAACAATATGAAGCGTTTTTAGTCGTCTGAATAATTCTATCAAAAATACTTCTGATTGTGTATAAAACGCAAAATATTTTATCAGTATGTACATACCTTCTGTGATGATAATAATAATATATGTGTGTGGAATATTGGCCCTCAATAAAAGAGGTTCAGAAACTAAAATTAGTAGAGTGTTTAGTATGGGGACAAAAGACGGAATGATTGAATGGTTAACAAAAACCTCAAACTGGAAGGAAAGAAAATCACTGAATAAATTTAGTTATCCCGCGGTACTCAAGAAGTAGAAAACTTCCGAAAATTAGACCCGGATCTATGAATAATACTTGAATTCTGCAGAAGTGCGTGGCAATTCAACGCACGTGACTAAGATGAGTGGGAATCAGTTTGGAAAGGTATTAATCCACCAATGGATAGATTCAGACTGATGATGATATAAAATGCTTAGGTATACTTAGACTTTAAACGGGAAGCTGTCTTGTAAGCAACACTACATTATTAATATGGAAATTAAGACAACTGCAAAAAATGAGTGTATTTCGAGAAAACTATGTGGTCATCCTTCGGAAGTTCAGTCACGCACGAAGATTTCAGTTCTTCCATTCTGTAACTTGGTGGCTACGCCTGACCGGTATCGTACAGCCATATGTACGTGAATGGGATATCTGCAGTATTAAGATAGAGTGCTTGTAGCCTGGGTATGTCACCAAGATTTATTGAATTATTGCCTCTATGTTTATCTGATGCCAAACAACTGCAGGCATGAAAAAGACTACAAAAAATGCCTAATTATATCTAGATGAAGTTTTATGGTAACAACCATACCTGTGATCGTCTTATCTAAATTAAGCGGATTAACAATTTCCATTTTTGTACAATATTGGCGACTCATTAAAGGTGTCTTATACCTTATTATAGGGATAATTTCTCGACATTTTAATTGACTTGCCAATAGTATTAAAAAATGGAAACTGCCGTTTTTTATAGCCGTATATTGCAGTACTTCTCAAACTAGGGTGGGGCGGCCCCCAGGGGCCCTGGAGCTTCTTCCAGGAATCCGCGAAATATTTCAGTATTTGAAAAAAAATCATAACAACATGATCACTGGACGATAATATATATTTAATACTTGAATACCAAAGTACAATTGGATAAGAACACCATTTGCTAAATCCTTAAAATATGATTATATAACGTGGACAGCTCAAGAAGAATTAATTGATATTAGATCAGATAATTCCATTAAAGTCGACTTTTATGAAAGAAGTTATACAGAATTTTGGTTAAGGCGACAGCAAGAATATCCATCAAAAGCAAAAGCAGCATTGTTAATCATAATTCCTTTTGCGACAACATACCTATGCAAAACAGCATTTTTATTATTACTGAAAATAAAAAAAATAAATACAGGTCGTGTCTTTGATCGGAGACTTTGGAGCAAATCCTGCGAATTAGCATTTAAAACATAGTAACGGATGTAAAATATGCAATTTCACCCCTCTCATTAAACTGTTTTTAATAAAAATGTACATTTAATAATAATAAATGGTAACTAAAGTACTATTGGTCACTAAAGACTAAATTTTTGGGGGAGGGAGCCATGGATTTTTTTTTCTGATTTTGGGGGCCGTGCTATGAAAAGCTTAAGAAGCATTACTTTATTGTACCGACTGTCCACAAGAGAAGCGACTCTAGCCACGGGGAGTAATAAAGAAGAATAGATAAGGCCATCAGATCGTCTCCCTCTGGAGCCAGTTACGAGTATAATAACGAACCTAGAAATTCATCAATAGAATGAGAAACATGGTGTAGTGTACTCAAGACAATAATATAACAATTCTGGCGATATTCAAAGCAAGGAACACGTAATATTTTCGTGCAAGGCATTAAATTAAATGGTACAAAACTGAGGAAACGTGTCTTTAATAGTTCGAAAATCTTTGCGAACTTCTGGAGCGACACTTTGTAGTAATTTAAAATGTTATGCCGGGTCCACGGAATAAGTACGATAATTATCGTAAAATTTATCGAAGTTGTCGCGCGACATGTTGCCAGTGTGGACCCGGCATTACACGACAAAACATATTACCCTACATATTATTATTTTGCCTGATTAATGTTTATGGTTCCTAATGATGTAGCGGGACAGCGAGCTATATATACTTTATGGAATCAGTAGTTGGAATATAGATCGCGAAAATACCACAATTTGGAGAGGAATCATTTGCGAATGAATGAATCATTGGAGCCGTTTCAAGTTTTGGTAACCGTCCAATAAAAAAAAGAACAACACGCATAAGACTGTATACTATATTATAATAATGACCCCCGTTTGTAAGATTGATAAATTGTTTTGTAAAAATAACCATTTGATAAGATAATATATTTTTAACACTTTCAGAAGTGACACATATTTATTTTTGTGTACCTATAGGTACTGACAAATATATGGACTTAGTTGCGTACATAATTATTTTGGACACACGTGTTATAAAAAATCAAGATTTATTTCATTTTGTTCCAAATTATTTATTTTTAAATAAATTAAGTATTACGAAATAAAATATTGTGCATTAATATTATTGAATAAAAAAAAATAATTTAATCTATTCAAGATTCGGTGTTTATTTTGTGAATTCGTTATAATTTAATATTATGATGACTAGCAAGCAATAAACTTATTTATAAATTAAAAATAATTTAAAAGTTCTTTGAATTTACACTTTTTTATTGACTCAAATTTATTATTTTTATTTATCAGTGGTCTGCAACATTTTAAGTATATGAGACAATAATTTATCAGCTATATTAGTTGATCTAATATTGTTCGCGGGTCAGCGTCGACTTATTTACCAAATTGAATATGGATGGACCTCATAGAGGGATACTGAGAAGGGGATGGTAAATATAATGAATTTGTCTCGATTAAATTAATAAATTCTTTTCAACAGTCTCGCTAATTCTCGTAAATTTGGATGACGTGGATCATATTCATAGAAGATGCTGTGTGTGTTTTAACTCACAATTTGATACACATTTGTCGTTTTGTGCACCGTGCACATAACTAATTAATTATTAGTCAAGGTCAGCGATAGCGAACCTATAGTGCATGTGCAACGTCTAGTAAGTGAGAAATGTAAAGGGCAAAAGTGAGAAACACCTGGATTATGAACGGATATTTTTTCGGGGGAAAGCACTCGGTTGAAGTCAAAATGATAATCCTAATTTTAAAAGAATCCTTAAACCATTATTAAAATTATTTCGACACCTAGGCGTTGCGATTTTTTGCAATATCTAGCTTTTTTCGATAGGCTGCTTATGGCGTTTTATTAGCATTTTTGATGCCTTCAACAGCTTTAAATGTGCTGAAAATAAGCTAGATTTTTAGTTTTTTTATTCAAATATTTAATGAAGGTAGGTCGGAACTTCTGAAATAAAACAACGGAAGAAAACAATAGGCATATTCTTGGCGTTATAGTAATATATTGCTGTCAGATATTATAATTTAATGTGTGCTTATGCACGTGGCATCGGATTGACGATTATCGGGGATTCCACTCTCTGATATTAACTAATTATTACTTATCATAGGTTGTTAGATTAATTAATTATATTTTATTAATTTTAAAATGAGTTTATGGGAAAATGTGGTGTGATTTTTACACACATTTTTACAATTTTTGTACTTTTTTTTCGATCAGTAAAAAAGGTATTGAAAATTGATTTTCTTAAAATCTAGCTTTTTTGTCAACGACAGTTAGCAACACTGCTAGGCATGGCGCGCCGCTGGTTGTGCACTACTAATTTAAACGACTCGACCATTTTTCGCAAGAATCTATCACCGTTGTATTTAACATTAAATATTTCAACCAAATTTATTTTATTGTATTACAATGCTGTTAGATGGCGTGTTGAATTTCACAAAATGGTTCAAAAATAAAATCATTTTAAAGTTTATAAGATTCGGCACGCAGTAAAATAAATCAGGCGTAATTGACTGTATGAGAAATATCTACTCTTATATATTATGCATGTTATATTTTAATTGGGGAGATTTGAAAGGGTTAAAATAGACGAAAATAATAGTAAGCTAATTATATTGGGTCCTATACACTGTACAATCCACAAGGATAAGCGAAAATAAGCAAGTCGCGCATTATAATAAAAATAGTACTAAACATGTTCATCGATAGATAGACATTTAATATTAATTTATTATATTAGTTTTACAAAAATCATTAATTAAGTAGGCACTGAGAATTATGAAGAATAAAAAATTAAAAAAAAAAATACTATCGAAGATTTTGCTTACAGTGACATCTACAATTTGACGTATAAAGCTTACCAAAATAAATGAATATCATTGAAATAAAATGACTGTCAGGTTAATATAACTGATTTGAAGATGAGATTGCAACATTATTATTTTGTAAGTCTGTGTTTTCTTTGTGTCATATAATTTTATCGATGACATTTTCTTCAGTGGAAAACTGCGTCATCCATGAGGAAAAAAATTGAGTCATTAAATATGTTGCTTCCTGTGTACACCGTCACGTAGCGCTGTATGCAATTTTGGATTTTTTTATTTGTCATTTACTCAAATAGCAATTCTATAGTGGTCCGCAATCATCGCAATACATTAGTTCATTTTAATGTCGTATAGAAGACAAAATCACGCAACTAAGGAAATATAAATAAAAAATAACGAACAATATGAATGATAACCAAAATACATACTAAAACTAAAATTTGATTTAATTTATTGTATTAAATTCATGAAAATTCCGTTCGGCAATTTTTTTTTCGGGTAAAACCATGTAAATGGAAATAATTGTCAACTTCACAGACGGTTATTCCAAGGGATTGCAATACCGAATAAAAATACTAATACCGGTATTTCGGAATTTCCTATTGAATACCGGTATATACCAGTATTCGTGAAATCTATTATGAAAAAAACAGAAGTATATACCAATAAAAATATAGATACAAAAATCGTAAACCAGTAAAGTTATGTTAAACTATTTATGTTAATTAATCCGTTTTGCTTCCACTTTCAATAAAGAATATGCATTTCGGTATTGTCTGATTTTTGAAACCGGTATTTCGGTTTCGGTATGTGAAATACCGGTATTGAAATCCCTAGTTAATACTTGTGAAAAAAGTTTTTTTTTTAAAGTGATGCAATTGTATATATCTAAATAAATAAATCTATATTGAATACAAATATACTTAAATACATATCTGTGGGTCTATTCTATGCTTATCGACCGCTAAAGTGATAAAGTGAAAAATATTATCAAACTTAAGGTAGGTTTGTATCAAAATATTAGCACTTATTGTAACAATTACACGAAGCCGGTTTTTATTGTTGCAATAAGTGCTATATTTTAACAGCACCTATCTTGCTGCTGTTAAAATATCGCACTTATTGCAACAATAAAAACCGGCTTCGTGTAATTGTTACAATAAGTGCTAATATTTTGATACAAACCTACCCTAAGTTTGATACTATTTATCAATTTAGTGTTCGATAAGTATAGAATAGACCCACTGATGTGAGATTATGTAGATAATAAATAGTTGTTATGGGTCGATACTGGCAGATAATGATTGAGTGTAGAAAATTGAAAATAAGGCTTAAACATTCAGATTTCAACCACAAAACCATGTATCTACATGGTAAACATAACGTGAAAAAAAGAAATCCTACATAATATATTGATGTATTGGACATATTATTTCGTATGATAGTGTGAGAATTTTTATATATTTAGTATCCAACATAAATACATAAAACAAGACGGTAGAGAAGCAAACGATCTGCTTTCATAAAGGATACAATTTCAGGAGACTGTGAGGTCAAAAATACTGTCATGAAGAAGCAAGCTCTTGATAATATAGAAAAACATAATAAGGATGGTGCCTAGCTCTGATTAATGAAAATAATTTAACAGTCCTCGGAAGAAAAATATTGCGAAGAATCTTTGGTAGAAAATTGTGAACTGGGCATTCTAATGAAACACTAAACAATTAGTAAATTATTGTTATTTGCAAAGAGCACGATTTCAGAGGAAGTTTGATGACAGGACACCTATAGGGAGAGGAAGAATAATGTGGATTAACCGTGTGGAGGAAGTCTCGAGCAAGGCGGGAAAGTCTGTAAACTGGTGAGGACTGGCGAAGAATGGGAGTGAGTGAAGGGTGCTTATGGACGAGGCCAAATCTAAAACCTGTGATGTAGTGCCGAGGCAGAAAAAAATTCCTTCACAAAACATTATTGTCAGCTTATTATTTTATATTTAAAACATTGAAATGGGTTAACGCAAAAATTGTTACATTTTACTTACCCTTAAGTATTTCAAGTCGATTTTTAACAGTTAACATTTACTGACGACTTACCTACATAATTTTACCTAAAGGTACAGTGAAAACAGTGCTGTTAAATGTTTTTTAAAGGTAATTTTATACAAAAAAATGAATAGTGTAGTATAATTTAACTACGAAAAGGTGGGTGCAGGGAGGAAAAATGTTATAAACACCCATTCTCTGAATCCAAATACCAACGTTGATTTTTTCAAAATGCATATAATTCACTTATTACGGCTTACTAATAACTTAATGATTGTTAATCTAAATATTCATGTCATGATGAGCAATTTTGAAAATATCAATGTGGTCATTTAAAATAAATCGCAAAGTACAAGTGTGACAGTATGAATCTACAAAAATAGTGGATTCATATCTCTAGTATGAAAAGAATACCGCGTGTTTAATCATTCGCATTGATAACCCGTATGTTCAACTTATTTTTAATATATCTATAGATACTTATTAGAAAGGGTTTTTTCGAAATGTTATATTATGTAGTTAATATATTTCGCATTGCCAGCTTAAAATAAGATAATAATAACAACCGACCCTATGACGAGCATGGCGTGGTCCTCAAATTGTTTCTTGAACGGTTAAAACGTCTATCTAGCTGTGACGTCACTCCGGCTGGGAAGATTCGTGAAAGTGGGAGCTAACGTCGAGATGAGCAGCCAGGTCCAAAACCAGACCAGAGAGAGCGGGGTGGTGCAGGAGATCCGACTCCGGGAGGGCAGGGGAAGCTCTTGGCCTCTGCTGCCTCCCGCGGAAACCTCGGTGCAGTCTTAGCACCACGTCGCAGAACACAAAGCGCACCATCACCAGCCGAAGAAAGTCATCGCCGAAGAACTGCATGTACGACAGCTCTGGAAGTAAGGAAAAACAACATTGAAATCAAATCTAGGGTCAACTCTCTGGTACTCTAGTATCAATTAACTACGCATGTTTAGCAGCAATAGCAAATGGTTTAATGGATCACTTTAGAGTCGCATACGTAAGATATTATGTATCACTTTAAGGTAGCACAATATATTAATGATTACAATTAATAAATGAGTTGTATAGAATCAAAAGTAACCCTATTCATATTTCAATATTTGAACTATTCATGAAAGACCTCGTTCATGTTTTAAGTGCCTAATAATTAATCATATATTTTTACAAATCAACCCTTTCTTAAAGACGTACAATTTAATCTTTAAACCAAAGCGACACACTTGACCCTCTGCCATACTTCCATGGCACATCTAGCGTCAACAAAATAATAATTCGGCATGACACTACCAAGTAAATTTCTATTAAAAGACTGAGCTAATATCAGGTTATTTTTTAGGGTTTAGGACATAGATTGTTAGGGAATATCGTGCCTTGTTATTAATTATAGTAGTGATAAAATTTTTTAAATTTTGGCGGCACACTAGGAGGATATTCGAGGTATTCCGGTTGAAAAACAATATGCTAGTATTAAAAACTCGTTTTTATTACCCACTGGAATTATGAATAGTTTGTATTTTATATAACTCAAATATAAATAATGCTTTAAAAAAAATACTATCTTAAATTTTATGTCTAGTAGGTAGGATATAGTATAGTTTATACATAATAATATATGATTTTTTACAACATAATTAGTAAAAGAACAGCCAGCCATTACATGTATTATAATATAATATAGTAACACTCGCTAATGCTTGTAAATTATTTAATAATATAAAGAAATACGCAAGCAAGAAAATAAAATCGCTTCAAGTATAAGATATTAAATATAGACTATAATGGGCACATAATAAAGAGATGGTTTATAAACATAATTGCATCATGATTTTCAGTATTTATATATAAAAAAACAATTGAAATTGAAAACTAAGAATTTAAGCAGGATGAACGAATCACGCATGGCAAAAAAGTGTCGCCCTACCGCATGGAAGATGGATTAATATTATGGATCCAATTAAAACAATACAGGTGTCTAAAGCTGGATGGATGCCATTTAAAGTAGGAATTCTTGGAGGTGGATTCTGGAGGAAGTCAAAATCCATACAAGGTTGTAAATTCAGAAAAATTAATTGAATAGCATTGTATATTAGACATTTTTAATAATAATTAGCTATTTTGTTGGTCATAAAATTAACAATATAATATATTACTATTACATGTAATGATTATATTTGGTGTAACGGTATTCTTTCTTTTTTAACATCATAATAGGCTACGAGGACCGATTACAGTAGTGGAGGAGTAGCAGTGAAACAATCATAAGAAACATGCACGCTAAAGAAAAGCACTTGTTCCTCACTGGGAATCGAGCACGGATCCCCCGATATAAGAACCCTGTGCTTTACGCACTGGACTATAAGGGTTGCAATTTTAAAAACATATCACAACTATTTGTGTATAGTATGTTTTTATTGCAGTAAAATTTATTTATAGTAACTTTTATGATATATTATAAACTATTAGTAATTATTAAAATTATGTATTTCATTCGAATGGTTGGTAGAATACGACACCAATGTAATTTTTATTAAAACCTCATAAATAAATGTTTTTTTTTTAATTGATAATGGCTTTATATAGTAAAAGTAAGAAAAGCTCGGGTATAATAATAGTTCGCCCATATGTATGGCAGGTATTCAATGAAAGGAAATGTACTATTTTGGTCTAAAAAATTGTTCATTCACCATATTGTGTAGTTAACGGTATAAGTTGTCAGCCATTCGCTCAATAGGCACGTGGGAAAAGGGAGGGGCAGGAAGAACCTTACCTTGGTCGTATTCGCCCATTCTGCATCGAGTGAAAAGCCTAGAAGCCTCGGTGACGAATCTGTCGATGTACGATTGACAACGCTCCCAGTGATGTATTGGGACATTTGTTAGGTTACAGCAGAAACAGAATGCCGTAAGGGGAGAGTGAAGAAACAGCGTGAAGAGGCTTCCATTGTGTTGTTGATCTACGGAAATAAATACCACGAAACTGGTTTTTAGGCACGACTTATGAGGAAATATTTTTTGTTACACACACTTGTGTACATGAGGTTTTGAAATTATAAATTACTGTCATATAAATACGTACCTAATCAAGTAATAAACTTTCTCTCGTATACTATTCATTTTCATTTAATTCATTTCAATTCATTTATTTTTTAACATATTGTGGACATTACAAATTATAAGTTTAAGACGTTCACAACATGACATTTAGAAACAAAGATATATAAATATAACAGTATTACATAAAAAAAGAGATATATCAGTAGATGAATTAGATAGGTACAAGGAAGTACACCGGATGAGCTAAGCAGACCCTATTTTAAGATTTTATAAAACAACATCCACCTAAACTCATTCTCACGTAGGTGGAATATATCAACACCCGAAGCAATTTCGTTGAACATAGTTATCACTCTCCCAATTGGCATTACCAGTGGCAGGTTGGTTCTGCACCTTGGGAGAATAAACAACTGGTGGTCTCTATTTCTAAGATAGTTATCAGGGACACACAGGTCAACACTGCCCAGAATGGCAGAGTTCTCATTTATACCTTGTATAAGTCGAAAAAAATACGTAGCTAAATAAAGATTTCTTCTAAATTGCAGACTGCAGTATGTAAGCATGCCTAAGAGAAAGTCAGTTGGATAAAGCCACGGATAGTATCCATACAACCTCAAGTAAAGGAGTCTCAAGAATTTCTTCTGTACCCTCTCCACCATAAGGCCATACTTCAACTGGTACGGTGCCCAAACAATAGACCCACTCTCAAGTCTGCTTCGAAGTTATAATACGTTATAATAAGTTACAAGTTATAATACTTTAATGTTTTTTTATTTTAATAATTAATACTATAATATTTTGTTATCTTCTTATTCTCTGACACCATGTTGGTGGCCTCAAGTTAACTCATCGGTCATCCGCTTTCCCTCAACAGTAAATTATACCCCACCCCAACTCTATAGATCATCAAAGTTACCAAAATCATTGTCTTCCGCACTCGTTTCGACATTAGTTAAACAAAAAATTGTCAATATAATTTCCGACACAGTAAATTAACTTTATTTGCCCCACACCCACGATGGATTACCAGTAACGCGTCGGCTTATAATGTTGTGGTTCCTGGGTATGACAAATTCACATATTATTATTGTTTTTTCAATTAATGTTTGGAAGCAGAGTATACCTACACCTAATAGATAAATATAAAATTCTGTTAATACAACCTCTATTCTGTGGAGGCCCATTATGCTCCTCTTTATATCGAACATGGTAATGAAATGTAATATTATTATTATTATTTTATCAGCTATTAGCATTTCGTCAGCTTAATGCAGAACTATTCTAACTGACTTACAGAGCCGTTCCTTGAATTATCCTATTTACGTTATTTATTATTTATATAGACACATTTATATATCATTATTTTCATCAATAGTGCTACTTAAATATTATATACCTATACATTTTTTTCAAATGTGAGTTAGTATAGTTCTAGCTGACGATTTGCTTTAAAAAAAAACAGGAAGAAGGGGAGAATTTTACAAATACCAATGATCCTGGATTCAGACGAATAATAATTAAGTGTTAAGTTTTTATCTGCTGTATTAACATTCACCTCGTGCTCAGTGGGTGTTGATTGTAATTTCTTAACTGATTTAGAATCGGCATTAAGAGGAAAGCCGGATAAATTTTGGTGTTAGAGATGGTCAGTGATGTAGCTAGGCAAAGTGCCGCCCTTAAGCAAACATATAATGCCGTTTCCTTTTATTTATAGTTTCAAATCACCTGAAAATCCAAAAGGTTCCTAAGTAGTAGGTATTTACCCATTTATGATTTATTTTCAGCTGTCTTTAAATTGATAAATACACGAACCATCTTTAAATTGACATAAGTACACACCATCTGAGAATTGGAGCATTTCCACGAAACCAAATCTTAAACAGTGATAGTATAAGGTACGTGGAGGTCTATAGCACTGAAAGGTTTGTAAGCATCCTTGTGAAAAGTTCTCTGTGCGATAAATCGCTATTACAATATTACGTATGTTATGTTGTTATTTTTTTTTTGATTCGATTTGATATTTTTTCAACTAATATGTCAATATTTTCATTGTATCTTTGATTGAAAACCATCAAAGCTCTCAAATGTTGTAATTTTTGTATTCGTTTCGTTATTCCTCGCTCTTTATAATGTGCCTTCTATATGCAACGAATGTCCTGCCTATCTCACAGGACGTCACTGAGAGTGTTATATTCAAAAATGTATAGACAATAAGAGGAAAATAAAAATATTTAATACATATCAATAAATTCATTTACCTTGAAACACTGGAGGTATATCCTGCGGAGACATCAACGTAACCAGAGGCTGGCCAAAATATCTAGGAATATGTTGAAACACAAAAGAATTGTCAGAGTCTACGATTATAAAGAGTGGTCTTCTAGTAAAAGGATAGAGGTCTCCAGGATGCAGGCAGTGCATTTCTTTCAGATGCATTCCTTTTTTGCCGTGCTCTACTTCCCTGCGACTGTTTGTTATAACTCCACCCAAATCATATCCCACTAGAAAACAAATTAAACTGCATTAGTATCAACGAATTCGGACTGTATAAAAGGAATCTTATACACTATTCAATTATTAATATAATAATAATATGACATTTCAATACATTTTGTGGCGGGAATCGGATTCCTGTAACCCCAATATTAACTTTTCACGTACAATCAGTCACGACTTATATATAACATGATTTCGTAATGTTATGAGATTTCACAACATTACTAATTAATATTATTTCACAATAATTTCAACATATTATTCCATAGTCCGCCGGTGAATAAATAGCGGATCATAATTGATTGGACATGTCACTCGATCACAAGTTTCCGTTACACATCGCACCGAATAGTTGTTATATTTATTATATTGCATCGATTGTACTCATGTAGTCATTTGAAAGAGTAAATAAATTCTTGCCTTCTCTATTATCACGAACAACTATTACCGTCTTTCATCTGCAATACCTATCATCCGCCGAACCAGAATACGACACATTTATCGAAAGAATGAAACATAGTAAAGTTTGTAAACTGAACGTACATTAACACTACAAAGTTGGCACTTACGATTTCTCAATTCAAGCAATGTTAGTCACTTTTTTAATTCAGTATGCATTTATAGATTCGAACGATTTAATAGAATTTTTAAATTAATTAAGAATGCTGAAATGCTATGACCGATTTTCAGTTCATGTGATTGGCAAGTAAATATCATGGTAGAGAATATCGTCGGTGTTTTGTAAAAAGGACGAATCAACCATTTTGGCGAAATCGAGATTTTAATGAAAATACAATATGTACCCCACTAGCTTTGTTGTGTAAAAACGGCGAATTTTTATCTCTACAGAAAAGTACTTAAAAACGATAAACGACTAAAATTAAATCAATTAAAATTACGAAATAAAAAGCAAATGTGACATATTAGGTCTTTTAAAATATTATATAATAATACCTATTATAATGACAGTATTCTTTCTAAGCTTTATTATAAACTTATTAGATATTTATAATCATCTACAGGTAAAAAACAAATAAATGTCAAAAGTTAAAAATCCTCCTCCTGTAAAGTAGCATTTTGGTTAATTCGCCCTTTTTACAAAACACCAACGATATGTGAAGTCGTCTTTAAATGAACCTATAATGCGCGTCACTTATAGCTAACATAACGAGTAGAACAGAGGGTCTCTGTTGGCTTCACTTTAATATGCTTAGGTAACATCTATAATACTCGTATTACCGAAGAATGTTTTCTTGAATATATTTTGATTAGTAGCCATTCATTTTACTTTACAGACGGCTCTCGACTTTTGCACGTAATTAGTTCCTGAAAATGTGTTCGAATTTTGAATGTTCGACAGTAGAGAGATCTTGAGAGAGTTGCATCATTTACGTTTTTTTCTGTGTTTATAATTAATTTAACTGTTATTTCTTTAATTCATATTCATATTTATGAGCAATATGTTTGGTATAATTCACCGCGACCCGGAGAATCATTAAACCACATTAATTCGTATTCGGTTTACGTTGTGAAGTATGAAGTTTATTAAAATGCACTTAAAATATTTTTTTATATTCTTATTTTTTAAATTTATAAAATTTTTAGTACATATAATAATTATTATTAAATACATGTAAAAGGCGATGAGTAAATAAGAAACACTGGTTATATACGTACTGTCTTCTGGATGCTTTGTAGTCGAAAAACAGCCATCAGCAGATATATATAGAAGAAGAGCACCATTCAAAGGAAGTTCTTTAAAACCACTTGCTAAGAATACTAGAATTTGGCTTAAAGATGGTTTGTATAGTAAATACTTGTGGGGGTTGTCTCTCTTCCCGGGTCTGTCCCCATTTTCCATTGCATATCCTAGTAGAAATAATAAAATACACTATTACAAACCAAACTGTCAAGATAATGGTAGGAATGGTGAATAATATCGTGTTATTTATATTGTAATGTTTCTTAAAGACATACGTTTTGAGTTGAAAGAAAAACATTAATGCAATTGAAGGTATGTTATGTATTACTCATCAGCAACACCTTCTTGGCTACGTGTTAAAACCGTGAACTAACATGCTCCTCCCATTTTTAACCGCATTTCCATTATAAACTAACAAGCTCCTCCCATTTAGTAGACAACAGCGCCTAGATGCGTAGCCAAGAAGATGTTGCAGAAGAGTACGTATACATAATTTAAATTTGAATAATTGAAACGACCTATTGGTCTACAACCAAGATGTGGTCAAAGAGAGGTGAAGCTCGTCATGACCATATAAATACTGAGAAATAAATTTGCTCATATTGTTTTTCAAATTATATTGTAGACTGCGGCTTCTATATCGAGACACACGTCACCGTGGTCGTTTCTGGAACTAAAACCGTTGCAATACCGCCGGCATGCAAAAAGCGCGTGATGTAATACTGTCATCGCATATTTATAATATATGGATTATTAACCATGTCCTTGGTTTTTCGTACAAGGTGGTTGTTAGTAATTTGATCAATCACAAACACCCAGGCTTTGAGAAAATCACGTAAATATACTTTCGATTTGGGTCGATTGGAATCGAACTCAGAGCTCCCGGATGAAAGATCAACGTATTATGCGGCTTAATACAGTGACATGACGTAGATGTCAATAAATAGAAGGCGCACAGTAGGTTCAGTTTTTATCGAATTTAATATTAAAGCTGGTAAGCTCAAGTTTGTAACAGTCTCATGAACAATTAGCCACGTTCTGGTAATTGCTATATTTCATAATATTGTGTTTTGATTACACACCCTTGCAGATATTGAACTAAAGTGGTGATGGTGGTAACTTAGAGTGATGGAGAATTCTTAGTAGAGTATATTTAAGAAATTTTAAAAGCTATTTACAATTAATATAATATCTGCCTAAAACCATGTTATGCTAGAAACTGCCCTACAAAAAAAATAACAATATTATTACTTTTTTTTCCACGCTCTATTTATATTGAATAACAATTGACTACCGTCATGGTTATTTGTAATTTTCTTGGAGTTTCCAGTCATGATTGCTACAGAAATTATTATTAAATTTACCTTTGGTCGAAGGCATTCCTGGGTGAAAGCCTCCAGGAATTCTTGCTGGAAGCGATAACGGAGCTGGTGAAGTGTCGTAAAGGTGGTTGTAGTCGTCCTGTGGCTCTCTCTCTAAAGTCTGGAGCATTCGGAACATGTCCATAGTCAACTCGGAAAACTTGACTTGGTCCGTGCAGCTACCGATTATCAGGATCTCTTGCAGAGTGAGGGTCATCATTTGTGATCTCTCAACTGGCGGAGTTGTAAGAGGACTTAACCTGAAATAGAAAGAAAGCATATCGAACTTTCGTAAAACTCAAGTAAACATATATGAGAATGAAGCATTTTGAAATGGATAAATTACAATTCAATAAGAAATATAGATCGTAACTAAAAAATAGCCGAATATGGATGTTACCGACTTTGAAACTGATAGTTATATATTATGTATTTTTAGTTATTCTGGAATATTTAATTGTTTTTTTTTATTTTCTTCACGTGAATACGTGTATTAAATAAGGCTCTAAGTACCAAAAAGTAGTATTGCCTGTAGTTACAAAATACCGAGTCATTGCAGTAAAATTTCATGAAGCAGACCTTTTGAAAAATGTAGTTTTACAGTGTGAAGCAATCACGGCAGCTTCTATAATTTTAGGTATTAAGAACTCGCAAGTGTCAACACACCATCGTCAGCTATTTTATATTGAATGCCGTTGACCACTGCAGTGCTACTTACACCATTATAAATAAAACACGCAACGGACTTACAACGTCGACAGGTTTAATTATTTTGCTGTGTTTTTTTGACTTGCTTAAGGCACTTAGACTATAGTTGAAGTTATTGGCGTTGGTATGTAGAATATTTTTCTATAAAAATGTCAGTTTTTATTATTTTGGTACTTAGCGCCTTAAATCATACACGTATTCACGTTATGTTTTCTTTTCATACCACTAAAATATAATATTGTTCTCGTTGTAAAATGTAATCGAGGTCGTATTCTATTCTAGTGAAATGTTATATTACCAGAAATTGATCATTTTAAAATTTAAATAGTGGGAAAAAATAATATTTGCTATGTTATTAGGAAATTACTTTTTTTCATATTAAAATTATAGTATCCAATCGTAATCCTTTTCTATCGTTTATACTGTCATTATGGAGTTAATAGTATTAAAATGACATAGCGACGTATATAGGTATTACAGAAACTGTGTTGGAGACTCAGATATGACCCTTTCGTGGTGTTTTGTAATATCGTTAATAATGCCCCTACGACATCAATTGAAAGAAAATTACTGCAATGCATTATTATTGAAATTATATACGTATCTTCATACTTTTCAACTTTACTGATGAAATATAAATGCACAACTCTGTCGTATGCAGGGGCGTACTGCGGCACGAGCTTTAAGGGATACACCATAGGGGTAGGGAAGGGCTGTGATCGAAATATCTCGTCACGAGGATTCTCGAGAAATAATGATAAAAGATGATTTTTAAAAAAGAAATTTCGACAAATCAATCATCAAGAAGAATATCTACATACCTACTGTGAAACTGTCATTCAGAAATAATAAGTAAAAAAATAACAGAATTAGAATAGTAACAAATTAGGCTACTGACTAATATTTTAAAATATATGTAAAGAAAATCTAAAAAAAACGGTGTGTGTACTTACGTACGCGCGTTAGAAGTTATACTTCTTTGGCGTAACAAAACAAAATAAGCCGTTACCTGAGTCTATTAATAATACAGTGGATTAGGTTGATAAAAACGTACGCGATTCATCTGTGTCTCATATAGCACATGATAATTGTAATTTAATTATTGTGTGTGGACCAAAACTCATCTTTGCTATACAGCGGTTATTATCGATTCAGAAGTGCCTATGATGAATTAATAAAAAAACAAATTTTAATATATTTTTTCATACACAATTCACAAAATTTATTTATTTATTGATATATAATTGTGCTCATAAATATAGCCTCAAATCTTGATACACAATCTTTACAATGAAAAATAAATATACATTCCAATATAAATAAAGTTTTATGAATATAAATTGACAGTGTAGAATATTACTCCCCAAAAATTATTTGTTTATTAACATATATATTTATTATAACACAATATTGGTTATATTTACAACACGTGCTGTTTACTTGGTTGTATTGAATGACTAACCAAATGACACTATGCGCATGCGCATGTAGCCCTAAGACCGAAATGAATATAATCGTAATAATATATAATGTGATCCATCGGCGCGCGCAACTTCGTCACACACCAAAAACACATTCTGATCTGTTTTCCCAAAAGTTGAGAAATCACGAGCTCTACTCACAAGCACCTGCCAGTTTGAGAGCATCCATTATTGATAATTATGCTATTCCAGCAGTTTAATAAAATCAAAAGTATACTAATATATTATTATAACTATCCGTTAATGAATACAGGTAGAAAACTATTCTCAAGTAATAGATACAAATAAACGACCTTTATGAATAGAAGTACATCACTCATTATTGTCTATATTTTTGGATTGCATACCGCTTTATTATATGTGATTAATTTAATTTTAATAATAGTAATTGACGTGACCGGAGAAAAGAGCTTCCCTAAAATGAAACATAGAGAACGACACGGTTACAAAAACCAAATTGCTCTAATGGAAAATGAAAAAGATATTTTCGCAATTGAGGTGTCTATTTTCAAATATTGAACAGGTACCGTTTACAATTCGGAAGCGTCAGTGATTGATTTCAAAGTTAGTTTCAATTTATTATATTTCGAAATCAGAAAAATCTGTCAATTTTCATTAGCCGACCAGTCTATAATTGTAACAAATATAAATGCAATCAAATTGGACATATGGTGACGTCGAAATTTCTTTATATATTTTTAATATCTATCTATCAGTTTGTTGTGAGTGTTTAAACATACTTTTTTTGTCTACTTTTGGCAGGATTTAGAAGTTATACATCATTAAATACTAAATAGTGTATTGTATTATATTATATCATATTACATTATATATTATGGAAGTAGGCTGCTTTTGTGGTCACCCAGGGCCTCCGGGTTCGATCCCGGTGAAGTTACAATAAATTTTTGCCGTTTTCTCAAAGTCTGGATGTTTAAAACATCACTGTTTCGCTTCTACTACTGTACTACTGTCATTGGGCTTCATGGCCTGTGGTATTGTTAAAAAGAATATAATATTATGCATATTACATGAATATTTTCTATATAATAATCGGTTATAGTTTTTATAAATTCGATTCAAATACAGGAAAAGCAAAGGAAATGTTTGAATTTTAATTGTAAAAATACATTTTTTTCCTTTCTTTCGAAAATACGACTAATGTCTTTTCACAGTATGCGAAGTCCACGAAATTCTTATTAACGGCTATTGTCTTGATCCGACCCTGCCTGTAAAATAATAAAAAAATGCTACATAACATTGTCATAAAAAATCGATAACTTTGTCACTTTTTAATTCAACTCTATAATGGAGAATAATACTATAGTAGGCCAGTGGCGCACCCAGGATTTAATATTGGGGGGGGCCCAAGGAGGAGAATGTAAATTAGTCCCATAGGCTCTTTTTCTTCTTCACAACCTAATTTCTCGTTGTCTATTGCACTCGGTGTACCTACACCATGGTCCCTACATCCTGAAACGGGCCCTCAGGCTAGGATATTTGGCGGGCCCCCTACCTACCGCTAAGATTAAAGGCAGTGTGAAACACTACATTAATGTTTTTCAAATTGTGTTTTAGTTCAAATTAAGGGTACTTATATAGTGAATTATTGGCGATTTTCAATACATCCACTTTAATAATGGAGCTGTCGAGTATCGACACATAATATTCAAAAAATATATTGCACAATTATATAAGTAATTGAAAATGTTCATGGCCATGAAGTACAATAGCGCCGCAGGCGACTTTTTTTACTATTAAAGCTAATTTATGATGTGTGTTTATCTCACTTATCTCGTCAACCCGACACGCTGGGCCCCCAGGCTAGAGCCCTGTCAGCCCTCCCCAGCCATGATCTACACCACTCCGGAATTCGGGTGGACACCGAGAATTTTTTGATAGTTTCATTAGGGATTGGGTTTCTAAAAAAACCTGACATTAGTGTTTCGAAATTTTTGTGTTAGAAATTAAAATCTAAGAAATTAAGGGTGCTGGAGAATTACAAATCATTTTTTTGCCAGTGTTTTTATTTGTCTAAGCCCAAAGGTTTATTGGCTTTCAATTTCAATGGTTAAAATCATTCTGATAATTTTCATGTTTGGGGGGTGTTAGGGCCCCTTGCCCCCCCGCCCCTGGGTGTGCCACTGTAACCACCTCACTTCAGCGTGAAAAAGCAAACATTTGTACTTAGCTTCCATAGAAATGCAAAGTTTTTTTAAAAATGTCTGTTTTTAAAGGTCTGGATTTGATGAAATTTACCATATTGGTCTAGTACAGGTTTTAGCACTGCGGTAATGTTTTCGAAACTATAGATTACCTGTGTAAATAAAACAGTGCGTAGATATAATGTTAGGGTTTCTTGTCTTTGCGAGGGTAACAAATCCTTTAAATGAGCCTAACATTGATGGAGCACCATCCATACAAATTCCTCCATGATATTTTAGATTGTTCTAAATATGAAGAAATATAATCAAAAACATCTTGTCATGTCGTACGCTCGGTGGGTTCTTTGCAGCATAGATATTGATCCACTATTTTGTTTTCATTTATGAAACGAAAACCTGTGAGGCCAACGGTAGACGCGTGCGATCGATTCGGCAACATCGAAATCACATTAGATCTTTCATCGGCTTTCATAATTTCACGAAGGACTTTTTCGGTTTTCGCTATTTCGCGGATTTTCTGCTTTTATCATTATTTTCGGGGTGCATTATTTTCGGTAGTGTTCCCAAATGGTATTCCGTGGATTTATCTATATTGTTAAATAATTCCCTTGAATTCTTGATTTGTCGGACCTCATATCATATTATCGATCGTTATCATACTATGAACCACTGGTCGCGACCCCCTCTTGTGGTAGCCAAGTAGCATTCGACCCTTCGATATTGGATAAATAACCATTTTTATTTTTCTAGAAACACTAAAACTAATTGTAATATAAAATGATACACGTGAATTATTATCATGTAGTTACGTATATCATTCTTTCATCATACTTCATATTTTTTATGTTAATTTTAAGTTAAAGTAGTATAGCGCCACATGCGATTTTTTTTATAATATAACTAATTTCTGGTGTGTGTTTATCTCACAGAGCCGCCACGCCGGGCCCTCTTAAGCCCGGGCCCCCAGGCTGTAGCCCTGTCAGCCCATGATGGTGGGTGTAGTCGTACTTTTCGCCGAATTTTTATCGTCGATTTTGGGTTTTTTAATAGTGAAGTTCCAAAATATTAATTGAAAATGGAAAAAAAAGTATTTATTTATAATATAAATATATGTATATTTATATTGCATTTAACTTATAGGTACACAAACCTACCCAACAGAACACAGCCTAATTTCTCGTTTATCGGACTTTTGTCTATTGCACTCGGTGTACACCACTCCGGAATTCGGGTGGACACCGAGAATTTTTTGACATTTCCATTAGAGATTGAGTTTCTAAAAAAACCCGACATTAGTGTTAGAAATTAAAATTTAAGAAATTTTTCTAGAGGGTGCTGGAGAATTTCAAATCATTTTTTTTGCCATTTTTTATTTGTCTAATCTATCGGCTTTCAATTTCAATGTTTTTGGGGGGGGCCAAGGCCCCTTGGCCCCCCCCCCTGGGTGCGCTACTGTAGTAGGCATAGATTAGGCCTGGGAAACTACGTACAAGTTTTTTATGGAGCCGCGAGCTTTAATTATTGTATTTTTAAAAAAAGTTTCCTTTTTCTACATTTAACATCTTTCTAAAAATAAAATTTGAATATACTTGAATTGCACCTTCAACAAGAAATCTGCAAATTTTACTCTCTTAATTAGGGACAATTCAAACAACTTACAGATTCTGCTAGAAAAATGTTGGTTATTTTTGGATACTATGTGAACAAACATTTTCAATTATGAATATAAATAAAATCTCTATACGATCAAGCATAACCTATGAACATTTACAAGCAGTTTTAAGAATCCAGACATAATTATTTTAGCTACCTATAACTTAAGGCGATATCTCTATCTACCAGAGGCACCTTGCGGTAAAATACGAAGCTTGCAATTTGAGACATTTTTTTGATAATTAACAATTTAAACTGTATTTAGTAATTAATAAATATGTATCTGAAAACAATAAAAAGATTTTTTTATTTTAAACGAAAGTTAAACTTACAATTATTGTAAAAAAAATTATAAAATGTGAATTTATCAAAGGATCCCATCTTATTATTACATATATTTTATGGTCATATTTATTATTTAAGGGGGATGCTTATACTATCAGAGGCGAAAAGAGGCACCTAACGGAAAAATACGAAGCTTGCAATTTGAGATTTTTTTTGATAATTTACAATTTCAACTGTAGCAATTAATAAATATGTATCGGAAAACACTAAAAAGATTTAAATTTTTTTTTAAATTTAAAGATAAACTGGCAATTGTAAAACAATGTAATTAAATGTGAATTCGTTGCAGGGTCAAATCTTATTATTACATTATATTTTATGGCCATATATATTATTAAAATTTAGTTTATTAAGTTTTAAATTGTTTGTCGTTTAGATTTTTGACTAATTCATCGTTTTAATATTTTTTATATATATTTTAAAAAACATCGATTTTTATAAAAATATAAATGTGTATGATTTTTGATATTTATATCAAATTTTATTTTAGGCATGGTCACAATATTGAAGCTCGAGTTGATATAAATAAAAAGGATTTCAAGTTATACATATTTATATTTTTATAAAAATCGATGTTTTTAAAAATAAATATAAAAAATATTAAAACGATGAATTAGTCAAAAATCTAAATGACAGAAAATCTAAAACTTAATAAACTAAATTTTAATGATAATTATGACCATAAAATATAATGCAATAATAAGATTTGACCCTGCAACGAATTCACATTTTATTACATTTTTTACAATTGTAAGTTTATCTTTAAGTTTAAAAAAAAATAAAAAAATCTTTTTATTGTTTTCGGATACATATTAAGATTAATACAGTTGAAACTGTAAATTATCAAAAAAAAATCTCAAATTGCAAGCTTCGTATATTTCCGCTAGGTTCTCTGCTGGCATGCGTCTCCCCCTTAAATTTAGTTTATGAGGTTTTCTATGTCTTGACCTAAAGATTTGTAACTAATTCATAGTTTTAATATTTTTTATATTCATTTTAAAAAACATCGATTTTTATAAAAAAAATGTGTATAACTCGAAATCCTTTTTCTTTAAACTATCAAAAAAAATGTCTCAAATTGCAAGCTACGTATTTTTCCTCTAGGTGTCTCTGGTAGGCAGAGATATGGCCTTAACCGAGAGTTTAAAATTTAAAAAAAAACACGGAAATAAAAAATAGACAGATATATTTTTTTAGCTTGTTCGATACTTATAAGATCATCCCCCACAGAGTGGAGGTTTTGTATTTAAAATTTTGTTTTTACGAGAAATGGATATTCGCCACTTACTCAAATCATTAGGTCCATACTCTGACATATACACAAATATAATTAACATTCAACATTAATTAATATTCAACCAACGCATTGGGACATTTACGTACGATCGACAACGGTTGGACGTAGGCATATGCGATATAAGCTCGAAAAGTTACATCAATATTGAATGTGTACTTATTGAGATATAACGGACACACAAAATTTGCTCAGGTCTTATCATGAAAATAATAATAAACCGTTGATCAAAATAGCAAAGATTTCGAAATTATTAGTATAAATAGATAATAATATCTTAGATAAGGTCCATACTTTCTATAAAAAATGAGAGAAATAAGGGTACAATATAATTAATGATCGATAGTATGGGAAAAACTAAACAATTTTAATGGGTATTGAATTCTCTTTGTGTTACAGATAATAACTATTTTCCATTCTCTTTTCACAATATACGAATACGTAGGTAAATGCAAACTGCCGACGGCTTGATTAAAATGCACCGAGAGACAGAAATTAGTGCGACATTTATTATAAGGCTGTGGTTTCCAAGCTTTATGTTACTACGCCTTCTTTTTAAAATAATCTAATCTTGGCGCATCCCCCCCTTTATTTCATTAAATAATACAGACACCTTTTTAAATAGTCAATTTTCAAATGTACTAATACAAAAATGAAAAAAAAAGGTTTAACTAAGTACTTATATTATATTCATTTTTAAATTAATTTGTTTTTCATGCGATGAATGTGCTTGCTTATTAGCACAATCAATTTCCATAGTAGTCAATCCAAATTTATCATCGTTCATTGACAAATGGATTCTATCATGGGCCCCACATCCTGAGGCGAAATTAAATAATACAGACACCTTTTTAAATAGCAATAAATCTACTAATACAAAAATGAAAAATACTTAATTATAAAAATAAACATGGTTTTACTACTTAAAAAAATAAGTTAAAGTGTATAGAAATAAACTAGCGGCGTTCCAATAAGCGGTCCTTTTTATTGAGTGTGTAATTTAACAAGCTAATTAAGAACTAGTCAAAGAATCTAGTTTATCACAAGTTTTGTTTTTGTTTTGTTACGCCAAAGAAGTATAACTTCTAACGCGCGTACATAAGTACATGCACCGATTTTTCTTTTCTTTTTTTGTTTTGTTATTTTTTTAATTCATAATGGGCACTTCTGAATCGATTATAACCGCTGTATGATAAAGATTAGTTTTGGTACAATACAATAATTAAATTATAATTATCATATGTTATATGAGACACAGATGAATCGCGTATGTTTTCATCAACCTAATCCGCCATAATATTAATAGACTCAGTCAGGTAACGGCTTATTTTGTTTTGTTACGCCGAAAAAGTATAACTTCTAACGCGCGTACATAAGTACACACACCGATTTTAACTATTAGAGTAAATTTGTGATGTTTGTTATGCCCGGGCCCCAAGCTTTTTATAAACTATGCATTTGAAAACTGCAAACCTGTGGCTACATTTGTATTATACTTTTCGCGCCTCCCAGTTTGGAAATCACTGAAGGTATTGCACGTACAGTGTGTCCATGAAATATTCATTTATCCCCCTATCATCGGGTGGACGACTGTTTGCAAGCAATCTGTAGCGAAGCAGCGACTTTACATGCAAATTATACCCAATTAACTTTCAAAGCGATTCATTTGTTTCACACTTCTAAATTATATCTACTGTGATATGTCTAACAATGAGATATACCTACCTATAGCTTAACTATACAAGCATGTCAATTGGAAATAATGGCGTTTTAAAATGAATTAATGAATTCAATTATAAATGGCCAGTTGCCGCATAACGGCCGAGAATGACTTTTGGAATAAATATGAAAAATCTATAGATTGTAGTAAATATGTACTTATATGTAATTTATATTGGCCCTGTCTTTTCTCATCTCAGAACTAACTTGAAAATTATCATTTATAAAGATATTATTAACACAAAAGGGTAAATATTATTGAAAACATCGTCGATTGAAAATTTAAAATAAAGCTATACATATTTGTAGTAGATCCGATGTCTGTGGTTATAGCAATTTTATAATTATTATTTTGTCAATATGTACATTATGCCTTTAATTGTATAATTGCGAAATATATTCTACAAACCGAAGGTTGGGCCGAAATGAAAAGCTCTGAAAAGACTGCTTAATCTGAAAACCAGCTAACTGCACTTTTGACTAATCATAAGATTTTATGGCATTTTGTTATGAAGCATGTTTTCTATGCTCACACAAAATTTCCAAAGCTTAAAAATATATGCGTTGTCGTTCTTCACACAAAACAGCCAACTGCAGGTGCCAAATTTCGAATAGTTAAATTACTAGGTTTTTTCTCCTTCCTGAAAAGTTTGCCCAAATGGAGTTAGCCGGTTAGCAGATTAAGTAGTCGATATGGGGAAACTGCCAGAGGATGTGATCGGCATCCTGCAATTCTCCACATAAGAAAGTCTAAGATTCTATTGGTCCAAGCTGACAGAGCTGACAAAATCAACGTGTTTAGTGTATAACTAAGAAGTCGAACGGTCTTAAAACAATTTAGTGATCTCCATGTTTATATTTGAAAAAAAAATGCGTTTGTCTGCCTTGGAAGACGACATCCATCTCTAATTCCAGAGCACGTACAACAACTATTCGAGCGTAGCGGCCTATGGTTCCATATTACGAACCTCAGTCCCCAGACCAAACAGACGCAAAACAGTCATGGCACCGTGAACCTAAATGACGTGCAAGTCTAACGGGAGCGCTCCAGCAAGGTCAGACATCGTGTCGGTGGGTTGACGTAGTTCTATAAGCCTTAATGTTGAGCATTGTTCGTTTACAAGAGTTTTCCAGATAGACAGCACCTTACATTTATGGTACCACGTACTGGCGGCATATTCATGAAGAGGGCTTCGAAAGCTATTCTACGAGTTCTGAACTAAAGGCTCCAGTTATTACCAGTGAACCAAGAGACCAGGAGGTAAGCTGCTTTGACGTTTACATATTGAAGGCGCCTGACTTTATTCATTATTTTAACAGACAATATTAATACAAAACAAAAATAATAATGAATCCTGTAAATACAATCAGCAACTCATTACTTGTCTAAATATCATCTCTAATAGTTTCCATTAGTATTTAAATTAACAATATAATGTGAGGGAAGACCGTTTAGTGTTGCCACCAAGCTGACTAATAGATATTTTGTCGGTGTTCTTATAATTTGTTGTCAACAGTAGCAACTGAGCGAATACTGTGAACCAATCAAATCAAGCGTCAACACGATTGAGTTTGTAACTGAATCGTTCCGTGCAATAAATTGCTATTTAAAGTTAATGAATGCTCACGACGATTGTTAAACCTGGTTCGGTCTGCGAGTCAGCTTTTGTAATAATTAAGCCTTTACAACGATATAAACATGTGTTCATATCGTCACCTCAATACTACAACTATATAACCCTCATTTGGTCATTGTTGGGAAAATGAAATTTAAGCTTTACTTGATCAACATAGATAAATCTATGGTATTATTTAAAATAAAAATGGAAAATTGTGGTTATCTAATAGAGAACAATAATTAAATAATGTTGGATTATATGAAAAAATGATATATGTCTAGAATTAAGTGCGTTTGTAGTTTTAAAGTTATCTAATATTTTCAAACACAAAATTAATATAGTTCCCATTAACTTCTGACTTACCTCGTTCTATCATTTTGTAGAGAATAAAATGTGGAATTACATTCAATAGCTATCTCAAAAACAGTGAAAATCAAGTTATCTAGTTGTAGTAGGTGACGATTTATTATCGATACCCAATTTCTATAGGGAAACAACTCAAAATTTCAAGGTTTTGTGTTAATAATATCATTCAATGTAGTAAGGTCTTTTCTTTATAGTACAATAAAAAAAAATAATCAAAAATTTCTCAAATGTGTCATAAAATCGAATAAACCTTTCTGGGATTAATTAATAAATTGTTGAAATAAATAAAAAAATAAACACATTTATTTAAAAAATCAAAACTCTAACATTGAAATAAGAATTTGTGCAATATTTTCAAACCATTATCTTAGAACAAGGCATTTTGAGTTGTTTTGCCTATAGAACTAATACATTATTATGGTAGTAAATAAAACGGTTTAAAACAAAAAATAGAATACGGAGGATTACGACAAACGCAAGTAAAATAATATACATTATAACTGCAGTTAGTTATGTACATTTTATTCAATTCAGATTTTATTAAAAAAAAACTGCTTTCAATTATAATTATGAAACTGTGTTTCTGGTGGGGAAATACATATACTATCTACATACATAAGGCCTACAGTCCGCAGCGAGGCATGCCCTTTTCAAAAATTCTACCCTATTCAGTTTTTTCATCCGCAACCCTTCAACCACTTCCACCTATATCAATTGCATGCGCTTCTTTCACTACATGCTCGCGGAAAATTGACCAAAGCTGACATTTGACAATTGAGTGCATACGGAAAAACAAATTATATTTTAATTCCACCATTTTTTATTCGCTTACTCACATGCATAGGTGGAAATAAAAATCCACCGGTATAATTGATTAAAATGGTTGTAAATAAAATTTATTAAACATTCTAAAAGTGGTTTTGTGGTAAATATAAAAAATACATATTATGTCTTTATATTAAGTATAGTGTTTAAGGTTCGATATAAATAATACAGACAAAACTTTGTCAGTCATATTTATTTATTTTAATTGAACTAAGAATGTTATTTGCAGGTGATGCTGGTTAGTTTTTAAAATTCAATTAAACCCTGCCTAAACCAAGTCATAATAGCTTGGGTATACTATGGGCGATCCGACAAAAGTACTGCACACTTTTTCAGTTATACTTATTTGTTTTCGTTGAATTAAGAATACACATTATAGATATAGATGGTGTTGGTTAGTTTTTTTTTAAATTCATTAATACCTATACCTAAATATAATCGATAAAAAATATTCATTCAACTATAAAATTTGTAAAATTTTGTATGGTTTAATGAAATAATTTTAGACATTTTATAGATAAACGAATATTGTTTGACTATTATCTACTATGGCCTAAAGCCAAGTTTTAATTGAATTTTAAAAACTATCAAACGCTATCTATACATTGTAGTCTTAGTTCAATGAAAACAAATACGTTTGACTGACAAAGCTTAGTGTGCACTATTTATGTCGGATCTTAATAACCTACCTCCACCCTTCGCCACTAGTATAGACATATATAATATATGTACCTATATGTTAATGATATAAACAGGAGAGGATCCACATCCCTGTCATGTCAAATAATACACGTTTGATATTTTTTATTATCGGACATAATTATTTATTATTATGATTAAATCTGTGGATGGTGTGAACATAATTGTTATCAAAAAACATCTATTCTCAGGGCGGCTGTTTGTACGTTTGGGTTTCTGTGGTAAATCAGTTTTTATGCGTTTGAATGTTTTTAAAATTTAGTAAAATGTTTGTAAATTCTCATTAAACTAAAAATTAAAAACATTCCTGACTTACCTCAGAAAACTAGCCTTACAAAATATAGCCTCCCTGATAATTGATGTTTTTCAACTAATATATTTACACCATACACGGAAATTAATTACTTAATTTATTTTATACATCTCAATCCATTGCTATTTTATAGATATATTTATTATTATTATAAAATATAGCAGGAATTGCAGTAAATTATGTAATTACATAATGATGGTTACTCTGGAATAAAATAATTAATTAAATGAAATATGCTGACATCAGCTGTGCTTAAATATTTCTCGCTGACTGGCTGATTGTGTCTCATCCCGTCGCAACCGTACAAATCTAATTCTACGAAGGATTTGAATGCATTAGCGTTAAGCATGCGTGTACTGGGGAGCGATTCAAATAACCCCGATCGCCACATGGAAATAATGAAATGTGCAACATAATGAATTTATATAGTATAGAGATTTTTTTGAAAAAAAAATTAGAGGCGTTATATAGTTTTTGATTAAGGGCCCACGTGCGCCACGTAGATCAAAATGGAGATTTATGGTATTTTTAGAGCATAAGCCTGGGCATTCCTTAAACGCTGTAGATAATCTATTTGTATAATTGTGAAGTCTTATTATCCTTTATATTTATTTAAAAAATTTGATGACTTCATAAAGTATTTTTATTACATAAAATAGCATTATTTTATAAGCCTATCGATCTAATGTTTTAGACTATAGTCATATTTTAGTACTTATTAAGTTCAAGTAAGTTTAAACAGAAAATATTGGAGTGATCCCTGATGTCGTTAATAATTAAAGTAATAAATACTTTAATTTAGAATACAAAAACCGATCGCCTACCGTAACTCAAATTGGTGAGCGCTTATGAGCAGGTATTAAAAAGGCCAATAGTTAAAACTTGTCTCAATTAAGCATGGCAGTCGTCACATAGTGGTAATGCACAAGACGCGATACCCAAGAGACGCAGATTCGATTCCTCCCGGCTGTCTTACTTTTTTCAAAAAAGATTTTTTTCTATTGACTATATTTTCTTATGAGTGTTTTCAAAATTATGTTTGTTCAATAATTATAATGGTAGATTCTTAAAATCTTGTCAATTATTTGTTGAATAAAAGAAACAGTTAATTAAAATTAGGGAGAAGTTTTTATGTTAAAAAAAGATTAGAAGTCAATAATATTGTTTGAAGAAAAATTAATAGAATTACAAAAATTTAATATCACTAACCTGTGTGATAAAACAATGGGATTGGAGTCTGCATGAAGGACCGACACCATCGCCTCCGCCTTGATGAAAGACTTGATCTCGTCCAGGACAACGTTCCACTCGACCTGGTCTTCGGGGTCGTATGTACTTGCGTAGTCAGCAATTTGCCTATCTAGTTCTCCAACCAATTCTCTTACTAGTTTCATTTTCTTCATCAGTAAGCACACTACAATAAATCTGGCATAATATCGCAGTTTCTTCACCATTAGGTCGGATCTATCTTCTTTTGAGGCTCTTGAATAGTATGCCCTTCCTCTAATTGCGGCATAGAATGAATATGCCTCATTTAAATAGTTTGTTTCGCTAGTTCTTAAGCTAAGGAAGAAAAATAAATATTAATTAATGTTACAATTTATGAGAATAATTCATTCAAATCTTATCAATTTACCCTAAAATTAAACTGTATTGTAAATGTTATTTTTCTAATTTTAACAAACATCAATATTGTTCATAGCATTTACACATAAAACTACTATAAACTTCTACGATGTTATCGGTAATTTTGGCTGAATTTGAAAACAACGTTGCCTATTGTCATTAATGTATTGGAGAAAAAATGTTTAAATTTTAAATTAGTACTGCAGTTTATAGATGTTGTTTTTTGGTTTTAAAAATCAATTAAACCCTGCCTAAACTAAACCATAATAATTTTGGTTTATTTTGGGCGATATGATAAAATTGTGCACACTTTTTCATTCATATATATTTGTTTTCGGTGGATTGATTTAAACATATTTCAAATATTGTTGGTTCATTTTTTTTAATTCATTTAGTCCCGCCTAAACCAAACTACAATAGATAAAAATATTCTTATATCTATAAAATATCCAAAGTTATGTATGATTTGAATGCATAATTTTAGATACTTTATAGATGGACGAGTATTTTTTTACCATTATCTATTATGGCTTGGTTTCGCAGGGTTTAATTGAATTTTAAAAACTAACTAACACCATCTTTAAATTTTAGTCTTATTTAAATGAAAACAAATACGTATAACTGACAAAGTTTATTTTGCACTATATATGTTGGATATTAACAGCCTACGTCCACCCTTCGCCACTGATGTATAATATAAACATCGCCCCGCTCGTATGTGTATGTTATGATTATAATTATCATAACATTTTAGGGATCACTTATAAATATGCAAACATTGTTTTAAATACACAATGAAGAGTGAATTTTGACAACAGTTTGATTAGGTACTCATAACATCAGGTGTAGTCAATAATTAGTAAACAAATTAAGTAAATCGTCTGTAGCGGTGAGCGACAGCGTAAAAAAGTGCCATTACTCGAGCATACATAAATGACGTGCTATTTGTTCATTCCACGGAGAAATTCACCGGCACATGCACAACTGCCCATGACGTATTTTATTTTGATTTTACGTAGTATTTTTCTGAGAACTACAATTTTAAATTTAAGACAGAATGTATATAAAAAGTTAATGAGTTAGTGCATATATTATGTTGTATATCCAGTGTTGCATGTTTCGAATAATTTAAATCGAATTGAAGACGAATTATTATTGAACATTGTCATATGTCATTATTTATTTCACGTCTTCTCAAGTTGGTACCTAGGTACATTGCAGCATACTGCTATTATACAGATGGGTGTTTTGTGTATAATAAATAATTAATTTCGGTCTACGTAACTACTGATATGATTAACTTATCGTTATTTACACATAATAATTGCACGATAAAAAGATTTTTTTATATACCTACCACGTTTTTAAATTTTCTGTTGAATCATATAAACTTGACAATTCTATGTATTATTAAATACTTTTTTTTGGTACTTGATAGAAATACTGAAATGTCATTTTGACATTTTATATTGATTTTCATAGTAACGCACGTATATATTAATAATTTGCGAGTATGCTGGCGCTATAGGCCTTTACAAGATTTCGAGTCAATTAGCAACCCATATAAGTACTTAGAGAGGTTCACCATACACAGAACTAAATACTGCTTCATCAAATATAGGTACAATGCGCGTGTTGAAATGAGAATAATGTGAAATAATTACAAGATAAAAAGAACTTTTTATATAAGCACGTTTTTAAATTTTCTGTTTTCTTTTCTTTATTTTGTACTTGATAGAAATACTGAATAAATATTATAGAATACTGAAATGTTATTTAGACATTTCATATTGATTTCCATAGTAACGCACATATATATTAATAATTTAGTTGCTATGACCCTCTAAGCTACCAATAATAGTGTTTTACTTTTAACGAATTTTTTCCAAAACATACAAAACAGAATTAACTGAAAATGAATCCAATTCTGCTTAAAGATGGCCAAACGTATTAAAAGAATTCATTGTCGTAGTATTCTGATATATTCTAAAAGTTTTAAATGTCTAGCTAGTCGGGAAGTTAGTTAAAAATGTTCAATCGTCCAATACAAATCTTGGAAAAACAAGAAAAAAAATTTACTGGACACAACAAAAAATCTGTACCATACGAGTTAATAAAAACGTGGAAAAAAGAGTATATTATAATTCTTACTAATAATGATAGTAGAGTTGGCCAATTTTCGAAGCGATTTCTCCGATTTGCCATCTTTTAAGACCATACTTGGTATCGAGTACTAGCCGGTGTTGCTGTTGGAACTTCCATAGTTTGGTGTATATGTCGAAAGTCCTTCCAAAGTAGGCCTGCCATTGTTTGTGACCGTACTGTGGCAGATCTCTGCAACAAAGAGAGAATACACTTACAATCGAGGATTATGGATCAACAAAGAGAGAATACACTTCAATCAAGGATTATGGAGCAACAGAGAGAGAATACACTTACAATCAAGGATTATGGATCAACAAACATATCAACAATGGTAATGTAATTTTACTGATTCCATACACATCATTTTACCAACGTAGCTACATTACGTACATAAGTACTGTCCAAGCCGGAAGTCGCTGTCGTCGACTAAATAATAGGAGCTGGTTTAGTTCACAGTTTTAACACGTAGACAACTCGTCGCTAACCGGAAGGCGCTATAATCAAAGCGCGGTTAAAAATGGGAGGAGCTTGTTAGTGCACAGTTTTAACACGTAGCCAAAAAGATCTTGTTCGACAGTAGGTAGTCTATTTTCAAAAACTGACAAGTCCATTATTCAATATTTACTGTAAACAAAGTTTTTGCATTTATTTCAAGCGTACGTTGTTGGTTTTAATGTTAGTTGCTTTTTATATATAGTATCCACAGAATAGAATAATAAATATAATTCCGATATGATATACCCCAATACACTACACTTTGACGCAGGTTTCTATACGGGTGAGTGTCCTCGAAAATGAACAATTATACAATATAGACGTGCAATAGTTTGTGTTGAAACCTTCAAATACACCAATATTGAATGAGCGTCAGTGCATAAGCCGAGTGCAGTTGTTAAAACGAAGTACAAGCGTATTCTTGACACGTGTTTAAGTTTAGCCCATATTCTTTCACTCTAAGGATCGGTTACCTGTTACTCCATACCCGTTAGGTATTTCAGTTCCCATTATTTCTGAGTTCCCTGATCTATCGTATTTTAAAATAAGAACTTATTATAGATGATCCCTTTCTTAAACCAAAATAAAATTGACAAATCGGTATGTATTTATGATTTTATAATAATTAATCGACTTATGTAAATCATAAGCATATTTTTTCGAATGATTTTGGCTGGTTTTGGAAGTTATAGAATCTATTTTACAATAAATAGCATTACATTTATTATTCATATCGAGTAAACTATTTTTTTAATTCAACAAATAATTCATAAGATTTGAGAATGTAACATTATTTTATTGAACATTATAGAAAAAAATCTTGATAATTTATTAAATTATTAGCAAGTGTAAGTACATTATAACTAAAATTTGAAAAGATCCTGACGTCTATTTAGTCATTAGGGTAATAGATACCATAATTTACAATACAAAAGCCGATTGCCAAAAATGAACGCAATAATTTATTAAGCGCTTCAACATGTAAAAACTAAAGGTTAATTTTATCGTACATAGATAGTGCGTTGATAAATAGTTCAATTCGTATTGAATATTGGCTCAAATCCAGTGGATACGGGGTCGAGTTCCGTCGGACGTCGTATTTTAATAGGTATATATCTGAAGTATTTTCAAATTGTGTATGTTCAATAATATCGTATTTTTTGTTAGATTTTCAGCATGTGGACTTATCGGTTTATAGAAATGATGGTACAGACCGGTTAAAAGGTAGATTCAAACCATCCTGGCAGTAGTAATTCTCCGTACTATATTTATATTGCGTAGCAATTACATTAATGTCATTGTTGCGTAGCCACTCTTTAAGGATAATTTGGTCTTTTTTGGTAAACCTGATCGTGTGTGAGGAAGCCAATGTAGGTAGGTATCTTTGTAGAAATTCAAACAGTATAATCTAGTAGTTATTCAATGTTTTCTATTGATAACTTTGATTCATTTATATCATTATTGAAGTTAAGAAAGTTAAGAAATAGTTAGGAGAAGTTTTTATAGTAGATTAGATTACATCACCACGATCCCTACGGGGATGACATGGGAGGTTGTGTTAATAAATTTTTGAGTTTACGAGAAAAGTATGTATGTGACTTGCTCAACCTATCAGGTATATATTCTGCGTCCAAACACATTTTGAAAAACAACATATGTTTTTTTATCAGACCTGGGATTCAAACCCGAGTCCCACGACATTATAGGCCGACACGTTATCGTTCGGCCATTATGAAATGTAATAAAAGATTATTAATTGATATCAAGTATTTCTTTGCTACTTTGTATACATTTTTTATGAACATTAAATTAATGCTTTTAATAAATGTAAATATTAAATGAATCAGTGATAAAAGTTGAATTGGCCACTATTTCTAACCACAATAAAACTCATTTTATCAGATAATAACAAAATATATACTGTAAGTAGGTAGGTTTATGTATTTATATAATAACATCATCTTGCTCTATGCAAATGTAAGATATTTTTAGACCTGTGCTGACAGCAGCTGTCAAATCCTGTCGGCAGATAAGCAGACTGAAAATATTGAGTATCCTACACCAAAAGAGTGTATGTGACAATGTTTGCAACTTTACAGGAGAGGAATAATTTGAAATAAGAATTTTATTGGTTGCGTCATATATTTTTCCCCAACAAAAAAAAAACTTTGTCATGTAATTACTATTGCTGACGCACTTTTGAAAATCTGAACACGATATTATAAACAATCTAACAACCTAGTTAATGAGTTTACGGTTAAATCTAGTTTTACGCCCATATGTATGATATGAAAAAAGACAGTTCTATAATGTGTTTATTTATTATGATGTAAGTAAATTACTTCAAATACAATCCACATAATATTATAATATTTCAATTGTATTCTAAATTAATAAAAGATGTTTTTTTGTAATTCCTGGTAGAGAAAAAAATGTACTATATAGGCGGCTCTCGACTTTGGAACGTTCTACTGTCGTACAATTCGCTATTTCGTACAAAAATTAAAACTGCGCTCTTCCATGCAGTTGTTCTTCTCTCCTCCACCCCCAGTCACCTTCTCAAATACGTAAAAGGGATTTAACTATCTCTTGAAAAGTTTACAAAGAAAACACATGATTGCTAATAATACGCCTCGTGAACTTTATTAAACCCATTGATAAATAAATATTTTTAAGTACACTTTTTGAAGTTTTTTTTACATCCCTCTACTTTCGAACATTCAACATTCGTCATCATACACATTTTCAGGAACCAATTACATAACGAAAGTTGAGGGTCACCTGTAAAATACAGACCGTAATATTATATTATCGGTATGGCAGAAGGCGTTAAGTCAAAGAACTTGTTTTGAGATAATCATTTTTTTTTCGAAAATCAAGAAATTTAAACCTCTCTCTTTATAGATGCAACATATTATTTATTAAATTAGCCACTGGGTACATGGAATTCTATAATTATTTGCGAGCATGATTCAAATTATAATACATAATTTTTATGAGGATTTTTTTGTTTAATTTGTAAACAAAAATATGAATTAACGTTTTTTTCCATTATACGATATATTATTATAATATGAAAGTAAAACTCAAAATGGTTACTATGGCTAATGATGTTAACTACAAATCATTTGGCATTGCAGATGCATTATTTGTTGCACAATATAACAATTTTGTACTTTAGGATTTACGAGTATTTACAATAACTGCATTGACATTACGCCGACGATCGCCTAGTATTGGGTTATATATAGCCTTGCATTAAAAACCATAAATATTTTTAACTGTCTAGAAACCCTATCCAAGGGCGTGTGAAAACAATCTGTATTAATAATAAAATTTGGGTGTCTGTAAGGATATTGATGGAACTTGCCATGCTTAAAATCAATCAAATCAGACGATAATTGCATAACATTGACTCTTGGCTGCCATGTTGGTATTTTATCGGCTTCCAATTGCAAAATATGATATTCAACTACGAATTTGTATTCGGCACCGTACAATAATGTCTGAACTGAAATTTAACAAAAACCGACGACATTTATAAAATAATTAACAATAAAAAAATCTTAAACAATAGTATGTCCTACACTACACTATATCTACACTGAAATCGATTTGGAATCGTTTATTCGAAGTATTTTAATATAAACAGTTGTTCGAAACTGTCACAATAATTATTTGAATCAGGCTGATTATAATAATTTTATTCTTATGGCTACATTTGCGTACGGGTCAATTAATATGACACAATACATAATATTAACTTAACTTAACTTAACTTAACTTAACTTAACGGACAGCTATATCAATTCAGTCAAACTACGTTAACGGACTGACATCATCATCAAATTAATATTTTGTCTGCCCGATCTGTAACTATGTGGAACCATTATTATATTATATTATTCACTCTGTATTTTGATTTATAATTTCATTTATCACAATAAAATGGAAGAGAATATAACACCTATAACAATTTTTTTCATGTTTTCTTAAAAAGATATCTAAATTGTAATCATCATTAGTCGGGCTTGATCCACTGTTGGACGAAGGTCTTCCGTACCTCGATCCTTAGGTCTTCTCTTGCACATATTTTCGCCAAACTTGATGAGTTTCGCCAATCGAATAGGTTTCAGGCCCAATACATTCACAACTTTTTTCGAGTCGTGGTCCTATTTAATAGAAGCCAAGTAACCGTAGACCCCAATAAATTGTACAAAGCCTTTTTAATAGAGTAAAAAAACACACCAAAAATAGATTTTTCAGTATAATATAATTCAATATAACTTAAACATATTTAATCTGTTTCTTGTTTTAGTTTTCAAATGAAGAAGCGTTGAAAATCCACTCTCGCAGGATATTTAGAAGCAAATGGTAGGAAAATTCAAAAGGCAGGCATGGTAAAAATAATTACTATGTAGCTAGCTCACCAAAATTGATTCTAAGAAATAAGTTACGTCCCGAGGAATTGTTTTTCAGTTCGAAGAATTCATCTTGTTGATTGGATCATTCATACTAGGGGTTAGATTTGGTTTGAAATCAATATTTTTTATGTTTACTATTTCAGCCAGCGACCCGACAGAAAACGCATGGCGACTCCACTTGGGGTTGCGATACATAGGTTGGGAACCCGTGATTCAGGGTATCCCTGTGGTTGCCTAATACTTTGCGGGTATCTCTTTCTGACTGCATATTATATCTAGCCAGCCGCCGAACGACATGTCCGGTCCATTTCTATTTTGTGACTTTATCACATCACGTCTGCCACCTTGTCAATTGAATATTGTTGTGGTCTTTCCACATATCTCCTATATTCCATAATACCTTTCTGTGCCATTTATAAAATACATCAAGAAATACTATACGTTGGTATTTTTTACGTGTAGAAAAACAAAATTCATTCAAGTAAGGAAGCATTTCATGTAACAACTATTAGTTAATTTCGAGGAAATTAGATAAGACACTCGTAGCTTAGCTGGTAAAGCATATTATTCAGGTTCAAGTCCCATCGGGCGTCGAATTTTTTTCAAAAAAAGATTTTTTCTTACGCGTTGGCTGATAATGTCACGGATAACAGGTTCAAATCCTGGGTCCGGCAAATACACGTATTGTTTTTCAATTTGTGATCTGTCATTTCTCGTAATAAAAAATTCTTTTAATACATGATCCTATTAGGATAGGATATGGTCGAAAAATAGTGATTATATTATATCTAATGTGTTTTCAAATTATGTAAAGTTGAGACGAAACGTGACTCCAGTTAATTTATATCATACGAGCTTATTCGATTGTTTAATCTGCAAACCGGCTATCTCCATTTGGAAAAATTGATCAGGTATGAGAAAAAACTTAATAATTTAATTATATTTATATCTATAATAGTTCCAAATACACTACAGCTACACTAGTTTAGCTTCCCTGTTGTGTGTAAAGACAATTTATATAAAGAACGGAATAAAATTGTTCTATTTACGATATTCGAAATTTAGCACCTGCAGTTGGCTGTTTTGTGTGAATAACGAAAATGCATTTGTTTATATGTTTAGTAGTTTGTTATTTTATGTAAGCATAGAAAACATTATAACAAAATGCCATCAAAATCTCAAGTGCAGTTGACTGGTTTGCAGATTAAGTAGCCGTATTGCGATATTGGATCGAATTTATCTGCTCCATATTGCTTCACTAAAAAACGGGTATGGGATGACTGGACTCCAGACAATGGACGCCGCACTGTCGTAGACACGTATACAGAACGTAGACGAGGTATTTTAATCAGTTCTATCTACTACTTAGTAGTTTTAATTCATTTTACTCTTAACATAATGTATTATTTATTGCGGATTGAGAATTACCATGCCTAAGGCTTTATATAAAATAAAAAACTCTTTTTTCGTTGGAACTTAAACATATGCACGATTAAATCATTGTTTACTTCTGCATATTTACATTCTCATCAACTCTTAAATCATAATATAATCATTTAAATATAAATAATAATATTAAATATTTTTTTTAAAGTACCTATAAGTACTTAACGTATATTTATTCTCGAATTTCGTGGCGTCCAGTTGTCCCGGTGCCAAATCGTCCGAGACCCAAAAAAACGTCTTTTGACTGATCAATTTTAATCTTGTTTACGTTTATAGCATTCGTGGTTGATTATTACAATATTGATCCCTACGGTTAAATTGAGGAGCAAACATTCAAAAAGTGATTTGTCACACATTTTGAAAAATGCCGTTTATTGTCAATTCTGATAGTCCATATTTCTAATTATGGATTATACAAAATACCAGGTTTAAAATTCTTTCCTTAAACAGTTTTATAATAAAAAAACCATTTTGAGTACAATATGTTTTTCTTGATTATCTCAGCTCAACATCTGTGTGACAAATCACGTTTTGAATGTTTGCTCCTCAATTATAGCATGCACGGTAAGGTGTATACTGCATGCACTGATATAATATATCTGAAGCTCCTTCAATAATTTAGCAGTCGCTAGACATTTCCTTTGATGCCATCCACTGACCCTATAAAATTGTCTACACCTGACGTGATAAAGTCCGTTCGCCCTTCGACGGTACGTAGGTATATGTAACGTGCAGGCGCAACCAATATCACACTTCGTTAATTATTGACGGAATCATCCCTAGGTGGCTAAATCACATAAATTGTAAAAACACGCCTATTCATTTTTAACTATACTCGTTTTAGTAATTTTCTGATTAAAAGGTCAGTCTTGAATTTTTCAAACGTCTACTTTTATGAAGCATGCAACAACGTTTTATGCAATCGATCTGCACTGTAACTACTTGCATATTAAATGTGCGATTTACGTCTATCAGGCTCGCACTTAAAAAGGGGTGGTTCGGGTTTTGACCATCCCAGAAAATTAAAAAAAAATATAAATTAATTAGGTAAAATAATTAATAAGTAGTTATTTTTAGTCTTCGTCAGAACCAACGTTGCCAACTTTTACGTTATTTTTTCTTGCCAAATCTAGTATTTTTTAATATGCATCTTTATCCTTTAGATCCGCTAGAATATTATACCAGAATCAAAATGCTGGTCTTCCATATTTTATATCTCACTAGGAAAAAATACCAGATGGCAGTGCCACCTGTCAACATGCCAATTGTGTGCGCAAGTGCGTGTATTGCGCTGCGTTGCAGACAGATCAATCAAGACGAATATAATAAATACATCTTATTTATATAACTAATACACTAAATTTTACACACAAAATGACGAACAAATTTGTTACCTGCATTTATTTTATGATTTTATGACCTATTTTATTATTTGTAAAATACAGAATTATTTTTCTATCTTTGAGATTCTAAAAACAATGTTAATAATAATTGTAACACATGTTTTTGAGTTGTTAATTTCTAGACACTTTCAATTTTGAAAAAATCCATCATTTTTTTCTGCCGTCTAGGTTATTTTCTTACCCTACTTAGCATATTTTTGTGAATAATTGGTCTGGACGTCATGATTGTGGATCGTGACTCGGATGCTTTTTCTATCGATCAGCCTTCTCAATAAATTGGACCCACTCCTCTCGGCACTCGACGACACGCAAAACTTGAGCCCACCGGAAGACGCGTGTCACTTATAAATTTGTGCGGCTATCTACGGTATCCAATGTTTGTTTTAATATTCCGGTGCGGTATATCTAAAAACAAGACAGCGTGGCCGACACAAATGGACACAAACGGACACTAACGATCCGAATAATTATGACTGTTAAGCCACGCGCATTCGATAACCACTTGTGGATGTGACAGCTCGCTATAACCCGTAAGTAAAAACCTTCGAGTCTAATTTTGGAGTGTCTGGGTATGGAGAATCTACGGGTAAAAGTGTAAGTAGTCGGCGAGGTAAATGTGGAAGTCAGTGATATCTGTTAGATTTTGTTAACCCTTCCCACTCTCTGTCTTAAAAATAAAAATCAATAGTAAATTTATTATTATGGAAATTTTTTTTAGAAATTGACCCCCCTAAACTATTTTCTGTGTGCGCGCCTGAACGAAGCTCATTTTAGTAATTTTCTTTTTAAAGATCATGCATGCAACATGCAATCGATCTGCGCTGTACTTGCCTATGAAGTGTGCAACTTAATACAAATACAAAGGTTTGTCCACAATCGCCTGTTTGTATATAACACACGTCCACACCTGCAAGTATTAATATAAAATTCAATGAATTTTGGTCAACCCACGACCAACGTCGAATATTTTTTTGCACTGTAATGCCACTTCTGAATGAATGGGGCTCTTTTAAAAATTCACTTTCGGTTTGTGAGTTCGTCTTCACAATTATATACCACAACGAAAAATTTGCGTTTTATTTATTAACACAACTTTAAAAACAATTTTTATATAATGTATTTTTCATAGCTTATACAATATGCATCTCGTATATCACGTTTAATCTAGTATTTTCTGATAACTCAAACAGCTTTAAGTACATTATTTGGTTACATGTAAGTTGTACGTATTGCATTTAACTGTGGCACAGTTCGCCATGAGCATCGAGATGAAAAATTGCGCGTCGTTCGTGTAGCATTGCAGACAATAATGTTCCAATTTTATTAGATAGGTACTGACCTAACCTAACCTAACAAATAATCCAGTATATCGGCTATTTTCTAAATTTGTTTGCCACTGGCTTCCTGTAAACTAACAAAAACCGTATTTTATTTATACATGAATTTTATGTCAGTACTATAAGACCCAAAGAGGTTGGACGGTCTTTAATATACGACGATATATTATTTCCGATACAACATTTCACGGTGAAGTGTGATATGGCGAACTGCATACGTACAATTTCCGGACACGATATTAATCATAAAAAAATGCTAAAAAAATACCGAAACATTAATTCCAGATGCCGAAATACGAATATTTTCTATATGCAGTACTACTGGTTTCACACAGTCCGTAATGAATGATTAAAAATGACTATTAATACCTCACATACATAAATTCATAGAAGATTTTGCCTGTTATTCAAGCTAACAGCTGGAATAAGGTTTCCTGGAAAGCCGTTGAAAACTATCCACAGAGTGTATTCTACGTGATTATGGCATGACCTGCGCATCTATTCTATACACAAGACTGCTATCGGCCGCAATCGGCGGCTGTCGAGAGTAGTTTTTCATATATTTGTATCGAAGTATTATAATTGTTACAATAAGTTAGCCGGTTCTCAAAGTGTGTCCGGCGTGACTTTTTGATGTGTACCGCGAGAGTTTTGTTAAATATGTATTATTTTTTATTCTTCATATCGAATATTAAAAATTACATTTAAAATTAAAATATCCTCTGCAAAGAATGAATGGTCCAGAAAGTTTCAAACAAACAATTGCAAAAATCACACGGTGAAAAAAATTAAATACTATTTTTTAGTATAAGAGAAATAATAATGTATATTTTGTTAAAAATATAATTTTACACATTAAAATAGGTTTTTATTTTTTGCCTTATGTTTTTTAAAAACAGAAAATATTTACAAATATTTTAATTGTCCCTTTGACAAAAAAGTTTGTGAATCCATGGTCTAAATAGTCAAAACTGTCTATCCCGCTCTAAAATTGTATACAGCCAAAAGAGGTGCTGTTAAAACATATTACTTATTGTAACAATTACAACTACCTTATTGTAATTGTTACAATAAGTGCTAATACTTCGATACAAAAAATGAAAAACTATCCTCAAAAACTACCGATAGCGGCCAATAGCAGTCTTTTGTTTAAAAATTTACTCAAGTTATCATGATAATACACTCATGTACATTTTTTTAATAATTATCGAAAATAAAAGTAGATCATTAGCATTTTTGGCTTTTTTAAAACTATAGTTCATACTTACTTCTACTACTGCTTTTTAAATACTTCTTTCAAAATTTTTGAATTTATTGGGTATGTCGTTATGTACTATTTATTTCTATATATTTTCATAAAGTAGTACGACAATAACCAGCAAACACATTAGTCTTTTATTTTATTAATTTATCTTGAAATTAAAATTTTCAATGGGTAAATCTTAAAATCAAAAGATTTTTCAAAATAATATAGTATGTGACTTGGTCTACTTGATTCTTACACATAAAACATATTTTTTTAAAGTTCATTGTCTTGTAAATCATAATATATGTTGAAAAACCCAATACTACGTTGATTAGTGCTTATTTTATTACAGTTAGACAGAAACTTTTTAAGAAAATGTATAAATTGATTAATGGTAGACAAAAACGTTCAAAACTTATTATCTCAGAAGTAGGTTTATGTCACTTGGTCTACTTGTATTTTCAGCACTCCATTTAAGAGTTACAACTGACTGTTTTTTTTCTATCATCTTGTTTTAATAAAATACTCGCTTCTTCAAATAAGAATAATGCGTCAGAGCAACTGTCATGACGTGATCATAACCATGTGTTGAAAAAAGAAAATGATACTCCATTAAGATTAAAAGGTTGTCGTCAGGTTTGATTTTTTTTTATTATCCATGACAATAGTAATTACGGACACGTCTCAAAGCTTAAGATAATAAAATGACAAACTAATAATTTATCTCCTTGTCATCAAAAGTTTGTTAATAAAATCATTTTTCTTTCTAAATATTCCAACGTATATTATAATAATTATTCTTTGCTGACCCAAAACCGATCCTAATCAATTGTATTCATACCTACTAAACCGAGTAGGCTGACCACTACTTCTATATTAGACAACTAATTTCATGTAAGTACATATTATCTTCACCTCAATACTACAACTAGATAACTTGATTTTCACTGATTTTGAGATAGCTATTGAATATGATTCTACAAAATGATAATACTAGGTATGTCATAAGTTAATGGAAACTGTATTTTGTGTTCTAAAATATTAGATTACTATAAAACCATAAATGCGCTAAATAATTAAAATAATAGTTCTACAATATTTTTCTAAACAATTGTATATTATGTAATTGTTTCCAATTAGACAAGCACAATTTTGCATTTTTATTTTATATAATAATTATAGCCTAGATTTATGTTAATCAAGTAAAGTTTAAATTTCATTTCAACAATGACTAAATCAGAGTTATCTAGTTGTAGTATTGAGGTGACGATATATATGACAAGATTGCAGAATAAAACTGGTATGAAGCACATATGAGCACCTCAATAGTATCTTAAAAAGTGACTAACGATTGTGCCTACAACGAAAAGTGCATTAAAATTAATATGGACCTTTATGCCCAAGCAATTAGGTCTATATTGTATTGCACATTATTAAACATGTTATAAAAGGTGTTCGGTTGCACTTCGTCAAAAAGCACCAAAATCTCAAAACGATGGAGTCCTGATTATGAATTAGTCTAAGTGTATCAAAATATTGCCGGCGGTTTATCACATATGTAAAATTTCCGTAAGGGTCCTTCAAACTTATCAGAGCCTCGGTTCTCTACGCATTACAGTCGTCACTGATAAACGGTAAAATTGAAGAGAGGAAAACGTATAATTAATCAAATATTGTGTAGAAAATTATTTTCTATTTCAACGTGTATTTTTCTCAAAATCTATTTCCAAATGAAGCCAAGGCAAAAAAATAAACAAATAAACTTTTTTTTTAAAAAACGACGAAAAAATATTTATTTGATATAATATATTATTAATTTCCACATGAAATTATCAAATTTCTTAAAATACCATTAATTTAATAATTTAGATTGCTGGAATTTGAAACCAACACTCGAGGTATTTTTTGACCTTTTGAAATCAAGCTTATATTAAAATATATTTTTTTATATAATTGAATTGAATTAATTATACTTACAAAAAAAAATCGAGAATAATTTAAAATAGGCGAAAACTTCTCAGAATACATACTTGAAAAAATCTTTTTTTTTAAATACGACACCCGACGGATTTGCTGAAATACAACACAGTATAACAAGCAGAGTGAGAAAAATATTTTTTTGGTTCCTCAGTTACTTTACTGTACTTTAAGAAACTTGTGTTCATATAGAAAGTTATTTTAAACATTAATTATCAATAATTAATTGTTTTTTGGTAACCGGCATAATGTATATTCCACGATGGCCACGCGGCTTAAGCGTCGGCATAATAATGTCATGGGTCCCAGATTCGAATCCTCTTTCTCGCAAATACACATTATTTTTCAATTTAAAGTCAGGGTCAGGACCTAATAGGTTGAGCAAGTAGCTAACATCCATTTATCGTAAAAATATAAATCTGTTAATACAAACCTCCACTCTTTGGAAGCCCATATGTTATTATTAGGATCGCACATCGTCAAAAAAAAAAAAACAACAGTTATATTATAAAATATAGCTTAAAGATACTGAAAGTCGACATCAGGATAATGAGTACATAACGATCAATACTTACGTAAGTTCGATATAGTTTAGTACCGTGTATTAAAATCGTTATCATAATAATTGGTATTTTCTTATTACATTGTATAACAATATGTTTATTTTTATATGGCAAAAAATATTATTTTATATCAATCATTAAAATTTTAATAAAAACTTAAAATAAATGTATCAAACAAAACCAGTCGATATTTATTTTAATGGTTTACTTTACTTTTAGATATTTTAATACATTTTTATGTAAATACATCGAAAATTTCTAATCCAAATTAGCTACTAACTGATAGCGACAGGCAAAATATTGAGTATCGACAGCTTTAAATATCCGGAAGCAAACTTAACGGGAAATGCCGCTTTGTAAAGAGAGCTTGCTAACCGAATAAGAATGGCTGAAGCCACATTCAACTCGATGCGGAGTGCCTGGGACTCACGACTGTACTCAGTTAAAACCAAATCCCGCCTATTTGACGTTTGAATTCTGACGGTGACGATTTTCGACAATATATGTTTGCGGCGGATACTGGGTGTGTACGGTATGACTTTAGGAGTAAGGAGCAGATACGCGAATTGACTAAGCAGCTCCTCATTACACAAACAGTGAACACCCTGGACTCTGCTGATGCCTCAAGAGAATTTCAACCAGGCTTATCAAGTAAACCGGATTCCGGCGTCTTGCCTACAGAGTCTATTCCACGGACCTACGGGATTTTAGCATGGCCTGGGAAGACACAAGAAGATTGGCGAGATACAGAAATTCTTGAAGGCGCCGTGCGGTGTCCATATGTCTCCAACTGAGAGGCGGACATGGCCAAAGAAGAATGAATATAATATATCGTATTTTATAATATTGAGTTTTCTATATCTATTCATTTATAATAATTGTTTTTAAACAAACCCGAAACAAAAACTAAGGTACTGACGTGCAGTGACATTCAAATATTTAACTTATTTTTGTCAACAATCTCGATATACAAAATTTAATAAAATATATTTTATAGGTTATTTATTAATCATAATATCACATATACCAGCGCATCTATTATATTCACAGTACTACTATCGGCCGCTATCGGCGGTTAACGAGTGTAGTTTATCATATGTTTGTATTGAGGTATTATAATTGTTACAATAAAATAGAATAGTATCTAAACAGTCAAAACTGTCTATCACGCTCTAAAATTAAAACATTGCACTTATTGTAACGATTACAACTAACTTATTGTAATTGTTACAATAAGTGCTAACACTTCGATACGAAAATATGAAAAACTACACTCGATAGCTGCCTATAGCGGCCCACAGCAGTCTCGTGTATAGAGTAGATGCACAGGGGTGTCAACTAATTTTTGCATAAGATCTACTTAGGAGAAGAAAAATCCTCCACGATCTACTTTTTTTCTGAAATTAAGGCTAAGAAAATTAAATCAAGCTAACTAATAGACTGGATACATCGATAATAGAAAATGTATAATAAATAAAATATCTATTATAATATATACTTCCAAATTATGAATAAATAAATAAAATATTTTGGCGATCGACGTTTTTGACACCCATGACCTATACAAAGTGAAATGGTCAAATTTCCGATGTATTTTTTTGTAATTGGCACTAATTCAATAATCAGTAAAAAATGATTTTAATAATAATGATTGTTCGCCAAAAAATAAACGTCAATATTATAAAAAGGTCGTATTATAATAACTTGTTTAAAGGATTTTAATATACATTACAAACGTTGAATATTATTTATTACTAAAAAAAATTGTTAATGTTAAAAAATAATTTTTAAAATGTAAATATTATACGTATACACCCACGATGGTTGCGCGACTTAAGCGTCGGCATATAACGTCGTGGGTCCCAGGTTCAAATCCTGGGTCTGGCAAGTACACATATTGTTTTTCAATTGTGTATGAGTCAGAGTATGGACCTAATAGGTTGAACAAGTGGCTGACATCCATTTCTCATAAAAACAAATGTTAATACAAACCTTCACCCTGTGTAGGCCCATATGATCTTATTAGGATCAGACATGGTCGGAAAAAATGATATTGGTTCTAATATTACTAATCGAAAATAATACGTTTTATGTATCATCGTAGTCAGTATTTTTTCACAAAGGCGATGCCATTTTGAATTGAGACTTTTTACGGTACAGTTTGTCAAAGGTTTAATTTAAACTAGCTACATAGCTAGTATGCTATATACCCAATATGTAATACAAAGGGAAAAATCTGTGTACGGGATTTTAACATCATAGATTCATTTCCAATAGGAGGGTATTTTTAGAAAAAATAACCGTCACCTGTTCCGAATACACTTTTCATTTTGATGCTAGACTCGTGTGATACAACAGTACAAAGTAACATGTCATACACCAACTGTATAGTAGTTTCCGTATTTAACGATGATGGATACTGGTTCCGAGTTGAAGAGTCCATTATAAACCGAACATAAAAAAACTATTAAAATATTCTCAACATTATGGCAAAAATATGATTCAAAAGAGATTTTTGTAATAATAAAAACTTAAAAAAAAATCTTTGTAGGTTTACTTTGGGGTCTATTCTGCCCTTCCAAGGAAGTAACCCGCAAAAAAAAGCTGAAATTGAGTTATGAATGCCATCCGTTAGGTAATTTTGAAAGCTGTATATTCACGTTAAAATCAGTATTATCACTAAAATACCGTTAAAATCCTTAATGAAAAAATGGACACCAGGTAAAATAATACTATTTATTGCAGTTACTGCTTGTTTATTATTATTTTGTTTATATTTTAACGTTGTACCTACTAATAAAAAATATCACCGTTTTTTATTAATTCGCAGTACTAAAATTGAAAGATTCGAAAGTGTGTGAGAGCCAGTTACTGTTTTTTTTCCTTGAAAGGGCAGTATTAGATGCATGTAAAACTTTTTATTGGATTGATTTTGAATGTTAATTTTAAATATTTGTAATGTTCGAAGAGAGAGAGAGAGAGAGCTCGGCATGTAGATTCGGCCATATTATACTTGAATGGTCAGTAGCGCTAGACTATTAGGAAACATTTAATCATTACGGGATTTTGTGCACATGTCAATAATATCTCAACGAAAGCAATGTGACTAAATTTTTTTTTCCGACCATGTCCGATCCTAATATGATCATATGGGCCTCCACAGAGTAAAGGTTTGTGCGACTAAAAAATTCCAAGATAAAAAGATCTTTTCATATACAACGTTTTTAAATTTTCTGTTGAATTATTATGCTCAATACAATCAAACTTGTACTTAAAATGAAGCAAATAAAAAACAAACAAACAAACAAACAAATATATAGAATATTGAAATGTCATTTTGACAAAATAGCTTATCGGGAAGTTAGTTAAAAATCTTCAATCGTCCAACACAAATCTTGGACAAACAAGAAAAAATTTGTACTGGACACACAAGAAAAATTCGTTTTTAAAATTAGTTAAAAATCGATTGCCAGATTTGTACTGGACACACAACCACCGGACAAACAAGAATATGAGCTAATACAAATATTTTAATAAAAAATGATACAATTGTAAATTATGCATTAATTATATTTTTATATTAATATCGTAATATCGCAGAAGAAAAAATTAGAATAAAAGTGTATTTAATGAATATACAATACAAATCTAAATATGACATGTATTTTTTCTCCGTGGAATTTGAACTCGCAACATATGAATCACGAAGCGAATATCTCTAATCTGTCTCACCGCGGGCGAATTACATAGATGAGTCAGTTTCAATTTTGATGAATGTGCGCTTTTCTGTGATGGGGTTGTAGGAATGTGGTGAATAATCAAAAAAAAAAAATACTACTTAAATAATATAAAATGATTTCGATCTAACCGTTTTCTCTCACTGTGCTAAAAAAATCTGTTACATCATGTACAGTCACATTGCGTTACCGTACTAGTTTCGATATTTTAATATTTAAACATTCCGCTACAGACGATTCCGCTTAATTGGGGCAGTCGTTTCTCAAGAAACGGAAAACAAACCAAGGCACTAACATTAATTAATATCGCTTAAACGGGACAGCAAATACGATGAACAGTGGAAAAATATAAAAATTTCTACCTTTTTTGAGAATTTTTGTGTAAGGTGCATTGGGGTAATTCCGAATATGGGTATATTCCGAAAGTTCAAAAATTCTACCAATCGAAGCGATATTTTCCTATTGGCAACATTTAGTCTAGACACCATGTTCATTGTGCTCGCCTCGTCAGTCGTCGCTAGTCGCTAGTGTCAACAATGCGTGCATACCATCAAGTTTTTTCGGAGAAGTGTTTTTCGCGCCATTTTTGCTGATTCGCAATTACCCCAACTTACATATCTCGGAATTCTGGTAAGTTATTTGAATAAGTGATTGCTTTTACGATAGATTATCGTTTTTTACGAATTTGTGGGAGGAACACAACGTCCTAGCTGTGTTTTTAATTTTTTTTCGGAAATACCCCTTTGGGGTTATTCCGATATATATTCATTCCGCAATAGCCCACTTAACTTTTCCATAGTAATTGGCAGTGATTCTCAATCTGTAAAGAAACTAAAATTATATCTAATTTAGATGTACATAATATACTTAATTAAATTAATATTAAAGTAAGTAAATTTAGTGTCGTCCTAATAAGAAGCTATCGCACATCCTATTATAATCTGGGTAAGTGCGGTAACGCCAGCCTTCACTTAACGTTATAACTAGTGTATCCGACATCATGAGCGAATATAGCGATTCTGATAGTATAGATTATCTTGATTTTGAAGTATTGATGGATAAATACTCTGAAGATGATTTTAAAATATACAAGGAAGAACCAAGGTCACAAAAAAACAAAAGATGTGAAATATGGTGAAAGTTTAACTGACGAAAAGATACTCGCCAACAACGATTCAAATTCTCTCTGTACTAAGAGTAAAGTGTTGGCAAAAAAAGTAAAGGTAAAGAAAATCAAGCGGATAAAACAGACAAAAAAAACGAAGAGAAAAGACACATTGAAAGAGATGACAAAGACAACGTTGATGTTTTTATAAAAGGAAAAAATATAACAACTAGAGAAGACTCAAAAGAAAAAGACAAAGATGAACAACTGCTACTAAAACTGAAAAATAAAGATATAGTATACAAAACTCAAGAAAAAGACCCTCAAGAAGAAGGAGGAAAATTACAAATTAAATGATTCAGTGCTTGTCAGATATTCAATCAGAAAAAATGGAGGTACTATATTGGGTTCATAGAAGAAATAATAAAACATGAGGAAACATACTTCACCATCAACTTCTTAAAAATTATGAGACCACAGCAGCAGCTAACCTTTATTACGACCATAAGAAAAGATAGTGACAACTTTCCAGAGTAATTAATAGTGAAGAAGATAGATATACAAAAAAAGTGCTGATGAAAAAGAATATTACTTATGTAATGATTTGCTATGCAAAAAGCAGTAAGTAAACAAAAGATATCTTTATAAAAAATATTGTTCTATCAAGGTAGGCAAATAAGAATGTAGACTCAAATAATTTAAAAAAAATATCACTTTCTTTGATTTTCCTCGTCTTTATTTTATTGATTTAAGGTGTTAGGTACTTGTGTCATATTGGGATATTTTTTCTCATTATTTGTCACCGGTGGGAACAAAACTGGTAGTGACAACCGGGAATAAACCTGCTCTGCTCCATGCCGTTCCACAATCCCTATAATCCTATGTACTTAACTGAAATGTTGAGAACCACTATCTTTTTTTGGGGTAATTCCGAACTAATAGTATCAAAAGTTAGGGATTATGGAAACTATTAACAAAATTGATGATATTTTGTGTAAGAAGTAATTACGGTCGAAAAAAAAAGGTAAACCTTTGGTCAAAGTGCAATAAAATCAACTTTTGAATAATTTCGGAATTACCCCAAGATATTTCGTAATTTCCCCAATGCCAAAAAAAAAATGACTGAATTTTTCAAATTCTCAATTTAAAGAACCCAACTATATATTCAAGAATCTAATATATATTAATCATACATCTTTTCTTTAAGTACACAGAGGTAAAACAATAATGGCAGTAAATATAAAACACTTTGAATAATTAACCGAAATATATAACCTCTAGTCATCTCATAGAAATTCTTATCGGAATTACCCCAATGCACCTTATATAACATTTACAATGCTGATTACAATGCCACATTACAATGACAATGAAGACTATGTAAATACACTTGACGCATTTTGAAGAATTCAACTGAATGTACATGCTTATAATTTTATTTTAGAATCTATTATTATTCTGGGTATTGTATATAAATCATATTTTTTAAAGAAAAACATTCATTGTTTAATTTCATGTGGCTCAAGATGTGAGATCAAAAGAGGCTGAGTGTGACCGACTGGAGAGGTGGAGCTCGAGATAGAGATTCTCACGGAGGACGGTTGTGTAGTCTGCCACGGACCCGAATGAATTGTGGCTCAAGTTTCGGTATATACGTACATATATATTTGCTTATATGGTATCTGACTTCTTAAACAGTCGATATTGTTTTTACATGATTGTTTGGCGAGCGCCTCAAATTAAATATAAAGATATGCAAATTATAACATCATAATAATTACATACAAGGGTCCATGTAATGTAACCCGATGTTAGAACTACTTGTTTTAACTCTTTATACAAAGCAATAAGTTGCACGTTTGAGTCCTCTTTGGTGCATGAATATGTAGGTATGTGATGGTGAGGTAAAAACTGCTCATAATTGATTATTTAGTTATTGGATATAAAGCCCATCTAAAAATGTACGAAATGATATTTAAATTCATATTATTATTAGGATCTTTATGTTGTCTTCTATAATAATTTGAGAACGTGCCTCATGTAACAGAAACAGATTGTTCCCTTATACATTTGGTGCATTTGACTGCAAACCAGCTAACTCCATTAAATTTGAACAAATTGTTCTGGAACTTTTTTATTTACAAATAAGCTGCACTACAAATAATTATTACTTTATTTTAGTTTTTCATTTATATATAAAGAAAATTTAAACAAAGAGCGGAGTTGTTCCATTTACGATATTAGAAACTTCTTACCAGCAGTTGGCTGTTTAGTATGAAAAACGAAAATGCATTTATTTATAGATTTAGGAGTTTGAAATTTCGTGTGAGGATAGAAAAAATGCTTTGAAACAAAATTCTATCAAAATCTCATTTCAATCTCATCAATAGTTGGTTTGAAGATTCAACAGTCGTATGTAAAAATAGTAATTAATAATTAATGAAATCATCCAAATAGTTAAAATCTTTTCTTCTTCTAGATCTTTTTCATACTTTGCAAAATGTTTCTCATTAATTTTAGGAACTGCCACAAATATAATATGCACTTATAGTTTTATTATTAACTATCATTATTCACTTAATTATATTAATATAATAATTAGTAATATTTTATTTATTAAATTTCATGTGAAAGCTGTAAAATTGCGATATGTACATAATTAATATAATAATTCGATGTTCATATTTATTTTTCGTTGTTTGTGTGAATTGTATCAAACTCGTATGTATAATAATAATAGGTAAATAAATTTTATCTGCCGTCAAAATGAATTGTGTTGAGTGCATGTTTACTATTTATATTGGCATTATGAAAATGTTTATAAGTTGCAACCGCATTGATGAAGCTGTTTACTTTAATGCCAGTGAAATTGAATTTGATCGATGATTGCTTACAAATGTTAATGCAGTGGATTAAGCAAGCCATGGTTGAAATATTTTACATTATTTGAAATGCTAATTGGTAATGAAAAAGCAGAGTGTTTTGCATTACAGATTAAAATCAGTAATTACTGAAATATTCATGACAGTTTTTCGGGGATAATTAAAATAACACATTAATAATAACATTAATAATAACGTTAATAATAAAATTAATAACATAAAATATTATTCCACATTTCAGATAAATATATAAGTATTGATTTATAACAATATAAAATAATTGGGTTTTTTACATTTCACGTGATTAAAATTTTTTTTGGATTATTTATAATAAGACATGAATAGATCCGAAAAATCTGGAAATTTGATAAAGTGGTCAAATAAAGAAGACATATTAAAAAACACACATTGAAAAGATGAGCGAAACTACAGTCATATATTATACGTAATTTAAAAATACCTCATAAAAATATATAACCACTAGAAATCTTAAAAAAAAATATATGACGCCCATCGGGACTCGAATCAGCTTTAAATGGATTCGCGCCAATTTGATGGTTATATATTTCTTTGAGGTGTATTCAATAAAAAAATGTAACATTCTTAAATTTGTTGATTTATTCGTTGAATACAACAAAAATAGTTTATTAAATTATTAGCAATTGCAAGTGCTGTAAGTAAAGTAATGTAAGAAAAATTTGAAGAGATCCAGTCACCGGTTATTAATTAAGGTAATTGATATTTTGATTTAAAATAAATAAGCTGACTGCCAAAATTAAACGGAATTTGTGAAGCTCTTCAAAAATGTAAAAACTTACACATAGCATAGTTGGTAGGGCAAATTGGCGCGAATCCAATGAGTGCGAATACGCGTCACGCTTGGGGTCGTATTATTTTCTTATTATATTTCTCTGATTTTTTTAAAATTGTGTATGTTCAATACAGAATGTTACATTTTCAAATCTTGTAATTTATTCTTTGAATGAAAAAAGTATAGTTTATAGTCATATAGTTAGATTGAGATGCACAGAAGCCTTACTGCCTGTCGGATTAACGGAATACTTCGAAAAATATGAAAACAATACTCGCGTAAATCTGAGAAAAACAGACGTCATGACGGTCAATCAGAAACAAAAAAAAAAAATTGAATGTTCTTATTTCATATCAAAGTATTTACAATGAATAATAATTATCAGCGATCGTTAAAATTCAAAAGGATAAATAGATCATATTTATTTTCTGTAATAATATAACATAACCTAACTTACTAATATAATATAATATACTAACTACATGAACCGTGTGACAAATAAAAAATCTCTAATACACTTCGTATATGAATACTATGAATAGTAAACCAATAATACATACTATGAATGTTTAATTTAAGTATTTTTGAAGTTATAGTTCTTAAGGCGCGTTTGGAAAATCAGATCAGAGTGTATTTTTGGCGTGTGACATGTAACACATAATTTATTTTTTCACACGAAAAACATCGCACTCGATTGGATTCGAACCACGATTGTTCGGTTATCAGCCGAACGCACTACATTTACGCCACAGTATGATAATGCAATCGTGACGATTATACAGTTTAATATTATAGTTCAGAATTGTTCCGTTGCATAGGCACCGAATTTATTGTACAGTATAATATTATTGTTTAGAATTATTCCGTTGCCTAGGCAGCGAATTTATTATTGTCGGCCATTTACAATTCCTTACGTAAACAAACTGTTAAACGTCATAGTGGCAGTTGTTACTTCAAAAATAAAAAAACGATAGATAATTATATAATTTAGTAATATAAGTTAAGGTGTATAGAAATAAACCAACGGCGTTCCAATAAGCGGTCCTTTTCCTTGAGTGTGTAATTTAACAAGATAATTAAGAGCTAGTCGAAGAATCTAGGTTATCACAAGTTTTGTTTTTATTTTGTTACGCTAAAGAAGTATAACTTCTGACACGCGTACATAAGTACACACAACGATTTTTTTTTATTCAACTCTTTTTTTTTGTAAATAAACTTCTGCGCGATTAGTGCTAGACTGCTCTGCTAAGTAAAAAGATAGTGTTTTTGGTTTAAGGTTTTGGTTAAAGATAGCGCCTTAAGATGCCGAAAGGCAAAACCCGGGTCACAAAAAACGACTCAAATGGAATAGTACAAAACTTAAATCCATTAGAATTCAACATATAAATGTTTAATTGTTTTATTATTGTAGCTACCAATTATGAGGTTTTAAGACGAGTCATTGAGTTAGTAAATTAGTAAACTAATATCTACACACCTTCCTTAATATACCTTTCCATACTATGAGTTACTTTAACTCATAATTCAGGGAAAGATAGAAGGACATTGAAGCGTATATAGACAGAGATTTCCCTGGCTATGCAACCTGCGTCAGTGGCTTGATGATAGAGACGTTGGGATCTGATACGAAAGACACAGGATAGAGATAATTATTGTACCTTGCTCGCACACCTTCAATAGAAGATGACATCAAGACAATACAAAATATATACTCGATATATACTATACATAATAATATATCAGTGGCGAAGGGTGGAGGCTGTTAATATTCCACATACATAGTGAACACTAAAGTTTGTCAGTCATACTTATTTGTTGTCGTTGAACTAAGAATACAGTTTGCAGCTGGTTCATTTTTAAGATTCAATTAAAACCTGCCTAACCAAACCATAATAGTTTAAGTATACTATGAAGGATCTGACAAAAATAGTGCACACTTTTTTAGTCATAATTATTTGTTTTCGTTGAATTAAGTATATGTAGATGGGTATATAATAGTATTTATTACGTATAGTATTGGTTAGTTTTTTTAAAATTCAATTAAATCCTGCCTAACCTAACCATAATCAATAAAAATATTTTTCTATCTATAGAATAGATAAAATTATGTATAGTTTAATGGCATAACTTTAGATATTTTATAGATGAACGAATATTTTTTTATTGCTTGGATTAGGCAGGATTTAATTGAATTTCAAAAACTGACAAACACTATCTTCACATTGTAGTCTTAGTTCAATGAAAACAAATACGTTTGACTGACAATGTTTAACCCATAGCTTACGGGCCGCACAAAATTGTGTTTTTGCTAATTACTTTTCAAATGAAAATAAACACGTTAATTACAAAATTAATTAAAAGGGCCCGTAAGCATATATTATGTCAGATCTTAACAGCTTATTTCTACCCTTAGCCATCGCCACTGATATGTGTATATATATATATATATATTTTTTTTGACCATGTCCGATCCTAATAAGATCATATGGACCTCCACAGAGTGGAGGTCTGTATTAACAGATTTTGTTTTTACAAGAAATGGATGTCAGCCACTTGCTCAACCTAGTAGGTCCATACTCTGACTCAAACACAAATTTAAAAACAATATGTGTATTTGCCAGACCCAGGATTCGAATCTAGGACTCACGTCGCCATAGACCGATGCTTAAGCCACGCGGCTATCGTGGGTGTTAATTATTATATAATAAAAATTGTCTAAATTTGGATTAGAAATGAATTAAAATTATATGTAATTGAATTAGTATATTTATAGTAAAGAAATGGTTTATATATTTTTTATAGTGAGGTTACACTATACAATTATTAACTACAGTGAATCGAATCATATATACATAATTTGAAAACCCTTAAATATGTACTTACATATCAGAAAAAATCTTTCACAAAATACGATACCGGGCTGTTAAGTAACGAAACAACATAGTTTATCAAATTATAAATATTAGATATCCGTGATGGACGAGTGGTAATGTGTCAAATCCAACGTGTGATTAGATTCAGATTGGATCCATATTTTTAATTAAGTACAAGTTTATTAATGAAGAAATTCAATAATAAAAATGTACAATAAATAATTTCATCCTTTAATCAATATTTAAACATAACAATGTAAAAATATTTAAGCTAACTGCATTTTATGAAGTGCATTTGGGCGCCTGAATTGTATCTATAAAATTGTTTCACCAATGTGTGCTACAAATGCTCACGTATGCGAGTGAAACATGGACTCTTAATGTAAGAAAAATCCAAAAATTACGAATAGCGCAACGTGGCTCGGGAAGGTGCATGTTGTGCACAACGTGGAGAGACCATAAATTAAACCAATGGATACAGAAGCAAGCAAAAGTATGGGATGTAATAGAGGTCGCTAAGTAGATGAAAGTGCACGACAAATGCTGTCATAGAGTGGTACCCATGGGATGCAGTAAAATTCGAACTTAGAAAGTTCGATGGTTTTATGTGGCAGTGAAGAACTAGGGGAGCTACGAGGAAGTGTACATCCAGCAACGGATAGACCGGCTAATGATGCATATCAGATTTATTATCAAATCAGAATTTATGTCTATTTCTATTTGTGTATTTATTTTTTTAAATCACTGTAAAAATATTTCATATTTCCGGTACGTTCCGGTATATTATTTGTGCGTGTAGACTAAAATTTGTGTAGGTGTGTATATAGAATTGTCAGTGTAAAATGATACTATCTAGATATATTATAATATAATACATAATATACAATTACATGTTTATATAGTATAATGAATACAAGTGAGCATTAAGGATGAAATTAATTATCTGCCGATGCTAACTACACCGTTCAACACATATTGGTGAGCATTTCATTAACTATGAAAGTTTTCATTTCAATAAAAAATTATAACCACTTGACAATTAAAAACGCATTAAAAATCAATAAAGAAGGCAGCATACAGATATTTTATAGTATACAATCTATGTGGAATAAAATTAATTAAAATTTAATACCGTTATATGGTTAGATTTTTTAAATGTTACTACTTATTTACTTACTGGCAATTCTTCATGGAAAAGGATTGTATTAATTAAAATATAATACTTACCTATTTCACGTATTTTAATAATGATAAGTACATCAGTTTCAATTACGACAATGTAACATCTGTTTGTATAGGTACTGTAATTATGAATTCTTAATAACTCTAATTTAGATATAATTATAGACACTTATGTTATATTATAGCCTGTAATATAATATATCTACTATTTATATAAATAAATGTATTCGGTGAAAGTAACTAGAGAATTTTATTTGAATTATGCATTAAATTAATGTTCACGTATTTGGTAAATATTTTTTATCTATAAATTTTTTATATATATAATATATGTATATATATATAGTTTAATTATTAAAGAATGATTTTTTGTATAAGTCGAGAATTTATTATTATAGTGGATATATATAAAGGTATTATATGATATATTGTAATTTCCATATCTCATAGAAATAGTACAAAACTTAAATCAATTAGAATTTAAATTCAAATTCCATCAAGTACCTGGTCGATAGTAGATATTAATATAATATATTTTAATTTAACAAAAAACCATGTAATTAAAATTAAGAGTTATTTTATCTGACAATATAAAATAATAGTGTTTTGTGGTATGTACTTAAATTTATATTTTTTTGTTTTAATCAGAGTTAAGTAAAGTTTATCATAAACAATTTATCAAAATCATCTGTCAAATTTAATATTCGATTTTTGAAATATTCGTGGAACGCTAGTGACAAAATGAAACCGTGCTTAGTGTAATGTATAAATTAAATTAAATGCATATTTACCTTAAACCGTTGAATAGCTGCTTCGATTTCTCGAGTAGATGACAAAATTCAATGACAATTTTTCTTTCGTGTTCCTCCATTCCCGCCATTGGAAGGGGATCCGCAACCATTAATCAGCACAAGACTGCTATCGTACAAACATACGGAAACACTAGTTCTGAAACAAATTTTATTTGATTAGCTATGACAAAAAAAGTATTTACTACTAACGTTGTTACACCGGAGGTGAAGGGTGTAATACACTGTGATTGGCATAGCTTCATTGAGTAAAAATCACAACTAGTCTGATAGTATGGGCGGTAATTACAAAAATGGGTGCCGCGTGTGTCAATATAAGGGGTAGGATAGTAAGCGATATAAAAGAACGCATTGTAACACTCACCCTTTATGTAGCCTACCGATATTACTCCAAAATATCGTCATTATTATTTTCACACTCCTATTGCAGTCAGCGTTGTGTTTGGCTCGGGGTTTAAATGAATATTGTCCACGCGAAACTGTCTGCGGATCATGGTTAATCACTAGGAACTGTTCAATGGTGGATTGACGTTTGGTTATAGATAGAAGGAATGGACGTTAGTGGTTTGAGCGACAAGAATTACGAGGCAACATGGCGCATGACAGGCGAGTGGTGCGGCGCAAGGCAGCTGTTCAATGAATGACGTCACACACCCGACCGAAGCGCTTTTCCCCTCCGACGGCGCGAGAGAGAGGGATGACTCGCCGTGCTTCTCGCCCTGTGACATAATAGAGGGAAAACACCACGATTACAGTATGCACACATCGACGCTGGAAATTTAAATCGCCGCAAGGAGCCAACTGACTGTTTCTTGGTTATGTCCAATTATTTTACCTTAAAAGAAACAGTACACAACATTCAGAATGTAACATTCCCTTTTGAATATGTATATTTTTTCGAAACACTGAAACTTATATTTAAAAAAAAAGTAACTAGACTTGAACCTATAACCGTCGCTTTCCAGCCGCTGGTTTACTATTTCATATCTGGATATTTGTACGTATGCAGTTAATCGTATCATAGTTCACCATGAGATGTTGTATGGGAAATAGATTGCGATATGGTATTGAGATCAAATTAATGTATAAATAAAAAACTAAATAAAATACAGGAAAAAATAGAAATAGAAAGTAAATTAGACAAAATCATCTCGTATATTTTATATAAATTCTGGCATATCTGATAATAATGACAGATATTAATAATCGATATCAAATTTATGTTCTTATTGATTCTAATAACGTTGGAACATTACTGTCTGCAGTGCTCCGCGAATAATGCGTATTTTTATCTTTGAAGTAGGACAGCTCACGGTGAACTGTGCTATGGCAAAATGTAATACGTACAATGTAACTTTAGCATTTAATACAAGGAACACAGAAATAATGGAAAGTGGGTTGCCTTGAAATTATGGCTGTATCTATTTTAAATCTCGAGAGTGGGAAATATATTATGATATAGGATAAACCTAAACACGTATATAAGAATATAATGGTATTTCCAATAGTTACGTCTATTTCATAATAATATGAATCGTAATCGCGTAATTGAAATGCGCATTCAAAATTGGTAGTATTTGAGGATACTCGGCGCCCTTTGTGTTTTTTTTTTGCGACTTATGGCCTGAACACCTTTCACATTTATATCTGCACTCAGACGTCACGACAAAATTTTCTATAAAATAACAAAAGATTTTTGGAACTACTAACAGCAAAAGTATTGAAAATAAATCGTTAATTTAAAAATACCAATTAGTGCACGTACTTGAAATCTAAAAGTTAGAGAGATCCTGACGCCACCTAGTATTCGAGATTGGTACCCATTGTCACAACAAAAGATGGATGATGATATTAATAGAATTTAAAATAGCATCCCGGTTATTTATTGTTAGGAAATTTCGTCGTGAAGGGTGAATTCATCGCTCACTTCAACGGTTGGGTATAGTGACCAAAATGCTATGGTTATGCGATCTCGATTCGAGTTTTGTAACGTGCATTTTTTTTCTTCCAATTGATATTATTTTTGATGTATTACAATATACCTACATTTAGCAGTGGCGTGCGTTACGTGGGTACTGTAGATGCAGAAGTTGCCTAGAAATAATTGATACATTTTGTTCTAATGTAGGTATTTGTCGAGAAACTGTATTTTTGAATATACATAATTTGAAAACATCTCATGCATATACAAACTAGAAAAAACCATATTGAAGAAAAAATACGACACCCGACGGGACTCAAACCTGTATCTGCTACTACATCTGTGTATATGATATATTTTCAAATTATGTATATTCAGTGTATAGAATGTTACATTCTCAAGAATAAAAGAAATAGTTTTTTTTAACTGTATTTTATTTCTTCTAAAATGTTTCCCAACCTTTTTATACTTGCAGTGAAAATAGGAATCATATTTCGCGGACCGCTGATGCAAAATAAAAATTATTATTTATACAATATTTTGTTTTTCTTTTTGTTTTTAAATCTTGTATTATAACTAATAGATATACAATTGTGGTTTTGAATATAAAAAATACACACCTACCATGAACATCATTATGTTAACTGAAATAATCAGAAACCGATCTGTAAATAAGTAATTGCTAATGATAGTGCAAAATTACATATTATTTGCTAGATTAATAATTGATAACAATGTTGTTTCAGAGAGACGAAGCACTGTATTGACATCAATTCAGTTTCTTCATTAAGTTTTTATTACTGACAAGTTATATCCAAAACTGAGGCAATGTATATATTTTATGTCTAAATATCAGAGTGCCAGATATTCAATTTTTTTAATGACGATTTACATGAAATTTTTGCCATATGCATTTTAAAATGTGGGACAATACTATTTGCGGACAGGCATAAGTTTTTTGCGGACCAGCGATTAAGAAACACAATCTATATCATTAATATTTTTAGAATAAAATAATGCTGCCACTCGGCAATAACCGAGAACCATTCGGCTGTTCTTCATGATTCAATTAGTACAAAATACTAAATAGATAATATCTTATTATTATGTAGCAAATTTTAACAGAATCCCCATGAGCAAACGTTACCGTACGCCACTGATATTTATATACTTGATTAAGTTTATTATATGAGCGAAAGACGTGTCGTAAAATAATTCTTATTTGTGGTGAATACCAAGTGATTATTTATGTAAGATATTTAAAAAAATAGGTTTTTTAATAAACTAGTCAGAAAATAATATTTATACATACTAATTAATCTTGTATCTATACTATTTTATTACACAACATCAATAATTAGTATTTAAAATGATAATATATTATGTAAAAAAGTTAAGCCTTTTTATATAAATGTAGTCACATTGTACCTCTTCTTTTAGAAGTGTTTTCCATGCCTACAACGTTTAATGATATCCATAGCATATTCATAATGTGTATGGTTTCCATTGTAGGTATTTGATTATTAATAATATTATTAATTATTTTATTATTCTACTTGGGGGGGTAGACAATGCAGCGCCCTAGACAGTGTTGCCAATTCTCGTCGAAAAAAATATTACATTTGAATTAAGAGAATAAGCAATTCGACCTGAAAAAGTAATAAATTTTATTTAAATATTATAAATTATGATATCGATTTTGGAAAAAAAGGCGTTATCCACATAAATCAAAATTTTACAGGCACAAAAACATTTATGTTATGGTTTTAGGTCAAAGTTAAAATTCAAAATAGACATGACCTTGAAGTGTATGATAATTAATTATTTGGTTTTTATATCCGTAATCTAATATTAATTATTAAGTTATGTAATTAAAATTAAAATCAACAAAAATTATGTTTAAGTTCTTTTTCCCACATCAACATTTTTTTTTTAAATTTGCTAGCTAAATTTAGATAATAAATTGGCATTTGAAGTTTACATAATTATTTTGAAACGTTATTATGCAATAAAACTTATCTTGAAAATTTGAGGGTGACGCCCTTTTCCTTTCTTTAGTCGATATCATACTGTATTAGAAATTTAATATTTATGTACCTATATGAAACAGTCAACTAACTGTTGCTGGGTATGTAATTTTGATTCGTAACTGTATATTATTATATATTTTAAAGTTTTCAAATGTAATCCATCATTTTTGCCGTCCTCTATTCAACTGGATGCATTTTTGTAGTAATGTCTAAAAATCAATATTTTAAGAACTGGAAAACAGGGATTGCAATGTTTAATAAATGATTTAGATGAGTAGACGAGTAAAAGGTTTCTAGAATCAAGTTTTGTCACTTATTGAGCGTAAAATAATTTAATATACAATTTTTTTATTTCAACGAATAAGACACACGATTTGAGAATGTAACATTGTATATATTGAATATATATAGGTAATTTGAAAACATCTCATGCATATACATACATAATAGAAAAATACATTTTGTAGAAAAAAATACGGCACCCAACGGGACTTGAACTTGTATCTGCTGCTTATATGCAATTAAGCTACAGGAATTTTATTAAATTACGACGATTTTAACTAGTAGTTGTTACATGAAATGCTTATCGAATTGCGTTATAATATTGGGTATCCGTTTTAGTATTATTAAATTAAGGTAGGTTCTACAAAATGATTTTATCTAGATGTTTTCAAATTATGCATATTTGTAAAATAATTTGCTAATTAAAATTTATTTACTTACACGAAGAGGCTGTTGGAAATTATACGGTTAAGATGTTAACAACATGTCGTCCACCTAAAACTGCACTCATGCAAGTGGAAGATAACAATATCCAAAGTGTTTTGATTGAACAGTTATTGTCCTCACAATTACCATTACCGATAGTAAGATATTTTTCTACTTTGGCAGAACAAAACAACCGATTTCTAAAATAGTTATTAGGAAATCACGAGTCAATCAATTCTAGCAAGGATGTCAAAGTAAAAGTAAGAAAACACTCAATTCCTTCACATTATGTACTGACCGAGTTTCTTTTTATGTCTCAACTGAACTAAAGCGTATTTAAAATGACTCAGTGTACTTCCTTAGTAAATATAATACTAAGTACACACGCACGTTCTTGCTCGATGGTCTTACACTCATTTCAACATGTCTCAACGTGTGTACTATTTGGCTCGATAGTTTTTTGTTCGACATCAAAAAAAATGCGCTATCCGAAAAGATTGAAGGTCCGTAATTCTTGTTCGATGTAATTTGAGTGAGGGAGTGAGGACGAACTGGCAAGGCTCGTGTGGCCTCGCTCTCACTCTTGGTCGAAGTCGTGGCGGTGCGAAGGTGGCCTCACAGCGTCTTGTATCGAGTTACTCGACTGTGTCGTCAACATGCTCGATCGAGCAAAACCGTCGAGCAAGAACAGAGGTAGGTACTAGGCTTTATATATTATTGTCAGGCGTACTTTTTATGACTCTTCTCGATAGTGTTGACCTAGTGTGTCCCCCTTATAACCATATTAGAAACTGGAAACATCTGTTGTTTTTTGTCCTAATGAGCAGAACTAATCTGCTATTGGGAATGCCAATTATTAGTAAAGTAATAACTGTGTTCAACAAAACCGTTTCTGATATTGATATATTCTACATACCTTGAGGATGAGTTTAAGTGGACATTATTTTATAAATTTGTAACAATCATACCACTCAACATTACAAGTATGACACACTTTAGGTAACATGTATGTTTTGTTGTCAAAACAAAATAAAGTGACGAAAACGATCATCAGCATTTACTCAATCATAACCTAGATCAATTGCGTCTATTATGACTGGTTTGATTGCAATAGTTTCTTTTGGAATAAATGGACTGCATTTGTATAAATAGCAAGGACGATCAATAACTCGACACTCCACTCGAGTCCATCACTCGGCGCACTACTCATCTCGAGTCAGTTCATTAATATAGCCAATCACATCAGTATATCCGTACCCGCGATTATAACGTCATTACTCTGTCATTTTTATCATTGTATATATTTATTCTTGTGACGATAAATAAACTCTCTCCTCGAAACATCCAAACAACTACGACATTCTCTCTCCACACCTCATCATCTCCAAAAAAAATCTTAAAATAGGGTATACTTAGCTCATTAGGCGCACTTCCATGTAGGCACTGAATAATATTTGTCTTTCTCTAATACTGTTTCTAATTATTTGTTTTTTCATGTTGTGATCGTCTTAAATTTGTAATTTGTTAATTTCACTATGTGTAAATAAATAAACTTGAATTTGAATAACATCAAAATGGTTTCAATTCAATTCAAATCAAGGAATGTCAATGAATTAATTTAGTATTGAAACTAAAACAAAAACAGAATGCCTAGGCCAAATTATGAGGTAACGAAATTATATCATCCTCAGCTCATTATCTAAAGCAGTGGATTCTAAAATTTATATTACTATGCCCCATATCTATCTGCCATATACGAGATACCTATTTCAAATGTATAAGATTTAACAAACGTATTTTTACACGGAAATTAATACTTGAAGCAATACAGGATTAAATATTAAACGTTTCGTGCTCCCCTTTAACCTACTACGCCCCCCCCCTCAGCTTAGAAACCGCTGATCTAAGAAGCGTGTCTATCCCGCGGCTCAGTTGGCAATTCAGTTCCAATTCCAAAAACTCTGTTATTTTAAAAATTATACATTCGAGAAAAAAACCAGTCGACAAAATTGTGGACGGAATTTACAACATTGGACAGAAGCAGTATTGCCAACCGTACTATAATTATAGTATTTGTACTATAATTTTGGTCCGCGTACTATGTAAGATATAAAACAGGTATAGTATGCCCAAAATACTATAATTTTGAATACCGGAAAAAATATGTAAAAAGTACTAAAATTTCTTATTTCCGTTCGATAAATTGGTGCAAAGTACTAGAATTTCGCAATATAAGAAGATTTGGAGAACTTGAAAAAATACTCAAAAAACGTAAAAAAATCCCTTGACTTTGGTTTAAAATGAAATTTCTTGAATTCTTCGGTAAGTATTTTTAGTCGAAAGAGGTACCGTCATTTTTTTCTGAGAAACAAAAAACATATAAATTTTCAACAGATGACAACGCGTACTATATTTTTCCCCAAATACTATAATTTTGAAGGCTCTGTACTATAATTACACTTTGAAAAGATGGCAACAACACTGGACTGAAGAGCTGATTGTATTGAAGTAATTTTGGTAAGAAGAGCTAAGAAAAAAGTTGTTGACGAACATTTTTTTAGCAGGGCAAAAATACGAGTTCTTTAGGTGCGCCCCAATGGAATTAATTTTTACTTAATGTGGCCCAGTGAAATTAAATGGTTGGATATCCATGAGCCAAGAAAAAATAACTGTACATCAGTATGAATGCATGCCTGCCGAGCTTTTCCGGGCAGTAGTCAATTACCGACTTACCAGGTTGCTGATATAATATGCCCCTGTTTTTTTTTATAACTTTGAGATTAGTAGTTTCAAAGACAGTTATCTTCACGCACTTTTATGTATATGTATCCCTATAGTAGTGGCAAAGGGTGGAGGTAGGCTGTTAAGATCAGACATAAATAGTTGTTTTCATTGAACTAAGAATACAATGTACAGATGGTGTTGGTTAGTTTTTTTTTTTAAATTCAGTTAAACACTGCGAAACCCAAGCCATATTATAGATAATAGTCAAAAAATAATCGTATATTTATAAAATATCTAAAATTATACGATTAATTAATTATATCATACATGGTTTTGGATATTTTATAGATAGAATAATAATTTTTACTTACTATGGTTTGGTTAGGCAGGACTTAATAGATTTAAAAAAAAACTAACCAACACAATGTGTAATATGTATTCTTAATTCAACGAAAACAATTAATAAGTATGAATGAAAAACTATGCATTATTTTGTCAAATAGCCCATAAAATACCACAACTATTATGGTTTGATTTAGGCAAGGTTTAATTGATTTTTAAAAATTAACCAACCGAATCTGTAAATTATTGTAGTCTTTGTTCAATAAAAACAAATGTGAATGACTGACAATATTTAATATGGGCTATTTATGTCGAATCTTAACAACCTACTTTCACCCTTTGCCACTGCTCTATAGGTACCTGATCAATACTAGTAGTGTAGTACCCTTCAAGGGTATTTTATTGCAACGTTTTTCTTAGCTCGTATTCTTATTTGTCCGCGGGTTCTTTGTCCGGTACAAATCTTGCAATCGATTTTTAACTATCGTAGTATATTTTTGGGTTTTCACCGTGTCTCCTTCTTCCTTCTTTACTTGACGTTTCTCTTGATAATGGCCTCTGCAACGAGCCCGAAACGTCGAGTAAAGAAGGAAGAAGGAGACACGGTGAAAACCCAAGAATATACTACGATAAAAAACAACCGTGAAAGCCCCAAAGATTTTTAACTAACTTCCCGACTAGCTAGACATTTGAAACTTTTAGAATATATCAGAACACGATGCCAATGCATTTTTTTAAAATAATTTAAGCCATCTTTAAGTAGAATTGAATTCATTTTCAGTTAATTCTGTTTTGTATGAAAAGTTATTTCGGAAGAAATCCGTAATCGAATACACTAATATTGGTTGCTAAGGGTCTGGAGTCCTAGCAAATAAATTATTAATATATACGTGCGTTACTATGGAAATCAATATGAAATGTCAAAATGACATTTCAGTATTATTTCTATCACGTACAATTTTTTTGATCGCTTAAGCTAGTCAAATCAAGTTTATATGATTCAACAGAAAATTTAAAAACGTTGTAGGTATATAAAAGTTCTTTTTATCTTGTAATTATTTATATTTTATATTACTTTATAGATTTTCTTATGCATGTTTTTCTTTGCTAAGTAATAATGTTTTCATGATCTTTAAATGTATTTATTTTATATTTAAATGATCATTGACTATAAACTGTGTAAATTGTACATTATGTGTCAATACTCATTGTGCATAGTCAAATCTGTTTCTCAAAAACAATTCAAATGGAAAAATACTACACTAAAATAAATTAAATAATAAAATTGTTGAATATCGCCACATCGTTGATAAATAAAAATACAAGGCGAATATTAATAGGATAGCAACCCTTTGCGTTCATAGTTTTTCCGTCTACTTAATATTTACGGGGTAGGCGGAGCGAAAATGACACGAAAGTTAGTAATTAAAGGGGGAATTTAATAATATGTATTGACTCCTTTCTGAGACATCTAGCGATGGAATTATAAGACATGCAATTGCATACGATTTATTGAAAAACTTATACACTAAATCACACATTCCCAAACTTTGTCGAGTGGTGATCCTATTAAAAATAATTACAAGATAAAAAGAACTTTCTATATACAACGTTTTTAAATTTTCTGTTGAATCATATTATAAACTCGACTTGACTAGCTTAAACGATCAAAAAAATTTGTACTTGATAGAAATAATACTGAAATGTCATATTGATTTCCATAGTAACGCACGTATATATTAATAATTTAGTTGCTAGGACCCCAGACCCCTAGCATCTAATAATGGTGTCGAAATAACTTTTCATACAAAACAGAATTAACTGAAAATGAATTCAATTCTGCTTAAAGAGGGTTAAAAGTATTAAAATAATACATTGGCATCGTGTTCTGATATATTCTAAAGATTTCAAATGTCGGGAAGTTAGTTAAAAATCGATTGCAAGATTTGTACCGGCCAAAGAGCCACCTGACAAATAAGGAATACGAGCTAAGGAAAACGTTGTAAAAATCAAAGTGATCGGCTACCTTGATAAATTATTGTAAAAAGCCTTTTTAATAGGGTATAAAAATCGCATCGAAAATAGATTTGTCAGTATAATATAATTGAATATAATTTTAACTGAAGACATAATATTATTTAATGCGATGGTTAAAATCAGAGCGTTGGAACGGAGCACGGAGCAGGAGCACGGAGCACTGGAGCAATGGGATTTTACCCGGAGCACCGAAAATTTGTATTGCTCCACTGCTCCGGTGATTTTTTTATTAATTAAATTTTCGTCCTAGAATCCAATGTAAATAGCATATTTTGACATTTTGCAACACTGGAAGTATTTGAAATATGGCAACACAGCCGAGTGATAAATAACCTCACTTTTTTGACAGAAGAGGCAAATAATGAGAGACAATTTTCTTTTGGCAATTTTGTTTAATAGAATTAATAATGAAAATGACGATTATTTTAAATCTACTTATTTTTTTATTTTTTTTTACATTTGTATAGGTACATTATAATACTTATTAAAACTTTTTACCCGGAGCAGACACTGGAGCGAAGCCGGAGCAAGTATTAGGTCCCAGAGCGGAGCAACCTTAGACTATAGATACGGAGCAACTAAAAAAATGGTTCGCTCAAACGCTCTGGTTAAAATTGTAACTCGTTAACCAGATTCAAAATTTGAGGTTGAAAATTTAATCTTTCTTGTTTTGGTTTTCAAATGAAGAAGCGTTAAAAATCTACTCTCGCAGAGATACGTAGAAACAAGAGATAATAAAACTCGAAAGGTACGCATGGTAACATTTGGATGTGACTTATATATAGCACACCAGAATTGATTCAGATTTTTTTCATGACATAAGTTAAATGCCAAGGAATCGTTTTGCAGTTCCAAGAGATAATCTTGTACTTCATTGGGAATACTGGCTACGTCAAGGGAAGCAGAAAATCGATTTCGTACCAGTGTAGTTTCTTCTTCTGTCAGCTCAGGGAAGTAATACTGGATATTATTTTCAAGGGATTCGATATGCCTAATAATCTCCTCTTTAAAATTGCTACCTACAGGGCTCAAAATGGACCGGAGCGCCGTTCCGGTTCATGAAATCGGCCAAATTTTTGCTTCGTCTCGTGAAACAAATAATTTGACCGTCTAAACTAGATACATTAGGTATATAAAAAAAATCTAACACACTTATTTTTATAAAGGATACTTAAAATTAGATAACTTTGATAATAGTTTTGGAAAATTATTGAGCGCTCCGGTTCGTAAAATTTTCCATTTCATGCGCTGTATCTATTTCACCTTCAGATTCAACATACAGAGACAAAATAAAATATATTATTGTAATTGTGGATAAGAGATAATATACAGTTCCATGAAGAATAAAAATCTATATAACATAATATAGAGATACGACAATAATTTTAATATAAAATTTTATATTTTCCTGAAATGTCATAGTTCTGTTTATCGGTGTTGTGTTTTGTCACTCTTCTGTTTCTTCGTGTTTTATTTATTCATGTTCTGTTTTGTCCGGTTACTGAGAAATACTTTTCCAACACCAGCTCAAAATATCAATTTTGTTGGTTGGACCTTGTCCATACTAGAGGTTCGATTTGGTTAAAAATCATTATTATACTGTTACTGTTTCAGCCGCCGACCCCGCAGAAAAGCCTTGGCGACCCGCTTGGTTGGTTATTATTTACGTGTTGCATATGTAGTGCATGCATAGGGAGTATTAATAAATGATCTAATACACGAGTATAACTGGTATAAATAATTAAATGAAATGCATTAGGTGCAGTTTTCTTACTCAATTTATGTATAAAACAGTATTCAAGCATGTGGCCACTGTATAAAAAAGATATAATCATTTTATACACAACATTAGAGTATGTCCCATTGACTTGGTATACAAAATGTCGTTATTATTTTGATAACAATAGTATAATAATATACTATTATATTATAAACTTGAATGTTTGATTAAATTCCCTTCCTGCAAACACTAAAAACATTAATAATATCGTCACTGTACAGACCAAGTAGCGTAACCCTCAAATATAAAATTGTTCAGGAGGTGAAAAAACCTGTGGGCATTGGATTTACTTATTGAAGTTATACTTCTTTTAGCGCGTTTGGGAAAACAGATCAGAGTGTATTTTTGGCCTGTGACAAAGTTGCGCGCGCCGATGTAACACGTTTGGCGTGTGACGGAAGTTGCGCGCACCGATGCAACACATATTTTATTATCATTATTATATTCATTTCGGTCTCCAGGATACATGCGCATGCGCAAAGTGTCATTTAGTTAGTCGTTCATATACAAGTAAACAGCACGTGTTGTAAACATAACCAATATTGTGTCATAATAAATATATATGTTTATAAACCAATTTCTGGAAACTAACATTCTACATTGTTAATTTATATTCATAAAACTTTATTTATATTGGAGTTTATATTTATTTTTCATTGTAAAGATTGTATATCAAGATTTGAGGCTATATTTATGTACGTATTATTTATGAGTAAAATTATATATCAATACATAAGTATATAAATTTTGTGAATGGTTGGTAAATAATTCAAAAAATATATTAAAATTTGATTTTTTATTAATTCATCATGGGCACTTCTGAATCAATTATAACCGCTGTATGGCAAAGATGAGTTTTGAAAAAGGCAACAGGGCGCCAGTACAATTGGGTGCCGCACTTTCAAATGAAATAAATAGACCTTCGTTACGGTTTTGTACGTAAAGTAGACGAGGAATTTTAATCAGTTTCTTTACTACTTAAGTAGTTTTAATAATTCATTTTGCTCTAACATACCTAATATTTTTTTATTGCGGATTGAGAATTATCATGCATGAGGCTTTATATAAAAATAAAAAAACCTATCTTCTTGTTGGTGCTTAAACATATGCACAATTAAATTATTATTTACGTGTGCATATTTAAATTCCCACCAAGTATTAAATATCAATATAATAATTTAAATATAAATAATAATATTAAATATATATTTTAAAAGTACCTAATCATATAAATCACGAACGTCTATTTATTTTAGAATTTCATTCGATTGCGTGGCGGCCAGATGTCCTGGCGCCGAATCGTCCTAGACCCCTTATTAAGATCTGAAATAGTAAAAAAAATGGTTGGAAATTTCATTTTTAAATTTATAATAGTAGCAGCGGATGTACCAGTTTGTACTTGCCAACTGCAGATACAGATTTTTTACATAAGTATTATGAAATAATGTAGATTTTCTTTACATATTTTTTATTGGAATATTTCAACATACCGCCGAATGTAATGTTATTTTGGTCAATCATTAATAAATTATTTAAGATAGTCCGAATCCGTTTCCCAATTAAAAGAAAACTGATAGAACTGCCAAACACACGCTCACCAATATACCAAACTGAAACATGGCATATTGTGCTGTCATCAATATGATAGTCATCGGATATTTGACGGCTCAATCTATTTGGGTCGGTATTAGATACCAATAATTGTAAAGTGTGCTTGTTTAGAAAAACGAAGGGTAATAAAAAAATCGGTGTGTGTACTTATGTACGCGTATTAGAAGTTATACTTTTTGGCGTAACAAAACAAAAACAAAACTTGTGATAAACTAGATTCTTTGACTAGCTCTTAATTATCTTGTTAAATTACACACTAAAGAAAAAGGACCGCTTATTGGAACGCCTTTGGTTTATTTCTATACATTTTAACTTATATTATTAAATTATATAATGGTTTCTCGTTGTTTTTATTTTTAAATTACCAACCGTCACTCTGGCGTTTAATTGTTTGTTTACGTAAGGAATTGCAAATGGCCGACAATAATAAATTCGCTGCCTAGGCAACGGAACAATTATAAACTATAATATTATACTGTTTACTCGCCACGATTGCAGTATCATACTAGGTAGTGCGTTCGGCTGATAACCGAACAATCGGTGGTGCAAATCCAGTCGAGGGGGTTTCTTTTCGTATGAAAAAATAAATTATTTGTTATATGTCACACGCCAAAAATACATTCTGATCTGATTTACCAAACGTACCAAAAGAATTGTAAGTTTAAAAAGTACCTACACATTTGCTGCGACTTAGGATTAAATTTTGTTTCATCTATTATTAGTATTTTCAGTGCCGGTCCCTTAAGACCAAAGAAACGTATATTTGTCTTTTCCCCAGTAGCACACGTACCTCAAAATTTGAGATAGGTGTTTTTGGTTACAGTGACATCCCTAGACAAAATACCGCCCCTAGGCAGCGTCAAAATGCCGCCCCATTTTTTTACCATCCTTTCATGGCTCCAATATTTAAGAAATGTGTTGTATGGATACATTACTTACTAACAAAATATATACAACTAAAATATACAAAATTAAATTTAGATATAAAAAGCGAATACATAATATAATATAGGTAATTACCTACGTTAGAAACGTACAAAATCACCAGAAGTGTGAGGTTCTATTTGGTGGATATTTCTGACAAATTTGATTTGTGCCATTTAGCAATACATAGATTTATTATTTTCACACCATTTTTACTGTGCTATTTATTGTACAACATGTAAACAAAATAATTTTAGTTATTTCTATATTATATTGTATCAAATAATTCTCTTCGATTTGCCGCCCTCAAGCGACGCTCAATCTGCCTACCCCCACGGGACGTCACTGTTTGGTCATAAGGGGTAAGGTAAGGGGTCGTTTGGTCAGTGGTGTAGTCACAGTCTATATTTAGAGGTTGTGTCAAAACAATTCAATTATTTGATATAATATAAGAGACAAGGTAGTTTAAAACTTAGGTTCTTATTTTATTAAAACTAAAAACACTGTCTTTTTACTTAGCAGGGCAGTTTACCGATAAATATAGTATCTAATCCATAAATATGACCACCACTTTTTCACATTACATTACAATATTACGAAATATGATGCTGGGCCGCAAGTCCACAAAATTATGTCAATATCATGATTTACAATCATGGCCCATGATTGGTCACTTCGTCACTTGGTGCGATGCGTTAGAGAAATTCTGGGATAGGTATAGGTATAATATATTATATATTCAACAGTTATTCAGTCATTTATTTATCAAGAGTATAAAACATTTTGTACATAACAAATGAAAATTCGGGATGTTCACAACATGAGATTTACATTCATTATAACAATTAATATTACCCTCACAAGAGAAAAATAAAATTCGAAAACAAAATACATGGGCACGTCACTGAAAATGTCTTTGAGGAGCGCATTGAGTTTGTAGTCTGGTACCCCTAGCTAATGGTGCCTGACAGACTTGACACGAGGAAGCAGTGTTGCCATATCTACTGAAATTTCAGTAGATCTACTGAAATTTTTACATTTTTAACAATTTTTAATTATTGACACTTTTACATGATTTTTTAAGACACTTGTGAGATTATGTCAATATGCACGATTTCACCAAACACAATCGTTGAATTTCATACATTTTTGTCAATCTACTGATATTTTGAAGAAAAAATCAAAAAATCTACTGAATTTTGAAAATTTTAGTTGGCAACACTGCGAGGAAGCAGTTCCGACCTAGAACAGATCATGGCGACCACGTAGGTAATTATTGACAGGTGCATATACATTTAAAATTCTTTAGGACGCCAGGTTTGGAAAACATCCCTCATGTTTCAAGAGCAGAGACATGATCTACGAGATTCAAGAGAGTGAAAAGTGGGCATGCCTTGTAGAAAGGCAGTCGGAAAGTAATCGTTTGACCAAATAATATTGAAAGGAAAATATTTGTAAGTATGTCTTAAAATAAAGACATCGAAGAAATTTCTTCTGGATGCGCTCTAAAATAAGCTTGTAGGAAACTTCAGAATGACTCCAGATAATATACCCATATTCAGTGACGTCCCGTGGGGGTAGGCAGATTGAGCGTCGCTTGGGGGCGGTAGCTACTCTAAGGGCGGCAAATCGAAGATAATCATTTGGTATATATAGAAATAACTACCTAAACTTAGTAATAATGAAAATATCTTTCCATTAAAAATTTTAGTTCATTGGTTGGAAACAAAATGTATTAATTAACATAAGTACAAAGTTTAACATCACTGTAATTTTTTTGTCGAGTACGCGATGTCTAGTTTACTTCTGTTGCCTTTCAACGTCCATGGTGACGAAAAACGACACGTGCACGGATGATAAAAAATACTGCATAAAAATGGGGTGGCTTTTTGGCGCTGCCCAGGGGCGCATTTTGTCTAGGGACGTCACTCCCCATATTCAAGACTAGGTACTAATGAGACGTACGCAATTAAAATATTGGGAAAAGTATAAATCTAAAAAGCAAGAAAAATATTTTGAAAAGGTCCTCCTAATCGCTTAATACAATTTATTCAAAAATAACCGAATAAAATGCATTTTTATTTTTCGTAAAAATCGATGTTTTTTAGATTGAAAAAAAAACATTAAAACTATAATTAATTGACAAAAGAGATACAAGAGTTCCGAGTTTGAAGAAGAACATTAAATTTATAATTTTGTTTCAAGAAACTACTTAACCAGGTACTAACTAAAAAAACGTACAGGTAGAACCCTTATTTTTAGCCGTTTTTTCTAATTTGTCGCTTTCTGTTTGACAGTATATTATTATTTAGATATCATTATATTAATTAGATAGGTATTGATCGATTAAAATATGTGTAAAGCTTTAATTTGATAATGAATTTCTATGTTTACGTATTTTATAATATCTAGATAATAATATAAGATACCTACTATCTACTATTATTGTTTATACTTGATTAGATATTTTAGAACGTATACAAAGGAACTTAATTTGTTTTTGTGAGACCTGTTTTTATTTTAAAGAAGATAATAACACCTTTTTACGTGTTAACATGATCATGAGATATAAAAGGTCAAATTATTTAGTCAGTTAACGACATCAGTTATAACATACGATAATGTATTTCAAATTTCTTATATTTTTGATAAACTCCATCATCGTGCTTTCATTACTATTGTAGTGATGTGAATAAAAAACAAGAGATGTCGTTGTTTGTATGAAAAATGACAGACTTTGTAGAAGTTTTCTGCTTGATAATGATAATCTGCAAATAAAATTTTAAAACGATTTTATTTTTATTATTTTTGTGACCAAAAAACGTTTTCCAAATAAATACTAAACATAACATACGAATAACTTCATATTATTTAAAATAATTTAATGAATACTCCGCCTACCAGAGATACCTAGCGGAGAAATACGAAGCTTGAAAGTTTAAACTTTCTTTTGTAGTTTAAACTTACCCTTAAAAAAATGTTTTAAAATGTGAATTCGATCCCATTTCATTATTAGATATTTTACGGTCTTATTTATTATTAAAATATAGTTTATTATGTTATATCTAATATTTAGAAATGATTTAATAGCTTTGTTTCAAAACAGATAGAGTTCTATGACGTAAAGATTTTTGAATAATTCATAGATTTAATTTATATACCTAGTTTACGTGGTAAAACTCCATTATAATGGTTTTCATACAGTTATTTTTGTTAATTCCACTTTAAGTAGAATAAGTTAAAGTAAAAACTTAGTTTCAAAACTTTCATAGACACAATGTTTTTTTATATTTATTTTTAAACAATCCATCAACATACTTCAAATCCTTTTTTGACATTTTCACATTCGAATATCTTCGATTTTTTCTTTATATTGGTTATTTTCTCGTATTTAAAATTTAGGGGAGGCCGACTTACAGTCCCAATTATTGGACCTTCCCTTAGAAAAGTACATATTTAGGTACATTTTAAACAAAATTAAACTAGTTACCTACTTAAAATAACGATTTACTTTGTATTTATCATAAAAGTACAAATAAATTGATTGAAATTGAAGTAAAATGACATGCTCACAGATTTAATTAATTATTTTCTCTTCTCCAACTGATGCAAATCCTCTAGAGAGGGTTTGTTATAATCTGTGTTATTTTTTTGACGATAAAATAATGGTAATAATACCACAATATTAATGACACTACAAGCCTTGGAGGGTCTTGGCCTCCTTCAAAAACTTCCTCCATCCTGGAAGATTCAGTTCCAACACTCTCCAGTTGCTTTGATCGAGCATGTTTAAATCTCTCGTGGTCCTCGCAGTCCAGCTATCTCAATTTTGAGAGTTGAGAGTTACTTACATATTTGCCTAGCCCAGTGGTCGGCAAACTCATTAGTCAACAGAGCCAAATATCAACAGTACAACGATTGAGATTTCTTTTGAGAGCCAAATTTATTAAACTTACTATATAGGTAGGTACACTGTTGACGTGATATCATTCTTAATAATGATCTTATTTATAGATAAAAATTAAATTGTAAGTAAGGTATCCATAAAATTGTAATTATTATCATGACAATGACTGACATACACTTAGGCCTTGCATCTCCCTGAAAAGTTTGGATAAGTCAGGTTTGTATGCTGTTGTTTTTAATTTTAGGCACGATTCCAGGTTTTCATCAATAATGTGTCTTCTCAATTTACCCTTGATAAGGTTCATGCTTGAAAAAGATTGTTCGCATGAATATGTAGAACCGGAAAGGGAAAGAATAGCAAACGCTAGTTTTTTCAACTGATCACCTGAGTCAGGAATACTATTCCAGGTATTAAAAATCATCATGCTTCCTTCTCCAGGTCTTTCAAAGCAGACTACTTAACTTGTGCTGTGAAACATTTTCACATTTGTTTTTCTTCAATATGTCCAATATCTCACAGAGATGTTCAAATTTAGATCTCCATAATTCTTCATCGATAAGCTTTATCTATAATAGAGGTGATAATCTTAATCACCAATTCAATAACTTTGCAAATGTCTGCGCACAAAGCTCTTCTTGACAAATGATGCAATGGTAAGCAAATATTTTTTTTTTTTTTTCTTTAAAAATAGCAACAACCCCTTTTCTTACGCCGGTCATACTTAACGCCCCGCCCCGTTTGTTGAAATTGACACAATTTTATCGAGTAGAATATGATGTTTTTCCATACACTCAATTACAGCATTTGCATTGTCCTCTCTACGTGTTTGACATTTGAGTGGCAATAATCCTACAAGTTCTTCTTTAGGACCTGTTGGTACCTAGATGAAATAAATCGTACAAAACATGAAACTTGTGCTGTATCATTTATGTCACAAGAATAGTTAACTGCGATTGATAAAGCTGAAACCAATTTAAGATCTTCGACTTGCTGGTTGGTTATATTCGAAGACATTTTGACTGTTCTGTCTTTCACTGTTTTAGCCCATACGTGGTCATTTATGGCCGAGCCACACCCAAGTGGCCAAAGAGCCACATGTGGCTCGCGAGCCGTGGTTTGCCGACCACTGGCCTAGCCGGTAGATTGTCCGGCATTCTAAGCTCTCCTCTCAAAGATATGCCTATTTCTCTCATCCTATTTGCTGAGTGCCCATAATTCTCATCGACATGTTAATACCGGGAGCAGGGGAGTTTTATATAACAAATTATATATAATACTAGCTGACCCAGCAAACGTTGTTCTGCTATATAAATTATTTCTAGTGAATATTTTGGTTGTTAAATAAAAAATAACGAATGTATCGTAAGTGTGTGGGGATGGGATCTATGACAGAAAGAGAAATAGAGCGCTGTAGACTATGACCGCCGATAAAAACAAAAAAACATCAACCATTCATTTTCTCAATTCAAAATGAGTAATGATGTTCATAATGAATGAATTACCTGTGGCGGGATCTCGTTCTTTACTATTTATGCAATATCCGTTTTGTCCCTTCCAGAAAATTAGCGGATATTGGAGAGCGTTGTATGAACGGTGTGTGTCAGCGATGAACTCCAGATTATTGTTTCTTCTTCGAATCACGATTTCTCGCGTCGATGTGCGGTCGCCAACCATGATTCCAGCAATGTCGTCAACAACAGTCGCATTGAATCAACGTACGTGCTCTCCAGCTGGTGTTTTATCAGGATTGATGACAATAGCGTGATTGTCACTTTGCAATTCGTGCATGTGTGCTTTGAAGAATTTCAATAATTCATTGTGCTCATTTAACAGGGCGTCCAGTTCGCCGACGATGCGCCTGGCATTAGGCGAATTGAGGCTATTGTAGCCGCAACGTGCATCCACATGATTGATGTCCTCACCGCCGCGCCCATGAAGTAGATTTGTAAAAATGTATGTGGTTCGTTTGGCATTGGCAGCAATGAGCCTACTTTGTGGTATACTTGACCTTTGATTTTGAACGTAGAATGGAATTGTTGACCATTTGCCGCAGTATTGTGAACTATTTCTGTTGCTCCGGACGAAGTCATTTGGAAGCATGAATTGAATGTGTGAATGGACTTCAGAAACAGGTTTGAATCTGGAACCGTGCCGATGAGCAAGCCGTTCAATGGTTCTGGTGGTATCTCAATTTCTGGTAGTTGCACTTTTCCTGATGCGCAACACATCCCGGCTGACTCATGTTTAAATTTGAGCGCATGACAATGGCGACATTCTTTGTCCATAGCACCAATCAGCACTTTCGGATGAGCGGAATATTCAATATCTGGCTCGTACACGAATGCGAGACGAAGGAACGAAGCGAATGTAAATGTTCGATGTACTTGTTGGCGTTGTCGGTCATTTGCTCTGCGTGTGTTAACTACGAACCGGCGCGCTTGGCTCCGTTCCAATTGTCGTTGTTGATTTTGTTCAGCTCGTGCCTCTTGTGATTGAGATGTACGCAATTGCGACATGCTCACACGCACGTTTTTGCTATTTTGTTGGATTTGTTCGTCTGTTCTCTCTGCTCTACTATTTCGCATGTTTGTTGCTTTATTCGTTCGACGGCCCAAATGGCCCCCCTTGCGTCTTTCTGGCATTGTGCACTGTAATACACGCACATAAAAATAGATAAATTAAAATAAATCGTACAAAATTTTGCACGCACTGCGTTGTGATATGCCGAATGAAATGTCAAAATGACGCGACGCTTCTCTTGAACTCTTCTCGGATGTAGCGCCATCTGTCATTCAACAACATAAATAAATTCGTTCTGTTTGAAATACGAACGACGGTTAAATTGAAAATTAAAAATTGTTCATACAAAAATAATAAATCGCGATTAAAAAATGGGAGGGTGGGGGTAGGAGGGTGAAAATTTGGTGTTATAGGTATATTTTTATTCCAAATAATAAAAAAAATACAAAAAAAAATTGTCAAAAAAATAAAAGAAAAATTTTCTGGATAGAGATACCCTAATCACATAGCGATATGAAATATACTTGTTGACCTATACTCATACCTAACAAATATACATAAAAAAATTCATAAAAATCGGTCGAGCCATTTCGGAGGAGTTCGATCACAAACATCGTGACACGAGATTTTTTATATATATAGAGATATATATATATATATATTATGAATAATATTCAAGATTGTACATAAACTCTGTTGAAGACATTGTATCTACCTAAATCACGGGTTTCCAACCCATGGGTCGCAACTGGTTTTCTGCGGAGTCGCCAACTTATATAGTCAACTAAAAAAAATATTCACTATAATGCAGTTTTTATTTTTAATGTTGTCTTGAACTTTGAATAATTTCATATATTTTTTTAAAATTAAATTGTGTCTTTGAATTGAAAGATGATATCAAGTTGTTCCTGGAAGTGCGAGAGAAACATGACCTTTTGGTATTCTTTAACAACAAAGCTTGGTTGAAAAGAGTAGCATATCTAGCAGATACCTATATTAGAACAGCAAAATAGGCTTAACCTGAAACTTCAGGGAAAGCAAACGAATATTATCGTATTTCATGATAATCTCGGGGCATTTTTATCCAAGGGGAAAAACTGGCAAAAATAAATAAATCTTGGAAACACTGCCATGCTTGAGAAACTCTGCAGTGTGGTAGATGAATCTGAAGGTGAAATGAATGAAAATTTGAAGGAGGAGATTACTGGTCATCTCGAATCCCTTGAAAACGAGCTTCAACGTTACTTCCCTGAGCTGGAAGAAGAAGAAACTACATTGCCACGAAATCCAGTCTCTGCTTCCCTTGATGTAGCCAGCATTACCGATGAATTACAATATGAATTCTTGGATTTGCGGAATGATTCCTCGGCGCGTAACTTGTTTAATGAAAAATTGCTCGCACAATTCTGGTGTGGTATGTATCATTCATACTCAAATGTGACGATGCTTGCCTTTCGAGTTTTAGTCACATTTGTGTCTACATATCTCTATGAGAGTGGATTTTCAGCTCTTCTTCGTTTTAAAACAAAAGAAAGAAATAAATTAAATGTTGTGAATGGCATGAGGTTGGCGTTAAAAAAACTCACCCGCGAATTTTGAGGCTGGTTAATAACATGCAATTTCAACCATCGTATTAAATTAATTATTAAACATAATTTTAAATAAAATTACAATAAAAAAACTATTTTCGTTGTTTTTTAATTACCTTATTAAAAATGCTCTTTTCAATTGCATCGGGGTCGCGGGTCACAAGGCTTTTATAAAAAGAGGTCGCCACCCGAAAAAGGTTGGGAACCTGTGAGCTAAATAATCGAAAAACATTTCATAATTCGACAATAAAATGTTTGAAGACATGATATCTTACTTCTTTTCGCACACAAATCCGCCCTGGTAAGGATAGCATCTTATAATTAAAAAATACAATGTATTGGATAAGTTGTTTATTTTTATAATTGTGTATACAATTTACATTGTTTATCAACATTCATGGTTACATAAATCATTTTATTCCATAACATATCATTAATATCACCTACACATTTTCAGCCCTGGGCCTCGGATATTAGAACTCCGGAATTCTTATCATTAAAAAAATAATCTTATTATTTTATTACCAATATTTCTCCCAATTTTAATCAATCTGAATAATACGGATTTCATTCTTTCATAAATATATTCTGCAAATTTTAGCACGAATAAATTAATGACTTCAGCCAACTCTCGATAGGGTTATATTAATGATATTTTATAATAAATCCCTTAATAATATTATAAGACATATATTTGAGAATTGAAGGGTCCATTTAAAATAAATCTACAGATCCTTCACTTTTACAAAACATTACTACCGATTTCACCATACGTATCAAATTATAATACAGTAGAAACTCGATTATCCGGACTAATTGGGGATGAAGTAGTCCTGATAGTGACAAACCCGGAAAAAAAACCATAATTGTTAGAGAAAAAAAGTACATTTTGTATGCACAATTCAATTTTAAATTATTTTTAGTAAGAAATTCAATTACCTCTTGAAGTTATATCAGTTGAAAGTTTATACCTTGTATATCTACTTTTCGAATACCATGTCGCCCGTTAAATTTTCGAGCCAACTCGAATTTGTTTTGGAGTTTGAATCTTGTGTTAAAAACATCTCGTTTTTATCGTTTAATAATGGAACAGGTTATTGGCTGTCCAGATTTGAATGTTTTTGAATAAACGACATGAAAATACACTCTATGACATCTTCATTTCGTGATTTTTCATAACTTTAGGCTATAAGCAGCCATCTTCGGACATTATACAATTATTCGTAAACTGCGTAGTCTTTTCTCTTTGTTTTTTTTATATTCGAGATCGTTGATGTACTAACGCCATATTTATTAGACAAAAAAACACCCTGAGTCGCCTTGAGCATTGAATACATCGACTTTGTAGTTTAGTGATAATACAGCACGTTTTCCGATGGTATATAGATAATATTCAAAATATATATTTTAATCGTGAAAATAAACGTTTCATAAAATTAACATGTGTTTGTTTTTAATAATCTGGATAATCGAGGTCCGGATAATCGAGATTCTATTGTATAAAGTGTTGCTTCCCGGTTTATAAATTATTTTTAATACCTACTAGAATTGGTAACAAAATATGTAAGACTTTTTTGACTACAAGATTATTATCATTGTTTTAAATTTTAATAAGATTTTTGGCTAATGAAAAAAAAATAAAATTTCACGTTTAATTATTATAGGTATGTTTTTATTGTGATTCATACAACGTAATTTTAATATAAACAAAAATGTGACAATTAAAAGAGAAAGTAATCTATAACAGTAATTAGATCTTAAAAGAACACAACTCACGCGTCAAAAAGTTTTGATTTCTAAATAATTTATCGGAAGGTATATTTGATTTTTTTCTTCATGAATGTTATATGACGTATACTATTTTTTCAAACAGTGATAAATTATTGTATTTTATTTTATTGTAACCGATCTTGAATATATTATGTATGTTTAGTTGTATTAAAAAATGAAGTAAATAAGTTCGCAAAAGAACTACTCTGATAATCAAATCTTTCTACCATTTATACTAATTACAGTAACACTCTTGACTCACCTCCAAGGAAGCTATGCCAACCCTATGATCTTTTGAAACAAATGATATTAAGCTGTATATTATGTTCGAAAGGAAGATATTGAGGTCTTCAGAGCAAATTATTTGTGGCGAAGAAGATACCACCACAAACTATAACCTTGTAGAAGCCCGTTTTTTCACATAGAGCTTGTATTTCTCGACTTTTCAAATATAGTATTTTGATTCTCGAGAATTAGAGATAATTTTCGAACAATATTTCCTTACTGTCTATTTCCTTCAGATTTTTTTCCTGTCCAGAGATATTTTTTTTTAACTTTTTTTACCGGCGAATTTCATAATTTATGTATAGTAACAGATTCAGGAGCCTTTTCAGCACTTTTGAAAATTCGGTTTTAAATGAAACTTAAAAACTTCTAAATTTAATTATTTTTACCGATGAAATTTAGAATAGACTTGAAGGCTTGTTTTTAGCTCTTTTGGTAAAAACATTTTTTTACGCGAATTTAACTGGTTTAGTTTGAAATTAAGTTTTTAGCCGCGAAGTTATTTTATTTCATTGACGATTTATCGAAAAATGAGAATCTCGAAATTCATGAAAAGTAATTTCTCGAGAAACGACAATCGTCTTTTCTCACTATTTTTTCGAGAATTATCGAGACGAAAAAACCCGATCACAACCTCTAATCTTGTGAAATTAGGGTGACCTATCAATAATAATTGCAAGATACCATAAATCCATCGAAGAAGCTCGTCGTCGATGGACCAGAAAGAAAACTATGGGCGAGGAAACCTAGCTGCGGTCGATGGATTTTATAGAAATAGACACAAGGAGTCAGCTTTCCGCAGATAGATAAAATGTGTACACATTTCTTAGAGGTGGCCAAGACTCACATTCGGTCGTAATGATGGGATATCGATAGTAACGAACAGCATAGGGTTTGTTAATTGTAGAATAAAAAAGATTAAACATTTCATTTACTAATAACAGCGAACTCATGATTTTTTTTTATTTGGAGCCTTCAAATCCATATTACACAGTTTTTTTTATAATCAAAAAACAAGTAGACATTTAACATTTAACAGATAATACAATGAGAGTATAATATAGCGTTTTTTTTTTTTTAATTGGGAATCAGTTTTAATAATACTGTGACTTGTTTTCATATTATCTGCATTCTCATGAATAATTCTTAAGAATATTCTTATCTTTATGCCTAAGTCGGCATTCGACTAAGATCCATTCCAAATAAATAATAGTAGAGGCAAAAAAATTCACTCAAATTTTAAACAAAATAATAATCGCACAATTGACGTCAGTTATGTAAGAGAGTGTGAAAACATTACCGCAATATAATTTACTAAAATAATATGTAAAATATTCATATTGTGTAAAATCAGAAGGAAATAATATGTAGGATAGGCATTAGATTATAATATTATGATTAGAGAAAATTGTTATCTAGGATTGTATTTTGACATATAATTATATAATATACCTTTTGCTGCGAAACATCACTATCACCAAAAGTCGAAAAACATGGAAAATAGCATTTAAAGTTTTAGTTAACCATTATAATATATTTTTATATTTACGTTTTTGCCCCTGGTGGCCGAGCGGCAACGGTGTCGGCTTATGATATCGTGGGCCCCGGGCTTGAATCATGCGTCGGATAAAAATTCACATGTTGTTTTTCAACGAATGTTAGTTTTTTTTTCAATTGAAATGCCGATGAAAAATGATTTCAATGAATGGCAGTGTTAAGCAAGTTGCCAACATCCATTTATCGTAAATCGAAAATCTGTTAATACAACCTAATATAACGCTGTAGGATCGAACATGATGATTTTAATGTATTCTAGAATTGCTTAAATAAAATTAGCAATGAGTGCCACTTACAAGAACACAAATTAATATTATTTATCAAAAAATAGTAAAATAGATAGTTCTGTCATAATAATAATAGTAAATGGTGGCTTTTTTCATTATTAGAAAATATTAATTCAGTTATTATACATATATATAACTTATTCTGAAAAAATAGTGAGTTTTCGCAGCAACCTGATTAGTTATGGAATACTATTAATTCTTCTAATTATGTTATTAGAGTATTTGTGATATTTTCTTTATTTCATGACATTATGAGGTCGTTATAAAAAAACATTACAAGAGAATACGATAAACAACAGTAAGAGTTCAACACAATTTTATTTTGATATGTGAAAGTAAATATTAGATAGTTTAATTTTAGTATAAAATGTATATTTAATATATCGTGAAGGCACACGAGATAATAATATAGTCAAATAGAGTTAAAAATATAATAATTTACCTTTCCTTATGATTTTTAATAGAAACTTTTCTTTTTGTATTCGAAACACGTAAGTTTCAATATAATTTGACATAATTTCTTCAAAATGAAAATGTAAAATATTTACGTGATATACATAACAATAGAATAGGATATAAATCTTTTAAATAATCAAATAACTTTAGTACGTTCAGTCGAATTCATCAGACATGAGTTTATTTATACTTTCAATTAAATTGGGTTTTAAAACTCATTAACTGACATTTTCGCGGAATAAGTAAAAATATATATCTTGCGTTTATGTTAATTGAGAATTTTGTGCATATATATGTAGAAAGAGAAACAATTAAGACATTTTTATGGTGTCGTATTTTCTATCTATAAAAAAATAATCATGTGATATATTATAATATGATATTTTGAGTACGTCCAATAAAAAAACATATATACTAACTGCAAAAATAATATTTTTAAAAAGCACAGATTTGAGTTTAAAAGCTTAGCCATCTATATTTTTAAAGTCTTGCTTCAATTTTTATATTTTTCATACAACATCAAGAACAAGTATAAGTATTTGGTTTAGATTTAGACAAAACACTAACAAAGAGTTAACATTATAATACTATCTTAAACTGGCTTTACCAGCTGGGAAGATTCTTTATAATAATATCATTCAAATAATAATTAAATAGGCAACATTAGTTTATGAACCTAAGCGGGAGAAAACACCATCATTTTAAAAATTCCTTTCCAATATCAATTTTTTAAAATCCTTTCGACAGTTTTATTTTACGCAAGTATAAAATAAAACTACGCACCACAAAATTACGTTTCAAAAAGCAGAAATCGTAAAACTATTCATAAGCATCCAATTGCCTTCACAAAAAACCCTTTTCACATTATTATAACCCCCACAAAAATATTAGTCTCATAAAATATCGTTTGCCTTATGTATAGTATGATAATAAATGTGGAAAATATAGTCGTAGTAGAATTTGATAGGTTAAACTTTGGATTATATTATAGTATGTTTTTGTTTACAGAAAACACCAATATTGATACATTTATGAAATATGGTATATTATGCAACATAATTTCTATAAGCAAAGAAAAAACACGTTCACCAAAGTTACACTGATAATTTAAATACAGTAGAATGTAAACAATTATAATATTGTTTAATTTTTTGATAAAATTACCTCTGAATTTCACAATTTATCAGGTTAATATTAAACACATTGATGATTATTATGTATTATAATATAATATGTATACATAATAAATATAAGAAGTCTTCATTTTAAAGATATATTTTAATGTAACATGACAACATCTAATGCCACTTTAAGTATAATTTTATGGCCATTTTTTGGGGTAGCTGCATTTTTAGAATTATAATTGTGATAACAATTCATTTATAAAATTGTTACCATTAACACATTTTTTTTAATTCCCTATACTTATAATTTTAAATAAAGTATCTTAAAAATATCTTTTCCCGTTAATAGAATGGATTTAATAATAACTTTACGATATATTTACCATACCTAGCTTACAAATGATTTTAAGTGATACAGATTTTGAAATGGTATATTTATTTTGAATAAGATTATGTTTGTAGTGTAGTGGTGTAAGTTCTGAATTTTCATCTTTATTCAAACCAGTAATAGACAGAAAAATATTGACAACGTCCTTCGTCATAGACAATGAAACGCCCGGAAACGGACAAAAAAAATATTTAACTTTGATTTAAATAAACGTATTATTTGTCAAAATTGATGAATCTTATTGACACAATAGTAAACATATTGTATTCAATTTTAATATTAATTTAGTGAAGAATTGGGTATAAAATTATATCATAATATGAATTGGTAAAAAAATTTCAGTCTTCTAACATAAAAGTAGTGAGGAGAGTTATTTCTTATTAGAAAATTTAATTATTTTTCATTAAAAAAAATATTATATCTGATAAATTAAATTTTATTTAAATATATAAAAAATAATATCCAGATATGTGTAATATGTTATTTAGATTGTTTGTCATTTTTAATAATATGTATGTTAAATACTTTTAATAATAACAATTTGCTATTAAAACAGTAGGAAAAAGTTTAGGAATATTTTTTTACTTTACAAACTCAGTTCAATTTAATTTTGAAATACTTGGTCAGTAAATAAATGGGATTATAAAACCTCAATGCTTTTATAATTTTCCATTAGTTAATCGTAAAATGAGAATGTTATTTTCAGACAAATGAATTTTTGGTAACTACGTAAAAAATTCAGCGTATTTTTATTATTAAAAAAATTATAACCGCAATATAAAATTTATATTGCAATTGTTTGGGTATAATGGATAGAGAAAATACTGTGAAATTTCAATATAAAATTATTTTGAAACTGACAAGACAGTCAAAATATAATATAGATACATAAATAATATTAGGTATATATACAACTTATTATTTATTAATAATAGGGGATTGTTAAAAAAATACATTTTGTGTGGTCCATATAATATCTCCGATAGCCAATACTATCTCATCATAAGATCATCGCTAAATTTACACATTATGTGATCACAATTTTTTCATTTTAAATCTCCTTCGTTTCAGAACAATATTTTAATATCATACATTGTTTTTACATAAAAAATCACAAGCGTTATTTCATAATACATGAGTGTAGTTTTCAAACCAACAGTTCTCACAGTGAAACCAGTTCAATAGATAATAATACACAACAATAATATTATTATCTTATATACAAATACTTTGGAAATAACTGTATTTTTAAAACATAATAATGAATATTATGCTAGGTATTTCATAATGAAAACAATATGTATATGACTATTCTGATCTAAAAAATTATAATATTTAAGCAAGCAATTCTGTCATTGATTAATTACAAAAATAATTTGATCTACATTTATTATATTAATTACCTGGATATCGGAATATATTTTTAAATACATTAATTTGCATAATATATAATATAAACAAAACAATAAATAAACGATGAATAACTACAGTTTAAGCTTGATGTCATTTTTTGTTGTTGCTTATATTTTCGCCCGTTTTTCATATTGTGATTATCAAAACATATGTAGTATAATATTTATGTAAATCCACGAGTTAGGGAACATGATGTTATATGTCCAGATAAATTTATTATATTTTGAGTAAATTGAATTTAAAATGATTTGAATCGATAATAAATCAAAGGTGTAATTAATATCATCGTCAAAGCATCCGATGCGGTAAAATTAGTTTTTACAGCAGAGACAGAAAAACTGCTTTAAAAGCATACACATGAAGGTTGACTTTCACTTTATTATTTTTAAGTCTCCGAATAATTTTTTTTGTCAAAATGAGGGACTAAATATTATATTAGAGATATTACGGCTTCAAAATGAGATATGTTAATTCGGAAGTTAATCTACTAAATTATATTTTAATTGTATATATTGGTATAGAGATCATTGGGGAATTTATTTAACTGAACTGTTATATAATACACAAAAAAACAGAAACTGGACATATTGATGTTCACTAACCAATCGATAAAATTATTATTATGACATATGTTGACATAAATGAAATGTGAATGTTACTGAGAATAACCCAAATAAATGATTGCTGAATCTAACTTTATCAAAATAACATTTCTTACATGGCATATTATAGAAGGATATAAATTTCACCGACAAATATTTTTGATGTGGCAGATAAATGGGAAAAAAGTAATTTAAGATTGATATTAGTATTTACTAAAAGTACTCAAATCATAGATGTTGAATCTCATTCCAGACTCTTAGATTCCAAATATAAAAATCACTCACGCAAAATTAAGTGACATTTTTTGTTTAAAACAAATAAATATTGAAAAGAGTATGTGTTCACAAGAGTTTATATGGAATTTAGAGCTCCTGGAGGTCCCATTTTAACTTAACTTCAAATATTCACTGTCTATTTCCGCATTAAATAGTTTTATTCATTTAATATGCACAGCAAAAATACACATCTTTGAACATTATAAAATTCCATTTTTTGACACATGTATGTAATTAAAATGACAGTATTTTTTTACATACTAATAATTTAAAACCAATTGCATGCGAGATCGTCCATTTAAAGTTTAAATGGACGATTTTTAAATTTTAAACGAATGAAATGAAATAACGATAATGTGCTGGAGGCGTCTTAGATTAATTTTACGTAGTTAGGACCATTTTAGAAAATATATTTTTTTGAAAAAATATATTATTTAAATGACATATTTCTAAATAGACAATTAATATTATTACAATCATATTTATCTGATTTTAACACAATTAGAACAGTCATTATATTATATACTTATGTAGTATTAATCGAAGTAAATTCCAATTAGTTTAATGGGAATTTTTATTAGATATATTTATGACTATCTTACTTCGGATAGTCAATGATAATCCATCTTCTAAAATAGCAAGATGACGGATTGTTATACCAGAGCATTGGTTATTTTGCTACAATATGAATTGTTAAACGTCCAAATAACTATTACTGGGTATAGGATTTTTCAGATACTTCGTAGCAAGATCGGTATATAAGATATATTAATTTTTATATTAAACCAAATATAGATGATTGACAATATATCTCGCAAAAGCTCTAATATTTTAATTTAGTTAAATCTATTTTATATCATTGTTTTATAATATGAATCGTCAATAATAATGAGAAAAAAAATTGTGAATAGAAAAAAAGTGACTGTATAGATTAGATACAATCAATAACTTCTATATGATATGGGTAATCTTTTATAGTAGTCTGTTTTATGAAATAGCAAGAAAATATGTAAGTATACATAATTTCGGTTTAAAAAGTGATATACATATTATTTAGAACGAATAATAATTAGTAATTCCGAATAGTAGTAAAAGTAAACGTATGAGTGATAAATACTTTTAATATGATGTGATTTTTTAAAGACAAAATAAAATAATTTTTCTAAAATAGTATGAAACCAGGCTATGTATAATTAATATAAATTTAATTTTCTGAATCAAGCGGTGATAGTAAAATAATATTTAAATGATATATAGAATATATAATTTTTCTACAGGGCACTAATAATACTAATGCCATAAAACATATTATGTATTTAACATTAGTCTTTTTTTTCTAAAATAGTAAGAATTTAGGCCTTATTTTATTTATAATAACATATATGAGTATCCGGATTAAAAAAAAAACATGATATAGGTAAGACCGCAAACAATATGTTGAATTTATATATTTGGTAGATCAAGTTAATTATAGAATAATAATATGTATCATTATCTAAATGGTATAAATCGTATATAAATCAATAACCCTATTCAAAAACAGCAAGAAGATATGGTTATATATTATATAATATATAGTGTGAATTTGCTTATTCATATTAAGTAGTGTGAGCATAAATGCCCGATGTTAATCAGGATAATCAAATTTTAGATGTTTATCAAAAGTGATAAATCGATTGTGTTTATGTTTTTTTATATGATATAAATCATTAGTAATAAGAATCCTCTTCTAAAATGGCAAGAAGATAAGGTTATGTATATAGGTCATTTACATTATTTGATTATCCATAATAAAAAAAAAATGTTAGCATAAGTGCCAGACGTTAATCCGGATAATCAAATTATAGATATTTATCAAAAGTGTCAAATCAATGATGTATGTGTTTTTATCATATGATATGAATCGTTAGTAATAAGAACGCTTTTCTATAATGGAAAGAAGATAGGGTTATGTATAGAGATCGTGAGCATTTGATTATTCATATTAAAAAATGTTAGCACAAGTGCCAGACAATACTCTGGATAATTAAATTTTAGATATTTATCAAAAGTGTAAAATCAATTATGTATGTATTTTTATAATATGATATAAATCGTTAGTAACAAGAACCCTCTTCTGAAATGGCAAGAAGATAGGGTTATGTATATAGATCGTGAACATTTGATTATTTGACAGAGTGAGTATAAGTGCCAGACATTACTCTGGATAATCAAATTATAAAAGAGGCAAATCAATAAATTATGTAAGTGTTTTTTTTTATGATATGAATCGTTAGTAACATGAATCCTCTTCTAAAATGGCAAGAAGAAATAGGGCTATGTATATAGATAGGTCGTGTACATTATCCATATTAAAAAATTTAAGCATACGTGCCAGATATTAATATGGATAATAAAACTGTAGATATTTAGAAAACGTGTCAAACCAATTTAGTATAACGTGTTCCTTTATATGAATGAATTGTCAGTATAACCCTATTCTAAAATGGCAAGAAGAAAAGGTTATATTGTATAATAGGTCGTTGAGATTTGAATATCCTTAATAAAGAATGTTAGCATAAGTGCCAGACATTAATCCGGATAGTCAAATTGTAGATGTTCAGGAAAAGTGTCAGATCAATTGTGTATGTGTTTTTATATGACATGAATCATTGGTAACAATAACCCTATTCTAAAATAGCAAGAATATAGGGCTATGTATATAGATAGGTCGTGTACATTATCCATATTAAAAAATTTAAGCATACGTGCCAGATATTAATATGGATAATAAAACTGTAGATATTTAGAAAACGTGTCACACCAATTTAGTATAACTGTTCCTTTATATGAATGAATTGTCAGTTTAACCCTCTTCTAAAATGGCAAGAAGAAAAGGTTATATTGTATAATAGGTCGTTGACATTTGATTATCCTTAATAATGAATGTTAGCATAAGTGCCAGACATTAATCCGGATAGTCAAATTGTAGATGTTCAGGAAAAGTGTCAGATCAATTGTGTATGTGTTTTTATATGACATGAATCATTGGTAACAATAACCCTATTCTAAAATAACAAGAATATAGGGCTATATATATATAGATAGGTCGTGTACATTATCCATATTAAAAAGTTTAAGCATACGTGCCAGCTATTAATATGGATAATAAAACTGTAGATATTTAGAAAACGTGTCAAACCAATTTAGTATAGCGTGTTCCTTTATATGAATGAATTGTCAGTATAACCCTCTTCTAAAATGGCAAGAAGAAAATGTTATATTGTATAATAGGTCGTTGAGATTTGAATATCCTTAATAAAGAATGTTAGCATAAGTGCCAGACATTAATCCGGATAGTCAAATTGTAGATGTTCAGGAAAAGTGTCAGATCAATTGTGTATGTGTTTTTATATGACATGAATCATTGGTAACAATAACCCTATTCTAAAATAGCAAGAATATAGGGCTATGTATATAGATAGGTCGTGTACATTATCCATATTAAAAAATTTAAGCATACGTGCCAGATATTAATATGGATAATAAAACTGTAGATATTTAGAAAACGTGTCAAACCAATTTAGTATAACTGTTCCTTTATATGAATGAATTGTCAGTTTAACCCTCTTCTAAAATGGCAAGAAGAAAAGGTTATATTGTATAATAGGTCGTTGACATTTGATTATCCTTAATAATGAATGTTAGCATAAGTGCCAGACATTAATCCGGATAGTCAAATTGTAGATGTTCAGGAAAAGTGTCAGATCAATTGTGTATGTGTTTTTATATGACGTGAATCATTGGTAACAATAACCCTATTCTAAAATAGCAAGAATATAGGGCTATATATATATATAGATAGGTCGTGTACATTATCCATATTAAAAAGTTTAAGCATACGTGCCAGCTATTAATATGGATAATAAAACTGTAGATATTTAGAAAACGTGTCAAACCAATTTAGTATAACGTGTTCCTTTATATGAATGAATTGTCAGTATAACCCTCTTCTAAAATGGCAAGAAGAAAAGGTTATATTGTATAATAGGTCGTTGAGATTTGAATATCCTTAATAAAGAATGTTAGCATAAGTGCCAGACATTAATCCGGATAGTCAAATTGTAGATGTTCAGGAAAAGTGTCAGATCAATTGTGTATGTGTTTTTATATGACATGAATCATTGGTAACAATAACCCTATTCTAAAATAGCAAGAATATAGGGCTATGTATATAGATAGGTCGTGTACATTATCCATATTAAAAAATTTAAGCATACGTGCCAGATATTAATATGGATAATAAAACTGTAGATATTTAGAAAACGTGTCAAACCAATTTAGTATAACTGTTCCTTTATATGAACGAATTGTCAGTTTAACCCTCTTCTAAAATGGCAAGAAGAAAAGGTTATATTGTATAATAGGTCGTTGACATTTGATTATCCTTAATGATGAATGTTAGCATAAGTGCCAGACATTAATCCGGATAGTCAAATTGTAGATGTTCAGGAAAAGTGTCAGATCAATTGTGTATGTGTTTTTATATGACATGAATCATTGGTAACAATAACCCTATTCTAAAATAGCAAGAATATAGGGCTATATATATAGATAGGTCGTGTACATTATCCATATTAAAAAGTTTAAGCATACGTGCCAGCTATTAATATGGATAATAAAACTGTAGATATTTAGAAAACGTGTCAAACCAATTTAGTATAACGTGTTCCTTTATATGAATGAATTGTCAGTATAACCTTCTTCTAAAATGGCAAGAAGAAAAGGTTATATTGTATAATAGGTCGTTGAGATTTGATTATCCTTAATAAAAAATGTTAGCATAAGTGCCAGACATTAATCCGGATAGTCAAATTGTAGATGTTCAGGAAAAGTGTCAGATCAATAATTGTGTATGTGTTTTTATATGACATGAATCATTGGTAACAATAACCCTATTCTAAAATAGCAAGAATATAGGGCTATGTATATAGATAGGTCGTTTACATTATCCATATTAAAAAGTTTAAGCATACGTGCCAGATGTTAATATGGATAATAAAACTGTAGATATTTAGAAAACGTGTCAACCCAATTGTCAGTATAACCCTCTTCTAAAATAGCAAGAAGATAGGGTTATATATAATAGGTAGAGTTAATTTGATTATCCATTTTAAGCAGTGTTGGAATAAGTGTAAGATGTAAATCGGGATAATCAAATAAGTTATAGTTGTCCAGTTTTTTTTATCAAAAATCGTCAAGTCAGTGATAAATTTTAAAAACTTCAATAATTTTCAATGAATATGTAGTAACATCATATACTTATATAATGATGTGAATCGTCAGTAATAATAACCTTCTTCTTAAGAAACAAGAAGCAAGCTTATAAGTACGATAATGTAAATTATTTGATTATCCGGATTAAACAATGTCAACATTAGTGTCGCATATAATTATAAATCCGGATAATTGAATAAAATATAGTTGTCATTTTTTTTAACAAAAGTGTCAAGTCAGTGATATATTTTATTAAAAGTTAAAATATATTTGATTTGTGTCAATATCCGGTAACATAATGTGCATACTTGCATATTATTGATTCAACACAATACAAATCGGCCAAGTATATTTTTAAATTTGGCGCTGTAATTTGTTTAGGATATAAATAGCAACTGAAATAGGTAAGGATACCCTAGCATATCTATAATTCCTAAAACTTTTACACATTTTTGTTGTTCAGTAGATTTTTTTTTCTCAATCGATGCTTTTCTTCATTTAGGCGCCCAAAAATTTCTTGACTGTGTAACCAGGAATGGCGTAGAAGAAAAGTAAGAGCAGTACAGCAAGGGCCACAATGATAAGGGCCTTTAGAACTCGCCACTTGTAGTTGTGCCAAATTATGTAGCGAATCGATTTCAGTGGATTTAGGAACCACATGAATGAAGCATCTGGCCGACTGAAAGTTGAAGAAGGAAAAAAAAATATATAATTCGATTTAAGTATAGATAAATGTACGTAGAACAACAAAAGTAAATATTACACCATATACGAGTATCACTTTCAAAAGTATTATTCTGCAAAAATAAATCAATTAAAATTTATTTAGTCAAACAAGAAAATCTTTATGTAGAGCACACATTGTAGACTATTCTAACTCACAGTTAACATATTTTGAAACATCATAATATATATACACATTATAATACACATAATATATACATATTATTTATATATACACATTTATGCATAATTATTTTGGTCAATAGTCCTACTAAAATATGATCTCAGTAGAATCTTAAGTAGGTTATTTCAAAGAACCCCCTTCTAAAATATTTGAAATGTGTATCAAATGAGTTCTACATTTAGCTGACGACAAGGTAGTAGTTAAACTCAAATATTTTATATTTTTTAATTCGTTGTGTACTTGATTTTGGGATTGGTAATAAACGTATAGCAATTTCATGACTATATAATATGTTTATGGTATATGTCGTAAACCATTCGTTCAAGTACCTATCACGAGTACCACGACTTCAATAATATAACAAAAATAAATGTACCTACGTATGTTACAATCATAACATAGTGGAAAGTATATTAATACATGTCATTAAGAATAATTCTGTGGTTGCAAGGTAAAAGTTCTGAAGTCGCGTTTTTACAAAATTAAAATTTTAATAGCAATTGTGTAAATAATTATGCTCTTTTTTGTGTATCATAGATTTTGTCACAATATGTAAGAAAAATAAATAGATATTTTTTTTAATTTGTAAAGGTTGTCCCAAAATTCACGCAAGAAGTAATTTTGATAGAAAAAACAGATTTTTAATTAAAAAATGTAATCTTTTTATCGATTTATAAAGTATGATTTATAAAGTATACAGTATGGAATAGCATATCGGGTAAATGGTCTCCACGGCTTTGCTGGCACATACGCACTCTTTTGTCGAAATTTTTCATGACCTTTTTGCATAAATGTGGCTGAATTTCGTTTATACAGCGGTCAATTTCTTCTTTCAAGGCATGGGTGATCATTTGGTTTCAACAAGATGGTGCCATATGCTATACAGCTCGAGAAACGATTAAATTACTCCATGAGTCATTTTTAGCCGTTTTCGTGACCAGAATTGGCCGCCATTTGATGCCATTTAACACCGTTGGACATTTTTTTAGGTTTAATTAAAGTCTAAGCTTTATACCAACAAGTCCATGATCACTCATGCCTTGAAAGAGGAAATTAACCACTGTATAAACTAAATTCAGCCACATTTATGTAAAAAGGTCTAGGAGAATTTCGACAAAAGAGTGCGTATGTGCCAGTAAAGCCGTGGAGGCCAATTACCCGATATGCTATTCCATACATAACCTTATACTGTATACTTTATGAATCGATAAAAAAATTACAATTTATATTTAAAAACCTCTGTTTTCTATCAAAATTACTTCTTGCATGAGTTTTAGGACACCTTTAGAAATAGCTTAAATTGAGAAAATCATTTTTAACTTTAAGTAAAATTACTTACACAAAACATTGAATATAACACACCATCACACATCGGAAACCTTAATTAAATATACATACCCATTAAAATCTAAGCAAAAGTATTTTGAAAACTGTGCTTTATTTTAAAACCGATTATCTCAACTGCTACCAAACTGACTTAAGCACTTTAACCCCTAAACCAAATTATTTAAATTCTTTTAGGGGGTATTAATTTTCCAAAATTTAAAACGTTTTATGACAACTAAAATATGATATTGAACGTACAAGGTAAGATAATGTTACATTCTATAATTATATTGCACATACATAATTTGAAAACATCTCATCCATATTTATATTTATACCTACCCACTATAAAAAATGCGTTTTAGAAAAAAAATCGTAAACAGTATTTTTCTAGTGGGTATATGCACGATATGTTTTAAAAAATATATGTTCTATATGTAGAATGTTACATTCTTAAATATTGTGAATTATTCATTAACTAAAAGAAATATTTTATTAAATAATAAATGTTGGCCATCGATTGTAATTTTTATAAATATTTAGTAAATACTATGTCAATCGTAGTCCACCTCATTCAAACTACAGTAAACAATAAGTATATCATTAGTCCTCGATGCGCGATGCAGATAAATCTGCTATCGGTATAAAATCTTCACCAAACTATACCTTGTGGTCGGTTTCCAGATAATAATGCAAAAATATGAGTGTTGTTGATCTATTTTTTTAGAGATAATAATTGTCATAGGTACTACCATCAAGCAAATATTCAAAGTACCGTTGTGCCTGGTGCTAGGGGGAACGAATTAATTTAACTGTATTTTTTACTACAAAATATTACAACTAACTTAAACAAAACTACTTGGTTAAAAATCATTAAGTTATATTTATAGCATACTTAGGCCTGTCAAGTGCATCGGGCTCATTTCGTCCCATCCCAGCGGGTGTTTTTTCCGCTTCTTCTTTGGTCAGGAGATGAATCTCAGCTTCGACTTTTCCGGTCAGTTCAAGCTCATCGTTTTCCTTTTTAATGTAAAATGGCCACCACCCCTTTACTCTTCTCTGCTTGAAAATGTTCACCATCGGAACAGATCCGTCGACTTTTAGCATATCTAATGTACACAGCTTGGACGATTTGGCACCACGAGGAAAGCGATTCAAGTCAAGGGTTATCGCACCTAAAAATAAACATGTTTATAAAATATATATTTTATTACCTTTGAATACTCATCGCAAATAATAATGGGTACTATTTAAAATTGGTTTATCAGCTAATAGTTTAACTTCAGAATTTACAAACAAAATGTCGGTTCTCTTGTACGGTTATTGTTCTTCTTTTGGTGTCATATTCTATCGGAAACTAGTGACCAAATAGCAGTAAATATTCCAATCCATAGATCACCAGTCATGTGCCTTGGATATTAACACAACTACTGAGAATGCTGACCCAATGGCTCTACGTCCTTTTATCTTTCCCTGTATTATGCGTTCGAGTAAATACTGCTAATAATAATAATTGATGTATTATAATTATTTATTATTTGGTAATATTCCACTTTCAAACAGTGTAACTGTAATACTGTGAAATAGTCATTTTTTATATAGTTTTAGTGCATTCTGACGAAAATGACAAGTCGCTTTGATGGGTGTATTAAAAATTATAAAATACAAATAATATTCTTGCTATCGGCTTGAATCAATATCGCGTAGGAACCGTGCATACAGTGCAGTAAATATCACTTATTTCCCAGTGAAGAAGGAAGTTAGGCTGAGGTAGGTAACTGGAAAAAAAGTCCTAGGGCAACCATATCTACGGGACATGAATTTGAATTTCAGTTAATTTTATTGATACAGTGCTTTGAATCGAATTTGCGGTAAAAAAGGCAGTATACCATACGGAGTTTGCCTATCGTGCGCAAAATTGCATAGCAAATACACAAAGGTATGTAAGCGTTGTCATGAAATTATTGCCCGTTTCATATAATAAAGTAGACAGTTCTTAGATTTCAAGGAAAAACACCATCAAACTTCATACAAAAAACTTTGAATTACACCAAACCGTTGTTTGCATGTATTAGTAGAAGATTCGACAGACTACGGCTTAGTACATCTGTGTGTATGTGAATTATATATTAAATATTTAGAGATGGATGGCTTCGTTGGTATTTTTTTCTTTAGGTTATTTAAATTTATATTTCTTAAGATAGGCTTTAAATAATCTTGAGACAAAAAATATTGCAGGCTTGCTTTCATAATGTGATATTATTATTAATTTAATAAATCATTCGTGTTAATGCAATTACACCGAGGATACTGACTATTAAATTCGACCTAATATAAGGTTTTCGATCGAGAGCAGATTACCAATGTTGATAATGCTATCACAATCGAATTATGTGTTGTCTAAAAAACGCAAAAATATGGAACATCAATATAAAAAATAGTATATTGTTATAAATTATTATAATATATGACTAGATGTGAAAATGTTTACTTGAACGAAATATTATAGTATAGTATTACCCAAAAAATCGTCGGCTGAGAAATGATCAGCATCCCACACTTGAAATTCAAGTCTTGCCGGAATTTTAGACTCAGTCTCGTCCCACGAAAAAAGAGACTCTTTTCGTGATATCACGATCTTCTCTTCAGCTACTAAATAATCAAAGGGAAAGATCAAACGCCAGTTGAAGTTACCCTCGCCTGTCAGAGATCGATAGTGGATATCAGTACTTTGGCAATCTTCAGGGCCTTTTAGCCATCTGTAAAATCAATAATTCGATATGTTAATAACTGCAATTCAATTCAATTCAATTTACTTATTTTACATATTGTAGACATTACAATTTATATGTTTAAAACGTTCACAAAATGACATGAAACAGTATTATAAAGAAGAAAAAAAAGGAAAAGATATATAAAGGATAAAAAGAGAACATAATATAAACATACAAACGCAGTGAAAATACAATTTTATTATACATCTATAGTAGTTCAAAGAAGTACACTGAGTTTGCTAAGGAGACCCTATTTCAATAATAATTTATAAAATAGCGTCCTCCTAAACTCACCTCACGCAAGTGGAATATATCGACACCCGAAGCAATTTGAATATGCAGGGCCAAATACTAAGTCATACTAATTATAATATCCTCAGGCTATCGAAGTAAATCATTTAGTGACTAACGATGCTGCTAAATAGTGACAGAATTGAGAAACGAAAGTTGTTCAAACAAAAATCAGGTTCATTTTGTCTTGCGTACATATATAAACAAAAATGAATACTTACTGAATATTTTAATTAAACATTTTTTATTACATAACTAATGCACAAAAATTAAGAATGTAGCATTCTTTATTGAACATACGAAATAAAACTTAAAATTAAAATTTCTGAATATTGTTCATGTGTTCATCAAAAATTACAAAAGATATTCATATTTTTCAGAAATTTCACTGTGATCAATGATTGCATCGATAGCTTTATTTTGTAAATCATGGTACCCGGATTTTCTACTTTCAATTTATTTCAAGACTTTCAATTCTATTTGGACATTTTGGTACAAATATATATTTTTAACAGATATGTTTCTGAGATGTTCTAAATGATACTTTATTTTATTTGAACTTTGTGTTTGATAATTATAATATACAAGACAATTTTAATAGCTGCTATTTTTGGTTAAAAAATCTGACACTTATTGTTGCTATTATTGCTATAAATAAGCATCTCGCCCAACGGTCGTCGATTTCTAATAAAAAAAAATTACCCTTTCACGTAAATGTCGGACATTTTCTCTCCTGTGAAAAATGCGTCATCTTCCAAGACGACATCATCTGTGTTCCAGATAATAATTCTGAGTTCGTATGACCGTGGTTTTCTAGGGGAAATATCGATCGGAGGACCTGGCGGGGGTAAATCCATTGGAAACATATCGACCCACATTTCCAACTTTCCCCTTTCGATACCTAAAATCAAAAAAAAAAATATTGGTATATTATACTTACATTATGGAGGTTTGACTGCATGGAAAGTTTTAAATAGTTTCTACTGAGACATAAACCGATGTCACATTTTGTGTGTCAGGATACGCCTAGTTAAGATTATTTTTTTATTTCACTTGTGGCGATCAACGAGCCCGTGAGAATAAGCAGTATCAGCAAAATCCTGACATACGAGTAGTTCTCAAATTTATATTATTTATTTAATTATTGTTCATACATTGTTCACAGGTCGTCGGCAGTTTCGAATAATGCTGACTCAGTAAGAAACACGGGTGGCAAAAAATAAGATCCGTTTAGTACATACATACATCTTTACCATATAAATTTTACACGAATCTAATTACCAATTGAAAGTAATAACTTTCACCTCAATAGTATTAATAATATTTATTATGAAAAATGCATTTTCTCACCGAAGGCCTGTGTTACTCAGTATAAGCATTTCTAAGTCGTCATGCGTTTCAATAAAAAGCTTATCACGATTGATGAAATATCTCAGTCTGCATTTTATCTTGGTAGACAACTGTCACTAAGTATCATAGTGTTTCGGGCAATAATACCCACCTCGCTGTTATCTCATACCATTATATCCATGTAAACTGTTCCTGCCTATCTGTCAAATATACTCGTCTCCTAATGCAACTACAAGTCTTCATACTTCAGTTTATATTCAGACATCACTCTCCTCAGTCATCCATCATTCACCTCACCTACTAACTGCTAAAGTTTTGACTTTAACAACGTCGCCAAACACTGTATTAAAATGTAGGACTATGGCATCAGTGGAAGGCAGTACGGTCCTGATAAAATAATCAAAAGTAAACATGTGAAACTTGCTACAAAAAAAAAAATGCGATGTGAAATGACTTGCAGCTAACTTAACTTACTTAATCATTAGGCTTAATAATATTCTTGGAAGCTTGACTTTAAAATACTTGTAACAGTTTTAACATAACTTCTTTTCTTCAATATTTCGTTAAATTTTGATTTTTTTATTGAACAAAATAAAAATTACCTGGCTTATCAGGGTTATAAAGAGGTCTGGTTTCGATGTGCTCTGGCACCAAGTGGCATCCAACGTGTGGCACCTCATGCCATCTATGCAGAACGCTGAGAGCCAATTTCTCTTCCAACTGCCTAGAGCTGCCGGCACTATCAGACGGGCCGTCTTCTTCTTCCTGGTTCTCAAAATATGTCTTGCCGATCTTCACCCGGCCCAGCTCGTACAATGGCGGGTCCAATTTTTTATCTTTGCAAAGTTTCGCGAGAATTTGCGTCGGTTTCATTGCGTCTCTCCATCGGTTGTATCCTTGTCTGAAAAAAATAATAATTCACCGCAGCTGATTAGCCTTTTGAAGTTATGCAATTTAATACACTCAGTACCTATACGGTTTGTAATAGTTGTCTAAAAACGTGACACCAATTTGTAGATACAACTATCAATTGAATTATTTTTTTCAAGTGAAGCGACAATTCAAAAAAATATGCCACTTTCTACTAAAAAGTGAGTTGAAACATTCCTTTCGATTTTTGTTGAACATTTAGTTGAACAACAAAAATCGACACGCAAGAACGCGGCACTAATAATTATACTAGCGCTACTAGTGATTAGAAGGAAAACTTAGGTAAATGTACTTAAAAATTAAATAATATACAATCTTATGCTGAGTTTATAGAGAGTACTTACTCTTCATATTGTTTTGAGATTCCGCAAGTTGCTCGGTGTCGACTGTAGAATCTGTTTTCCAAATCGATCCTCGTTTCTCCAATCACATCATCAGAGCCAACCAGATCCCAGTCTTGTATCTTTACGGTCAGTATAGAATCTCTGGGAAAGGTTGCTTCAACCTCAAAACATTTTCCGAACACCGGATTTAGCTGCTTGGAAATATAGTTCTCTTTGTCACTTATCCTTTTTGAACCAAGTTGCAAGACAATGTACGGATCCGCTTTACCGTTTAGGTCCATAGGGTGTAAGTCGTTGGCTTTTATCACGTAGACCCTTACTAGAACTCGGATAGGATCATTGGACGGCATTCCTTGGAAGAAGCCAAATTGTGGATCGAATCCGATCGATCGATCATCCAACCCCTTTTGCAGTGGCCACTTGTACACTTTGATGGCGCCCTACGGCAAGATTTTTACATAATTAATTTATTGATATAATGTCGCAAGCAAAGGGTGCAAGTGATCAATTGAAAAAAAATTTAATTAAAATTAATAATTCGATTTTTATACATGTATATTATGTCTTACTGCGCTGGCCATGATATTAAAATTCTGAGGATAAAATCCAGCGTTACGCAGAATGTTACCAACCGAGTGGTCGAACGCTCTCTTTCGATCACCGAAGTTAAGCACCATCGGGCGCGGACAGTATTTGGATGAGTGACCGCTTTTATTTTCACAGGAAAAAATAAATTGCACTCGGGTGAATTTGAACCACTAACCTTTCGGTTACCAGTCGAACTCGTTACCTTTGTACCACGGCACGGGACTGCCATAACACCGATTTTTACTGTATAATAACTGCGAATTTCACAACTGGGAATAGAGTTGTGAAATTTAATGAAGTTGGGTTATAGGTACAACAATTTTTCCAAGGCGTAGGTTCGGATTTCAACCATTACCTAGGTAGTACACAGGTATCTATTTAAATTATTTACCGAATCTCTAATGAATAAAGCAATCTATGCTATTAAACGTGAACGTATTATGTTTGTATATTATAGCTATAACTGAATTAACTTGAAAAATGGTAGGTACCTGCATTGTGCTTTCGACGAGCATTCAATAAAATATTACGGCGTTTACCTCATTTCATAATAATAACGTAACGTATGTAATATCTAACATTTCAAACTTATATAAACATGCAAGATATTTAAATGATCGTTGTTTTGATTAAATTTTTAAAATAGCTGTCGAGCTTTATTTTATTATTGGTTTTATCATATAGCTTTCACTAACTACCTTAGAAAAAGTAATGAATAGTAACTTAAGTCACGACATAACTTTTATTAATACATTTTTATGACACTGAAGATGATATTTTATAGAAAGATACCCGCTTAAAGAACCAATTTTCGCCATAATGTGACTTACAACCTTTTAGCATAATAACTCGATATCAATCTAGATTCAAATAAGTGTGCCATTATTTAAAAAAAGATAAATAAATAAATGAAGGCTTAATTGAAATTCAAAATTAAAAATCATATTAATATAACAATATGATATAATCAATTAAAATCCCTTTTGTTATGAAATTGCTCTTCTGCAAAGATGCAAATTGTCACTTACTTGGAAGAATCAAATTTAAAAACTATATTTTTTAATACCAATCTTTGGCAAAGCTCACATTTTTGAGATATTTACATCATATTATTTAAGACATGATATCGAATTCAATGTACTCTTTCATATGGAAAAAAATATTAATATGTATATCTTTAGAAAATTTGTGGTTACATGACCTCTCTCCATTTTTGAAATGCACAATATTCACTCTTTGAATAATGTTCAAATAAGACGAAATAACTTTATTGTTTTTTATTTCAACCAAGTGGTTCAATACAATATAATTATTATTAAGATAGTATAATAAAACTGTTTTATAAATCCCTTCAAAATTGTATCATTATTTTCATACCTATATCTCAATATGAAGTAACGTAGAGATATCCTTTTTTATAATAATTTATGTATTTATCAACTTCGGCAAAATTTCACAACGCACTCCTGTTAAATCACACAATGTTACATCAGCATTTGTCATACTTTTACACCATTTATGTGGTTAGAAAGCAACAAGTTGATTTTGTTACACAATAAATTCCATATATAGAATTACCTATATTTACAGAATAATAAAATAGTATTTACCTTAAAGGAACCAACTATTCTATTTTCATCTTCAGTGTCTTCTCCAGTCTTTTTTCCTCTGTACAGGTCAAAGGTCAACAGCCATTCTTTGAACTCCTCAAAAATGACTTGAGATTCAAGTTCATTTGGATACACCTGTAATTATACACAAACGATTAATAATAATTTAAAAAAAATATATATCCATCATATCAACAATCGGTGCACTGGAATAAATTTCGTCTCTCCAGTTATAACGGGTATAGGACGATTCGACGCTGGGACAACTGGGCGCTACGCAATCGAATTTACTTATACATTATTATTTTATTTAATACTTGATGAGAATTTGAATATGCATACGTAAATAATGATTTGCGCATATGTTTAAGTTTCAACGAAAAAAGAGTTCTTTTATTTTCATTTGAAGCGTCAGGCATATTAATTCTAAATCAGCAATAAAAAGTATTATGTTATGAGGAAATTTAATTAAAACTACTAAATAGTAGATAGAAACATATTAAACGTCTATTTATGTCATTAATGAATGCGCCCATTTGTCCTGGCATCAAGTTGTCCCAGTACCATTCTAACGTATCGTAATTGCGGTTTATTTTGTAGAAAAAATACGGTGTGTAAAAGGTTAAAGCATTATACATTAAGATATTAAGAGAATAACAAATACTTCTTGTTAAAAATGTGGATAATAATGTAAAAATCATATACCTAACTGTGAAAATTATGTGCTTATTTATTATTTCTTAAGTAACAGCTACCAAAAATAATAATATTATTAACATATCTCATTAAAATATTACCCTTGATAGTGCTGAAATAGGAAGTGTCCTTTTCTTGTCGGAAACAGGGCTAAGTCTCGCGGCATTTTTAACATTGTTTGACATAGATTTAAATTTCTTTTTTTTATCTGAACCTCTCAGATCTTTATCTTTGCTAAAGTTCCCAACGATTTTAATATCCGAATAAAGCGAGAGAGAATCATTCTTTCGCGTATTCAATGTATTTTTTGCTTCTTTCCCTTCTTCTATCATCAGCTCAACTGAAGCAAAATATTTAGTCCACCAATCCTTTTCGCTGTCATCATCTTCTTCTACTTCGCTAACTTGCCGTTTATTTTTTTTGTCATCAATTTTAACTGCTTTCTTGTTCGTTAAACCGGTTCCATAACCGTAAAAAAACGGAGTATCTCTCAGCAAGAGGGGACAGTTTTCTCGTTCGTTTTCAATTTGTATTTTCGTGTCGACCTGTACAGCGTCCTGGCGTTCTGAGTCAGTAGACAAATGCGCCGATCTTTTCCTTTCTGCCATCTCCCTTTCGTGTTGAGTCATCGGTATATACATATATTTATGTATTGAATTAATCATATGAGTTCCAACTAGCGTATATCTTCCGAAACTCCTACAATCTACTACTCTTATAGTGAGCGGTGGTCTATAAAGTTCTTGTTCAGGTAATTCAACGTCCAAAAATTTGACAGAGCAGGCGAAGTTCGGATTTTTTTGAGCGTTTTGAATTATGGAAGAGTATAAAATATTTCCCGCGCATTCTATATCTACTCTTGGCTTATCGACTGATAAAAAGTGAACCCTTTTTAAATCACGTAGACCCCAGAATAAGACTTCAATTCGATAGTTAGCAAGAGTTGGACGTATCTGATCAGGAACAGGCAAAAGCATTCCATCAAGTGGTGATGGTAAAGCTGGTACTCCAATCGGAGACTTGAGTTCTCCACCGTAACCTCGTGTGGTTTGAAGCAATTCAAATGTTGCAAGTAGTTCTCCGGCATGATCTAATCCTCTTGTTATTTCATACCATTCTAGCGATGGAGGAAATAACGGTTTACTGTACGAATCTTGTAAAGACTTGACAATTGGTTTGGCCATTGCTCGGCCGATGAACTCCGATTTTCCGACCTTATCCCGATCGAATATTTCAATTATTATGGTAAACGGATCAGTTTTAATTTGTTCTATTGCGCCAAAAAGAGATATGTCATTGTAGATCAATGTTTGGTCCCAGGTCGGGCTAAGAGTTTCATCTATAACTCGTGTCGTTTGGCAATATTCGCTCGCAATTATTCGAGCGAATGGATCAGATAATCCGGACGCGTCTGAACCAATGAGAGATCGCGCTTGATAAATATAAGCGCGTAATTGAAAAATCTGGAAATAATAAAAATTTTGAATATTATTTAACGTAAATCTTTATTTAGACTCCAATATGAAGCATATCGTCACTGTACAGGCCAAGTAGGGTAACCCTAAAATTATTCAATAAGTGAAAATAACTGTGGGCATTGGATTTACTTATTATTTTATATAATATTTATTTATTATTTTATTATTGGGTGGTAAATTGGGTGGCTTACTCTGTACGTACCCTGTAGCTTACGTTTAGAGAGGGTCACAGCATTTGGCTGGAATATTTTTTTTTGGATTTACGATACTTGGCCAATTCGTGTAAGAGTATGCAATAAGTCCATTTCCACCAAAATGTCACTGTGGTGAAAAGTGAGGGTTACGGTACTTTGCCTGTATTGTGACAATTAATACCTAGTACTTGAATAATTAGGAAACAGTGGTTTATCAGCAGACTTTTTTTACGTTATTTTTAACACTAAAACGGGGTATGAGGCCCATAGTGAAACAGTTGTGTAGTATAAATCCACCAGTATAAGTTGTCCGCTGAGTGAGGTCGCCACATGCTAATATTTGACATATTATTATACAATACTTTTTTATACTGTGATGGCCTTAATTCTAAACTCGAATACCTAACGATTTATGATGGTACATGTATAGTAGCAATCACAGAAATGATCAGGCTTTGAGAGCATTACATAATCAATGTATTGTGAGAATTCAACCGGGTGTTACTTGGGATCGAGTCCTGAATCCATATACACAATAATAATTTATTATAGTGATTATAAAAATAACATGAGAATTTGATCCATTCGACGAGATTTTAACCCGTTAACCTATTTTGGATGATATTGCTAATAAGGTAAAAAGCTGACCTGATAATATCATGACTAGGGACTCCAATCCCGGGATCCCGAGCTATTTTCGATACCTATGAATCCCGGGATTGGTAAACTTAATCCTGAAACTTTCGGGATTGATTTTTTATTTATAGAAAATAAAATAAAAACGAAAATATAACAGAAAAATACTTTTAATTACATTAAAAATAAACAGAGTGTGAATGAAGTTTGATTTATGCCCATGTGTAAGCTGCTGATTCATTTTATTTTTTCACATAAATTAATAAAAATGAGAAAGATTGGAAAAAACAATGCTTCCCACTTTTAACAAAGTAATTCCACCACGATCTCATACGTTTTACGGCAGTTTCATATTTGGCTGACTAATTAGATTTATGAAGCGGAAAGGCCATACCCCATGATTTGCTTTACTATTTTAAATCTCACTAACCCATTCATTAAGTCTTTACTATCAGTTACAGCAACTTCATATTAAATTCACTTTAATATTTATATTACAATATTATTTACACCATTAAACTTATGTATTTCCAAGATTGTACGTATACAATATTAACAATAAATGTCTTAAATAGTATAAATTATACTAGACTTATTTTTGACCGATTTTATCAATGTTATTTGTAAATATAAAATTTTTATATTAACTATGGAAAACATGCCAATCCCGGGATTGTCAAATTGTAATCCCGGAATCCCGGGATCAGAATTTTGGCTCGGGATTGGATTTCTTAATCATGACAAAGAATTCAATTTAACAAAGAAGATTTTGGTTGTCAGTCTAATAGATAGGTAAGCATATTATGATCGAAATATGCAATAATTGAGTAAACAGTAGCTTCAATATTTGACTTCATTTTGTCCAAAGATTATGAGGATATTGTTTGAAATATATGAGTAAATGTAAACAAGACAGTATTGAACATACATAACGTGAAAACACCTCATATATTATATACCCACTAGAGAAAATCATATTTGAAAAAAATACGAAACTCGACGGTATTTGAACCACTGGTGTCGAGACAATCTGTGCATTAACCAATTATCTTACGCGCCTCCTATCTAATTACGACAATTTAAACTATTAGGTCATACATGAAATGCTTATCAAATTGCGTTATTATTGACTATCGGTTTTTGTATATAAAATCAAGGAATATTAATTACCTTAATTACTAACCGACGCCCGGCTCTCGTCAAATATTTTAGCCAAATACGATTTTTTCTAGTGGGTATATATTTAAGGTATTTTCAAAGTTATATATGTTCAATATATGGAATGTTACATTCTCAAAATCTTGTGAATTATTCATTGAATAAAAGAAATTATTAAAGACAGTACCTATTAATTGTGTGTTATTTAACCCTACAAGAGAGGCTCCAGTACAGCAGTGAAAAACCGAAGTTTAAGAAAACCACATAAATATATTTCGACCTCACTGGGAATCAAACCCAGAATACCTAGTATGAGCAGGCAGTGCCTTAAGTATTGGACTACGAAGCCCGTCTGAAATATTGATTAATCGTAATATTATTATGAATGACATACGTGATGCTCATTGTATGATATCACAGCTGGCGGCGAAACATCTATTCTCTCGGGCGTCCTCAGCTCTCTGCATTGTTGGTAACCTCCTGGCAGACCATCCACGAAGTGCTCCTTGTGCTTCATAATTCCCAGCCAGAGGCAGAGGCGCAATTTTGTTGGTATTGTCCAGCCACTGGCTCCGTCTGCCTTCTTCCCGGGGAGCTACAAAGCAAGACAGTCTTATTTATGTATTAAAGTCGATACTTATGTCATTATGATGCTCCATATTTTCTCATCATAAAATACATAAACATAGTGTTTCTATATAATTAAAGTAGTATTGTTATGTTATATAATTGAGAATAAATACATATGTTTGTATATATCAAATCTGCTAAGGTAAAACGGTGTAAGCGATGTGCAGTCAAAAATTCTTCTTCTTCGGCGATATCCGCCCCTTAATTGGAGCATATGGACACCACGCGGCGCTCGCCAGTCTTCTTGTTTCGTTCCAGGTCAAACCAGCATCACGTAGCTCCGCCATATACACTATATAGATAGTATTTAGCAACCTTCCAGAACGCCAGAATCCGGTCGGCTTGAAGAACAGGCAAGCAAGTTTGAAGCTCTCTTCGCCGAGCCAGGTCCAACGTCGCCTCTTCACTCTCAGTGTTATCTTATCGTCTCGTTACTCCTAAAGTCATACCACCGCATACCCAGTATCCGTCGCAAACATCTGTTTTTTAAGTTCAGTATACGGTTGCTCTGAACCTTCGTAAGGTACCATGATTCGCTACCGTAAAGCAGCACCGTCAGAAGCGTCGAATAGGCGGCATTTGGTTTTGACCGAGTACAATCGTGAGTCCCAGACATTTCGCATCGAGTTGAATGTTGCTCCAGCCATTCCCATTCAGATAGCGAGCTCTTTCTGCAAAATGCCATCTCCCGTGATGTGTACCCCCAGGTACTTGAAGCTGTCGATGCTCTCGATGTTTTGTCCGTCGCTAATCAGAGGGAAATCTGGATCAGGACATGTGCTATCACACAAAACGTTGGTTTTCTGTGCGTTGATTTTCAAACTAACGCGAGATGAGTTGTTATGCAACCTGTCGATTGTCTCTTGAATGACCTCGATTGAGTTGTCGAATTTAGGACAGCGTCATCGGGGTATTCCAGGTCGCATAGCTTCACCGTGTGGGTAACAGGTATGCCTCGGTCGGGTGGTATTGACTTCCGTTGTAGCCAAAAATTAGTTTTATATTATTTAGGGTATTTTTTGAGATGAAGCTAAAATTATTCTCTGACACGTAACTATAAAATTTCTCCCCTACTACTACTCATAGA